>NC_139389.1:70595000-71220000 GCF_054392235.1 Sus scrofa | reverse complement strand
TTCTGTCTTCTAACTGTGCCAAGTTTTAAAATTGAATTTCATTACATAATTATTCATTTTAAGTAGAATGACTTTTCATTTTTACTAGACTAACAGGATAATGAAATTAAGTAGTGAGCATAGTGATCAAAAAAGTACATATTTTTGTCACATTAGATGGTGATCAGCTTTTAACTCTTGAGTTGTCTCTTAAAAAATTCACTTATTGTCCTTAATACTTTCTAGAATCTAACTTGTGTTAGTAGTCACTAATGTTGGTGTTTATCTAGATCAATAAGTTTTCAAGTAATCACTTTACTTTTAGAAAGACCAAGAAATAATTACTAATAAATTCCAAGTACTCTAAGGTAAGCCATTTTTCTTAAATAAATTCTTTCGTTTCCGTTTTATCTTTTGAAAGGTTGTATAGTATAAGTTATCCTGTTCTTTCCATTAAGTGGATATTTTATATCTTATATTTTTTTAAGTTTTATTTTAAAATAATATTCAATAGTTTAAATTGGATTTTTTATGCTGAAAGATATTTAGTGTCCAAATAAGCATAGCTCATCATGGCAGAGGAAAAAATTAATTGCCTAGAAACAGTTTGTTTACGTAACATTAGATGGTAATATAAACCAACAAAAGCAAGGAAATTAACTTCTAAGGCTGACACACTGCCCTTTCCTTGCTGCTTTGTGCCTGTAGGTATCATCAATGTATTGTAATACCAAAATATAGTGGACTCAGTTAAGAACTGTCAAACATAACTCTAAATTTCTTTACTTTGTTGGTTTATGTCACAACCTAACATTATTATTTTGTTTCTTAGTGCTGTATAATGTCCTTTACATGTGAGACGAAGCAATGCATGAGTGGATCTGAATAAGATGGAAAGTTTGTTTGCTTTTCTCTCATTTACAGTTGATTGCCTCTGATTAGCCAATATCATGCAGCTCTGATATTAGTTAAGTTTTGAAGAAAAGGTAATACAAGAGAAAATTATAAAATATCTGAGCAAATTTTTGAAAAACATACTGATATAAAATATTCACTCTTAATTTTTATTCCTCTTAATTACTTTTTGTTTTATCATTTTCGTCATCTTGAAAAGCAGATATCATTCTTTATATAAAAAACTTAATGAGAAACTATTCGTATTTTGTTATAATAATCAAATACACTAGTATGATTTCACAGAGTAGTTCTAATATGAATTTTACAAAGGAATTATATGTGGAATCCTGAGTAGTAGACCTAAACCTCTCTAAATAACCTCCAAGTTTTATTTGGGAACTGATAAAAAAACTTGGCCATTATTTTAATATCACCTATTTCTTGATGATTATGGTAAAATATAAATAAGTCATTCACTTTGTTTTTATATTCAGTAGTTAGGTTTTTATATTCACTAGTTAGCTCATCAATTGTTAATGCATGTTCTTGCTTTGGGAAGCTGTTTTACACAATTATGGAGTGGATCTGTTTTATACTAAATGAAATTTCACTATTAGATTTCATTTATGAATATGAATTCCATGCATACAGCTATTCGGAAATTATTTTGCTTTCTATTTTTTTCTCTATGAACAATTTCTAGCCCTATTTAAGTATCCATAAGGACAGTTTTCTAAAAGATAATAACATATTTTCAAGCTTGGAATATTCTGTAGTCTCGGTCTTTCTTTCCATGGGAACCAAAGGTATTTGACTCCTTTTTTTTTTTTAAAGATTCTTATGTATTTCTGATTTGTGTGTTAAACCTTAGAGGAGGTCATTTACTTTCTGTAAAAGTTATACAATAGAACAAACCATCTAAATGTGGTCAAACAAAAGATTTTTTCCTCTCAAAAAATAAAGTATTATAACATTTGGTGATGGAGAGGGGGTGTAAAACTGGTGGTGGTGTTAATTCTTCAGGAAATTCTATTTTATTTTATGCAATTAATACTTAATTGGCTACATTTAAAGGTAGTGAAAAAATGATCTATTTGCTAGAGATTTGCAAAACAATACTTTAAGCTCTTACTTATTTTGAGGTGTTGAAAGGTGAAACATTTGACATTTTCTTTTCAGGCACTGCTTTAAAAAACAGAGGGCGGGAAAGAGGCGTTGCCACATCAGAGTTGAGGGTGTTTGTGGTTGTCCGTGACAGCAGCTCTAGTTTTAAAACACCTGTGTTTACTTTCCAGCTTTTCAGAATCTGCCTGAAAGTGGCCTAAGAATGAAATAGGCCTTCATGATGGCTGGGATTTTTTACAATGGAGAAAGAAATGAACTTTATACTTCAGTTTTCTGTTGCAAGAATTTACTTCTCTTACTTTATATACTTTTATCTCTTCCTATACTTAGATATGTGCCCCAGATAATGCAGGATTTATGTAATCTTTGGATTATAACAACACCATTCATGTTTATAGATATATTTTGCTGTTTTTAGTTCACTGAATAGAAGAAGCTGGTGAAAAACTGTTAAGTATATTATACAGATGTATTTTCATTCACAATTTAAAGAAGTTTTTGCAAAATGAAGATGAAAATTCAGTACCTTTTTGGACAGAAATGAATTTGGCCTAAAATGTATTACATTGTTGTGTTAATTTATCATCTTTAGTGGTTTGAATATAGCTTGATGTTTGAACTTAATTATCTTTGCTTAGCTGGTCTTGTTTCCAATTTAGGGATATGTTCTTTTAAATAAATATTTTGTACATTTTTATAATATTCAGATGACACTCATAAACTTTATTGTTCTTAAAATTGAGGTATTCTGAGCTATGATGGCTTAGTTAACAAAATTTTGTTTTTACTGATTTGTTTCAGTATTTTTTGTTTGTTTGTTTTCAGACCGCTTAATTATAGAATGAAGCCAGATGTCATATACTTTGTGATGCATAGCTGTTATATTCAAATTATTTATTATATTAGCAAAACATTTCCATGAGATTACAGTTAATGTCAATGCTGGTTGATATATAAAAGGAATGATTGTAGTTTTTTTAAGGTTTTTTTTTAGCTTTTTTAGGGCCACACCCGTGACATATGGAGGTTCCCAGGCCAGGGTTCAGGGGTCAAATCGGAGCTGTAGCTGCTGGCCTACAACACAGCTACAGCAATGCAGGATCTGAGCCACGTCTGTGACCTACACCACAGCTCACAGCAATGCCAGATCCTTAACTCACTGATCCGGGTGAGGGATCAAACCTTTATCCTCATGGATGCTAGTCAGATTTGTTAACCACTGAACCATGATGGGAACCCCTTAAGTTTTTGGGTTTTTTTTACTTTAAATTTTTTATTTTTATTTTTATTTTTTGACTGCTCCTGTGGTGTGTGGAAGTTCCCAGGCCAGGAATCAAATGCATGCCACAGCAGCCACCTGAGCAACTGAAGTGAAAATACTAGATCCTTAACCCATTGCACCACAGGGGAACTCCTCTTTTAAATTTTTAATTTTTTCTTCTGTCTTTTGATAAGAGAATATTGTCCTTTATTTCTTCATATAACTAGTTTTTTTTCTTTTTAACATTTTATGTGCTTAAACCCTTTACAGAAGCCAATGTCAGTTATGAATCTCTTCCCTTGAAAAGCACACGTTCACAGGAATTTGCATAGTTTCAAAGAGTTTGTTCCTTTCCCAAGCCCAGGCTGAGAATCCTATTCTAGGTCTTATTTTCTTTAGAGAGTTGTGAATTCTTTAGATAGATAGTTGTTTAGACAGTTGTTAACTTAGTACTTCACAGAGAATCACTGGGTCAAATAAAGTATTAAGTGTGTAGAGTTGATAAACAAAGTAGTAATTGATTTTGCCAGTTTTAAATATAAATAGTATGTTCACAGTATATTTCAAATCCCATTATGCCTACACATTATGTTGGTGTCCTAATCCCAGTACCTCATTGGATTTGAAATAAAAATTACAATTGCCTAATTTTTCCAGACAGAAGCAACTGACAATATACCTATTGCATTACTGAAGGATAAAGTCAGCTGATGCCATTACATAAAAGCTGCAAAAAGATGATATTCTACTTCAAAAATAGAATCTTTTTGGTGTAGGCATTCATCTAGGTGGATGATGCTCAGCTACAGACAGTCTCCTAAAGGAAATATAGATAATAATGATGCATATAACCCGACAGATAATGAAAACTTGAGGAAAATAACTGTAATGAGTTGTTAAAATATGAAAGAATTCAGAAAAAGATAATTAAAAATGTTTGAAGCCGAGGGAAAGCAGCAAAATTATTTTAAGTGGCCTAAGTTATATGACATCTAAAATATTTTAATAAGGGTGTATAATAGTACTGTATTTTGTATGGCTTAACATGGATCATAAAAACTATTAGTCAAAACTATTTTAGTCAGATGAAATTGCTGAGAAAAATAGTTTTATTGAATGTCTTTCGTTTTCATTCTTTTCTGTGACTACTGATGAGGAAGTAAAAGGGAGAAAAGATTCCCTTAGTCCTGTTAGTACATTTGTCTCCAGAAACTCAGATTGCTAAACTTATTAAATCATGGAACTTGATATAGGTGTTCCATAGGGTGTGTTAGTTTTGTTCTGGTGACAATTCTTGTTAATAGTAGTATATATCTGTGACATGTTTGAGCGTAACTCACATGTCATCACTTCTTTGTGTTATATAAAATTTACAGTTCTTTAACAAAAATTTAATGTGTATATCTGTCTCAAGTACACTTGTAACTTCCCTAATTATAAAACCATAAATCTCTATACATACACAACACATTTCCTCAGTCTTAAGCCATCAACCTGGTATTTAGGATATGCTTATTATAAAGTATTGAGTATGGGGTAATCTATATATCTCTAAAACTCATATTTTACCATGTAATTTTAAAGGGGAAATGGAAAAACTTTAAGGTCTAAAAGCTATTTTAAAAATTAAATATCTTGCTGGATAGCACAGGTAGCTATAGCCAATCATTTTTGATAGAACATGATGGAAGATAACATGAGAAAAAGAGTGTACATGTATATGACTGAGTCACTTTGCTGTAGAGCAGAAATTGACAATTTAAGTAAACTATAGTTAAAAGAAAAAAAAATAATACTTAAGGAGTTCCTGTTGTAGCTCAGTGCTTAACGAACCCAACTAGCATCCATGAGGAGGCAGGTTTGATCCCTGGCCTCGCTCCATGGGTTAACAATCTTGTGTTGCCATGACAGTGGTGTAGGTTGCAGATGCGGCTTGCATCCTGTGTTGCTGTGGCTGTGGCATAGGCTGGCAGCAACAGCTTTGATTTGACCCCTAGCCTGGGAATCTCCATATGCCATGTGTGAGGCCCAAAAAAGACAAAAAAAAAAAAAAAAAAAGAAAGAAAGAAAAAAAAGACTTAGGATAGAAATTAAGATAATTGAAACAAGAGACAAAATCAAAGCGATGGCTTGTAACTCTGCAAATATGTGATAACTTGGACAGTTACATGTTATTTCACATCCAATTTTGAAACAGGCATAAACAGAAAAAAATACTAAATCAGTGATAAGAAAAATCATTATTCCAAAACAAACTAACATGTTAAGAAACTTTGTTGGACTCTTGAGTTAATCAGCATTATTGGAGAATCATGTTTTTTGTTAAAGCTGAGAAGCTGAGTCATTAAACACCAGTAAGTCCTATTGTTCTACCAATATTGACTGTCTTTCAAAAATGTTAATACATTTGCTTACCATAATAAATTTATAAACCTAATGTAATTGTATCAGATAGGGTTTGCTTGTTTCCAAGATCAGTAAACCACACTCAAGATTGTTTAAAGAAATAAAACCTGGGAGCTCCTGTTGTGGCTTAGCGGATTACGAACCCAACTAATATCCATGAGGTTACGGGTTCAATCCCTGGCCTCATTCAGTAGGTTAAGGATCCAGCATTGCTGTGAACTGTGGTGTAGGTCACAAATGCAGCTCGGATCTGGCATTACTGTGGCTGTGGCATAGGCCAGCAGCTGCACCTCCTCTTCGACCTCTGGTCCAGGAACTTCTATATGCTACAGGTATGGCCATAAAAAGCAAAAAATAAAAAAATTGAAAAATGAAATAAAACTTACTGTTCACACAGAAAGACAAGGATAGGACTAATTCTAGAGATTACTTTTTGTTCAGTTGTTAAACTGTTTTTTCCACCAAATTTATTGAGGTGTAATTTATATACAATAAGTTGCATCCATCGTAGGTATACAATTAAATGCATTCTGACAGATATGTATCCATCATAATAAAAATAGAGGGCATTTCAGTTGCCCCAACCAAAAGATTGTTCTGCTTTCTAATCTATCTATCCCTCCATCCCTGGTCCCAGTAATCCCTGATCTGCTTTTCTTTCCTTTTTTTTTTTTTTTTTTTTTTGGTCTTTTTAGGGCCCCACCCACAGCATATGGAGGTTCTCAGGCTAGGGGTCCAATCGGAGCTGTTGCTGCCGGCCTATGCCACAGCCACAGCAACTCCAGATCCGAGCTGCATCTGTGATGTACAACACAGCTCATAACAATGCTGGATCCTTAACCCACTGAGCAAGGCCAGGGATCAAACCCATGTCCTCATGGATATTAGTCAGGTTTGTTATCCTCTGAGCCATGATGGGAACTCCTGATCTGCTTTTTATTATTGTAAATTCACTTGCAGTTTCTAGACTGTGATATTAACAGAATCATAAAATATATACTCTTTTGTAGTCTTCTTTCATTTCAGCATGATGTTTTGCGATTCATATATGTCATGTATATCAGTAGTTCATTCCCTTTTTTTTAGCTTCAAAAGTGTCTTGCTGTCCAAAAAGTTTTGTTCTATCTCTGGATTTTGTTTGTTTTCCTCTATGTATTGGCTTAATTTTCATGTTATATAAAGCTAGTTGCTTATGCTTCTCTACTGAAGTCTAAAAGGAAAAAAGCAAATTATCAGAAATAGAAATCCTGGAATTGGGTCTTATTAACTTGGTTTGGACTACTACGGATCATGTGTTTATTTACTTATCTCTGAAGTAATTGTTGTGCCCAAAGGAATGAAATACACTGATTGCCATAGTCTTGGTCTATTCCTAAAGCTAGATTGAGTGAGGGAAGAATAGTGTAATAATGGTTAATCGTATTTGTCAGTTTGCCAGGTCTTCACTAAACAGTATGTCTCAGTGTGTCTCCAAATGAGATTAACGTACGAATTTTTGAATTCCAGAAAGCACTTTGTCCTGCCCAGTGAACATGAGCATTATCCAATCTATTGAGAGCCTGGATAGAACAAAAGGCAGAGGAAGGAATAATTTGTTCCAAATTATTCCTTCCTCTGACTGACATCAGCTGGGACATCTGTCTTCTCCTGCACTTGAAGTAGGATATACACTATCAGCTCCCCTCCTTCACACTCAGACTGGGACTTAACAATGTTGACTCCCCTGTTTGTCAGGCCTTCAGATTCAGATGGAACTACACCATCATATTTCCTGGGTGTCCAGCTTGCAGGTGGCAAATCATGCGACTGCTTAGAACCCTCTTGGTTCTGTTTCTCTGAAGAACACTGACTAACACAGATGGTTTTCCAAATAAATTTGAAATATTATTTTATCAGAACTAAGAAAGAATGAAAGTAGTAAAGCAAACCAAAGACAGATTTCCACTGTAATAACATGACTGAAAAATTTATCCTGGCATTTAGTAAAACTGAATTTAGTTTCTGTCCCTTCCTCTTCACCTCTTAAAGAAAAAAAGATAAGCACAAATTTAACATAAGCATACATGTATATACATTTGTATATTTATGCACATACGTATGTATTGTGGCTAATCTCTGGTTTACATGGAATATATCTGTGTTTGTCAGATTGGATTTTGACAGTCTGGAAATCTAGGTCTTTATTATTTTTTTCATCTATTTTTATGGTATATATCCTATATTATATCTTCTGATCCTTGATTTTTTTATTCTTGAGAATTCTTTATTCACAAAAAACTTCTGTTTTAAAAGTAAAGGCTTTAGGAGTTCCCATTGTGGTACAATGGAAACGAATCCGACTAGGAACCATGAGGTTGAAGGTTCAATCCCTGACCTTGCCCAGTGGGTTAAGAATCTGGCATTGCGGTGAGCTGTGGTGTAGGTCGCAGATGTGGCTTTGGCGTAGGCCGGCAGCTGTAGCTCCGATTAGACCCCTAGCCTGGGAACCTCCATATGCCGCTGGTGCAGCCCTAAAAAGGCACACACACACACACAAAAAATAAAGTAAAGGCTTTAGCTTCTGCTTCTGGGTGGGATCCAGTGGTTTACAACATTCTAGCACTCCTTTCAAGAACAATTGTGAAAAATAATTTATTTGAAGGCTCTTGGGGGCAATAACAAGATAGTGGAAGCAAAACACTTGAAAAAGGAACTGATTTCTGTAGTCACTTTTACCCTCTATACATTTGTTAGTTATCTGCAGGCCGAAATCTGAAAATTCCATCTTTATACCTCTGAAGGTTACTGCTAGGATACAGAAAAACCAGCAGAGTTTCAGTGGTGATGTTGAAGGAAGGGGGACTTAAGTGCACACTTAGTAGTGCCTTCAGGACATCCAGGGCTGCATAGGATAGGAGATTAAAAGCGTAAACAGAAAGTGTCTGAAAATCAGAATGGACTTTACAGGTGTTTTATTGAGAACTAGAGGCTACAAGCTATCATTTACATTATGCAGTTCTTGTTTGAACTACTGTGATCAGTTCCTAATCCATCTGCCTGGCATAAGTAAGGCTAAACCTCCAGAATAAATAATATCTGGAATCTCTACCATTATTTTATACAAAATAGTAGACATTCAGTTGAAAACTCTTCAGCACACAAAAACATAAGACTACATGACTATGTAATCCACATTATGTAAACCTATCCAGAGTTGATCCAAATATTGAAGTTAGATGGACAAAGACTTTATAATAGTTATGATTTAAATATTCAAAAAAAAATAGGGAATGAAAGAGAAGGTGGATCAAGAAATCATATATTTCACCAGAAAATTGAAATCTCTGAAAAAGAATCAGTTGGAAATTCTAGAACTGAAGAATACAGTGTCTGAAATTACAAACTTATTAGGTGAGTTTAGGGGCAGAAGACAAGATTGGTAAACTAGATAAAAAATTGACAGTAAATGTTTAAATTAAAGTACATAGATTAAAAAATGGAGAAAATATCATATGAGAAGAAGGGTGGGATTTCGTTTTTTCATAATTTTTTTTTCATTATAGCTGGTTTACAGTGTTCTGTCAATTTTCTACTGCACAGCATGGTGACCCAGTTACACATACATGTATAGATTCTTTTTTCTCACATTATCATGCTCCATCATAAGTGACTAGATAGAGTTTCCAGTGCTACACAGCAGTATCTCATTGCTAATCCATTCCAAAGGCAATAGTCTGCACTTATTAACCCCAAGTTCCCAATCCATCCTGCTCCCTTCCCCCTCCCCCTTGGCAACCACAAGTCTATTCTCCAAGTCCATGATTTTCTTTTCTGTGAATAATAATAAATCCCACAAATAAATAATATCTGTGCCATATATTAGATTCTAGATATAAGTGATATCATGTGATTTTTGTCTTTCCCTTTCTGACTTACTTCACTCAGTATGAGAGTCCCTAGTTGCATCCATGTTGCCGGAAATGGCATTATTTTGTTCTCTTTAATGGTGGAGTAGTATTCCATTGTGTATATATACCGCATCTTCCTAAGACCAATAGGAAATTCCCGTCTTGTCTCAGTGGAAACAAATCTGACTAGTGTCCATGATGGCGCAGGTTCAATCCCTGGCCTTGCTCAGTGGGTTAAGGATCTGGCATTGCCATGAGCTGTGGTGTAGGTTGCAGACATGGCTTGGATCTGGTGTTGCTGTGGTTATGGTGTAGGCCAGCAGATACAGCTCCGATTTGACCTCTATCCTGGGAACCTCCATATGCTGTGGAGAGAGGCCCTTAAAAGAGTAAATAAATAAATAAATAAATAGACCGATATATGTGTAATTGGACTCACTGAGGGAGATAACAACCAAAATTTTTCCAAAATGGCTGGAAAACTCAAACCACAAGTTCATGAATTCTAAGACTTCCCAGCAAAATGAATAAATGAAAACCACATGGAGACACCACATAGTAAAAGTGATGAAGCTCAGATATAAGGAGAAAAAATCTTAAAGGCAGGCTAAGGAGAAAAGGTTGTTCAAAGAACAGCAACAAGACTAACTCCTGCCTTCTCAATAAAAATATGGGAAGCCAAAAGAGAGTAGAATGACATCATTGAAGCTTTGGATAAAGTTGCCTGTATGGTAGAATTCCAGTTTAATATCCTTCCATGAAAAAGAATGTTAAAAAATGTACACTTAGGGACTAATAGAGGAGGTTAGTAGTGTAATGGAATATATTGAATAATCCAAAAGATGATTATTAATAAAGGAGATAAAAAGGAACATAAAAAGCGGATCAGATGGAAAGCAAGATTAAAACAGTAAACATAAATGTAATAAGGGTAATTTGTTAACTAAAAAGGACTAAATATTTTCATTAAAAAGCAAAGATTTTAGATTATATAATAAACAATATATAATAAAGCCTAACTAGGTACTGCTTATAAGCAATATACCTTAAATTATAGTGGTACAAAAAGTTGAAAGTCAAGGATGACAAAAGAAATACCACACAACTGTTAAAAGAAAGCTGAGAAACTTCAAGCAAACAAAGTAGACTTCAAGAAGCGTTACCTTGGAAATAAAGAATATCTAACATTGATAAATAAAAATGATATAACAATTTTAAATCTATATGCACCCAATAGTATCTTCAGAATATATGAAGCAAAAGTTGATGGAACAGAAAGGAGAAATAGACAAATATACACTCATGTGGTAGGTTTTAACACATCTTTCTCAGTAATTGATAAGATGAACAAGTCAAAAGTGGAGTTCTCCTTGTGGCTCAGCGGTAACAGACCTGACTAGTATCCAAGAGGATACGGGTTCCATCCCTGGCCCCACTCTGGGTTAAAGGATCAGGCCTTGCTGCAAGCTGTGGTAAAGGTCGCAGATGTGGCTTGGATCTGACATTTTTGTGGCTGTGGCTGTGGCATAGGCCTGCAGCTGCAGCTTGGATTCAGCTCCTAGCCTGGCAACTTCTCCAGTGTGGTCCTAAAAATTAAAAAAAAAAAAAAAAAAAGAAGAAGAAGCATATAGAGGTTTGAACAACATAATTAACAATTTAATCCTCACCTTTTTTTTTTTTTTTCTCTAGCTCTCTATGCCTCAACATAACTAAGGCCTCACCTCCATTCCTCCAGATAGAGATGCAGGTTACTGACCTCATTTACCTTTATTCCCCCAAGGATGGATTGCCAAAAGAAAAATTTACAATCTTATTTTTTTCACTCTTTTCCTTTCTTTAACTGTTCTTTATCTATAACAATCTGGCAGTAAAATTCATTGGAAGTGGATTAAGATGGACCTACCTTGCCTCATGCCAAAATCTGCGGTAATGGTTGGACACTGACTGTAATTCTTTGTAATAAATTAAGGAGTTTGGTGTTGGTGTTGTTCCATTAACTTATATATATATGTGTGTGTGTGTGTGTGTGTGTGTATATATATATATATATGTTTTTTGGGTTTTTTTTTTTTTTTGTCTTTTTGCCATTTCTTGGGCCGCTGCCGTGGCATATGGAGGTTCCCAGGCTAGGGGTGGAATCAGAGCTGTAGTCACTGGCCTATACCAGAGCCACAGCAACACGGGATCCAAGCCACATCTGCTACCTACACCACAGCTCACGACAGCGCCGGATCCTCAACCCACTGAGCAAGGCCAGGGATCAAACCCACAACCTCATGGTTCCTAGTCGGATTCGTTAACCACTGAGTCACAACGGGAACTCCTCCATTAATTTATATTTTAAGAAAGAACTTTTCAGGACTCAAGATGTCCTTGTGCTTAGCCCAACATTATTATTAGAAATACATTTAAAATCTATGTAAATGTGGAAGTTTAATTAATTATTATTTGGAATCTTAGAATGTTTTACCTGAATATCCTGCATCAAATAGATCAAAGACAGTGTGATAAATAGATATTTTGTTCTCAGTTTCCAGAACTGGTAATACCATAATAAGGTAAAGTTAATGTGTGTTGAGAAGTAGTCTTCCCCTGAAAATAAGTTTGCATATTTATTAAACAAAATTAAACAAATTTCTTTGTGGAATTTATCAGTCTTTAATATTCTAATGTTATTTGTGCATTTTAAAGTACAGTAGAGACATTTATATGACCAAGGGCAACTTTGTTCACTTAGCACAAATTAACATCTCCTGGTTCCTAGGTTCCTGTCACTCAGTTTTGGAAATTGTGCCATAGTGGAGGTTCAAAAGTGGTCTTAAATATAGATACATCACAAATTTGTCACCATTATATTATTGAAATGATATCAAAGTATGTATAGTAAATTTCTTCTCCGTTCTTAATCCTAAACTGCTATACAAGATAATTACACAATTGCTGTGACTGTGTCTTTACCTTCAACCTCAGTTTGTCCACGGTGCCTCTTAGCAATTCTTTTAGCATGATCTCTACAACACCCATTTCTGTCTTCCACTGTTCTTTTGGAATTCTTATTCTGGTGCTCTGCCCCTTTCTCTCTGAGAAGATAAACCTGCATCTTATTTCACAGGGAAAATGAATTTAGTAAGTATAATCTCTCAACCTCATTCTTGTTTGCTTTCCTAATGTATCAGAGAAATGACGTCCCACCTTCTGTTTCATCTGCTGTGCTCTCAGTCTTCTATTCTGTTGTTCTAACAGTCATTTCCAAATGATAGTCCTTGGATCAGCTGTGTATCAAAATCATCTGTAGAGTTTTTTGTTTTGTCTTTTTTTTTTTTTTTAGGGCCGCATCCACGGCATATGGAGGTTCCCAGGCTAGGGGTCTAATTGGAGCTGTTGCTGCCGAGCTACGCCAGAGCCACAGCAATGCCAGATCCGAGCCACGTTTTGGACCTACACCACGGCTCATGGCAACGCCAGATCTTAACCCACTGAGCGAGGCCAGGGATCGAACCCTTAACCACGTGGTTCCTAGTCGGATTCGTTTCCGCTGTGCCACGATTAGAACTCCAACCTGTAGAGTTTTTAAAAGATGCAGTTTCTAAAGCCCTCCCTCAGAGGGTCTGACTCAGTAGGTCTGTGATAGGGCCTGAGAATCTATGTTTTTAAAAAGTTCTCCAGGGGATTCTCTTGTAGCCAGTTAGGGGAGCCATTGATCAACAGAATTTTGATCTATTAATTATTTTTTTTTTTAGTGTTTTTGGTGGAGCAAATGTTTTTGATTTTCATGAATTCCAGTTAATCAATTATTTCTTCTACAGATTGTGGTTTTGGTTCTTTCCTAAGAACTCTTTACCAAACCCTACATTATGAAGATATTCGCCTGTATTTTCTTCTAAAAGTTGTATAGTTTTACACTTTGCATTTAGATTTATGATCCATTTTGAGTTAATGTTTGTATAACATGTGAGACCTAGGTTCATTTCTTTTTCTTTTCCTTTTCTTTTTTTTTTTTTTTTTTGTATGTGGATGTTCAGTTGTTTTTAATAGCATTTGCTAAAGGGCTCTACTCTCTGTTGAATTGCTTTGCACCTTTATCAAAAAGCAAATTACCATAATTGTGTGGGTCGGCTCCTTTGGTTCTGTAGCTCTATCTGTCTGCTCTTTCACCAATACTAGCTGTCTTGATTTCTGTGGCTTTGTAGGAACTCTTAAAGTTACGTAGTGTAATTTCTCCATTATTCTTCTTTTCAATATTATTTTAGCTATTGTACTTACATTGCCTTATATAAAATTTTAAATCAGCTTCTCTACATCTGAACAAATCCTTCTGAGATTTTGATAGAAATTAACCTTTAAATCAGTGCAAGAACAATTAACTGTGTTGAATATTACAATCCATGAACATGGTATGTGTCTCCATTTATTTATACCTTCTTGGATTTCTTTTATAGCATTTGTATTTTTGAGCATACAGATCCTGCACATGCTTTTTGAGATTTACACCTAAGTAATGTATTATCAGTATTTTAAGTAATGTCTTTAATTTTGTTTCCAGTTTTACATTCCCAGTATTTAGAGAATGTAGTGGATTTTAGTATATCTCGTATCTTGCAGCTTTGATAAACTCACTTATTAGCTCTAGGCTTTCTATATATATATATACACACATATATACATATATATACACACACATATACATATATATACATATATGTGTGTATATATATATATACACACACACAGATTCCATGGAATTTTCAACATAGTCATTCACCTATATATAGGGACGTTTTAATTTCTTCCTTCCACGTTGTGTATACCTTTTCTTTCTTTATTGTCCTGGCTGGCACTCCCAGCACTATGTTGAATAACAGTGGGGAGCATGGACATCATTGCCTTATTCTCAATTTTGGGAAAAGCATTAAGTCTTTCACCTTTAGTTCTAATTTTTTGGTAGGTACTCTGTTACAACAAGGATGCAATTTTTGTAATGAATGGATGTTGAATTTTCTCAGGCCTTTTTAGCATCAGTTGAATACTGAAGTAGTTTGAACTCATGAAGTTGAAATTGCATTCCAAATAAGTTACAGTTTACTAAAGAAATTGAGAAAATCCTCTTTAACTTGCCTATGGAATTATAGAATAATAGGTAGAATTGTGTCCCCCTAAAACATCTTTAAGTTCTAATCCCTAGTGCGTTTAAATGCAACCTTATTTGGAAATAAGATTAAGTTAAAATGAGGTTATCCTGCATAAAGGTGGAGCCTACCCTAATGAATGTTGTCTTTATAAGAAGAAAATCTGGGCACAGACCCAGAAGACATAGGAAAGAAAATCATGTGATGACAGAAACAAAGATTGGAGTAATGTGTTCACAAGGCAAGGGATTGCCCCCCCACACACACACAGTTTCCAGTAGTCCTAGGAAGCTAATGTACTACTGCTTTCTGTACCTCTTTTTGAGTTGTAAAACAATTGTATTCTTAAAAATGAGTCTTTTATGTTTGTTTTGTGGTTGGATGAGTATTTTTGGTGTCATAGATAAGGGTAGGACCAAGTTCAAAGAACACTATAGGACCACTTCTAACTACCTAGGGAGTCAATATTGTGATCCAAAAGGAGGACCCTTTGCCACTTGTACAAAAGGAAAACAAATACATCTTTTAAGTTTGAATAAAAGACAGAGAAAGAAGTGGTGGGAAAAAGTTGTTTTTCCCCTGAATACCAGAGTTACAGTAGGTCCTCTTATCTTAGAAAGAAGCTATCTCTGTCCAGTTAATGATCATGCCCTAAGAGACACTTGCCCATCTTCCTAATGAAGAAACTACTTACCATTCAGTCTTGCTCATCACACTTTTCCAAATATACCAGTTTTCAAATGTGCTGAGGGAATCCATATTAGTTGATATGAGTAGGCTTGAGATTCCACATGTAATTCAGGGAATTTGATTGCTTCCTAGAGAAAGACCACATACACAGTTGGCTCCAATGGAAGCTGTTTTATTACAAGAAGAAAGTTTAAAATTTGAAATAAGACTTCTTATTAGAGTCAGAGATATTTTGAGGGAGTGATCAAAATAGACCAGCATTAAAAAAAAATATATATATATATATATATCGTTGGTGATTTAAACAACAGAAGCAAGGATAAAAATCCAGTGTTTTGGAAGAACAAAGGGAGTAAGCAAAGAATTGGAGTGGAATGTAGACAAAGGAAACCTAGTATGTGAAAAACAGAAGTAACTGAAGGAGTAAATGGAAGGGAAACCATATTCAAAGAAATATGAGGTGAAATCTCACTTGAACCAAAGAAAAACTTAAGTTATCAAAAAGAAAGTGCATCACAAGGACTGGCTAGAATAACTTATTTATCACATATGTAAATTTATATGCATTCTAAAGATCATATATCTATCCAATATTTCAGTTTTACAGGTGGGCATAGTGAAGACATATTGAGTAAGGCTAAGATAGTACCTATTTATCCTTACTTGAAGAAGTAGTAAAGTCTAAAGAAAGGTAAAACAGATCTTAAAAGAAAGACAATGTACAGGAATCAGTGGTAGTCAAGATGCCTTAAAATTTACAGATAAAATTAAAGCAGTAAGCAGATAATTTTAACTATGTTACCTACAACAGGGAAAATCCAAAATATGGAGTTTTAAACCATTCCAAGTAAACCATAGGAGTCGTGAGTGAGGATAGAGGAGGTTTTTAAAAATATTATTTTTGATTTTAAAGTTTTGCCTTTATTTATGAAGTATATCAGTTATGAGGTGATGTAATACTGGAATTAATGTCTTAAGTATGAAATACAGTAAATCCAAATTGATTATTTTGGTTAACAGAATAGATTTTCATATTCATGTGGATATACAAGGTGGGTCAACCTAAATTAAATAAATCATATCTTTATATGATATGATTTGTATTTATAAAAATTATTTTGGGGGAGTACCTGTTGTGGCTTCAGCAATAATGAACCTGACTGGTATCCATGAGGATGTGGGTTCTATCCCTGGCCTCACTTAGTGAATTAAGGATCCGGCATTGCCATGAGCTGTCGTGTAGGTCACAAGTGTGGCTAGGATCCCAGGTTGCTGTGGCTGTGGTGTAAGCTGGCAGCTGCAGCTCCAATTCAACCCCTAGCCTGGGAACCTCCACATGCTGTAGGTGCGGCCCTAAAAAAAGGCCAAAAAAAAAAGAGAAATGCATTGAAATTGGTATGAAAATGAGATCTCTGAAGTACCACCTGTTGAAAGTAGGTGTGGAAGTTCCCACTCTGGTGCAGCTTATTAAGGATCTTGCATTGCTGGGCTGTGGTGTAGGTTGCACCTGTGGCTCGAATTCAGTCCCTGGCCTGGGAACTTTCACATGCTGCTGGTGTGGCCGAAAAAGAAAAAAAGAGAAAAAGTAGCTGTGAATACTTGAGTACTGTTCTTGTTTATCCCTAGGTATTTTTAACTTTCAAAAAAAGGCAGCATTTAAGAGGAATTGTGTACAATATTCAGATATTCACTATATATTGCCATTAGTTTTTTTGTGGAAGAGAGATGATACAAATGTCCTGGCTTATTTTTGAATAGCAGTGAGTTTAGTATAGGTTTCACTTCTGCCTTCCACATTTAGGGTATCTAGGCTACTAAGAGAGGACCACCCTCTTGCTTCAGTAGTAGCTATGGCTGCCTTAGATGGTAACCACAACCTTCCTTTCCACAAAGAGAAAAGCATGATTGATCAGCTCCTATGTCACGTGTGTACTTTTCCAATATCCCTACATAGTGCAGAGGGAAAGGAGGACTGCTCCAGGGTCAGTGTAGAAGCTGTTTGCTCTTAGTGCTGCTATGTGAGAAATTAGGTCTTGTCTTGGAACTGAGAAATCACAGAATAAATTCTATGGCCTAATAAAGATGTTCAAACATAAAACCTCACAGTTTGTTTTTCTTTTTACACATTTTGCTAGCTTTTGTGTATCAGGAGCCTCCTTATAAATTATAGAATTTTAAATATTACAAATTCTCATGGAAAGTTAGTTTCCTAGAAATGGACCATCTTTTTTTGCAATATGCACATCTCTCTTGCTTGTAATTATTGAATTTTGTTGTTGAATTATTGTTTGTAATATTGAAATTCCTATTTTAGGAACTGTAATTGCATAGAACATGGTAAAAGTTTTCTAGCTTCAGATTTTTCATATTAGAAAGCCGGAGTGCCCAGGTGTCAACCTAAATAATATTTCTGTAGAAAATTTGCCTTTGTTCATTTTTTTTTATTACACCCTCTTTTAGTGAAATTATTTATTTACATTTCTTAAAGTTTTTCTCCCTATTAAGTGTCCTGATGTCTGAGGGCAATCAGAACTGATAATCGGTAGGCCTTTCTGTTTAATGCTGGAAGAACAAGCTGCTTATGATGACCCAACAGAGACATGAGGAAGATTTGTGAAAGGGGTGTATTCATCCAGCTCTAATCCTTGTTTTCAGAAAAGCAGTGTCTTTAAGTGTTCTGTAATTAGTGAATAGATATGGTTGGTAATTCTTGTAGACACCTCTTTTGTAAAACAGAGATGGATACCTAGCTTGTTTAAATCTTTGTTTTACATTTCTTTTAAGTGAAATTTTAATATGAACATTTGGCAACAGTAAATAGTAAAACTAATTTTTATGCATATCATTATTTCTGTCTTACTAGTATGCTCCATTGTGATATTTCTTTTTTTACCATCATTATAATTAGCAACTTGAATATTATAAGGTTATGTCTACAAAATAAAAATACAGTTTTATTTTTCATTTTCCTGCTTGCTTGTTTGTTTTGCTGATCTCTTTGTGTACATAAAATAAGGTTTACTGCTATGAAGTAAATTCGTTTTGGGGTTCGGTAAAATTACTTCTACCAGTCACCTAGGAAATGTAAGCTAGGGAACAAGACACTGATATTTAGGCATACCAAGAGGAAATATATTGCTTCAGTGAACTGAATATAAAACATGATCAGTGAAAACACCTGGAAATCAAAAAGAATAGATTTTAGTTATGCTTCTCCTTTTCAAAGAACTTAAGTGCTTAGCTATTATTGTTAGTACTAGAGAAGTAAGTTGGCAGTGGCATTTGAAATATGATAAATAAAAGCCTACAGAATGTCTGCTTCTACTTTTAGCACTTGTCTTATTCCTTCTCCAGAAATTGCATAATGGAAACTACCATAGAGTTAATGTGATCCAAGTGTACAACCTTACTTGTTGTAATAAATGTATTCTCTATTACTGTAAAATGATAAAGCCATAGTTATTGAAACTACCAAAGTTATTGAAACAGAGGGATAGGAGCTTTTTGCCTTTATCACCTGTTTTATTAATTGGAGATAATTACTGCAGAGCAGCTGGCTGTTGGTTTTAGGGAGCATCAATTGTTCTTCTCACCCAGCTGTTGGCTAATAAGGATAGTCAACACATCTGTTTCAACAGCTGGTAATTAACAAAAGCCTAATTGCTGCAACTCTTTTAACATCCAATCTGTGAAAAAGAAGGGATGTAGAAGAATATTATTTACTTTGTGCTTTGCACTTTCTGAGACCAGTTTCTCTTTTTTCTTTCTCCTTCCACTTTTTTTTCCCCCTTACTTTGAACACCACTGCCTTTGTATGAAGCATTGAATGGCAGGAGAACACAATATGGTAATCCAGAGCTTAACTTTTTCAGATCTTTGTTGGTGTTTCTTATTGCAACATTTCTTTGCTAACTTGCAAGATAAAATGGATCAAAAGCATTTTGAGTAGTTCCATACAACAGTTAAAATCCGCAGCAGTGTGCCCTAGGCTGTGTTGCTGTTGTCTGCAGCATCCAAAAGGAAACAGGGAATTCTCTTTTCTTATGCTTTTCATATGCTTAAACACAACTCCTGAATAATTCCACATTCATATATTGAGTTTTTGTTTAAATTAATGTATATATTGAATAACACAAATGAAGTCAGGTTTAGCAATTCCTTTTCCTTGGTTTGTCATCTCTTAAAAACTTTAGTTGCTTTGTTTAATACCTGTTTGTCAACTTAAAGTATTTAAGAAAACTTTTAATTTATTTATGAAATCTTGCTTGGTCTGTTTTTCTTCAGAATGTGTTTTGGTCTTTTTAAAACTTTTCCTTTAAGTCAGATAACAATTATTTCTTGTTGATTTTTTATAATAAATAAGAAATTTCCTGGTTTAGTGTTAGAATCTTGAGTAAAATGGTTTTACAAATGAAAGATGTATAAATTGACATTTATTTGAAAATTTCTAGTACTCTTATTTAATTATGAACTATTTTGGTAAAAATATTTTTCATATAGCCTTGATTATAAAGCTTTATATTTATGTTTTTTATAAATTTTGCTAGTAATATATTAATGTTTACATATTTAAAATTTTTCTTCTATCTTAAAAATTTCCATATAAAATATAACTTATTAAAGTCATGGCTTTCCTTTGTTTAGGAGTATATTTTTCTGGTTACCATGGCTTAGTTTTTAACATCCTTTTACATAGTCTTACATTTTCTTCATAGCCTATATGTAAAAACTTTTTGGTGAATGGAATTTTTATTTTTATTAATAAGAAAGTGCTTGATCATACTGATTTTCCTTTTAATACATTCATAAAATTTTAGATTAATATTAAGTTTAATCTGATAGACAGTGACTATAGTATTTATTTAATATGAGTATCTATCGGAAAAGTCCTTAGCTAAAATGTTACTCAAGTTCACTTGACTAAACTCGCTTCATTAACTTTAGTTGGCAATATTTCTCTGCAGGCAGTTCTTTAATTGTTAAGTATGTTGAAAGGTATAGAAGAAATTCTACCCAAGTGCTTGCCATGGACTGAATTGCAGATTGCATAATTTCAAAATTTTGTGCTGGCAAGACAAGTTTAAGTTTAGTTCAGCAGGTGTTCAGGTGGTGAAGTGTATTATAGATGTAGTGAAAAAACATACATGATCCTGAACAAATAAACAAAATACCGCTGACTAAAATTCTCACTAAATAGAAGAACAGTGGCATGTAGAGAAATGTTTACGACTCATGGTATAAAGGAAGGGAATATTGTCATTTTGGAAAATGTTTGCTTCTTGAGTTTAAATAAGAATTTAATTTTCTCTGTGTGCTCATGTTCTTAGGTAGTATCAGAGAGAGCAAGCTTAGTGAAAGGAATATATCATGTCATGAGAAAGGAGAATGAACTTTTGGGGGAACTTATATTCCAGCTGATGCTTTAAGTGTTTTCTTGTATATACATTTTTTTCCAGAAGAAATGACCTCAAGAAGTGGTGTGATAGACATAAAAATAATTTAATGGATACTATGTGAAGACTATGAATACTGTATGACTAACCTGTTTCTAGAGGTCAACTGATGGATAGGTTATTAGTGAAGCCAGTGAGGTGGTCACTGGTTTTGTACATATAAGTATAAATGACTTTCAGAGCTATATTTAAGAAGTCCTGGGAGTCAAACATCTAATGGAATCTAACTAGCAACAAATTTAAGGTCAAGTTAGTATCATCTGAGATAAAGTTCATTCAGCAGAAAGGATAGGACCTCCACAGACTGAATTAATGGACAAAGAAATAATTCAAAATAATTATGTGAAATTGTCAATGGCTGAAAAATTGAATTATATCATGCACTAAAAATAAAAAAATAGAAAAAGACTTTAAAATAAATGACAGTGAACAGAAAAAGAGCTAGAAATTACAGTAAACTGTGTCACCTTTAGAGTCATCACAGTAAGATATAATGGCCTATGTAAAATTGGAGAACAGCTTGGCAAAGTAGTTAATGCACAGACTCGATTTTTTATTGAATGGGTAGTTAAGAGTTCTGTACTCAAATTCTGGTTCTGACAGTAACCTTAAAATCTGAGAAGGTTTAAGTAAATAATTTCCTAACAAGTGGTTCTCACACCCCATGGAATTTTTTTTTTTTTTTTTTTTTTTTTTTTTGCCTGAAGTATTCACATTGTTAATGGTAGTTATGGGAAATGTTTCAATTTCTGCTTTTTCACACTTTGTTAAATAATTACTTATATATACTTTCCCTCTTTAAAATAAGCAAGATTATGACTACTTGTAGCTATTTGTTAAGTTATAATATGTGACATGATATAGTTTATCACTCAACTCAAACATGCTATCTGCTGTAATGATTCTGCCCTTAAACTGTTTTAAATAGCTTTCATTCTTATACTGTGTTTATTATAGAACAGAGAGATTATTGTTTAAAGACAGGAAACAAGAGAAATACTAATGATGTCGCATAAGTTATACAGAGCTTAAAAGCAATGATATTGGAAATACTGTTAGGGTTACTATGCCCCAAATTTTACTTTACTTTTTATGTATTTGGATTTTGGACTTAATAGCCACACAATGGTTTGTTTTCAGAGAGGGGCTTACAATTGGCAGTCTCAAACTTTCTCTTGTATCTTTTCTATTAAAATGCAGGAAAATTCAGGACAATTATTAAAATATTAAAATAATTAAATCTGGTTAACATACCAAATGTAAGAATTCTAAACATTAAATTAGAAAAAGAGTTTAGGCCGCTGTCGGTGGCATAATATATGTTAAGTTTCGGTATAGGCTTCTTGCTTAAAGGCAGCAAAAACGTCCTCTGGGAACCCTTCTGCTGCTGACCTGCTAGGTCCTGGACAATATCTAATTCATGCATTGCTAGACTCACAAAAAATAGAGGAAATCTTCCAAAGATTTTACTTCACCAAAAAATTGGAAGTTGAACCAGGGACACCTTCCTCTCCAATCACAAGCAAACCATTGGTCCACAGCTGCATTAGAGGCAAACAGATAGAACTGCTTTGATCTTCACTTAGGATCCCAGTCTGAACCAGAAACTCCAGCGTTAATCCAGGCTTCTTTAGCTTGATCTAGGAATTGTCTCCCTTGGCTCTTCAATGCAATAGACACAAGTCCCCCTCAGAGAAAAGCATTCCCAATTAAGATTGATATGATTCCCATAAATTATTATCTTGAAAAATGTGAATTTACAGCACAGGTCAATCAAGCACATGAGCAAAAGTAAATGGTAGTCAACTGACACAACAAAACAAAAAAGAACACACACAAACACAAAAATAAAGTTATATAAAGAACATAGAATAGCTATGTATGAAATGATTCAATGAATGTTTAAATAGTGTATGAATCACAGCTATCAATAAACCACAAGTGTATTCTAGGAAACATCAGACAAATCTGGAAAAGAATCACATACAATATCAGAAAAATAGACAAATATTTTGAAGTAAAACTCTCTAGAAATTAAAATTGGTTGTGTATAACTGAAGACCAAATAAGTGAACTGAAAGACATATGAATTGGAATATCTCTGAAAAGCTACCCACAATACACCATTGATAGATAAAACAAAAATTAGGAGATTTATTAGAGTAAGATGGTCCAACAAGTGTTTGGTTGGGTTTCTAAAAGAAGAGAATATAGACAATCCAGGAAAAGCATTTTTAGAACAGAAAATGGCTGATAATTTTCTAAAACTGGTGAAAGATATTTACCCATAGCAAAATTATCAAGAAATATACACCTAATTACATCATAATGAAATAGAGGAAATCTAACATCAAAGAGATAACCATAAAAGTAGCTCACTAAAGGAAAGATGGATTATTTTCAAATGAGCAACAATTAGATTTACAGATAACTTCTCAAAAAAGCACTATTAAGTCAGGAACATTGGAATAATGTTTTCACTGTGCTGGAAGAAAATAATGCCAGTTTAGAATTATATACCCAGCATGTATATCCTCCAAGAATGAATATGAAATAGACACATTTTCAGATAACTAAAATTTGAGTTAGTCATTTTCAGCTTTGTATTAAAGAAACATTCAAATTCTTTGTTTAAACAGAAAGAACATGCTTCTATAAGGAATCTCGCAACAGGGAAGGAATGGAGCATTAAAAAGTACAAATATAAATGCATATTGACCTGAGAAAATAATATTAATGATGTTCTTTGAAGTTTAAACAAAATAAAATGAACTATAATACATTTTTAAGACACAGTAACAAATAAATTGGGAGAAAAGTAAAAAGAGTTGAAGAGTTTTAGGTCCTCTCATTGTCCAGGAGTATTAATAAGAGCATTTTGGTAAGTCAACTTGAATCTGGTAATTTCTGGGATAACTATTAAAAGAATATGAAAGAATTATTACATTCAAATAAAGCAGGTGAAATAAGAGAAGAACCCAAAGTATAATGAGAAATGGTGATTTTAAAAGGAAAAAGTAACAAAACTAGCAGGACAAATAGCACAAAATAAGACTGTATACTTCAACCCAAATCCAGTTATAATTACATTAACTATAAAGAGATCAAATGTTTCAGTTTAAAGACAAAGATTTTTAGACAGGAAAAAAATATGGGTAAACCTCATTTATCGCACCTTTATTGCACTTCACAGATAATTTTTTATTTTCTTTACAGTTTGGAGGTTTGGAGCCATCTTTTTTCAAGCAAGTCTATCAGCACCATTTTCCCACTAGTATTTGTTCATTTTGGGTCTTTGTGTCACATTTTGTTAATTCCCACTATTTCAAAACATTTTAACTATATTTGTTATGGCAATCTGTGATCAATGGACTTTGATGTTACTGTTGCAAAAAGATTATGACATACTGAAGACTCAGATGATGGTTAGTGTGTTTTAGCAATAAAATATTTTTGTAGGATGAACCTTACATCCACAAGGACCCAGGCCACTGCAGTCAGATTCCTAACCTACTGTGCCACAATGGGAACTCCTAAAGTGTTTTTTAATTAAGGTATGCACAGTGGTATTCTGGACATAATGCTATTCCACACTTTGTAGACTACAAAATAGTATGAACATAGCATTTATATGCACTGAGAAACTAAAAAATTCATGTAATTTGGTTTATTGCAATATTTACTTTGTTGTGGTGTTCTGGAACCGAACTCACACATCTCTGTGGTTTGCCTTTATACTATTTACAGTAGTCACATCTCAACCTAGCTGTGTAAAAAAGATTGAAGTTAACAAGATATGCCATACAAACTCCAATGAAAAAGAATGCTCTTGAAACTCTGTTAACATCAGAGGAAACAGAATTTAAAGTTACAAGGTTTAAAATTCATTTGTTGCACTTTATATACAACAGATGAAATCATGGCAAGATGGTTTCCTGTCACAATGCAGTGTTACCATGCAAGCACATAGTTGCCATACAACCACTATTTATTCCTTTTTTCCTTCTTATCATTATTTACCCAGAAGAACCTGCTCTAGAATAGTGTGAATTTCAGGTATTTCGTTTTATTGCCCCTGGAAATATGTTCATCTAGACAGACCAAGCATTTCCCTTCTTCATTTCCCAAGGTGTAATAAGTTTTTTTGGAACACAACTTTCACATTAGAGGATCAGTAGTGTCTGTTGTACAACTTATATGTTTATTCACTATGATATGGCTATATTGTAATAAGTTATCTTGTTTTATTATTTATAATAAATCCATAAGATGAGTATTGTAACCCACATTTTACCCATGTGAAAGAAGTTCAGGAGCCCCAACTTATTCAGTCGAAGAACTAATTGCTGGAAGTCATGCCCAAGTTTGTTCTTAATCCCTGTGCTGTGCCCTCTTTCTGGTGTACTTCTCTCTACCTTCCTTTATTCTGTTTCCTATTTTCTGCTCACTATTCTTGGGTCATTGTGTGCCTATGAATGTTTTTATTTCTGTTTCCATTACAAACTGTTTTCTTACCTCTCTCATATGAGGTAGACAGTGCATGTATAACTGCTTTTGAGTCTAGACCCTGATCATCCTTGGTCTGAAAAACATGACGTGAGGACAAAACAAGCTCTGAGCAATAACCTTCAAAGAGCAATAACACTGTGGTACCTTATTGTGGTGCACAAATTCAGTCTTCCTATGAAGATGAGGTGTAATTGAAATCAGTTATTTATCTTTCTGATATAATAGCTTCTAATTTTTTTGGATACCTTTTTGCAGTGTTTTTTAATAGGTTCTTAATCTGCTTCTGAGTTAAAAAAAGTCAAATACTAGGATGGTTATAGTCATATTGTCTGAGCTATTTTATGATTAGACATATTATTTGAAGATAGCTAATTAGATGTCTTAGAGATGTGTTTAATAGCATAGCACAGTCCATATACATTTGTGGTTACTCTGTAACAATTTCTTCACCTACAGAAGTAGGGAACTATATTACCTCTGAGATCCTTTTCAAGTCTTAACACTATTTGGTTCCGTGATTTTATTTGGACTGTATGTTTCTTTATTTAGCAGATATCACACTTAAGATCAAATACCTCTGTTCTCTGATAAAAGCAGATTTCCATTAATGGTCTTGGAGTTACCAAAGGAACTCTTAGCCATATCAGACTATTGCTATTAAAAACACATTCAAACCAAACATAACAAGATTTTAAAGTCAGATAAAAGTGCTTTTTCCACAATATCCATAACAAATAGTGTTCAGTGGTGTGAACAGTGTAGTCTTTTAATTTGTCTGGCATTCCAAATTACTCTAAGGAAACAATATAGTTCATTTCTAATACAGTAGTAGGACAAACAATTGTCCTATTTAGATGGCATTGCTCAAGATAGATAGAGTTTAGGAATAATGAGACATTTAGTTATAGGATTAACCTAACAAAAGTTAACCAATATTTTTTTCAGTCATTTAAGGTAAATAAGTTCTGGGCAAATGATAATGTACAGCATAATAGTACTGTATCATATATTTGAAAGTTGCTAAGAGTAAATTTTAAAACTTCTCATCACAAGAAAAAAATTATAACCATGTGAAGCAACAAGTGTTAACTAAACTAACTGTGGTAATTATTTTGCAGTGTATACATACATCAAATCATATTGTGCACCTAAAATTAATTCAGTGTTGTATGTCAATTATGTCTTAATAAAACTAGGAACAAAAATAAAGAAAGAAATGATGTAAGGCACACACACATACATACATACACCTCAGAATGCTGTATATTATGGTATAAGAAGGAAATTTTGGGGGGGGACCAAACTACTTGAATTTCTGTTTCAGTGCTATCAGTCACTAGCTCTCTTACATTTACAAGTTGCTTAATATCCATAAACCTCAGTTTTATCAGCTGTAAAATAGGGATACTAGGAATTATTTCAGAGATTGGTTGTGAGGATAGGCTATGGTAATGTATTTCAAATACTTAATACAAAGTCCAACCCATAGAAGATGTTCAGAAAGTGGCATTGTAGAGTTCCTGTTGTGGCTCAGTGGGTTAAGAATCCAACACAGTGTCCATGAGGATGCAAGTTCAATCCCTGGCCTTGCTCAGTGGGTTAAGGAGTCAGCATTGCCACAAGCTGGGGTGTAGGTCGCAGATGAGGCTTGGTTCCTGCATTGCTGTGTCTGTGGCATAGGCCGGCAACAGCAGCTCCAATTCAACCCCTAGCCTGGGAACTTCCATGTGCTGCAAGTGCAGCCCTGAAAAAAAGTGACATTTCTATGTAGTTATGCACAGATTTTTTAAATTTTCAATTTAGGCAGCACGTTTGGCAGTTTCTTTCTAATATTTATAACTTAATGGAGACATAACTTTTGAAGTTTATAAACACACTTATCAGGGGATCCAGCATTTCCACTCCTTGGTGTTTACAGAAGAGAAATGAAATCATATTTCCACAAAAATGACCTATATACAGATGTTTATAGCAGTGTTATTGAAATTGTCCAAAATTGGAAACATCCAAATGTCTATCAGCTGGTGAATGAATGTATACATGGTAGTACATCTATGCAATGGAATACTACTCAGTTGTATAAAGGAATGAACTACTGATACATGTAGTAATATGAATGAATGTTAAGAGCATGAAGTAAAAGAAGCCAAATTCAAAAGCCTGCCTACTGGTATGATATTTATATTACATTCTAGAAAAGAGGAAACTCCAGGGACAAAAATTACATCAGTTGTGGCCAAAGGCTGCATGTAAAGGAAGAGCATTGGCTGCAGTGTTGCACAAGGGAATATTTTGAGGTAATGAAAATACTCTATATCTTGATTATGATGGTTATTACATGACTGTATAATTTGTCAAAATTTTCACAGCTGGGAGTACCTCTTGTGGCTCAGGGGGTTTAAGGGCCCGACACTGTCTCTGTGAGGATACAGGTTTGATCTCTGGCCTCGCTCATTGAGTTAAGGATGTGGCATTGATGTGGCTGTGGCAGAGGCCTCAGCTGCAGCTCTGATTCGACCCTTAGCCTAGAAACTTCCATATGCTGCGGAGCAGCCATTTAAAAACAAACAAACAAACAAACAAAAAACTTTATATAACTGTACATCACAGATCAGTGAATTTTTACTTTGTGTAAGTTATAACTCAGTAATTACCTAAAATAATTTATCCTTGTGTATACTTCTATATGTCATGCATGTTTTACTTCAATAAAATTTTTACCTAAAAATACAAATTTTTAAAAAATGCTATGTGCATGCTTGTGAAAGATTGTTCATCTAAAACTATGGCCATACTGTTGTCCCTCATTATCTGGAGGGGGTAGGTTCTAGGACTTCCACATATACCAAAATCTGTGGATATTTGAGTCCTTTATCTGGAGGCAGGACCTGTGGATACCGAAAGCCAACAATAGATAGAAATTCTGACTCCCTGTAGACTTTGCTCAAAAAAATTTTTCTTTTTGGTTTTTAGGGCCACAGTCACAGCATATGGAGGTTCCCAGGCTAGGGGTCCAATTGGAGCTACAGCTGCCAGCCTACACCACAGCCACGGCAACATCAGATCCATGTCTGCGATCTACACAGCTCTCGGCAATGCCAGATCCTTATCCCACTGAGCGAGGTCAGGGATAGAACCCATAACCTCATGGTTCCTAGTTAGATTCAATTCTGCTGCACCAAAACAGGAAGTCCTCAAAAAATATTTTAAAGTTTTATTATCAAAAATTTCAAGGTATAATATAAATAAATAGTGTCCAAAGAGTACAGCAAAAAGGGAATATAGAAATTTTAATCCAATATGAATAGAGAAAAAAAGAAGCAAAGGAAAAGGATGCTAAACCTGAAAGATGTGTAAAAATAAGTCCAAATATATCTGTAATTGCAATGTACTGCACATGTTCACAATATGTAAAGGTGTCTATAATCAGAATAGATACACCTATCAATATAATTAAAAGTCAGAAGTATAGTACTGCCCAAAAAAGCAATTGTTTGTGAATATGTAGGGTATCATTTATATAAAGGTCAGAAATCTGTAAATAATCGCATGTATAATCTGTAAGTATATAGTAAAAGTATAATATATTCTTTAAAATGATGATCCCAAATTCATGGAAATGTTTTACTTTGGGGGTAGGAGGGAAGATGAGAATGTGGCTAGTAAGTGTGACACATGGGTTAGGGTAAAAGATTTTTTTCTTTAACAGGAAGCAAAATAGCAAAAATTCTTAATTTAAAACAAACTTTATATATAGTACTATCAATATTATAAATAGATATATTTATTTGCATATATATGTGCAAATACATACTATATATACTGGTATATGTGTAGGCTATTTCTGGAAGAATATACAACAAACAGGTAACTAGATCTATCAGAAGGTAATTTGTAGTACTGAAGATTGGAAGTGGGATGTTTACATGTAATTGCCAGAAATATGAAGAGTATGAGGCTAGAGAAATAGGAAAAATATCTGGTTTGCTAATTTCTTCAATATTTTTGAGATTAAATTAATTCTTGGCTTATAATGTGATGGAATTATGGTAATAATGAAACTAGGAAAAGCAATATAAATAAATACCACATTTAAAGTAGTTAAATTTTCTCACATTGCGTATACCATGAATCTAACTGAAAAAACTAGCTTAAGCCAAAAAAAACAAAAAACAAAACAATGTTCCCAGGAAGTCCAAAAAATGTGTCTGGATCTGTGTGGTATACAGGAATCCAGATACGAATGATGTCATCAAGCTTCAGTTTTCTTCTTGGGGCTACTTTGATGGAGTACTCTGTTTGAACAAGCTAGATCTTATATACCTGAGGTAGTGGGAGAGGAAGTTCATCTTAGCCACCAGGATTGAACAGGATTACTGTGGCATAGGGTAAGAGTATTTCCCCACCCCAAAAAATGTTGACCAGATAAGCTCATATCTGATAAAGTAGCGGAAGAAGCTTGTAAAGCCAGAAAGTTTATAATAGCTTTGAACACAGTCATCAGGTTCTACTCTTAAGATTAGCCATTTGGAATGAATAAATTAAGTAGATTGCTATGCGGCAACACCAAATCTTCACAGCCACCTAACTGTAGAAAGAAAAGTGAAATGTTCATTATTACCCAAGCATGGGGATTTAAGTATAGTTCTCATGACTCCGTTTTCATAGCAGAAATTTCTTAGGCAGATCTTCATTGTGGCTTTTTCCTGCTAGAGCTTTATTGGTTTTGTTTTTTGATTTTGGGTTTGGGGAGGTTTTGGGGGTTTGTATTTTTGCTGCAGTACCATGTACAAAGGCATCAAAATAATCATATAAGGTATTAACATTGTCACATGTTTATTTAGCAAATTCTCAATTGTGTATCCAATATTTGATAAACTTTAAATTACATGCAACAGAATGTCTGATGTTTTTTAAGTTGAATGTGATATGTCCTTTTTTGGGTGATTGTTTTTAACTTGTTAGTAGTTGCAGTGGATATCTGGTGTTCTAAGTCTAAGTTGCCATCTCAATCACTTTTCTTTTTTTTTTTTTTTTTTTTTTTTTTTTTGGTCTTTTTGCCTTTTCTAGGGCCGCTTCCCCTGGCATATGGAGGTTCCCAGGCTGGGGGTCTAATTGGAGGTGTAGACACCAGCCTACACCACAGCCACAGCAACAGCAACATGGGATCCAAGCCGCATCTGCAACCTACACCACAGCTCACGGCAACGCCGGATCCCCAACCCACTGAGCAAGGCCAGGGATCGAACCCGCAGCCTCATGGTTCCTAGTCGGATTCGTTAACCACTGCGCCAAGACAGGAACACCTCAATCACATTTTATAGTATACTAAAAATTAGCAAAGCTGTTAATTATTGGCACCAATATCACCCTTAAATGCTTTTTAAATAATTTTTGAGAATGTTTCATCTATAATTCTAGATGTAAAGCAAACACTTACACATCTTAAATTTAATTAAAAATAACTGTTAGAATTTGCTAGCCCAGATAGAAAATAAATTAACTTAGTGCCTAAATTTAAATACAAAGGTCTAAACTTCTGCGTATTTTTATTATAGCCATATTAAAATAGAAAAGTAGCATTGTCTAATGTTCATTTGTATTACACTCATTAATTTTCCTATGATCAGGATTTCAAAATTTGTCTTAGGACTTCATTCTTATGCAAGAAAATAATTTCAGTGAAATTAGTTCAACAAAATTTGTGAACTTCGGCCTCCCAATTTTTTTATTAGCATTTAATTATTACCCTTAATGTGGGTAATGTGTATAACACTCTGTTCTATGTTGTCTATGGAACACCATTTAAAATGAATGACCAGAGTCCCCATCGTGACTCAGCAGAAACGAATCTGACTAGGATCCATGAGGATGCAGGTTCGGTACCTGCCCTCCCTCAGTAGGTTAAGGATCAGGGGTAGCTGTGAGCTGTGGTGTAGGTCACAGATGCGGCTCAGATCTGGCATTGCTGTGGCTGTGGCTGTAGGCCGGCAGCTGTAGCTCCAATTCGACCCCTAGCCTGGGAATTTCCCTATGCCACAAGTGTGGCCCTAAAATTAAAAAAAAAAGAAAGAAAGAAAGACCTTTTCTTTCAAATTAAACTTTGAGTAAAGAAAATAAAAGTCTAACCTACCAGTACCGTATTTTAAAGTAAGGTTGACAATTCAGTGGCTATGTGTGAAATTCAGTGGCAATGATGATTGGCCTCTTAAAATTCTTAGTTTGAACCCTATTGGAAAACTGATTACTGTTGCTTTAAAACGTGAGTATTATAGGCAGAGAGGAATAGTAACATCCCTTAAATAAAATATCTCTCTAACATTCAAGACTGCTGTTATTCTCCTGTTAGAGATTCTTCTTTTCCTGCAGAAAAGGAATTGAAAAGGTTAAATCCTATCTGTAAGAATCAGGTTGTAATTTTGTGTATTTTGTTAACATTAAATATCAAAGATGGCTTAACGTATTTAGAATCTTTTTGTTTCTATTAATAAAGTTAAAAGGAAATCTAGCAATCAGGGAGTGGAGCCACATAAAATTTGTATGTGAAACACCCATTGTGCTTATCTCTACTGTAGATATTGCTCTGAACCCATGTTCCACATTCTGAATTCTGTGTATAAAGTTAAACATTGCAGAAAGGCGTATATCTGATGATACAGATGAATAAAGTTGAAGTTTAGTAATGAGCAAAGTTGGTAAATTTAATATGTTCATGTCTTTAGTACTCCTGTTATTAATATATTTAGATTATTTTGTGGGAGATTATGAAACACTACTAAAAATACTGATAGGTTTTAAAACTCCCAGAAATTAAGAACTTCTATTCATACTATAGTATGTGTTTTAATGTAACAAACTAATATTACATTTCCTAAAATATTAATTACTTGCAGGCAAAGTTGTTAGCCATGCAGCAAGCCAGAGAAACTGCAGTCCAACAATACAAAAAACTGGAGGAAGAAATCCAGACTCTTCGAGTTTACTACAGGTAAAATCCTTTATAGCCTAGGCATAAATAAATGTCAGAGCCTAGGCATAAATAAATGTTTGATTGGGAAATGTTTCTACTCGACTTTATAGTGGTGAATGAGGAAATACCTCAAATGAAATTAAACATTATGCACTTAAAACATTTTTGTAATTTTAAAATGATTCAAGCATAAAATATTACTTATTCTTCCTTTTCTCATTTCTGTATTTGGTAAAGTTTAAGTTTAGATTCCCATCAGAATTATAAAATCTGTATAACTCTTAACCAGTTGTTTGAATGGAGCCGGCTTAGCTCTTGAAGTATTTGCTGATCTAAATTGCACCTCTAAAGTGATGGCATATATTTTAAAATAGTACATGAATAGCAGTAATAACCGCCTTTCACCTATCATAATATGAAAAATTTCTAAAGGAATGCCATTAAAGGATTTTTAAGACATTTAATTTATGCTCCAAGAATAGTTTTGAAATTAATTCAATAGATCACACCAGGATTTTTTAATGAAATAGAATAGGAAATGTCAGAGTGCATCTTCTATAGTATGGGTAACTATTGTTTTGTGATATTTTTGTTTCAGTTTTGTATTGTGTGAAAGGTAAGATTGTGTGTTGGGAGTTCCCTTCGTGGCTCAGTGGTTAACAAACCCAGCTAGTATCCATGAGGACACAGGTTCTATCCCTGGCCTCGATCAATGGGTTAAGGATACGGCATTGCCATGAGCTGTGGTGTAGGTCGCAGACACCACTTGGATCCTGCATTGCTGTGGTGTAGGCTGGCAGCTGTAGCTCTGCTTTGACTCCTAGCCTGGGAACTTCCATATACCATGGGTGTGGCCCTAAAAAACAAAAAATCAAACAGACAAAGATTATATATTGGGCTACCTATAAAATATATATTCTCACAGTGGATCCTAGTTAAAATAAAAGGTTTGAAAATGATGTACAATACCTTGCATATTCTTTAATACTTATGAAGATTAAAAAAAAAAAAATCCTGAAGTCTGAAATGTAAGAATTTCCTAACCAGAGTTGCAGGTTATTGAAAGATATTTTTCAACACTTGGCTCCTATCTCAGAATAATGCTGTTAAGTGCATAAAATGGAATTAAATCAAAATAAGTTTTATTGAAATACATTTACGAAAGTATTACATCATGATATGTTGCTATATACATGCACCATTATTAATACATTAAATGACTAGATCTAATAGCAAATCTATTAAAAACTGTAACTTCAAAGTACTTATTATTATAAATGTTCTTTTGGGGATAACTGCAAACACTGAAATGTTAAGTAAAAATACCAGTGATTTCCATATGTGTACTCTTAAGAACCGCTAATACTACTTCTACAGTTTGTTGCCTTGTTCATAATTGTAGGAAATACTGTATTCACGTAAGAGTTAGTGAAAAATAAAGGTGAAAAATTTTTTCCCATCCTCATGTTAAGAACCCATGCTTTGGATCAGTGTTATGACATATACAGTAATTGGTTATTGTTATGAGTTGAATTGTGTCCCTCAAAAAATATATTGAAGTCTTACTACTTCAGAATGTGACCTTATTAGGAAATAGGGTCTTTATAGAGTTAATCAAACTTAAATAAGCTCATTAACATAGACCAGTGTGACTGATGTTCTTATAAAAAGTGGAAATTTGGACACAGAGACGCAGGCATAGAGGGAAGACTATATGAAGACACAGAGTGAAGGCAACCTTATGCCTGGAATGATGCATCTTAAAAGCAAAGGAATACCAAGGATTGCCAGCAAACATGAAAAGCTGGAAAAGGCAGAGGAGGAGTCTCCTTTATAGCTATCAAAGAGGGCACAACCGAACTGACACCTGGATTGTGGGTTTGTAGAACTGTGAGACAATAAATTTCTCTTGTTGTAAGCCACTGTGAGACAATAAATTTCTCTTGTTGTAAGCCACCCCTCCCAACCCCCTGGTTGGGCACTTTGTTACAGAAACCATAGGAAACTAATACAGTTATCATATAGCAAGTATATCTGATTGGTGACTGTCTGAGGGGAATAATTTGCTTACAGTTATAAGTAAGCATGTAGGTAAGCAGAACCCTGATAGTGGATGAAGACATCCCAGCCACCATCCTTATTTTTTTTAAGAAAGTAAATATTGTACAGCAGTAGATTTGCAACTGTAACTGTGCATTTGAATCAGTCAAGGAGGCTATAAAAATCCTTATACCCATCCCATCCCAGGCCGATTACATCAGAGTCTCTTGGGGTAGGACTCGGCTATCAATGTGTTTAAAGCTCCTTAGAAATTCCCATGTGCAGCCAAGTTTGAAGGCTGCTGATTTATATGCACACTTCAGTTATCTACGTTAAATTAGGGTTACTTCTTGGCAGAAAAATAAAAGCATTTATTAAATCCTCTGTTAAGACTTATGGATACTGTATGATTTGTGCCCAGACCTTGGGTATTATAATATGGTGTGTAGTAGTTTCACCCTATTGATAGGGAGAGTTTTTATGGAACCTTCTCTTGCCATCCTTATGAAATAGAACAGCAAGTACGCTGTTGTTAAAGTGACAGTGTCCCCAAATGCTGAGAACCATGTGATAATCTTATATGAAGTGACATTACTTACTGAAAAACAAACCTTGATACCAGTTCTTGAGGCTCCTTCCTTTACTGAGTTGCAAAGGAGTATTGAAAGATTTTTGAAAGTTATAAAGGTTAAATATTTATTTTTCAAAGACTTAAAAGTTTACATGAATATAACACAGCTAAATAAATTCTTCTAAATACAGAGGTAATAATTATTGGCTCTACGCTAAGCTGCAGGACCCCCTCACTGCTACTTTAAAAAAAAGAAAAATGCTGATAATGTAGTAAAGCCATAGGAATTTGCAGTTAGACAGCCCTACCTTACGTGACCTTTGTAAATGAACCTTTCCAAAACCATTTCCTTTTTGTAAAGTGAGAATTATAGTACCTACCTCATAAAGTTGTTTTAAGTATGTGCAGCTCTTAGCACAATATTTGGCTTATTGTTAGTGCTCAACCAATGTTAAGATTAATTTCTTTTTACAACAAGAACTCGATGAGAGAATTCTGTTGTAGTGCAGTGAGTTAAGGATCTGGCATTGTCACTACAGTGGCTTGGTGTGCTGCTTTGGCACGGGTTTGACCCTTGGCCTGGGAACTTCACATACTGTGGCTGTGAGGGAAGAAAGTTAAGTGAGGTAAGAGTAGAATCAAAAACTACCATATCACTGAAGTCTAGAAGGAGTTTTTTTTTGGTTGTTATTTTTTTTTAATAAGGTCAAATAGTGCTAAATGATTAAGTAAGATAAGGCAAAAAGTATCCTTTCCAATAGAGTATTAGGTATGGAAGTCAGTTTTTTGTAAATTGAAGAGTGTTTTGAAGTAAAGAAGCATATCAATTTGGACTATTAAGTGATCCTTGAAAAAACTTGAATAAGAAAGATGTTAATGACAGTTGAGAAGAAAGGAATGTGGGTTAAGGATTTTGTTTTTTGTTTTTGAAAAATGGCAGGCCTTGAGCATGTTTATGACTCTTTGGAAGGAGCCAGTGTAAAGAATTGTTGTAGAACAGAATTCCACCCAAATTAGAGAGAGATAGAATTTAGAATCTATAGAAGAGTTTGCCTTGAACAGGAAGATGGTCACCTTGTGCTTATACAGGAGAGAAGGAAATAAGAATAGCTGTGAATGTAAATAAATTTAAGTTCACAGTTAATAGTTTTTTAAGGTATAAAGAACATTCTGTGAGGATATACAGAAATTTATTTTTTCTTTTCTTTTTTTTTCCCGGCTGCATCCATGGCTTATGGAAGTTCCCAGGCCAGGGATTGAAATCAAGCTGCAGCAGCTGCAGCCTATACCACAGCTACCAAAACACCAGATTCTTAACCCACTGCACCATAGCAGGAATTCCAGAAATTTCTTTTGAGTGGAGTGAGATCCCTTGGATGTAGAACTTTAGGAAAGGAGAGATAATTACCAAAAACAGCAAAGCTTACATATCCCGGAATCTCAGATTTTCATTTAAATGAATCTAAACAGTATTCTTACACATCTGAATAGATAATGGTTACAAATCCATACATGAAACACAAGTAACTCTAAACTATTTCATAGAAAAAAAATTTTTTTTCCCTCCAAGTTTCCTTTGTTATAGAGGACAAGGAAAAAGTTCTACATTTATTATGAGAAAACCAAGACTAAGTCTGTAACTTTCACACACATATACACACACGTGTGTGTGTGAAGACATGCATAATGGATTTTTTTTTTTTTTTAAGGACTGCACTGTGGCATATGGAAGTTCCCAGACTAGGGGTCAAATTGAATTGGAGCTGCAGCTGCTGAACTATGCCACAGCCACAGCAATGCCAGATCTGAGCTGTGTCCACAACCTACACTACAACGCACAACAACGCTGGATCCTTAACCTACTGAGCAAGGCCACTGATCAAACCCAAGTCCTCATGGGTACTAGTCAGGTTTGTAACAGGAACTCCAAGGATTTTTAAATAGACTTATAAATAATTGATTTTTTTAAGTTTAAGAAAAAATATACTTTCAGTTATTCAAATTGTTTTATACTTATCTACACATATATACATATAGATACACATATGTGTATTATTATGTCAAAGAAACTTATTTATCAGTAAGTAAGAGAAATATGCTAAGAAAATAAATAGGAGTAGGATGGTAAGCTAGAGCCAGGAGCCAGTCAGTATCCAGCACACATATACACTATGAAACAGCAAAAGAATAAGTCTCAATTAATATATGCTGATGGGGCCAATTAATATATGCTGATGACTCTCATTCTACTTTGCCTTTAACTCTACCAATTACTGACATTGACTTTATTCTTTTTAAATTTTTTCCCCAAAATAATTTTCTTTTGCTGAGTTCGTTAAGAGCTACTGTTACAATAAGCATTCCATGTCCCTGAATGGAAATAAGGAATATGGAAGTATATATTTCAGAGTTTTTCTATTTTGTTTCCTTTGAGTTTTTGAAGACTTTTAGTAGTAAAAGAAAATGTTGGCCTTCTGTATCCTTTGGCACAGTTAGTGACAGGGCAAGTGAAGTGAATGGGTTAAGGATACTAAACATGCCATTATAACTGAAGGTGCTTTCACGTTAAAACAGGGATTGCAGGGAGGCATTAGCAATGTGAAGATGTAAAATAAATTTTACTTATTACACAAGTAAATTATCAGTACCAAATGCTGGATTCATTTGCAATAGCTTCATTACTCTAAATCTAACAGTTTGATCAGGGAAGAATCTTAAGCTTGTAAGATTGAGATTTGTATGTAGTAATGATTTTTTTCCTGTTCTTATAAACCTGTAGTGCTGCATTCCTAAGTTCAGGAGGCATAATAATAACAAACTTCTTTCTATCGAGAGAATGCCTAAGTCTCAATGTTTGCTGATTTTATACTGCTTCCTTATATTTCCTTTTGCTTAAAGAAAGTATAAATTCAAGTGTGCAGATAATTAGAACCTTTTGTTTGGTGCCAGTAAACTAGGATTTAATATACTTGTAATAACAGCAGTTTTTGTTTTAAATTATTGTTATATTTTATATAATTCCAAGTGAGAAGTTGTGATGCCTTTTAGAAGATGGTAAATTTACATTTTAGGTCAAACATTGGATAGTATGCTTCATATTTTAAGATTATATGTTTCCTATAATTGTACTAGGATTTTTTAAATAATTCAATAGAATACTTAAGTGTCGACATAGTGAAAACCAGACTAAAAACTGGATTCATGATATACTACATTTTGAAGTCATAGAAGCCATAAAGATAAAAGGCCGTATAAAATTATTCAAAAAGAGAGTGAAGTTCTTGATTTTTCTATGTACTTTTTATAAATTATATTTAGTATATGTCTTTTTACTTCTTATATCTTTTTTTTTTTTTTTTGCCTGTATGTATGTATATGCTATCCTTAGCAATCAGAAATATTGTCACTGGGATCTGCTTGGGTTTGTTTTTTTTGTTTTTTTGTGGTGGTGATAGTTTTTCATTGAACCATATGCTGTCTTAGAACTCCACATTGATAAGACAGTCAGCAGAGATTATAGCATACAATGTCTAGTCATGCAGCAACACTTTTCTCAAGGCAAATCCCTCATTGAGGGGCTTCGAATGCTCTATCTTGACCTCATTAGTCCTGTGTTCTAATCAATTGTGCTAATAGGACTACCCAGTGACATAAGCATTTTGTCATATCTGTATTTTCTATGGGAATTAGCTGTCATGGAGCTGTGTTATGATACCATACTGCTAAAGCAGTAATAATTAGAAGAAAAGAATACCTGGGAGTTACCATTGTGGCTCAGCAGTAACGAACCCGACTAGTAACCATGAGGATGTGGTTTGAATTCCTGACCTCGCTCAGTGGGTCAGGGACCTGGCATTGCCATGAGCTGTGGTGTAGGTCACAGATGCCGCTCAGATCCCACATTGCTGTGACTGTGGCATAGGCGGGCAGCTGTAGCTCTGATTCAACTCCTAACCTGGCAACTTCCATATGCCATGGGTGTAGCCCTAAAAAGCAAAAAAAAAAAAAAGAAGAAGAAGAAGAAGAATACCTGAATTCTTTCATCTTTGCCATTTATCAGATTATTTTTTTTTAATGTGAACAAGCTCCAAGCTTTCTAGATTTGTTTCTTTTTTTAATATATATATTTTATTTTATTTTTGTCTTTTGTCCTCTTAGGGCTGCACTCACGGCATATGGAGGTTCCCAGGGGTCTGATCGTAGTAGTTGCTGCCGACCTTTGTCAGAGCCACAGTAACACCAGATCCAGGCCGCGTCTGCAACCTACACCACAGCTAACAGCAACGCCAGATCCTTAACCCACTGAGTGAGGCCAGGGATCAAACCCTCAACCTCATGGTTCCTAGTTGGATTCATTGCCACTGTGCCACAACAGGCATTCCCAGTTTCAGTTTCTTTAACTGTGGAATTTGTAACCCTTTCATATGAGCTAGATTAAATTTTTCTTTAGTGATGTTTAGGGTCAAGGACTGTCTTCTTTTATACCAATGAGTTGCACCTGTATGTCAGTTACTTCACCTACAAGCATATACTCTCTGACCTGATTATTAAGAAAAATCAGTGAAATATTATATTTGAATGTTTTCGAAAACAGTCAAGAACTGGGCAAAGGAAATACATTAATAGCATCATTGATCAAAAATACTTTAAAAGTTTTTTTGCTAATATATAAGACCAGTTAAATTACTACAGAGGTTATTTCTACCAAAATATTTTATGTCTTCCATGACTTTGTATCCAGAAGGACTTTTTGCATAACTTAAGTTTTGCTGTTTTCTGTGCCTTATTTTAACAGTAAGTTATATTCTATAAAGTGGCTCAGCTTCCTCTTTCAAGAGCATTTAAAAAAGTATTTCCCATTTAATCATTGTGACCAGGGAAAGGTCCAGCATTAGAATGGGCTTGCCAGTCATAGATCCTGGAGTTTACCATCTATTAACATTATTTTTATTAGGTTGAGAAAACTTAAGTTTATATTTTGTTAATTAAAAAAGTATTTCCTTTAGTCTCGGAGCTATTATTATATTCCACAGATGCCTGTTGTCTTCTACATAGGTAATCTTTGATTTGTCCCTTTTCACAAATTTAATTACAAATCAAAATTTGGCCAATTTTTTCCTCGCAGTATCTGTTTCTTTTGCAAAATTCCTGCCTTAGACCAGACTTAATATAATTTCATGCCCAAGCTTTTCTAGCTATTTCATCTACCTGTCTCCATTCCTTACTCCTCTTAAGATTCCTAAAACATTATTTTCACCCTCTCAATCAACTATTGACAGTATTTAATAATACTGCAGTACCTGTACAATTAATTCCCCACTCTTGAACCTAACATTCATGAATCCTTAATACTACTACCACTTCTATTTTTAATATCTCACCAGTTATCTTCTTGCCTTCTGGTTTTATTCATATTTGTGTCACTGGTGCCAGTACACTGCCTTACATAGTAGGTGCTCAACAAGTGTTTCCTATATTAAATTGTTCACACTCTCAAAATGAATCATTCATTATTTCCTGGACACACCCCAAAATTTCCTACTTTAGTGCTTTCTTGTAGGTCACCTCATTCCCCCTGGGGTACTCCATCTCTGCCTATCAGAGTCTTATGGAGCCTTCAGGACAGTTTAAGTACTAACTCTTCTGATAATCTTTTTCTGACATTCACAACCAGAAGTTCAACCTAAAATTGACTACCATAACTCTTCACAATGTACTCTCACAATACATACCACATGCTTACCTATATAGTAATTACATAACTATTTCTCTTAATTCCCCTGCTAGGGCTTCTATTCTTTTTCTATACCATGCCTTCAGTAAATATTTGCCAAAGAAATAAATAAGCAATCAAGTTTAACAATGATTGAAAGTTTCTTCAGATTAAAAGTTTCTTCTGTAGAGTCGTAGTCTGTGCAATGCATTATAATGAGCTCAATGATGAATAAACGATTGGAGATAACATGGACCTAGTTTGGCATTTCAGTTAGTCATTTGCAGGGGTTTGGGGCAAAACAAGGCCTCCATATGACTAAGCATTTCATCTACCAACAAAGTTTTTTTTCAGGGCACAGTGTTTAGATATGAAAACTTACCAGAAATGTTTTGAATTCTCCGTTTCTTAAAATTTAGAATAAACAAAAAAAGTTTAGGAAACGATATAACTATCCTATGTTCATTTACTTATTGTTTCTTATAGTGAAAAAAATTAAAACTGGAAAATCTGCCAGTGTAGGACCCTTAGCATGGTGTGTGTATTAGGATTCTCCAGAGAAACAAAACCAATAGACTGTGTATATATATTTACAGAAATTTATTTTAAGAAATTAGTTCATACAGTTGTGAGGGCTGGCAAGTCTAAAATCTTCAGGGCCATTAGCTGGCTGGAGAACCAGGGAAGAGTTGATGTTACAGTTATGAGTCCCAAGATGCAGAATTCCTTCTTCCTGGAGAGATCTGTCTTTCTCTCTAAGCCTTCAACTGATTGGATGAGGCCCATCAATATTATGAGAGCTAACTACATTTTCCAAAGTCTACTGATCTGAATATTAATCATAGTTTAAAATATACCTTTTCAGCAACATCTAGACTGATGGATCCCATAACATCTGGATCCCATAGCCTAGCCACGTTGACACATAAAATCAACCATTATACCAGTGCATTTCAACAATTATCTGAGGCTAAGTAGAAGCTATCTTTTCTAAAAGGGGCCTGCACTTTCCATTCCACCACTTTCCCCCTCCTGTTTACTTCATGCATTTGACATCATCTGCCTTAATCATATAAGCATGTATGGTTGTGATCCCAGATATGTGTTGTGGTCTTATTTAATTATAAAAGGAGTATTTGTACATATATCCACATGGCACTGACCCTTGACTACCTCTGTATCCTCATTTTTTAACATCTGCTCTCGCTTCATTCCAGCCACACTAGCTCCCTTATTATTGCAAACATTTTAAGAATGCTCCCATCACAGGGCCTTGACTTTTTTTTCCTCTGCCTGGAGTGATCTACCTCCACCCCCCACCCCCAGTGTCACAAGTCTGCTTCCCACTTTGTTCCAGCTGTCTGCTTTCTGCTTAAATGTCCCTGACCACACTGTCTAAAATAGCCTACCTCACCTCCTCACTGCATCACTCTCTTGTTACCCTCTTTTATTTTTCTTAGTAGTGGACAACCCTATATGATGTTATTTGTGGATTGTCCTCAGAAATTAAATTCTGCAATGACAAGGATTTTTTGTGTATTTACCACTGCATCTGACATCTGAATCAGTGCCTAGCACATCCTTAATGGTCAATAAATTTTTTTCTCATACATCAGAAACTCAACATCAGGCTACCTGTGAAGTGGGACTGAGTCTAGCAATTAGGTTTATAATATATATGGTGAATAAGAGGAGAGGAAATTTTAACTTGCATTACAGTGTTTGAATTTTTATTTATATGTGTTACTTTGATATAAAGATGAGTTTGCAGATTTTAATGCCTTCATTCATAATAACCCAGACAAATTAAATTTGATACCTAGAAATAAATAAGCATCTATTAAAATAGGTCTGTAATGTCTATATATATATATATGTGTGTGTATATATATATATATAAATGAAGTTCATCTCTTTAATATATTTTATTAACATTATGCTTTACAAAAAGATGAGATATATAAGGGAATGACAATCCAAAGCGAATTCACCTGTCTTATGAAATATAACTTATAACCTCACTTATGTTTTAAGTTTGCCAATAATTTAAACTATTTTTAAGTACTTGACATTGTGGAGTTCTTCAGTGGCTTAGGTTGGGGATCTGGCTTTGTTACTGCTGTGGCATGGGTTCAGTCCCTGGCCCAGGAACTTCCTCATGCTGTGGGTACAGCCAAAAAAAAACCTCATGTATTTGCAATTGTCATATGCTTAATCACACATCTTAAAGTACTTTTCATTGCAAAAATTCAAGCACTTTTTAAAAATATAATGTTAAGAAAAACATTAGCCTCTTTAAAACAAGTATTTACCATATTATTCTTCTTCCACTTGGTAAAAGTGGGACCCATGACAGATTAGTGAGGAAAGGGGTGCCTTTTTAAAAAATTCAATCCTGTGAACATTAGTTATGGCCAGAAATGACAATGAAAGGAGAGAATTCCCTCATATTTCAAGAGATTTTAGTCAGTGCAGTAGATTTATTTAGCATATTTGAATTATGTTTTCTCTTTCTATGCAAGATGTATATACATTTTTAAATATATTAAAGTTTTATTGAATCTAAACTATTTTAAAATAAGTAGAATAACTAACAATTAAAGACCTTTGTTCTGAAACATTCTAATTCATTAATTTCAAATACATAAATATCCATACTAACATGCAGAACAGGATACAATACACTGGGATCTTTGAGTTACTCTAGATTTTTTGTAAACTTTCTAATGCCATTGCTGTCATAAAGAGCTTAGTAAATATTGACTGAAGATGATAGTGATGATCTGGCAATATCTTTAAGACTGGGTGGCACTTGGCAGTACAGTTGGATATCCGGGACTTAACGTTGTCATTTTGCCACGGGGCCCTTCCACCTGGGCCGCTCCCAAAAGGACAAATGTTTACCTGCAGTTAAGCATTTAAATGTGTAAATATTCCCGTTGCAATTATATATGAAGTAGTTTAAACTGATGTTCGAAAAGTTTGCAAAGTTCAAAGTAGGGTTTAATTGAATGTTTCTCCCATAATTCCAAACAAAAATTTGTTTTGTAAACACAGGTCAATATTAAAGTATTTTATTCCTCTTACCATTTCAGACCCAAAGTATTTGTGAAACTTCATAGAATTTATTATGGTTCAATTTACTGTTTTCTTCAGTTAAGTTGTAAATGTTGTTATACAGTATATCATGTTCCCAATAGGCTTACATGACTATTGGTATTCTATTTTTTAGGGTTTTATGACTGCCCATATTCTATTATTATAGTTCCATTTTTTCCCCCAAACAACTGGTTTGGATTAGATCAAAAACAAACAATATTATTTTATTTCATGAGACAAGCAAGAAATTCAATAGCCTAAGGAATTTTTTAAGTTTAGTTTTATTAGACATATTATTGACCTGATGTTTTAATATACTTTAATCCCTAGGAATTTTTACTTATCCTGTCAAGCTTGGTTAGCTGATCTGGACTGAGAAAAATGAAAAGTTCTAAAACATCAATTATATGAAAAATTGAGATTTTCATCTGGAAAATTGGACACTGTTGGCTTATAACTGAGATGTGTGCATTTTCTGACTCTGGCTTCATTTTTTCTTTATTTGTTTTATTGTATGTGATTCAGTATTTCAATAACTACACGTTTCATTTATTCTGCTCTGTTACCTGCAAACTAAGTGAAACCAAAGAGTCAATCTCTGACTTGTTTTTTAATAGATATTTCTTTTTGGTTTATAATCAGCATAATTAAAAGGTGACATAAATAGACTTAAATTTTAATTCATATAAAAGAAAATCTCATGTGTTTCTAAATCTTTCTTAACTGGGTTTTTGTTTATCTTTTTATTTGCCTAGTTTTTATTTTGCAGTTATTCTTTTGGCATGATAGAGTTTAATTCCTAGCTAACACTATAGTAAGGCAGATGGTGTGGGTTCTGACTTCCTAGCCAAGGTGATCTTTGATAGGTAGTTAACCTCTCTAAGCTTCAATTTCCTGACCTGTAAAATTGGAATTGTAATAATACTTGCCTCATATTATTTTGGAGAAAAATCAAATGAAATAATGCATCTCAAATGCTTTGTATAGTACCTTGAGTACAGACTCAGGTGTTTAATAAGTGTGAACCACTATTGTTACAATGACTGTACTGAGTTTATATTCAGTTGTCATGCTTTTCTTTGAGACTCTATTCATGCGTTTCAAATATTTTTAGTATTTTTGGCTCAAAGTACAGTACTGTGACTACAATATGAAATCATTTGATTTTTCTTTGGGAAACAAGTTTTCATTGGAATTAGAGGGTTAATTTTTGTTGTCATTATAGGACTTTTTTTTTTTTTTTTTTTTTTTTTTTATTTTCCCATTGTACAGCAAGGGGGTCAGATTATCCTTACATGTATACATTACAATTACATTTTTCCCCCACCCTTTGTTCTGTTGCAACATGAGTATCTAGACATAGTTCACAATGCTATTCAGCAGGATCTCCTTGTAAATCTATTCTAAGTTGTGTCTGATAAGCCCAAGCTCCCATCCCTCCCACTCCCTCCCCCTCCCATCAGGCAGCCACAAGTCTCTTCTCCAAGTCCATGATTTTCTTTTCCGAGGAGATGTTCATTTGTGCTGGATATTAGATTCCAGTTATAAGTGATATCATATGGTATTTGTCTTTGTCTTTCTGGCTCATTTCACTCAGGATGAGATTCTCTAGTTCCATACATTTTAAAACTATTTAATCAAAATGATGTACTTGAACTTAGATTTGGCCCTTTTTGACTAACAGTTGATTTTCAAGAATTGTTTTTCACACAAGAATATTAACTTTCAGAAATCTATTCAGGATTAGAAATTTAGTAATTTTTTTCACTCTATGAAAAATATGTTTTAGTCTATGAAAAACATTTTTCATAGAGGACACATTCAGAATATACCATTTCTCCTAGTGTTTTCTGTTTAAAAATCTATCCCAGAAAATAAAAAGGATGTAATTTTAAAGCTGTGTTCCTAATTCTTTCTATATCGTAGCTTGAAGTACAGTACAAACATTATCTTCTTTAATCTCTTCAAATCCTTGTAAGGTATTATCCCTTTTTACAGATGAGGAAACTGAAACACAAACTAATATGCCCTAGGTCACATCAAGGCCAGCAACAAAAGTATAAATATCACCTAACCTATCCAATACTTGGGCCTTTTACTCTGTCTCCTAGACAGCTTCCCTCACCCCCACCTCTCTCAGAACTAATGCTAAGGCAAAACTGGTACTTCAACATTATTTTCCTGGTTTGGATGTGCTTGCTATGTTTATCACATAAAACACCCGGGGACCACATTAAAGACGTGTTAAAATGGTAAAAGAATCTGACCTGCTTTGGTGTTTAACAGTCTTTGTCTGTGTTCAACCAAACTATACAAATTACAACCGCAGTTAGTGTCTGGATTTATAAATAGACTACCTCTGAATTTTTTTAAGTTTAAGCTCTAGCATTATATCGTATGTCAGACAATGAAAGTAAATACTGCACCTAAAAGTAATTTTATCCACATAATCATTTATTTTTATTTATATGTTGTGGTATTTATTGGTATTGCTGTTTTATCAGTGCTTAGCACAATCACTAACATCACATTATCTGTATTTAGAAATAAGCATTAAACAAATAGCCATTTTCAGTTCTGTCTGAATTTATTGAGCCTACTATATGCAAAGGATTTAGTGGTATGCAGAGAACAAAGTAACAACGAAAAAGATGCAATTGCTACTCTCAAATAAATAAGTGGAAAGAAAGAAGATTATATGCTTTTTTTTTTTCTTTTCAGCTTTTTAGGGCCACACCCACAACATATAGAAGTTCCCAGGCTAGGAGTCAAATCAGAGATATAGCTGCTAGCCTATACCACAGCCACAGCAACGCCAGATCCAAGCCATGTCTGCAAACCACACCGTAGCTCACAGCAATGCTGGATCCTTAACCCACTAAGTGAGGCCAGGGAACGAACCTTCACCCTCATGAATACTAGTCAGATTCGTTACCACTGAGCCATGATGAGAACTCCAGATTGTATGCTATAAAATAAAAATTTTACATTGCCATAGAAAGTCACAGAAGGGAGAAATTATTGCAGAGTGAAATCAAGTTTTATGGAATGCTTGGGAACTGAGGTATGAACAAATAGGATTCTGAAAGAGATGAGGAGGAAGATAGGCATTCTAGTCCAGAAGAACAACATAAGCAGAAATGAAGATGTCATAATGAGCATATTGTGTTACACCGTGGAATTGAAAGAAAATTGCGAGAGTTTGAATGCTAATATGCATCCAGTTTTAATTCTGTTTTCCTTAGGAATACCGAGCCTTGGGAATCTGCCTCGATGTCATTAAAAATAAAAATTATGCTAAAATTATGCTCTATGTAATATACATAAAATTTAAAGCATTTTGTAGTTCCCATCTTGGCTCAGCAGAAATGAATCTGACTCATATCCATGGGGATACAGGTTCAATCCCTGGCCATACTCAGCGGGTTAAGGATCCAGCATTGTCATGAGCTGTGGTGTAGGTTGCAGACATGAATCTGATCTGGCATTACTGTGGCTGTGATGTAGGTGAGTGGCTACAGCTCTGATTCAACGCCTGCCCTGGGAACCTCGATGTGCCATGGGTGCAGCCCTAAAAAAACAAAAAAATAAAAAATAAAGCATTTTGAGAGCTCAAATTTTGAATATATACCAAAAAAAAATGACTTCCACATATTCCCATCACCTGCCCCCCCAAAACCATCAACTCCAGGTCCATCCACCCCCAGTTTTCATCCACATCCTCATGCACATACCCACGCTCTCAGGTATTATTTTAAAGTAAATCCTGTATACTATGTAAATTCATTTATAAATATTTCAGTATATATCTCCAAAAAAATTAAGAACGGCTTTAACCTTACCATTATGCTGTTAACACACTTAAAAGCATTTTAACAGCTTTTGGCTATCTCTGTGTCTCATCTTACAGAATCCCAGAAATCCAACAGCCTTCTTTTATTTTGTCCTGTCTTTGTGCAAACTGGCAGTGTTTCTCCTCATAGCACCCTGTGTCTGTTCTTTGCTTCTGCTGAGACAGATGATTAGATCCATTGATCACACCTGTAATCACTTATGGCATTTCTGTCCCATCTTAGTGTTCTCTCCAGAACACATTTGCTCAGTTTTATCATTATAGATAGGCAGAGAATTTTCCTAATCTTCAGGTTCTAGTTCCTTTTTCCTTAACAATTCCTCCAAATGATCTTTCTCCTCTCACATTTTACTGTAAGCAGCAAGGTGATACCAGGCCATACCATAAATACTTTGCTTATTAGAAATCTCTTCAGGTGCTCCTGTTGAGGCTAAGTGGGTTACAGACCTGACGTTGTCTCTATGAGGATGCAGGTTCGATCCTTCCCCTCATTCAGTGAGTTAATGATCAAGTGTTGCCCCAAGTTGTCACAGATGCAGCTTGGATTCTGTGTTGCCGTGGCTGTGGTGTAGGCCTCAGCTGCAGCTACAATTCAACCCCTGGCCCTGGGAACTTTCAAATGCTGCAGGTGTGGCCATAAAAAGGAAAAAAAATATCTCTTCAATTAAATAGCAAAGTTCATCACTTACGATTTCTACTTTCCACAACACAATGCAGAACATAATGCAGCCAAATTTTTGGCCACTTTAAAACAAGGATCACCTTTCTTCTAATTTTTAAAGACATGTTCTCCAAACTCATCTGAGACCTCACTAGAATCACCTTTAATGTCCATATTTTCTCCAGTAGTCTCTTCAAGGCAATATAGGCTTTTTTAAAATTAACATGCACTTCAGGATTCTTTCAGCCTCTACCTTTAATCCAGTTCCAAAGTCGTTTGCATATTTTTAGGTATTTGTTATACTCCTGATATCAAAATGTGTATTAGAGTTCTCCAGAGAAACAGAACCAATAGGTTGTATACATATAGAGAGAGATATAATTTAAGGAATCTACACATGTGATTATGTGATTATGGAGGCTGGCAAGTGCAAAATCTTCATGATAACATCTAGGGGAAAACTTAGAGCTAACATATTCAATGATATAAGACTCACTCCTTTCTATGTAAGATCAGGAACAAGGCAAGGAATTTCACTCACCACTTCAATTTTACTTCCCATAGGAAATCATAATCATTGGAAATTGAAAAGAAGTAAAGTTGCCTTTATTCATGGACATCATGATTGTATACATAGAATATTCTTAAGGAATCTTCAAAAAAAGCTACTAGAATAAGTGAATTCAGGTCAGTAGATACAAAGATAAATTATATGCTTATATATTAGCAGTGGACTAGAAAATGAAATTAAGACTTTAGTTTCTCTTATGATCACATTGAAAATTATGAAAAATTTAAGGATGAATTTACCACTGTGACCTCAAAACTGCTGAAGATTGCTGAAAGTAATTACAGAAGACCTAAGTAAGTGGAGACATACTCAATGTTCATAAATGAGAAGACTTTTCTAAGTCTTCAGTATTGCCGAGATATTCATCCTCTCCAAATTGATCCAACACTATCCTAATAAAAATTACAAAAATTACATCACTCTATGTTATAGGTATTGACAAGCTAATTCTAGAACATATGAAAATGCAATTGATTTAGAATTACCAAAGCAATTTTATAAAAGAAACCATTGGAAGAAGTATACTACCTGATTTCAAAATATATTCTACAAAATCACAGATAGTAAGACATTGATACTGATGAAAGGTTAGAAGTACCATGTAGATAATGGAATAGAATAGAGTCCAACACATATAGGGTCTATTTATTTTCAACAGTGAGGACAAGGCAACTTACAGGGAAAAGGAAAGTCTTTCAGTTAATTATGACAGTACAACTGGATAACTGCATGTAAAAAATTAGCATTAACCCTTACCTCACATTATTCACTAAAGTTACATTGATAGGGACTTTATCTTATTTAAATTTTTATTACAGTATCTAATATACTGTCTGTGATAGTAGGTGCTAAATAATTGTTTGTATAATGAATAAATGATTAGACTCTATATTTCTTGGTTTCAAAGTCTCTTCTCAGTGAGAGATGGTTGTTAACACTTTTAGAAAGCTATATACACTTGGTGTTTCAGCTTCAATAAGATATAACCTAATTAGACAGACTCTAGTTCCCTCAATTCACTGTGTCAATCTAGGTAGCTTTCCAATCAAAGCTTACAGTATACTTACCTGGCTTTAAATGCTTAATAGTTTTAGATATTTCTTTGTGTCATTGCATTAGTATGTATTAGAAACTGCAGGTACAGGAACATGTTAAACCTAGAGTAACAAGAGATAGAACAATATGTGCCTGTGGATAATTCAGTAGTTTGTTGATGCTGCTATTTTGCATTTTACTCCCACTGGCAACTCGAGTCAACATAACATATTCATTTATCCTAATATTTAATTCCATTGAGCTCTTATTTAAAAAAAAACAATATAGGTGCAGTGTGACTTTATTTTGCTCAAAGAAATTAAAGGATATTGCTACTTATCTTTCCCGTGTATGAGTAGATAGACAGTGATTAATATTGGTAGATGAACTAGAGACCTCAGATAACTTGACCATGGACACAGAAGAGCAAGCCTATAGGTAAAGTTCAGGATGCCTGATGGCTGATTTTATAAAACAATCCATTAAGAGACTGTATTATGGAGTACCTCCCTGTAGACCTTATTATAGAGTACCTCCCTCATGACTTGGCTGCAAGCTGGGTATGCTCTTAAATTTAAAAACAAAAGAATAAAGTCTTTAGCCACAGAAAATGAAATGCTTCTTTTCAAAACTATATAAAGTAACCACACTGTTACTGGCAGAAAATTATATTTGCTTTAATTGAAGTTATTATAAATAAGTTCTAATACATAGAAAAATTCTTTTTGACCAAACTATATTGACCACTTTTTTCTAAAGGATTGTTTGATTTGCAAATAAATACTTGTTGATAACAACCAGCAAAATCATTAGCAGCTTTACAGTCTCATTAGTTCATTTTATTCCTTACTTATTAAATAATCTTAATTTTTTTTTACAAGGAAGTTAATATTGTTTGCTATACTGGACCTTTTAAAATCAGTGGGGTAGAGTTAATCAGTAGTGCAAGGGGCAGAAAACTTCCTAAAGGGATCTTAGAGAACTGAAAGTCTTCCTTTACACTGTTAATTATAGTAAAAGGACAAAAGGACCTCAGATTTCAAAATCACTCTTCTGTTGACTCTCCTGTGTGTATGAAGATCATTGGTAGCTTTTGCATTTATCAGTATTTATTAATTAATATATACCATGGTCAAATTCCATGACAGACATGTTCCTTTATGCCTTCAAGGTATTTATTTTTGCATATTTATTTTCTTACTCATATATGACTCCACAGACATTCTCAGAGACCACCCTAAAATAAGTCTGGTTTATGCCAGCAAAGAAGGGAATGGCAGCAAGATCACATTCTTCCTTTTGTCTCCAGAGGAATATTTTTCTCATTCCATACATCAAAACTTGAACAGACAGGTTGCTGAACATTTTGCCATGTCAGAAGTGATTTTTATGAATCAATAGCTCTATTTCATTTTCTTTTAATCCCCCTGTTAATGGGCTCTGTAATTGATGTTATCAATTTAAAAAATGGAAGAAGTCTTTGGCAGAGATGATCCACAAACAATTGTTAAAATACTCAAAGCAAACATACACTCAGATTATATTTTAAATAATTATATTTATCAGTTTAAACACTGACAGAATGTAGACTTGTAGAAAATATTGAAATAGCAAATATATACATCTATAAAGAACTCTTATGTCCCAATTGTCCTAAAAAGTATTTGAGTTGAATGAAGGGGAAGAATTTGAATTTTATTTTCCTTTTTTTCTCTACCTGTCCTTCAGTGGAATTAATAATGAGATTCTAAATTCTTCATTGCTTTATGTACAGATTGATGTTAAGATTTACATTTTTTTTCCTATTTGAAAAATAGAAAGCAACATTTTTGACTATTCTGGATGTATGGTATTCAAGAATTACAGTTCCTTTCCTTTGGATTGAATTGTCAGTCCCTGTGCCAAAGGAAAATGTTCTTTGGATCAAGACAAAAGGATTTTTTTTTAACTCCATCAGGAACTTAAAATCATAGCATATTTTGTGTTTCTTTCTAACTTGAGCCATGACTTTCCTGTACAGTTGTTTCATCTTGTCTGAAATTTCTAATTACCTTTCTTTTTCTTGGAACTTGTGCTTTATTATTTCAGCTTTTTCCATCTTGTCACTCTTACTTTCTGTTTTATGTAGCTCCCTTTTTCTCCAGAGCCCTCCATCCTCCTGCTGTAATTGGACCTGCTGGTTGCTCTCTAGGCTCCTGCACAGCTGTCACCCTAGGATTTCTCTTCATTGCTCTGCTGGGTTGGTTTCCCTGTTTCTGGGATTCCATGTTTTCTTTCTTGCTTTATTGCCTGTTCAAGTAACTTCCAAACAAAGAGCAGATGGTAGAGAAATTCTCTGAATATGGAAGTTAAATTTGAAAATTATATCCCTTCACAACTTTCAAGATACCATCTTCTCTTTTTAGGTCTCCAGTAATAGATTCCAGGATGATTCGTATCAGCCTTCTTTTGTAGACTTTTTCTCATGAAATTAATTTTTTTTCACCTTGGTATTCTGAAATCTCATAAGGAGGTTCCTAGAATGGATCTTCTTTCATTTATTGTGCTCTGTACTTTAGATGCTTTCAATTTGAAGAATCTTGTCTTTCATCTCTGAGAAATGCTCCTTAGGCATATTTGAGAGTATCTTTTTTTTTTTTTTTCCTGATACTTCACTCTGGTTTTCTAATTGGCAGACGTTGTGGCTCCTGAAGTAATTCTTTCATATTTTTCTTTATATTTTCTGTCTTTATCTTTCTGATAAATGGTTTTAGAAATTTCTTCAACTTTATTTCAAGTTCTTTTTGTTGTTGTTGATAGACTTAAACCATTTGTTCTTATAAATAATTCAGTCTACTTCCTCACTATTGCTTTAAAGTAGGTTTCCATTTCCAAGAATTAAAAAAAAGTTGTCTATAGATAAAAAATTTCCACCACAGCTATTAGCTAAAAGGAATTTTTCTGGTAAATAGTCTCCCATTTTAGCAAGCTGCATAAAATATATATATAATAAAGTTTACCATTTTGGTCATTTTAAACTTTGCAGTTCAGTGGCAATATACATTTACATTGTTGTGCAAGTCCTTCTACTAACTTTTAATTTAGTCAGCAAAAATTTCATTCTCTAAAAATGCCTTATTATTTTCTTCCTTTTTCATAACATCCTGATCTTGTGTAATGGATGTCTCCTCACCTCTGTCTATATTAATATTTTTCTTATTTTTGTTATCTAAACTTTTTTTGAGTAGTTTTTCTATTTGCCTTATTTTTCCTCTTTCATCTTGTGGTTCTCATGTCTTTCCATAGTTAAAAAAGGCTTAGTGTCTGGTATGGACTTTATTAGCTATTGCATAAGTAGAGTTTTTTTTAATAATTTTGATTCCTAAGTTAAAGATAGATTTAAATATGGTGAGGCTTCACTGGCTTAGAAAAGATTGTATATCATCAGTGTTTCATAACCTTATCATGGGCAACACATTGTCTACCTTTTTCTACAAGTCTCTTATTCTTATACAGTGAACTTTGCTATGTAGACTCTGGCTTTTATATGTGGAAATGGAGTTACTTATCTCCTTTGATAATCATAAACTTGTTTAATGAAAGAAATATATGTGTATGTTAGAAAAAGCATTGACATCCAATAGATTTTAAAACACAAAATATGACTTAGTTAAAGCAAAGGCTTATTTTTAAGGGGAAAACTGTATAAAATAAATGTTCTGCTGAGTTGTATTTGTCAAAGCATTATCAGACAAATCATTATGAACCTTAACATTCTTTTATCTATTCTCTTTGCCTAGCACTTGACCACTAAGGACTTGAGATAAAAAGAAAGAGATATGGCTACTCAATGGTCTGTCTTTTCAGTGCGGTTGGAATAACAAAGTATAAAATCTGGAATTCAGCCAAGTGTTAGTCATTAATATCTTGAAATTATTTTTAAATGTAGATTTGCATTTATTAAATTTTAACATAGTAGAAAAGTATTAATTACAGAAATAGTTTCGTGAATATGAACAGCAAATGAAAACTTGATTAAAGGTGGCCGTATCAAACATTCTTCTCTTGAATTATCTTGCCAGCTTCTGAGTAATGCTTTGATTTGGTTTGAACCTTTTGTATGTAGCAGTTTTTAGAGCAAGTTACTACAGTTCTTTCTGAATAATATAGGTCATGAGAAGTTCAGTTGTAGGTGGGGCAGCTGTATTACTTTGGGGGACTGTCTTAATAGATCCATTTCATTAATTGTCATGAATTTTTTATTAACAAAACCAGTACATCAGGTTTAGCCAGCTAAAATCTGTTCTTGTTGTTGTTATCTTTATTGTCAGAAAGAATATCATGAAAATAGGGAATTACTGCACATGCTTTAACTCTTGATTAAACAGAGGAATGGCACTATCCATGAACAATAACTTAGGGGCATATTATCAGGTTGACATACAGTGTCGCAGTTGTGCAACTCCCATTAACTTTAAAGCCCTGTGCTTTAATTTCAGTGTCTTCCACGTAGGAGTAATGCCATATCTGTCTGTTAGGTTCTCTGAGTTAATGTGATTAATGTCAAGTAGCAGGATGTTCATTCTTTCTTCTTTAAGCTTTATTCTGTATTTTTGGTGAAATTGCCTTCTAAGGAACTGTGTTTGAGAAACCAGGCAGTGGTTTTAAGGAGCTCCAGTAATGCAAAAAACGAATGATGTTAGCGTGTGCGTTGTACTTACTAATGGAAGAAATTTCCTTCAATTCTCATCTGATAATCTTTATTATAAACTCATGCATAGAGCATTAAAAGTATGATTTTTTTATAATTTAAAAAATTTTTTCAAAAGCTTTCTTAGATGTTTAATAAGCAATTATAATATTATTATCCACGTTCTTTGTATCTTCCATATCAAGGTCATAAGCACTTTTTATTTCTCACCTCTTGTGAGATAATTAGTATCATCAATTATTATCTTTATAAAAAATGGTTTAAAAGGTGAAATAAGGAGAGGCTCAGCAGTTTTCTTTGGATCCCAAAAGTAATCTTTGGTATACTACACAATAGTATTTAGAATGTGTATTTGCTCATTTAACTTGATTAAACATTGGTCTTATAAAATATTAAGGCTGAAAGAATCCTGAGGAGATAATATTTAAAAAAACAAAAATGAGGAGTTCCCGTCGTGGCGCAGTGGTTAACGAATCCGACTAGGAACCATGAGGTTGCGGGTTCGGTCCCTGCCCTTGCTCAGTGGGTTAACGATCCGGCGTTGCCGTGAGCTATGGTGTAGGTCGCAGACGCGGCTCGGATCCCGAGTTGCTGTGGCTCTGGCGTAGGCCGGTGGCTACAGCTCCGATTCGACCCCTAGCCTGGGAACCTCCATATGCCACGGGAGCGGCCCAAGAAATAGCAACAACAACAACAACAACAACAACAACAAAAAAAAGACAAAAAAAAAAAAAAAAAATGACATAATTTTCGGAAGAACTCATATCATGATTAGAACCCTGACTCGCTTGGGTAAATTAGCATCTTTAACCCCCATTTAGCCTAATTTTAAATGGAAATAATAACTACTTTCCAGTGTTATTGTACAGATTAAATATAGCATATGTCCAAATGAGTGCCTAAAAACGTTGAAAGCACTCAATAAGACAATAGACACCATTTTAATTTTTATTTCCAGATTTGGAATCAGTCCTAGAGAAGTTAAACAGAATTAGCAAAGGTTAACATGGCTTGTTAGTGGTTACAGAGAGTTAGAATAAAGTTGTTCTAACCAAATCCAGTGTTCTTCTCATATGCAGTTGCCCCTTAATTATTGAAATTATCTAGGCTCTTTAGTCATTGGTGGATATTCACATTACTCAATTTTATCATCACTTTCTTTTCCTGTCCCCAAAAATCAAGATTTGAATATCTGTCATTTAGGTCAGAATCCCAGATTTTTTTCATGACTGTGTGATATTTATTTTTGTTAAGATTTTTATTTTTTCCATTATAGTTGATTTACAATGTTCTGTCAATTTCTGCTGTACTGCAAAGTGACCCAGTCATATATATATGTGTGTGTGTGTGTGTGTATTCTTTTTCTCACATTATCCTCCATCATGTTCCATCACGAGTGACTAAATATAGTTCCCTGTGCTATACAGCAGAATCTCATTGCTTATCCAATCCACATGCAGTAGTTTGCATCTATTAACCCCAGACTCCTGGTCCATCCCACTCACTTCCCATCTCCCTTGGCAACCACAAGTCTGTTCTCTAAGTCCATGATTTTCTTTTCAGTGGAAAGGTTCATTTGTGCCATATATTAGATTCCAGATATAAGTGATATCATATGGTATTTGTCCTTCTCTTTCTGACTTACTTCATTTAGTATGAGAGTCTTTAGTTCCAAACATGTTGCTGCAAATGGCATTATTCTGTTCTTTTTTATGGCTGAGTAGTATTCCATTGTGTGTGTGTGTGTGTGTGTGTGTGTGTGTGTGTGTGTGACCACATCTCCTTAATCCAATCATCTGTCAATGGACATTCGGGTTGTTTCCACGTCTTAGCTATTGTGAAAAGTGCTGCAGTGAACATAAGGATGCATGTATCTTTTTCAAGGGAAATTTTGTCTTGATATATGCCCAAGAGTGGGATTGCTGAGTCATACAGTAGTTCTATATGTAGTCCTGTTATTTTTAAAGAGTTTTCTAACAACCATTTATCAGAATCTGGAAAATGGGGCTAGTCAGCCATGGTCTAGAATATATATATAAGACATTTCCACACTAGGTCATTCAGTTGCCCCAATATAAATATCTGCTGATCCATGGTACCTTGTGTTTTATCTACTGGCTCTATTCATGACTCCATGATCTTCTGACCTGAACAATGCCTTTGGTCTCTACTCCTCCTGGATTATAAGCTTCAGGGTGCTCCCAGGTTTGGCCTTCTCTGAGGCCAGTTTTCTTTGCCAGCCTTGATGTGGATCTTCCTCTTCTTACTTCCCATGCTGTCTACCACAGTGGTGTAGTGATAGTGTTAGCTAATACTTACATAGAGCTTTACTTTTGGCAGAGTTCTTCCATAATCATAATCTAAGTTGATCCTCATAACAACTGTATGAAGTAAGCAAGTTGTCTGTGTTACAATTGAGGAAATCTAAAATTCAGTTAAGTAATTAGGCCGAAGTCATACAGATCGTAATGGAAGAGCCAGGACCTCTGACCACAAACCCCATGCTCTTTTCACCTCTCAGTCACTGCGTGTGATCCTTTTGCTGGCAAATGATAACAAAAGTGTCTCAAGATAATAACATTAGATGGATAAGAATGAAAATGCACAGTTAAAGTGCTGTGTCATGATGTGGAAGGAGCATCTATGTATAAGTCTATGTGAGGAAAAAAGTATTGGTAGTGTTAACTAGTGAATAGGCCTTACATTTCTCTTATTTCCCTCAATACTAAGCACGTGGGAGGTAACTGATAAATATTTTCAATTATTATTTCACTTTGAATATCAGAAAAAAGATACTATCTCTTCTAAGAAAAAACTTTCTATGATTTTTATTATGACTGTCAGCAATTTTTTCATTGTTTGTGATGATAATTATTCTATAAATCTTTTACCTGGACTTCCTCCAGTTATTCCTCTAATTTTAATCCCTATCTATGTGCTAATGACTCCAAATGAAGATATGCAGCCCAAACCTTTCTCTTTCACTTCAGTTGATATCTCACGGGCACCTCAACTCAGAATGTTTGAAACTATAGGCAGCAACTTCCTTTTAAAAAAAAAATTCTTCCAAATGCCTCAGTCAACAAATCCAATTCTCTCTCTCTCTTTTCTTTTTTTTTTTTTAGTACTTCTTGAATCTGTTTTCTCTTTTCTATCACAGTTACCAGCACCCAATTCAGATACTCATTATAATAATCCCTCACTTGAACTACTGCGATAGCATCTTAAAAAATTTCTCTGTGGCCAGTTTTGTTCTCTTCGATTCATTCCCTGCTCTGATTTCCCTCCTAAAGTCTTTCAAGAATAGCCCTCCATTCCCACAAGATAATATCATCATTTTTATTTTTTACGGCTCTTCATGATGTCCCTCATGACTGCCTCTTCAGCTTCATCTTTGCCATTTCCCTGCCATTTACTGGAAGCCCCATCCACACCAAACTGCTTACTGTTGCCCATAGGCTCTCCTTTTTTCTCACCAGTATGATTTTGCTTACACTTTTAGAAATTATTCTCTTGTAGATAATCTACTACCAGTGCTCCCGTCATGACGCAGCGCAAACAAATCCGACTAAGAACCATGAGGTTGTGGGTTCGATCCCTGGCCTCACTCAGTGGGTTAAGGATCCGGTGTTGCAACTGTGGTGTATGTAGGTTGCAGACATGGCTTGAATATGGTATTGCTGTGGTTGTGGTGCAGGCCGGCAGCTGTAGCTCCAATTAGACCCCTGGCCTGGGGACCTCCACATGCCACGGGTTCGACTCTAAAAAGACTAAATAAGTAAATAAATAACCTACTACCATCTTCACCTCCCATTCGTCAAATTAGATGTGTCTCCACTCTGCTTGTATTATAATTATCTGTCTTCTCAACTGCACTCTGAATTTCAGGCCAGATATAGTCTTTTTATTCAGTTTATACCACTTAATCTAGTAGTATGTTTGTATATTATAGGCACTAGGTATTTATGAAATGCATATACTGTTAGAAATTGTCTTAGTCGTAAAAACTACGTTTTAAAAATTTTAAATATGTTTCATTGTGTTATCAGTGATATCTTTAATAGCTCCAATTTGGTAAGTTCATGTTTACCAAATTGGATTTAATCCCTATTATGTCATTTTCTCATTGAAATAATCATTTGCTATATTCTGTTTTGCAGTTGTTTCAATAAATTACAAAAAAGTAATATATGCTGACAGTATTATTGCAGAAGCCCTGTCTCATTAAAATCATGTAGATGAAAATATAGATTTCTTCTATTTTATATTAATATTGGTAGCTTTTTATTTATGAATTTATCATACGCATAGCAGGAACAAAGTGAATAAAATAAATAAACAAGACCAGCTTTCAGTCCTTTACCCATCCAAATCAGTCTTCTTTTATATCTTTTCCTAGTTGAATCTCCCTTTCAATTAGCAGATACTTTCTTGAGTAGTGAACAAGACAAATACATATTCCCCAACCTAAATAAATATAGCTAAATGATATTTGTCCATGTATAGTCCCCAAGTGAAGAACCAATTAGTTACGCCCATGTTTATGCTTGTATTATGGATAAGTTCTATACATACCCACAGTAGGAACTTATTAAATAAAATGCAAGCATGTTGCAGCTATGAATTTTTCAGATAAGGGAAATACAATCTTGCTTATTGAAAGGAGCCTAACATTCTTTGTTATAGTAAGCTTAGCAGCAGTACATCTTGTCCTAATCTGTATTTCAGTCCAAAGCTTGCCAAATACTGGACTGTAAGGCCAATAAAAATTTCCATGCTAGATCATTTAACTGTCAGTTTGTTGGGTTGGTTGGTTGGTTTGTTGGGTTGGTTGGTTGGTTTGTTTTGATGATTTACTTGCTTCAAAGAGATCTAGAAGTTATATTTGTCACTTCCCCAAGTAAACCTTTCATAGGCAGTGATAACCAGAATCTAGATGGATATTGAAGTACTAAAAAATCCAGTGTTTATAATTTCAGACCTTTTCTTATTATCAAAATATTTCAATTCATCCTAATGTTTTTTCTTATCAAATCTTTTGGAAAATAAGCATGGATATATGAAAACTCACTTTACAGCTTACTTTGAAGGAATTGTTTTTACAATTGAATTGTTTCTTAAAATTGTAACCAATATTCTTTTTGGTATTTGCATAATATTCAAATATACTTTCACTATTAAAAAGAATCATAGCATTTATACATTATGTTGACAGAAAATTTATTCTAAAGATACACATAATATAAAAAGAGGAGTCATCATGAAAATGTAAAATTTGAAATAAAGCATTCGTTTTAAAAAACAAAGAATTGGGGGAATTCCTATTGTGGCACAGCCAAAACAAATCTGACTAGTTCCACGATGATGTGGGTTTGGTCCCTGGCCTTGCTTAGTGGGTTGGGGATCCAGCATTGCCATGAGCTTTGGTGGGGATCGCAGACGTGGCTCAGATCCCGCATTGCTATCTATCGTAGAAGCAGCTGTAGCTATGATCCAACCCTAAGCCTGGGAAACTTCCACGTGCTGCATGTGCGGCCCTAAAAAGCAAAAACAAAACAAAACAACAACAAAAAAAAACTGGTATCTGAGAGTCTTAACCTAGAGTAGAAAATAGGTGAGAGATAGGAGCCTTTGGTCTAGGGCTGTAGTTTAGGTCTCCAGAAAGGGACCTCACCTACCTGGTGGGTCTTTGCTAAATAAAGCTGAATAAATGTCATTCTCAAAGTTCCAGAAGAATAGGGATATTGGTCTTTTTCACTTATTGCTCTTTTCATTGTGCCTTGACTGTGTCAAGCACAAAGTAGATGTTCTGTAATTACATGAGCAGTTGATTACCTTGCAACATGAGTTAATGACCCCCATATTTTTAATCTATTCCAGCGAAGTTTTTGTGACCATTTAAAATTGAGGTCCTAGACATGTACCTTGTCAACCTACCCCCAGTGCTGGTCTAACCTGGGTTCCTGGCCAGATTTTGAAAAGTAGGGAAATAGCATTATATCACATAACATTTCTGATGTCAAAATCAATATAGACATGTCTTCAAAAGATATAAACCAAAAATACTAATTTAAGAACACACATATTCTGTGCCATCTTTCCAAACTTTGATATACTGATGTTAACAATGTACAAAATAAAACTCCTTTTACTCAGCCATTAAAAGGAAAGAAATAATGGCATTTGCAGCAACATGGATGGACCTAAAAATTATCATGCTAAGTGAAGTCAGTCAGACACTGAGACAGCAACATCAAATGCTATCACTTACATGTGGAATCTAAAAAAAAAAGGACACAATGATCTTCTTTGTAGAGCAGATACTGATTCATAGACTTCAAAAAACTTATGGTTTCCAAATGAGACAGGTTGGTTGGTGGGGGGATGCACTGAGGGTTTGAGATGGTAATGCTATAAAATTTGGTTGTGATGATCACTGTACAACTATAAATGTAATAAAATTCATTGAGTAATAAAAATTGCCAAAAAAATTAAAAAATAAAGTTGGAGTATGGTACTTTGCTTTCTCAAAGCACCATATTATTAAGTAACTCTTAGAAAGGAATTTAGGAAAAATTCAAGAACCTTGCCTTCAATAGCAGTTGGGCCATCAGTAATATCTTAAAAATTAACTTCATATGTCATTGATAGTGGGAGGCTATTTCTCTTCTGTACACTAGCTGTGTCAGGCAAAAAAATGTATAAACATTCCTTTCAGACCACCACAAAGTAAAATAAACCAGATCATCCCAAAATTATGAAATCCAATGTTTCCACCTCAAATCTGGCACATTTGTAATATTTTCCCTTTCTGAAAACTTTAAACTTTAAACTTTTACCCTTTTTTCTTTATTTTCAATTTTAACCCTTTTGATGTAGGATGCATCTTGAAGGGTCATTAATTCAGTGCAATGCTTTGAGTTTCCAGGTCTTACTTGATATTTAGGAAGATAATTTGTGGCTTTCTACAGTTAGGCTATTAATAGTCATACTCCATAAGTCAGTATTTAGAGTAAATTTAGTGTTAAACTTTTAGACCAGTATGCATGCCAGAATAAAAAAGAAATGCGTTAACTTCCTTAAAATCTGTAAAAACTAAATAAGTGAGAATTTTTTAAAAAATCAGCCTTATTTTTAGAAGGAGTTTAAGCAATTATCAAGTATTCTAATAAGATTTGTCTGAAGAGATTTATTCCAGATTAAAAAAAAAAAAAAGCGGTCGCTTTTTATTGTGCCCAGCCAGGAGTTAGCATATGAAACAAAGGGGCCTAAAAATTCAGAAACTAAAAAAGATCAAGATGTATAACCTAATCTTTATTGTGTTGAATAGAAAGCAAAAATCCATATATCCTCTGATTTTTACAGAAGCAACAGAAACTTTGCTTATGACAGCAGCTGTATAATGGGTTTTGAATAAGGCTGGTGTAGTGTTTAGTACAGTGGAGGGGCTGGGTTGTTTTATCCTTTAAGTTGGCATTTTACCAAGGAGAGAAGTTTGGTGGTTTGTTTTTCCCTTTTATGTTTAAGTTATGGAATACTGATTAAAATGAGCATTGTTTTCATATTCTCATTTTGTATTTTTCTGAGCAAGCCACTCAGGAAAATGAAATCTTGATGCTTTTACACCTACACACTATATTGCTGAGCAAATTATTTATGGAAGGGAAGGCAAGATAAAGTTGCTTTTAAGAGTCTTTTAACATATCAGTTTGATAACTAGCAAAACACCTCTACTGCCATTAAATATTTACCAAGACTTGGCTTTGGGCAGGGGGGCAGTTTGGCGCAACAAATTTGACTCTGTGCAATGCCATTGATTAGCTATCAGAAGGACATAGTTAATAAATAACTTTGGGTATTACAGAGCACTCTACATTCTTGTCAAATATTTTCTCTGAAGATGACCTAAAAAAAGTCAGTTAACAACCAGCATTCACCCAGCAATGATTGCACAAGCACAACTCTGAACGAAATAAAGGCCAGGCAGATCAGTTGAGCAGTAAGTACTTAGGCAATCTTTCCTAGTGACTGTTGTCATTGCTGCTGGACTTTAGAACTGAACATGTTTACATTTAATTAGAAAGGACACACAGTTTACAGCACAGTAGCTATCAATATCGGATCAGAATTGATTTCCGCTTTCTCCCCAGTGATTGCTTCCTTCGAGCTAATTAAAAAAGGCATATAACCAAAATGACTCACATAAATTTTAAAGCAAAGTAAACAGTATTTCCTGGAGACCAAAACAAAAGTAAATGACATTCATTCTGATTATTAGCTATGTTTTTTGAAAGAATTCTGATGCCTGTAAATGTGATATAAGGCATGTTTTAGTGTTATCAGACTGCTGATAAACCAAGTATTCCCTTCTGAAGAAACCTGAATGAATGCCTTACTGAGTTCTTTAGCTCTCAAAGAAACAATAACCTTACTTTTATCTTTATAATCCCTAAAACATGTAGATAAAGCAGTCTGTAGCTTGGGCTGAATTTATTCACGTCTTCAATTTTCACATTATACAGAGAAACTGCTTAAAAATATAACAAAATATTTAACCAATTTATTTCCTTTTAAATAAGATTTATAGAGCACATGTATAATTGGCTTAAATTAGGAATCATTCTGATGTGTGAATAACATTTTTCTATAATTACTATAGCCCAAATCATCAATAAAATTATGATAAAAGATAATTTCTTATAACTCTCCACTATAAAGAAACCTGCTTTAATTTCCACAAACTGACATTTGTTGGTGAATACACTGACTTATGGTAAAAAGAATTTTAAAATCAGAAATAAAGGAAATAGGAGAGATGTAGAGGTTGCCCCAGGAGAATTATGTTACATACAGCTGTCCTCCTTCCTTAGGTATGCATCTTCCATGCAGTCCCACCTTTAGAGTGAAGGCCATGAAGAGGTAAGGAAATATGGAATGATTCAGATTAGAGGCAGGGCTTAAGAAACAGTAATTAATCAACTGACAAATATTAATTCTTCCAGGCGCTAAAGGTAAAGTAGGGGCAAAACCTCTATATAATCAGATGTTTTTATCTGTTTTAATTACTGTTGTGTCCCAAGCATTTAACGTGTACTTGATGCTGTATATGATTAGTTGCTCAATAAATATTTATTGAATGAATGACTCCTTTCAAAGATTATTTCACTGTAAGCAAATGTTCACTCTGCCACCAGAGGGGCGTCCTGTAGCACTTGTTTCTAGTATTCGGGGGAAACTGCTGAAATCCACAATGGTGCCATAGTAATGAGAGTCAATTTAAAATTCCCCTCCAGAAGAGAGTAATTCATTAGAGTTATTTTTGCTTACATTTCCTTCTTTCACTTCCTTTTCAAATCTTAGGCTTTTTATTACTCTTTGTGTCCACAAAGCAACCAACCTGAAAGTCACATCAGTTAACTACATATCCAGTACTACATATCCATAACTTATATTCTGCAGGGTACATACCAATCACAGAGATTCTAGTCAGCCATCAAAACATTAAAAAAAAAATTAAGAACCACGTGAAGCAGGCCTATGGAACCAGTAATTAATCAGTTCCACAAATATTATTAAGTTCTTTTCTGGGCACTAGAGATCAAATGGTGAAAAAAAATTGCTTAACATCTATCCAGTTGAAAGGTGAGAGCACTAAAGGAACACGTGAGAGGATCACCTAATCTGACACCAGGTCAAATTTCTTAAAGAAATTTATGTCCATGCTGAGATCAAAAGGATGAGTAGAGGCTAGTTAAGTAAAAGAAGATAAAGTTAGTGTTCTAAGGGATATGAAAGTTGTTCATCCTGGCTGGACTATAGAGATAAATAGGGGAATAATGAGAAATTAGCTGGAAAGAGATGCATGTGTAAATGATGCTTAAGGAGTTTGGACTTTATCTTCAGAGCAGTGAGGAGTCACTGAAGGATTTTAATCCAGGTAGTTATACATTCATATTTGTGCTTCAGAAAACTCACTTGAGACAAGGAACAAGTGAAGACTATTGCAGTAATCCACTTAAATAGTAGCAGGCATTCTAAATTACGATAATAGTAATGGGGCTAGAAAGAAATACTAGAAAGATGCAAGAGAGATTTAAGTTTAAGGCAAAAGGATTGATAGATTGTGTGGTGAGAAATAGATGTCAAGGATGCTGCATAAGTTTTGAGTTTGAACACTGAGTAAAAAGTAGTGCCCAGTGAGAAGGGAGGGAAAGAAAGGGCTGGTTTATAGAAGGATTAAAACAAGATCATGAATTTAGTTTTAGACGTATTGAATTGTAGGTCCTTGCAGGATGGTCAATTGGAGATGTCCACTAGGTGGATGTGTAGATCTGGTGCTCAGGATAGAAATCTGAGGTAGAGAGAAAAACTTCAGAGTTAGGAGTCATGAGCAATCTCATGGTTGAGTGAAGCCATAGGATGGGTTAAATCAAGGGAGAGTGGCTAAAATGAGAAGAAATAGTAATATACAGAAGCATTGGGAAGCATCAAAAAATATTTTTAATGAAGCAGAAAACCAGAAGTGTATTTTCATAGATAGCATGGAAAGAAGACATTTCCAGAAAGAACTGGCTTCCAATAGGTCAAATAACAGAAAGATTGAAAAATGGGGGTTCCTATCCAGGCGCAGCAGAAATGAATCCGACTGGGAACCATGAGGTTGCAGGTTCAATCCCTGGCCTTGCTCAGTGGGTTAAGGATCCAGCGTTGCCAAGAGCTGTGGGATAGGTTGTAGATGCGGCTCGGGTCCTGAATTGCTGTGGCTGTGATGTAGGCCAGCAGCTGTAGCTCTGATTAGACGCCTAGCCTGGGAACCTCCATATGCTGTGGGTGCAGCCCTAAAAAGCCAAAAAAAAAAAATAAAAGGATTGAAAAATGTCTTTCATACTGAACAACAAGATTATTGGAGCAGTTGTACATAGAGCAGATGGCAGAACCTCAAATAGAAGTTGAGGTGAAATAAGCATAGACAGTCTTTTTCTAAATGAGATGATCCCAAACTAGATCCAAGGGAAATCCCATCTTTTAGACCAGACTCAAAAATCTTTAGAACTTAGAAAACTGATAGAATACAAAACAAAAAATCTTCGTAGTAGAATATCAGGCCCAAGTAAAGAAATAAAAGGTGAGTTCTAGAACTTTATTGTATTTTCTACATTTAAGTCTCAGTAGGAGTTCCCATCATGGCTCAGTGGAAACAAACCTGACTAGTATCCATAAGGATGCAGGTTTGATTCCTGACCTCACTCAGTGGGTTAAGGATCCAGCATGGCTGTGAGCTGTGGTGTAGGTCGCAGACGCAGCTCGGATCTGGCATTGCTGTGGCTGTGATGTAGGCCAGTGGCTATAGCTCTGATTCAGTCCCTAACCTGGGGACCTCTATGTGCCACTGGCGAGGCCCTAAAAAGACCAAAAGAAGGGGGGAAAAAAAAAAAAGGCCTCAGTATAGTTCCGTGTTCTCTTCAAATTCCACACAGAGGAGCAAGTTGAGTCTTAGCAATTAGAGGCTGTTTGTTGTGTAAGGTAATGAAGATACAGGAGTTCCCGTCGTGGCGCAGTGGTTAACGAATCCGACTAGGAACCATGAGGTTGCGGGTTCGGTCCCTGCCCTTGCTCAGTGGGTTAACGATCCGGCGTTGCCGTGAGCTGTGGTGTAGGTTGCAGACGCGGCTCGGATCCCGCGTTGCTGTGGCTCTGGCGTAGGCCGGTGGCTACAGCTCCAATTCAACCCCTGGCCTGGGAACCTCCATATGCCGCGGGAGCGGCCCAAGAAATAGCAACAACAACAACAAAAGACAAAAAAAGACAAAAAAAAAAGATACACAAAACACCCCCTAGCCAGACCAGAGCAATTTTTAAAAAAAGCAAATTTTTAAATTCTCCTTTCTTAATCATGGACTTGGAGAAGAGACTTGTGGCTGCCTTCAGTAGCTTCTCATTTGCCTCAGGAGAAGAACCAGAATCCAACCACTTGTTCACTAGTATGAACACTGGTTGTAACTGGGCTTCATTGAGCTCATCAGCTATCCTTTCTCTTATAAGGCCTTAGCTCATGCTCATCCCTGGGCCTAAAATTCTTCCTTCTAATTAATACCTACTCATACCTTTAAATTTCAACTCAAGAGTCACATCCTTTCCTTTATAGCACTTACAAAAATTTGAAATATGTGTTTAGTCACTGCTCTGGCTTTAGCAAAATGCCCTGCACACAGAGTTATTCATTTATGTGAAGAAGGGAAGCAGGGCCTGATGTGTGACAATGCAGCCACCCAATTCCAAGTAAAGCAAAGCACATGCTTTCCAACATGTGTGTACTGACTGATCCTTATTCAGCAATTCAGTTAACCAAATAACTATTCAGCAACAACTATGTATCAAGTACTGTTCATTTGTAATGGTCTCATAAAATGAATTTACTTAAACTTCAATAGCTGAGATCAGCATCAGTATTTATCCTAAGCTTTATGTAATGTGAAATAAAACTATATATGTAATACACTTTTCCTAGGGGAGTCACTTGGAATCATTAATAAAATTGAAAAATATTTAACCTATGTTAAGAGCAGTTGTTTATTTGCTGTTTTTACATTTTTAATAAAATAATTTATGCATGCAGATAATGTCAGGCAGAGTTTTCAAGAGGTAAGCAAAATACTCAGCCATTTGCTAAGAAATTGGCTAGTGGGGGTGTGTGCCAAGCCCCTCAAGTCTTTTTGTGTAAAAATGACCCTTTTGCAGGTAACACTCTTCCTTTCTGACTGTTCTTAGATGAAGTACCCCATCTCAGTAGAATTAGGATAACAAAATATGATACCTGACATTTAACTGAGCCTCAGCACTGTGAGATCACTATGTCTAGAGGTGACTAAGTCCAGCCTTCTGCACTGTGCAGGGATTTCTTCTACACTATTTCTAACAGCTTGTTATCTAGTGTCTACATAACTATGATATCTGATCACAGGTAGGCTTATCCTACCTGATAAGCCTTCCTGTACAGGTGATTCAATTTTTCATCTATAACAGACAGAGCTGAATTCAGGTATGATTAGTTCTGATTTGGATATTATGCCACTGCTGGCCATGCTTGCCATTTTTTCTTTCTGTCACGTGTCACTTTTGATTCCTACTGAACTTATGGTTAGCCAGTCTTCATTACTACTCTGAGTGTGTATGTACTGGGGGGATGGGATTTAATAGGCTTTATTTATTAGAACAGTTTAGATTTACGGTAAAATTGAGTAGCACATTTTTACAATTAGTGAAACTGTATTAATACAGTGTCATTATCTGAAGTCCATAATTTACATTAAGGTTCACTTTTGTTTTGTTTTGTTTTGTTTTGTTTTCTAGGGCTGCACCCTTGGCATATGGAGGTTCCCAGGCTGGGGGTCGTATCTAAGTTGTAGCCACAAGCCTACACCACAGCTCACAGCAACGCTGGATCCTTAATCCACTGAGCAAGGCCAGGGATCAAACCTGAGTCCTCATAGATGCTAGGCAGATTCGTTTCTGCTGGTCCATGACAGGAACTCCAAGGTTCACTCTTTGTGTTACATACAGTTCTATGTATTTTAAAAAATGCAAAACATCATGTATCCACCGTTACAGTATCATACAGAATAGTTTCACAGCACTTAAAAAAACCCATGTGCTTTGCCTTTTTATCTCTCTCTGCCTCTCCCTGAACTCTTGGCAACTACTGATTTTTTTACTGTCTCTGTGGTTTTGCCTTTTCCACAGTGTCATACAGTTGGAATCATAAAGTATCTAGCCTTCCAGACTGGCTTCTTTCACTAAGTAATAATGCATTGAAAGTTCCTCCATGTATTTCCATGGCTTCATAACTCATTTGTTACCACTAAAGAATAGAATATTATACAATAGAGTATTTATACAATAGATAGAATATTATACAATATTATACAATAATAGAGTATTCTACAGTATTATACAATAATGGAATATTATACAATAGAATATTTTCTATGTATGGATATACCACAGTTGGTTTATATATTCACCTATTGAAAGATACTTTGGTTGCTTCCAGTATGGGGAAATTATTAATAAAGCTGCTGTTTATTATTTTTATTACTACTGGATAAACATTTAGGATCCTGTTCATTATATCATATGATAAGATTCTGTTTCACTTTGTAGGAAACCGCCAAACTGCCTTTCAAAGTAGTTGTACCATTTTGCATTCCTGCCACTAATAAACTAGAGTTCCTATTACTCCGCATTTTTACCAGAATTTCATGTTGCTACTTTTCTGGATTTAGCCATTCTAATAGATATAGCAACATCTCATTGTTTTAGTTTGCAATTCTCTGGCGGCATATGACATTGAGCTTCTTGTCATATGTTTATATGCCATCTCTATTTCTTCTTTGGTGATGTATCTGTTTAGATTTTTTTTGTCTATTTTCTAATTGAGTTGTTTATTTTCTTACTGTTGCATTTTAAGAGTCCTTTTTATATTTCACGTACTAGTCCTTTATCAGATAAGTGGTTTTTTTATTACTCAATGAATTTATTACATTTATAGTTGTACAATGATCATCACAATCCAATTTTATAGGATTTCCATCCCATACCCCCAGCGCATCCCCCCACCCCCCAAACTGTCTCCTTTGGAAACCATAAGTTTTTCAAAGTCTGTGAGTCAGTATCTGCTCTGCAAAGAAGTTCATTCTGTCCTTTTTTTAGATTTCACATGTCAGTGATAGCATTTGATGTTGGTGTCTCATTGACTGACTTCAATGAGAATTGATAATTGATAATTTCTAGGTCCATCCATGTTGCTAAAAATGCTGGTGTTTTGTTTCTTTTAATAGCTGAGTAATATTCCACTGTGCATATGTACCACATCTTCTAAATCCACTCTTCTGTCGATGGACATTTAGGTTGTTTCCATGTCTTGGCTATTGCAAATGGTGCTGCAATGAACATTGGAGTACAGGTGTCTTTTTGAGTCATGGTTTTCTTTGGATAGATGCCCAGGAATGGGGTTGCTGGATCAAATGGTAGTCCTATTTTTAGTTTTCTGAGGAATCTCCATACCGTTTTCCACAGTGGTTGCACCAGCTTACAATCCCAACAGTCTTCCTAGTTGGATTCGTTTCCACTGCACCGCGACGGGAACTCCAATGTCAATATCTTGATAGTGCCAGTGTACTATAATTTTATAAAATGTTACTATTAGGGGAAAGTGGTAAAGGACACCTGCTGTATTATTTCTCATAACTGCTTGTGAATTTGCAATGATCTCAAAACAAAAAGGTTAATTTTTTAAGTATTCCTCAAAAATGGAATGAAATGGAGTATGGATGGGGTCAGCAGTGGAAAAATAGGGTTGCACATCAAGATAAGGAGAAAAGGAAGAGAAATAAAATTGGTGTGACTCTTCTATAATATAGAGCCCACCTATTTGAATGGAACATTTAAGCAACAGTGTTCAATAAATACTTTTTATCTGCCTCTTATGGAGAAACCACTGTTCTTGGCCCTAGAAGGAAGCAAAGAAGAGTAAAACATGATCCCTTTCTTCAGTAGCCTTAAGCTAAAATAGAGAAGATAAAACAAGTTTGCAGTTGTATACAGTATAAAGGAAAGTAGGAAGTGATGAATAAGGAATGTGGAAAGGACATGGGAGCTTAAAGGAAGGATATGGGGGTATGACCTCATGACCATTGTGGCAATTCATCTGGGTCTTAAAGTATAGCAATAGGGATAGGGAAAGAGAATAAGTGAAGGGACAGGGAAAGAGAATAAGTGGAGGCAACAGTGTGAGCAATACTTCAGAGTGAAAAGTATGAGGGTATTTTTTTAAAAAACAGTTTTCATTTCTATTTGTCTAAAATAAAATTTTGTTTTCCTTTTTTCTTTTTAGGTCCATACCCACAGCATATGGAATTTCCCAGGCTAGGGTTCCAATCAGAGCTGCAGCTGCCAGCCTACACCACAGCCACAGCAACGTGGGATCTAAGCCACAACTGCAGCCTACACCACAGCTCACAGCTTAACCCACTGAGCGAGGCCAAGGATCAAACCTTCATCCTCATGGATACTAGTCAGGTTCTTAATCCACTGAGCTACAACAGGAACTCGTAGAATAAATTTTTTTTTATAGAGTAGGCAGGAAGAAATCTTAAAAAAAAGGGTAGAGCAGAATTCTGGAGCACCCTGAATGTTAGACTAAAACTTAGAACATCAACCTAGAATTCTGAATCCAGGGAAATTATCCTCCAAAAGTGAAAGAGAAATAAAGACTTTCTTGGGCAAACCAAAACTGAGTGAATTTGTCACCAGTACACCTGTCTTGCAAGAAATGTTAAAAGTTCTTCAGAGAAAAGGCTATCACATTAGGTCAGAAACTCAGATCAAGTTAATTGATACAATAAACCAGGAAGTAAAGCCACAATCCTCTCAGAAATTGTGTACTTAAGACAACGTAACAAATACTTCTGCTTTCCATACTTGATTATTTTTATTCAGTAAAACAAGCCAGACCTGCCTCTTTATTTTTTTTCCGGAATGATTTAATAGTGTTATCAGTAAGTGATAAAGGTTAGGAAAACTAGTTTACTTCTCCCAATTCATGAAAAAACTGAACCAACAGGCAGTCATTTGTCATGAAAGTATTTATAAAATGTCTAATTATCCTATGAAATCTTACACAAAGTTAATTATAAATAATTTATTTTAAAAATTATGTAATATACGAATGCCTGTTTTTTGCCAGGTGTTGTGCTAGATATCTTCATATAGATCACCTCAATTTGTTATATGAACTCAGTGAGATTTTTCCCACTGTTATTAGAGTTGAGGAATTAATACTCAAAGGGGTAAAGTATTTTCCCCAAGGTCAGACAGAGTAAACAACAAGACTAAAATTTGAATCTCATTCCTCAGAGTCCAAATCTGACAACTTTTCATCTACCAAACTTGGCATTCTTGACATATTAAACTGGAAGGTTCCATAGAGAACAGACCTGTGGTTGCCAAGGGGGAGGTGGTAGGGAGTGGGATGGACGGGAAGTTTGGGGTGGTAGATGCAAACTATTACATTTAGAATGGATAAGCAGTGAGACCCTACTGTATAGCACTGGGAACTATGTCCAGTCTCTTGGGATAGAACATGATGGAAGAGAATATGAGAAAAAAATGTATATGTATGTATGGCTGGGTCACTTTGCTGTACAGCAGAAATTGGCAGAACATTGTAAATCAACTATAATTTTTAAATAATAATGATTAAAAGAAAAAAAGACTGGTTGATTCTTTGTTGTGGGCTGTGTCCTTTGCCGTGTGGCTTGTTTAGCAGCATCTCTGATCTCTACCCACTAAATGCAAGTAGCATCCCCATCTCCAGCTGTAACAGTGAAAAATGTCTCCAAATGTTACAGAATTACTCCAAGAACTATTGGTCTATACTGTCACATCTTATGTCTAACTTTTTAACCCAAGAACACTTATTCAATTAAAATAAACAATATATAGAACACATGAATGATTGAACAATTATTTTAAATAAACTAAGCATAAATAGAAAAGTAAGTACGTAGTATGGGATGGTGAGTAAAGTTATCTCATGGAAGGACTTAAGAAACAGTTGATCATGGAGACAAGAAGCCAGGAAAAGTAGCATCAAAACTTGATATAAATGAGAGTTCCCATCGTGGCTCAGTGGAAACGAATCTGACTGGCATCCCTGATGATGCAGGTTTGATCCCTGGCCTTGCTCAGTGGGTTAAGGATCCGGCATTGCCCTGAGCTGTTGTGTAGGTCGCAGACACAGCTCAGATCTGGCATTGCTATGGTTGTGGCATAGGCCAGCAGCAACAGCTCTGATTCGACTCCTAGTCTAGGAACTTCCATATGCCATGGGTGCAGCCCTAAAAAGAAAAAGAAAAAAAAAATTGGTATAAATGGAAAAGTACTGGTTGTAAGAATAAGATAAATTCATGTATGACACTACAGTTGAGAGAGAGTTCAAAAAGCGGGTTAACAGACAAATTGAGGAGAATATAAATATCTAAATAAAACATAAAAGTGGGTCATAAACCTGAAAATTCAAAGATATTTTAAGCTGAGTCAATATAGAGAGTCAGGGATGAGGAAAATAGTTAGGACCACAGACATGAGGAAACAGACCCGGAGACTTTTAAATATACTTTTAAATATTACTTTCTATAGTAAATTAGAAAATTTAATACATTAAGAGTTACATAATTTCAAAACTGGAAGGGTGAATTGAATTTTTTATATTAACCATGTTTCCTTCATGATAAATAGAGATGTATTTCTGAGAGTGATTTAATAGTTTTTCTGCTGTTATTTTATCTTTTATTCTTACTATAACTTAAAATATTTTTCTATACAATGTCCTTTAGGTGCCATTAAATTGTAATGCTGTTTCCATACAGAAAAAATGCATCTGAAAATCAGTAGCTTTGGAAAGAGGTTAATTGTGATATTACTCTGAAGAAAGCTAAACAGCATGGCCCTTTTTGTAAGTTTAGGGAAGATTTTTCTGAGGGAAGAAAAAAACGACACTAAAACAAAAATGTTCTTCAATAGTTATAGATTTATACATGCTGGAAATATATCCTCTCTACTTCACCTTTATTCCTATAAGAAACTTTCCCTAAATTATAACATTTTGACTTATTGAAGTTCTTAAGGTATGCATTCTTCCCATAAAATAAAATTGTCCTGGAGTTCCCGTCGTGGCGCAGTGGTTAACGAATCTGACTAGGAACCATGAGGTTGTGGGTTCGGTCCCTGCCCTTGCTCAGTGGGTTAAAGATCCGGCGTTGCCGTGAGCTCTGGTGTAGGTTGCAGACGCGGCTCGGATCCCCTGTTGCTGTGGCTCTGGTGTAGGCTGGTGGCTACAGCTCCAATTAGACCCCTAGCCTGGGAATCTCCATGTGCTGCGGGAGCGGCCCAAGAAATAGCAAAAAAAAGACAAAAAAAAAATTGTCCTAAGTAATATGACAATATGTTGGAATTGGGAAGTAAATCAGAAAATGAAACTGGGGAAAAAAAAAAAACTATGAAGTGTTATAAAGTACTAAGAAGCAGAAGGGTAAGGTCTATAAGACAGAATAACAAAGAAGGAACAACAAAATTTAGATTGATGAGCTATAAAAGGTTTATCTAAAAAGCAATAGTTATGCTGAGACCTAAAGGATGAGTAGGAGTTGGTCACGTAAAAGCATGGAAGGTAAGGCATTCCATACAAATCCTTCAAGCGGGAAAAACTTGATGTTCCCAAGAAGTGGAATGTCTGCTAAAAGGTGGTAGATAGAGAGGCCAAATAATAGAGGGCTTTGTAACCTATGGCAAGTAGAGGAGTGTTCCAGCCTAGGGATAAGACTATGGTATGGGTTCAGATTCTGGCTTTGCCAGGGGTGTAAAATCAATTAAATTACTTACCTCTCTTTGTTTCAATTTCTTCATCAGTTAAAAAGGTAATATTAATAGGACTTCCTTCGTAAGTTGTTAGGTTTAGCGAGTGAAAATATATAATTTGCTATTATTTTTGAGATTTATTCTGAGTGCATTGAGGTGCTGTTGCCTCATTTATCTCATTTATCTTTTTTGTTTGTTTGTTCTTGGCCATACTTGTGGAAGATCCCGGGCTAGAGATCAAACCTGTGCCAAAGTTGCAAACCTGCACCACAGCCACAGCAATGTTGGATCCTTAACCCACTGTGCTGCGAGGGAACTTCCTTACTTACCTTTTTAAGAGATTGCTCCCAGTCACAGATCCATCTGAGAAAAAAATTAAAATCTATAATATAAATTTTCAAGAAAGAAAAAAAGATTAAATGATAGAAACTAGTAAATAATGAATGATTAGGGGATTAAATTGGGATAGCATTGATTTTAATAATGGTATAGTTTTAAAAGCTGTCATTGATTCTTACTATTTAATTGCTTATAATATACTGGATAGTGTTTTAGATATCATAGACAGATGCAGAATTCTCAAACTAAACTGACATACTTTGAGTTTTAAATGAGGAGCGTGTATGTAAAATTTAAATATAAAGGAATAAGTCTGTTTTCCAAGTCCATGACTTTCTTTTCTATAGAGATGTTCATTTTATTAGATTCCAGTTATAAGTGATATCATATGGTATTTGTCTTTGTCTTTCTGGCTCATTTCACTCAGTATGAGATTCTCTAGTTCCATCCATGTTGCTGCAAATGGCATTATGCCATTCTTTTTTATGGCTGAATAGTATTCCATTGTGTATATATACCACATCTTCCAAATCCAATCATCTGTTGATGGACATTTGGGTTGTTTCCATGTCCTGGCTATTGTGAATAGTGCTGCAATGAACATGCGGGTGCACGTGTCTCTTTTAAGTAGAGTTTTTTCCGGATATATGCCCAAGAGTGGGATTGTGGGATCATGTGGGAGTTCTATGTATAGATTTCTAAGGTATCTCCAAACTGTTCTCCATAGTGGCTGTACCAGTTGACATTCCCACCAACAGTGCAGGAGGGTTCCCTTTTCTCCACAGCCCCTCCAGCACTTGTTATTTGTGGATTTATTAATGATGACCATTCTGACTGGTGTGAGGTGGTATCTCATGGTAGTTTTGATTTGCATTTCTCTTATGATCAGCGATGTTGAGCATTTTCTCATGTGTTTGCTGGCCATCTGTGTATCTTCCTTGGAGAACAGTCTATTCAGGTCTTTTGCCCATTTTTCCATTGATTGATTGGCTTTTTTGCTGTTGGGTTGTATAAGTTGCTTATATATTCTAGAGATTAAGCCCTTGTCTGTTGGATCATTTGAAACTATTTTCTCCCATTGGACTTGGAAAACAGACTTGTGGCTGCCTGATGGGAAAGGGAGGGAGTAGGAGGGATCGGGAGCTTGGGCTTATCAGACACAACTTAGAATAGATTTTCAAGGAGATCCTGCTGAGTAGCATTGAGAACTATGTCTAGATACTCATGTTGCAACAGAGCAAAGGGTGCGGGAAAAAAAATGTAATGTGTACATGTAAGGATAATTTGATCCCCTTGCTGTACAGTAGGAAAATAAAATAAAAACAATAAATAAATAAATACAAAGGAATAGAGTAGGCTAAGATTTTTTTAGGTAGGACCCAAAAAAGTACTGCCATTAATGGAACAATGATTAATTGGACTTCATTAAAACTAAGAACTTACATTCATCAAAAGACAACATTAAGAGAATAAAATATCACTGCACCCTATTAAAATGACTAAAGTTAAAAGGACTGGCAGTCCCAGTCTGAGGGTGTATGTAGAGGACCTGGAACACCATTGCTGATAGGAGTAGTAATTGGTATGACCACTCTGGGAACCTTTGCAGCATCTACTAAATCTGAACATACATGCACCCTGTGGAGAACTAATGCTCCAGAAATGAGTGCTTATGTCAGTTATATTTCAATAAAACTGGGGGGGGGGGAACAAACAAAAAAAGAAGTTCTTGGGTCCATCAAAAAACACATTCAAGGAGTTCCCGTCGTGGCGCAGTGGTTAACGAATCCGACTAGAAACCATGAGGTTGCGGGTTCGGTCCCTGCCCTTGCTCAGTGGGTTAACGATCCGGCGTTGCCGTGAGCTGTGGTGTAGGTTGCAGACGCGGCTCGGATCCCGCGTTGCTGTGGCTCTGGCGTAGGCCGGAGGCTACAGCTCCGATTCGACCCCTAGCCTGGGAACCTCCATATGCCGCGGGATATGAAATGAAATGGCAAAAAGAAATGGCAAAAAGACAAAAAATAAATAAATAAATAAATAAATAAAACTTAAAAAAAAAAAACGCATTCAAGAATTATTCATAGCACCAACAGTGGAAAGGTTAATTAAGTTGCTGTGTGTTTATGTAACAGAATACATCATAGAATTTTTAAAAAATGAATAATGCGCAACAGGATAAATTTCATAAACTATATTAAGCAAAATAAGTCAGACAAAAAGTTCAAAAACATGCAATATTAATCTTGATAGGTGTTGGATTACTGATTATTTTTGGAGAGTGGATCAACTGCGAGGAGTGGAGTCTTCAGTGTTCTGTATTTTGTTCTTTACATTTTGTCAAGCTAAATACTTGAGATTTGTGCAATTTTTGTAATTTAAAATGTATTTGACATTTAAGGATAATAAAGAACATACACTTTTTAAAGGTTTTTTTGTTCTGTTTGTTTTGTTTCTTTCTTTCTTACATCTTTGAAGTAGGCAAAGAGCAGACTGAAAGAAATTAAAGTTGGAAGAATGTAGAAAATATGAGAAGACAGAGAAAATAATGGGCAAATGCACAAGAGACAGGAGCCTTTAGGCATATGGATTGTTAGAACCAAGAATCAAATATGGGTTAGATGCATAACCTTAAAGAAAGGTTTTTTTTTTTTTTTGCTTTCTGCAAATCTGGCATTGTACACTATTCTTTCATATATAGCAATCACTTCACCACAGTTTAGCAGCATTCTCTCTTCTTAGGGACTAATTTTAATTCTTAAATGATTTCCTTTGGTATGCTAACTGTCCCTGTCTCAGGTCCTTCTTATTTCCATGTGACATCTCCAAACTGAGCACACTGGAGAGGCTTACGGGTTACTTAAGCAAAAAGGAGAAATTTAAAATTACTTTAGTTTGAACAGTTTTAAATGAAGTAGATATTAAATGACTAGATATTCAGCCAGAGTTAAAGTTCCTGACTAGCTCTTTGAAGCTTTAAGAATTATATTACTTTCTCTCAATATTATCAATCTGTATTATATAGTTAGGTAGTTTTACTTAAAGTCTCCCGTCGACATTTCTTTTGTATGCATATACTGAAATGATTTTATTTAATAAAAAAAGAACATCTCCTGTGTGGATTTTAAATTTCCCTTATTAAATATTTATATTTTCAAAATGTCTTTATTTAATTGAGTGAGGTGCTTGGTGCCATTTCAAAATAACCTCAGGTGGTAGGTGTAATGACATATCAAAGATTTGACCTTTAGCATTTTAGGATTCTATTTGTCTGCATTTTCTTCTGCATTCATTTAGTCTTAATTTATATGCTGTTTCTCTGTGTGACTTAATGAGCACATGTATTTGGCATAAGATTCATTAACAAAAAGAAAATATATCTGAATACATATTATTTCTGTGCCGCCTGAGTAGTGATTTTAACTTCATTTATATCTCAACTGTGACAAGTAGAAAATGCCCTGTATAAGGCTGATCAGTATTTGTACAAACCTCATTCATTCTCATTAAGTGTTCAGCCAAATAGACCCTGGATCTACTAAACTGATGCCTGTTCTCTTACTTCTCACTTCTTTGCAGTCAGCTTATTATATTCTTTTATTTACCTAGAGATACTTTATTTTGTAATTCTTTGCTATTACTTTTAAAGAAAATTGAATGTAATATTTACACTGATATAATTAACATCTTGCAGCAACTTTGTGTAGGCTTTGATAGCAAAGCTAATCATTTGTCTGGGTAGCTTTCAGCCTAAAAGCAGAGAAATGGATAATTATCAAGCGTAATATTGTCATACAAAAATTATTTTCATTTGCCCATTTAAGTATGTCTTTATTGATTTTTAGAAGTGGATGTTTCTAACTGGAGATTTTTGTCAAATAGTTATTGGTCAGTCAGCCTCCCTATTTATGTTTACATTATTTATTTTTATATTTTCTCAGTTTACACAAATCCTTATCCCAAGAAGAAAGTCTGAAGGATCAGTTTAACCATACCCTTAGTACCTATGAAGAAGCTTTGAAAAACAGAGAGAACATTGTTTCCATCACTCAACAACAAAATGACGAACTATCTATCCAACTGCAGCAAGCTCTGACAGATCGAGCAAACATGGAATTAGAGCTTCAGCACACCGTGGAGGCCTCCCGAGCAGCCAATGACAAAGTTCAGAAGTAAGTGAAATGACCTTGCATAATTTCAAAAGCATGAAACAAAAAAGAACAAAAGTGCTATCTTTTAGCAACTAAATCATATATTATTTATTATGCATACTGTTAATAGTTGAAGACAAAAGTAGATTGAGCCAGATGAACTTTTTTAGAGTGCCTGTCATATCCATATTTGGGGTCAAAAGTCATTTACTTGGGAATCACAGGTACTATTTAGGATAAACATCTTTATTTAATAAGTGATCTTCATGAGTTCATTCAGGCCATATGATTAAAATTGTTTCATGAGAAATAGGTAGTTATTAGCAATGGGAAGAGGCAGTCAAGTTGCCAGCTTTCCTCATTTAGCTTCACAATAATCCTGCTTGGGTTGAGATCATCTATGACCTTTCAGTCTGAGACCTCTAGCTCATAGAATCCAGGACAGTGAAATTAATTTTCTTATGTTCCTCTTCTGAAGAATTCAATACAGCTTTTCAAAGTATGTGATTATAGTTGTTTATTTTCAGTAATCTTTGTGTCTTTATTAAAGCTTCAGTAAAGCTGCATAATCATAAGTCTTTAATGATAGCCAGCAAAACATTAACATAACTTATCAAAGAAGTCATTTGTTAATTTATGGGACTCGAATACTCTAGCAAAATTTTCTAAGGCAGCTTTAATATAAAAGAACTTGTAATTTTAATTGAGTGCTTCTTTACTTATTAACAGCATTTTGTCATTCACACACATAATCACATTCAATTTCTAAGACATACTTTTTTCCTTAAGTTTTTTTCAGTTTTATAGTATGAAGAAGTTCTTACTTCTCACTACTTTTTATTGAAAATAAGTCATCTCAAGCATTCCCGCAGGATCCTTGAAATTATATTTTGATTAATAGCCCAAGATCAGGTAAATATATAATTGAGACTGTTTTAAACCAGATTAGGAATTATGCATATTAATCTTTATTATCAATGTATGTACCTTGAAACTTATGATTTATGGTATTATGTTTTTTATAGGTTTTTATAAAAGGAGTTCTCTTATAGCAGTTTAAAGATCCAGTATTGTCACTGCAATGGCCTGGGTTGCTGCTACGGCATGGGTTTGATCCCTGGCCCAGGAATTTCCATGTGCTGCAGGCACAGCCCCCCAAAAAATAATAATAAAAATTCTAAAATTAAAAAAAGTAAACATTAAATTTATATTCAGTCAGAAACTATATCAAGTTATTCACAATGTATATTAACATTCTACGAACACCAAGATATATATATATAGGTAGAGCTCATTTCATTGTAAACTATAGATCAGTAACTTTTGACAGTTAAGATCTGATTTAGCTCTATTTGCTTTAAGACTACAAATACTTAAAAATTTCAACTTTTTTTATATGTAATCCTTTAATTTCTCTACATAACTAAAACTCCCTAAAACAGTGTTTCCCAGAGAGCAATTAGATTTCTAAAAAAAAATATTTATAAATGTTGTCAACTTTTTTTTGTCTCATCAGCTATCAGTTTTATTTTGTGAAAGATATAACTTTACACCCCAAGAAATAAAAATAACATTTTCTCAGATAATACTTTAAATAAGTTTAACCTTTTGAAAAACTCACTATACTGTTCTTATTTTTCACATTTAACAACAGACAAATCAAGACTTTTTTCATGGAAATGGCATGGACAATCCATGGACAGAGTTTAAGTGCAACAATTAATGTCTTTTCTTAGAATTAAATGTTAAGTTTTAATTTAAATGTTAAATCTTTTATTCTGATTTCTGGCAGTCAGACCTAGATGAAAGATTACCAGTAATTGGGAGTTCCCATTGTGGCGCAGTGGTTAACGAATCCAACTAGGGACCATGGGGTTGCAGGTTCAATCCCTGCCCTTGCTCAGTGGGTTAAGAGTTCGGCATTGCTGTGAGCTGTGGTGTAGATTGCAGACGCGGCTTGGATCCCTTGTTGCTGTGGCTCTGGCATAGGCCGGTGGCTACAGCTCCGATTGGACCCCTAGCCTGGGAATCTCCATATGCCGTGAGAGCGGCCCTAGAAAAGGCAAAAAGACAAAAAATAAAATAAAATAAAGATTACCAGTAATTGCCTAAGTATTAAATTCAACACTCCACTTCTAATTATACTCTATTATAAAACTATATATGATCATGGTAAAATAAGATGCTTGTGTATCTTCAGCAGTATACCATGGTAATTTAAAAGCTCAGTCTCTGGATTCACAATGCATAAGTGTGTGAACTTAGACATTTTAAAACACTGTGCTGATGTGGACAATAGTATGTGGACAGTAATACTCCTATCTCCTAATGTTGTAAGAATTAGATGAGATTGTACATGTGATGCTTTGAGAGTAGTGTGTGTTGCATAGGCCCTCCTTCTCTTATTACTTCTCTCATATGCACTATCTCATTCCTCAGAAGGGCACTCACTACCTTCGAGGCTAAATGCCTTTATATACATTAATCTCTCTGCTTGGAGCCTTTTGCCCTTTCCCCTCATGATAAACATATTCATCCTATGAGATGCACTGCAGCATAGAAGATAGAGGCAAGCTTCGTCGTCAATCAGCCAGACCTATGTTTGAATCTCTGCTTTCTTGTTATCTCTGAGATTTAGGACAAATTTCTTATCCCCTAGAAGCAAAAGTTTTTCAGTTAAAATATTTAGACCATTGCCCAGGGCTTCACAGGGAAAGTTGATGTGGGAATAAACTGGATGTCATGTAAAAATGCCTAATTTAGTACCAGTTACTTTATTATAAGCATTGTATAAATTTTATCAGTAGTATCATCATATTCATCAAATTAGCAGGATTAGTTCAATTGCCTTTTCTCTACAAAATTTTCTTCAACTTTTTGGTTTGTTAAATCACTCTTTTCTGTGTGTTGTCATAGGTTTTTGTTTGTTTGTTTGTTTGTTTGTTTTGGTTAAAAATTTCTATCCTGAAAATAAAGCCCTCCCATTTTCCTGTCTCTCCTGTCTCCATGAAGAGTTCAGCAGTTTTAGCACTGCCCTTGTTCCCTCACTCTTTCTTATGATTCATATTCACTTTACCATCAGTCTCTATTATCTGTTGCCTGAGTATCTCCTGATTTCCTCGCCCTCTTCCCTAGTGAATTGTATTAGTTCAGGCCCTCGTCATTCCTCATGACTATTGAAATAATCATAAAACTAGTTTATCTGCCTCTAGCTCTCTCAAGTTTACCTTCCTCATGACCACCAGACTTAATTTTCTGAAACATAAATTCAGTTATATTACTTCCCTGTTTAACATCTTTCAGGGGCTCTTTGTCACCTGCAAGTTAAACAACTTAGCGTGATATAGGAGGCCTATCACTGGCCTTCTCCTACTGTTCTGGTATCATTTCCCTCCCATGACCCCTACCACAGTATCTCTGCTTGTGCTATTTCTTCTTAGAATATATTTCTCCCTTTTTACTGGCCAGGTTTTTGTTACTCCTTAAATTCCAGCCTAAATGTTGCCTCTGTGATGCTTTATTTTTTTCATTTTTTAATGCTTTCATAGTACTTAGTCCATACTTTTATTAGTGGTCTTAATCATCTAGGTGTTATAATTGTTTTTATGTCAGTATCCTATCGACTCTCTGCAAAATTACCCATCATTGAGCTTTTCTAAGACATAGACAGTGTTCTATTCATCTTTTTATTCCTGTTGCCTTACACAGATGCCTGCTGTAAAGTGGGCACTCCAAAAATGCTTCTAAGTTTATGAACTAGAAACAATTTAATAGTTTGCTAGAATAACAGAAAAAGGTAAAGACAGGTCAGGTCAGGAATACACAGGAAAATTTCAGATGTGCTTTGATCTGCTTTGGCTGTAGATAAAGTTTTTTTTATCCCAACCCAGTACCTAGAGCTTACCAGTTTCATAGAAAAGCATGGCCTCCCTCACTGGCATCCCCACTCCTTCTGCTCTCCTCAGAGTTAGGATCTCTTAGGGTTAGGGTTAGGGTTAGCTTTTAATCCTTGTTCTAACTACCAACTTTCACCAAGTTTAATTACATTTAAAAGACCTAAAATCTTCAGTAATAGGAGAAAGAGAGCATATACTGTTTCTAATCACTGTAAAATCTTAAATTTGTGTTTTGTTTTCTTTCAGGGTCAAATATTTTTCTTAAAGTGTTAAACCTATATGAGTATACTTGGAAAGAAAGTTGTGCAGAATTACCATCCATAAGTTAGCCAGTATTTATGGGCAGATGGTCACTTATAGGGCAAATGTAATAAATGCCAGATCTCATTGCCCAAAAATAGCTTCTTGGCACAGGTATCATAAAACCTAAAATTTAACCAATGGAAACCCATTCCTTGTATTAAGCATTACTCTCCTTATGTCTGTCTCTTTTAAAAATGTATATGTTTGTGAAAGAAGAGCACATAGTGACTTAGCTTTTAAATTGCTCTTTTACCCACCCTGGATGCACTTGGTTTCAGAGAGTTCTGAGGAGGCCAAAGAGCACAAGAACGTTGTTTAAAAACAAAAAACAAACAAACGAAAAAACCCCAACCTTCTCTGAGTAGTTTTGCTGAGGACCATTCATAATCCTCATTTAGTAAAGAGAAGACTGACGCACTAGTCCATTAAATGATGTTTTTATCACAAGAGATTTAAAAATCTTATCTTTGTGCTGTATTTTTCCATCTGCCTTTTCATCTACAGATAATGCTTCCTCTGGCCTAGAGAAGTTTTCCAAAGGAATTTTTAAAATATATTTTACTATATTTAACATGCCTAAGCTACAGATAGCTATTTAAAATAAAAGTATTTGTAACCAGGCTTATATGGTTAGATCTCTCAAAGACCTAGGTTTTACAATGAAATAACTTTTATCACAAATCTTTGCTCTGGGCCAGATTTACACCGATATTTTTCAAGTTCCCTTATAAACTATAACTATATAATGAATAGATTGGACAAAAAGATGTCGGAAAAAATATAAACTTCTAAACAAATATTTAAGAAAAAATTATCAACTATAACTTTCTATACTTTAAAAAATTGGTTACTTAAAATTTGCATAAATTCTAATTTTTAATTGCATAATTAAAATTTCAAAGATCAGCATAAAACATTTCCTTTTAAAATATAGGGCATCCTGTGTCTTTTGAGTAGCATTGATAGGAGAAAAGAAAAGAAGAACATGTAAAGCTAATAAAAAGTCTTTTCCTGCCTATTTGTCAAATACTGATTTCTATGAAGAAGTTGAGGTTACAAAGAAATTGTGAATTCTCAGCCTGGTTTCCTTGCTGATGAGTGAGAACTGTCTATAGTTCACTTCGAGGTATCAGGGGAGTCACCATAGTGTCACACAAGGGTTCTTAGCGTAGAGCAAACATACTTTCCACAAACTCAGCTGCTTAATCTGTTTGTAAGTTGAATTATAAAACAGGGTAGATGACTCTGGATACTGGGAAGGGGAACAGAGCATTTCCACAGTTTCTTGACTTTAAAAAAAAAATCCTGTTATTCTCCTATTAAAAAAAAAAAGCCAATGATTTTTCATTAACACTTAAACTTTTTAGTTTTGTTGTTGGTTCCAAAATCTGATTTTAACCATAATGAAAAATAATTGTACTAAAATTGTCTTCCATAGTTTAGTATGAAAAGTATCAGTGACTTTTTATAATTGCATTATGTTTTCATTAAAATGATTCTGCTTCTTGCCAACTTTATCTTGGCATTTTTCCTGTAAAGTCTGGGTTGAACTAAGGGTTGCAAAGTAATACTAGGCATAGCTGAACAACTTTGTAAATACCTGTTGATTGAATCAAAGAATGCATTTCATAAATTCCCAACTCAGCTCAAGGTTTAAATCAATATTTAATAAGAAGTTGAAAATTGACTTGGATTTATTAGTATTATTAATAAATGAGAGAATATGTCTTTTCTGGAAATTTCTTCAAAATCTTTTTTGTGTTTGAAATTTAAAAGCTCTGTCAAATATGACCCCTACTTCAGCAAATAATAAGTCAAATAGTTAATTTATTTGTGAGATTTTATGTATAGTTGAACACCCTATTCAGTTTTGGAAGGTCTAAATCTAGGTCTAATTTGATATAGCTTTATTGTCACTTATTTATGGAAGATGGAGTTAGATGCCTACTAAGTAATCGTTGTAAGACATATAGCATCAAACATGCTAATATTTTTTTCTTGAACATATGATATGCTTAAAATAATTTAATGTTTTGGGTCTTAAAAATCATAACACATGTTTGTCAGTTAAGTACATATTTAACTTGTGTTTCAAGTCTTGTACTCTATCAAACAAGTGTGTATTTTATTAAAAAATTAATTCTAGTATATATTTGTATAGTGGATCACCTTTCTTATCCATTGAGTACATAAAGTAGGTTTTCTTAGAGCTACTTTATTATATACAGAGATACCTGCAATGTTTGATAGATGATATAATTATATTCATTTCTTTATAAAAACTACAGAATTGAGGCTTATACCTTGATCTTCAAGGAATGTCTCACTTTGACATGAAAAAGAAACAGTTTTAATTGTCTAGTTCATTCTCTTCTACCAGGGAAGGATTAATGTAGGATTATTAAAATTGAAAAATTCCAGTGAAGTGGAAAGTGAAGGATCCAGGCTAAAAAAGAAAAAGGATTCTCTAAACCTAAGCATCTACACAGTGCCTCATAAGTTCCCTTTTATAGTTAACTTAATGGAATGAATCATAAAGAGCATGAAAGTAGGGACTAAAAAGTTAAATTACAACACGGTTTCTTACATTTGATATGCTTCTTCATTTCAGAATCTGTCTTCTAGTAAGTGACCAAGAGTAAGGCTAGTATACATTTCAGCCTACTCAAATAAAACATGTTTCAGATGATTGTGATGGAAAGGAAAAGAGAGAAAATGAACAAAGGGATAAATAAAGTAAGGAAGGTTCATGTAATTTTGGTTTAAGATTAAATAAAATGCAGGATTTTTGTAATTTTTCATCAATCCTAGTGCTACATAATTGAAAATTTGAAAGTCGGAGATACGAGTTCCTATTATTTTAGGGAAATTATAGAACCCACTTGATGATCAAGTACACTTTGGAATTACACTTCAGACAGGCTAAAAAAAAAAACAACAGGAGTTCTTATACCACAGAGACATTCAAATGTGATTTTCACATATATGTATATGAATTATAAGTTCCTTAGAGTGGTCATATGCTCTAACTAAGACGCTTTTAGTTGATTCTGTTCTTAGCTCCAGTTAAAAGCCTTCTTAACTGTTTAACCCTTGACTCCAGTGTCATTCTGTAAAAACAGGAGAACTCCTCCATCTTACCTGAGATAGTTTTAGAATTGATAAAAATAAGATATATAAAGTGATTTGAACTTCCTAGGAAAGGTAACTTATTAAAGTAACCACCAGTATACTTTAGAATACTTTTGTTGTATAGTCAAGGAAAAAAGGAAGCTATTGCAGAAATTAGATCTTCCTTGCTAGGTATAGGTTTTATTCCTAAAATATACTAAGAGACCATATTTGATTATTTCTCCCTCTTATTCATAAGGGATTTTTCCCAAGTGCACATTTGGCCCTCAATAAATATAGAATGAAAGACTCTTTTGCTAACTTTAGGGTTACTTTGATAGTGAAATCGTAGACACTGTCCATACCTAAACTTCATTTTTGATCATTTATATTCAGAGAGAAAAATCAATCTATAACAATATGGTATATAATAGCAGCTGAAGTCCATCTTCTTTCTTTATCATATTGTTATATATTCCTGAACAACTCAACAGAAAGTTTTTTTCTTCAACTCTTAACCTCAGTATAAAGAAAAAAGTAGTTGCACTGCTATAGATTACTTTGTCAGGTGTTTCTGTAGAAAGACTAAAAATGAAAAATAAAACTCCAGAAATTACCTAGTAGGTAGTACTTGGAATCTTAGTCAACTTAGTAATTGTAGTTTTTTAGATTTATAAAAATGGCATTTGGCTTTTATACCATTCCAACTAGCAGTTCTTGGAACATCATCATCAATTGACTTTTTCCTTTCCCACATACAATGGTATCCTAAAAGCATAATGAAAGCATATGTTCTTTCTCTTTGTGTTACCAAGCTATGTAATGGTAAAAATAACATAGAAACATATTTAAAATCCTGAAACATCTTCATCCTTAATTTAAGCTACTAATCTGCCTTCTGAGCTATGTGTATTCACATCAGTCCTCCAAGAACTTCTCTACTACTGACTGGAGGGCCTAATCTTTCCCAGAATGATGGAAGTAGCACAGTTCAAGAACAAGAATGAATCTCTGTATAATCACACCACAATGTGAGGTGACCCTAAGACAGAGAACTGACCAGATACACATACGGGTTTTAAGAAGACTTTCTGATGCTCTTTTTAACACAGCTGTGAGAAGAATGTAGCTAAGGCCCAATAGTCATTCTTGAGTAGAGCTGGCAAAGGAAACCATGAGGAGAAGAGAATTTTAACACATGGGTGTAAGAGAGTACGGCTTCATTGATGAGATCTGAGGGGAATGCCTAATGACTGGAAGAATCAAACTTGGCAATGAAAACACAAAGCTCTTTTCATCAATTCAAACACAGACTCTAAAGCTGCAGATGGTCACCTCGAGCCTTGTCTATTCAGTGTGAGGTTTTATAAAAATGCCACTTTGGTGAATACTAATAGATCAAAACAAAGATTTAATAACATAAAGATGGGGTGTTCATTTTTAAATGAGTATACAGGTCAATGTCTCAGAAAAGGGTGAAAAGAGTACATTTTATCTGTGGGTCTAAAGTCCTTTTGTTATTTTTCAACTTCAAAAATAAATGACATTTATCTTCGAAAATAAATGATGAATGTACAGATCGTGTATTTTGGAAAGCAGTTTACATCACAAAAAAGAGACCAAAATCAGGGTTTATATTTATACTCATTGATTTCACCTTTTGTTTGATGACTCTCAATTTATAACATTTGTTAATGTTATCATTTAATATTTTCTTCAAGTTCACTTGATAGAATAAATGTATGCTGCCCTTCTCCAGGATGCATCAATCTAATTAAAACTTTAGGCCATCATATTTTATACTTGGAATAGGACTTTTTTCCCTATGTTTTTAGAGAATGCAAAGAGACATTGTTTAGTACAAGGGAAGCCTTTGAACGTCAATGCAGTCTTGAAATTACATTTTTTGGTACTTTGCATTTCATTTTCTAATATTTTAGAAATTCATAATAATTGTATATATATTCAAAGGTAATTCACTGTATTCAACTTGTTACTTATGCTCATATAACAACCTTATATTAAATTGAAATATGGTACATTTTTCCAGAATAAATGTGATTATTAAACTTGTCTGGCACTTTATAGCTCATACAATTTTTTGGGGGGGGGGTCTTTTTAGGGCTGTACCCGCGGCACAGGGAGGTTCCCAGGCTAGAGGTTGAATCAGGGCTGTAGCTGCTGGCCACAGCCACAGCTGCAGCAACACCAGATCCAAGCTGCATCTGCGACCTATACCACAGCTCACGGCAACGCTGGACTCTTAACCACTGAGTAAGGCCAGGGTTTGAACCTGTGTCCTCATGGATACTAGTCAGATTAGTTTCAACTGAGCCACAACTGGGAACTCCCTAGCTTATACAACTCTTGCACTAAATCCAAACAAATGAAGCTTTATTTTCCAAAATAAGCTTAAAATACAAATTTAACTTATAGTTTTTATATATGAGGTAAATATAATAAATCTGTATTCCTAACAGTTTTATCTACTAAGTGACACTAACATATGATAAAATACTAGAATTGAAAGTTAAAAGGGAGACAACTTAGTATCTAGCAGAAATACCAGTAAACCAACAGACCCCTAACTATCATTAATTGGGCATGTACAAGTCACTAAGTTGTGTTTCATCTCAGTTTCTTCATCTGGGAGATAGAGCTGATATCCCTGCCCAATCAACTTCAGAACATAGCTGTGAAGATCACATAAGAGGCATGTGCAGGAGTTCCTGTTGTGGCTCAGTGGGTTATGAACCCAGCTAGCATCCATGAGGATGTGGGTTTGACCCCTGGCCTCATTCAGCATTGCTATGAGCTGTGGTGTAGGTCGAAGACACTGTTTGGATCTTGCATTGCTATGGCTGTGGCATAGGCTGGCAGCTGCAGCTCTGATTAGACTGCTAGCCTGGGAATTTCCATATGCCACAGGTGCAGCCCTAAAAAAGACACACACACACACACACAAAATGTGCATAGAAGTACTTTGAAAAGTATAATCCAAGCTGATGAAGAACATCTTCTACTTACACTTTTTAGAGAGTTCCCATTGTGTTGCAGTGGAAACAAATCCAACTAGTGTCCATAAAGATGTGAATCCTATCCCTGGCCTTGCTTAGTGGGTCGGGGATCTGGCATTGCCTGTGACCTATGGTGTAGGTCCCAGACATAACTCGGATCCCACATTGCTATGGTGTAGGCCAGCAGCTGTGGCTCCAATTCAAGCCCTAGGCTGGAAACTTCCACATGCCACAAGCAGGACCCTAAAAAGCAATGTATTAGATTAAAAGTTGGGTTTATTTCTGGGCTTTCTATCCTGTTCCACAGATCTATATTTCTGTTTCTGTGACAGTACCATATTCTTTTGATAACCGTAGCTTTGTAGTATTGTCTGTAAGCAGGAAGCATGATTCCCCCGTTTTCTTTTTTTTTTTTTTAGTCTTTTTGCCTTTTCTAGGGCTGCTTCCCGCAGCATATGGAGGTTCCCAGGCTAGGGGTCTAATCAGAGCTGTAGCCACTGGCCTATACCACAGCTACAGCAATGCAGGATCCGAGCTTCATCTGCAACGCCACAGCTCACTGCAACGCCAGATCCTTAACCCACTGAGCAAGGGCAGGGACCGAGCCTGCAACCTCATGGTTCCTAGTCAGATTCGTCAACCACTGCGCCACGACGGGAACTCCTCTTTTTTCTTTTTCAATATTGCTTTGGCTCTTCGGGGTCTCTTGTGTTTCTAAGCAACTGTGTTTTATTATAGAATATTTAATTATTACATCTAGGGTCTATAAAAATACTAAAAAAAGATGGAGGATGGAAAGGAAAAAAATCTCTTTTGTAAAGAGGAATGGCAGTTAACAAATGGAATGATAGAAAATCACCACCTTATAACTCCCAATGTAATTAATTCAAGCAAAGACCATCCATCAGCCAATAGAATGAGTTAAAAGAGGCTACTTTGGCACTGGAATGAGTCAGTCTAGTTTGGGAAAACTTACTTAGCATATACCAAAGAGTTTAGCATATACTTACTTAGCTAAACTAAGCCTCCTTAAAAATCAGGGAGGGCTTAGACATGGGGATTTAAGATGTCATGTGCCTTCAAACAATATTTAGGGATTTATTATTAAAATTTACTTTAGAAATGATTCTTACTCAAATATTCTGTGCTTATGTAAATAATAGAAGATAGACCTAAACCATTCAACCTTTTATCAAGATTCATCTTTTAAAGAAACTCACTGTAATGTAAAGAAGTTTTAACATAGAGATTTTATCAATATTAGATTAGGTACTGGTCTTTTATTTAAATTCTGATATTTTGTTTATCATGGAGTTTTTTTGTTTTGTTTTGTTTTGTTTTTTGCCTTTTTGCCATTTCTCAGGCCACTCCCGCGGCATATGGAGGTTCCCAGACTAGGGGTTGAATCGGAGCTGTAGCTGCCAGCCTACACCAGAGCCACAGCAACGCGGGATCCGAGCCTCGTCTGCGACCTACACCACAACTCACGGCAACGCTGGATCCTTAACCCACTGAGCAAGGCCAGGGATCAAACCCACAACCTCATGGTTCCTAGTCGGATTCGTTAACCACTGTGCCACAACGGGAACTCCTAGCATGGACTTTTTGTGTTAGTTTTGATTTTTTTTTTTTTTAAATACTGCATTAAATATTTTTTATCTTGATAATGAGGTTTTTTACACTCTTTGAAATTTTCACCTCAATTGAGTGTTCCATTCACCTCACCCTAGATTTAGCCCTGAATACTCTATAGATGAAAAAGACCCTGACTGGAGGAAGGGCGGACCACTCCTAGTTTACCCTCATTCAGAAATAAGCACCTGCTAAGTTACCCTAGTTTGTATGATTTCTTCTGAATGTTGTTTCAGACTGAGAAATGATAGTCATATTCTGGAGCTGAACATCTACCTGTGGTTCTTCCCACCCTGTGGAAATTGGCTTTAATAATATACTGTCCAGAAAGCCTACCATTGTCTGAATTTGTTTCTTACTTTATGGTTATTACCAGCACCATTTTTGTTAACTGTTGCTTTCTCTTTATTTCAGTCACCTTTGTAGTTGGGTCAATCATATCTATCAATGGTAGGATTGTGATTATATTCTAGACTCTAAGCATTGATTTCAATTTGAGAATATATGGTTTTTGTGAATCAAAGATAAATCAGGTAGAGAAAATTACTGTGATGATTCTAGCTTAATAAGTTGAATATTACTTTTACTTTGTAGGCCCCTGGCTTAGTGTGAAGTTTGAAGATGCATTGATATATTATCTCTACTAGTCTCCCAAAGGATGTTGCCAGTCTTTTGAATTAAACTTGAATAAGGTTGATTTGTATTCCCTGTTAATCAAAATTTGAAATGTTGACATTAGAAAATTTCATTCAGTGCTAATTATATATGGCTTTTATGAAAGTTAGGAAGGAAAGAATCCTACATTTTAAAGTTTAGTATCAGCCTAAAGCCCTAAGAAAACAACAGTGAGTAGCTTAATAAGCCACCTTAATAAGATACCTTAATAAAACTAACCAGTTATTCTAGCTTGCAGCATTTCACTTGACAGTATAAAATTCAGTGCCTCACTTCCACCATCATTAATTGAAACTTTTCTGGATTTAAAATGATCAAAAATCTCAGCAATGTTACAGCATCATTTCCTAACCTTTCTTGACTCTTACTTCCCTGTAATAGTAATACATCTTCTCTAGACAGTTTTAAGCATCCTTCTTGCATGTATAAGATAAAGAAGTTAATTTGCATTGATTGTTTTGTTTTATTTTAAGTACAGTCTTTAGTATTCATATGTAACATCACATAGTGTTTGACTTCAGCTGTATAAGAAAGAGCAATTTATTGCTTTATAATAATACATTAGTTTGGTTTAGGGCCTAAATACATATAAGGAAGTAGATTAAAATGTAGTAATGTATTATGACATTAAATAACTGTTAATGCAATGATATTTGGAATTTTTAACTTTAACAATGACATAAAAATAAAATAATGCAAACTTAATGTTTGCTAGAATATTTCCACAAATAGCACATTATGGGTGTTTGGGTCTTTACTCCAGTATATGTAAAACTAAATTAAATATTATTATTATTCCAATATTTTCTCTAACTTTTTTTTAAGTTACAGCTACTAAATAAGTGATGTGAGTAGTCCGATCAAATAAACACAATATAGAGATCTGGTGAAGAGACTCTTGAGATGAATTTACAGATTTATTTTGATGCTTCTCATTTGTATTTCAAGTTCAGTGTACTTTCTGCTTCTAAATATTTCAGTGGTCCATTAGAGGTTGAAATTAAAAATTAAACATTTTACAATTTAAAAAAAGATAGCGAGATGCTCAAAAGCAATGTGTTGACCAGCTGTGTTTAGCTGAATGATACATCAACTGAAGGATTCAGTCATGAACATCCTATGCTGATCTTTGCTGGACCTTCATTCTACTCATTCATTTGCACTCAGAAGTCTTCAAACTAGTCCATTTTATAAAGGCTAAATAAATTAAGGGCATAATGTTCAATGATAATTTTATGCTTTGGCTTCAAAAAAAGAACTCAAAACAGGACTCATTACCAAATTATTACATTTGACTACATGATCTGTGAATTTTTAAATTGTAAAGTGAAAATATGATGCTTTAGAAAATCGGATTTCGTTATGTAGTTTTACACACTCATTTTACTCTTTTGTCAGTATAACTCACTTTTGTATTGTTTGTAAAAATTTATTTCCTCAAAAGCAGACTTTAAACTACTTTCATTATTATTAACCAGCCTCCCTACACACACACAAATACATTTTAAAGTCAAATAAATTACCTGAATTAGGTGAATCAGGATAGAAGTTATTGATAGAAAAGAATCTTTTGCTAGGAGTTCCCATTGTGGCTTAGAGGTATCGAAACCGACTAGTATCCACGAGGATATGGATTCGATCCCTGGCTTTGCTCAGTGGATTAAGGATCCAGTGTTGCCATGAGTTGTGGTATAGATTGCACATGTGGCTTGGATCCAGCATTGCTGTGACTGTGGTGTAGGCCAGCAGCTACAGCTCCAATTCAACCCCTATCCTGGAAATTCCCATATGCCGTAGCTGCGCCCCACCCCCACCCCCAAAAAAAGCAAAATAAATAAATAAAAACATTTTTAAAAGAAAATTTAATAGTTGATCACAGAATAATTGGCTATATGCTTTAAAATGCTAAATAAATATTTTCTCATCATGAGCAGTATACAATTCTAAGACCTGATTTGTTAGTGGACTTACTAAATATTAGTCTTTGCTAGTCCACTTGACACTGTTTATCTATTATGCCAACACTCTGATTTGGCTCTGAGGTATTCTACAGCTTGCTATTATATAGTACTAGCCCCAGAGCTACCTTTTTCAATATCCTGAAAAAGCTTAGTATATATTCTGTAACTGATAAATCAGTAAAACCTTGTTGAAATGTACAAACTCCTATCTCTCTGAAGCAGTTATAAGCAAACTGTAAGTGAATGCATGAGTCCAAAAAAGGTTATATTGTGATTATATTGACTCTGAGAACATTTGACTTTCACAATATACATCATTTATTGTGTGGCATAAATTAGTTGTATTGTTCATAGTTTTTAAAATAATAAATCCAGCAAATAATAAAATAATAAAAATGTTTATATCCCAAGAATATATTTTTAAGAAATTATTCTGAAGAGCTACATGTTGGTGCCACCTTTGAGCAAATTAGTGAATCATATTTTTTGTTCAGGGAATGAAACTGGGACCTGCTAATAAAATTTTTATCTTAGTAATTGAATCTTGTATTGGTTTCATATGTTTTCCATATCATGTTATATAGTAGATAGAAAAAATTCATTTAAAATGTTTAAAAATACATTGAAGTAACAATATAATAAACTCTACATTGAAAATGTGTTTGGAAGGGAGTAAAATGAGTACATGAAAGAATTCACTTTACAACAATGTTGTCTTGCTCATTTTAAAATAATTCCGGGGAGTTCCCGTCATGGTGCAGTGGTTAACGAATCCTACTAGGAACCATGAGGTTGCGGGTTTGATCCCTGCCCTTGCTCAGTGGGCTATGGATCCGGCGTTGCCGTGAGCTGTGGTGTAGGTTGCAGACGCGGCTTGGATCCCATGTTGCTGTGGCCCTGGTGTAGGCCAGTGGCTACAGCTCCAATTGGACCCCTAGTCTGGGAACCTCCATATGCCGCGGGAGCGGCCCAAGAAATGGCAAAAGACAAAAGAATAAAATAAAATAAAATAATTCCTACTTAAATGTCATGTTTCATTACTTGTTCAAATAAGACCAAGTCTTAAATAGCTAACCTATCTTGTTGCCTAATTCTGTAATGAAACTGGACTTTCATGATAAAACGTAGCTTTGATGCTCTTTTCTTGATAGCTTTTATCACTTACAAAAATACCCGCTTTGACTATTAGAAAGTGGCTGTTTGTATTTATAATTGGCAGGTGTATCTGTCCTAATTCGTTACTGTAAAGTTAAAAAGTAAGTACAAACCATTACAATTGAGTTGATTGAGGAAGTAAATACCCATGCCATTTGCCATTTAGAATTTTTCAGATCTCAAAAATGAATGTATTTCATTGTAAATTTAAAAAATTAAAGAGAAATTTCCTTAATGGATGAAAGGCTGTAATTTAATATTTTCCCAATTATAATTATAACACACAGGATCTCAAACAATTATATTCATGTCTTTATATTCAACAAATATTTTTTCAGCATGTGCTCTGTGTTGGGCACTGTGTCAGGTAGTGGTGAACAAACTGTACCTTGATTTCGTGAAGAAATCAAGGAGAAATAAATATTAAATATACAGACAAGTATATACCTACAATTTATGTTTAAGGTGATGAGGAAAAATTGTGAAAACAAAAACTGTAAGAGAATATAACAGGGAGATCTAATTTATATGTGTTAAAGGGAAGAGGTTTTTACTAAACTGGGAGCAGAAGTATAAATAGGAATTAGCCAGGGGAAAAAAAAAACCTTCCATGTGGTAGCCAAAGCAAAGAATTTGTCGCATTGGAGAAACCAAAGGAAGATCTTTGTGGCCAGAGGACAACATGGAACAAAAAAAAAGAGGATGGAGTAGTTTGCAGTCAGATCTTGAAGAACCTTGTAACCCTTGTCAAGATTTTTGTCTGTTAGTTTCCATTTGTTAGCTTTATCTTATAAGCTATGGAAGTTGTTGATAGATTTTAATCAGGGGACACTTTCCGGTTTGCATTTTTAAAAGATCAATCCTGAATGCTCTGTGAAGGTTAAATGGGATGAGACAAGAGTAGAAGTAAAGAGACTTGCTAGGAAGGAATAGCAGTCTTGAGAAACTGATAACTTGGACCAGGAGAACATCATTGGAGATACTGAGGAGTGTAACTTGAGATCCACGTGGCGTCTAAGCAGTAAATATCCTGGATAGGATGTGGGCTGTTAAGAACTTACAGATTTTTTTGTCTTGAGCAGCCTGATAGATGGGAATGCCTTTTATTGCAATTGAGGAGACTGGAGGAAGAATAGGTGGAATGAAGGACATTCTTAACAAGTTTAATTTGAGTAGTAAGTAGTAAGTACATAAGACATCCAAATAGCCATCCTTCTTGGTATCTTAGTTTCTCAAGGAAGGGGCTTCGACTTCTTACAGACAAGCCTTCAGAATTGTTAACAGGTTCATTTAGGGAAATATTTGAGATTTATATCACTTATATTTAAAGTGATCACTTATATTTAGAGTTAAAAAGTCTATTGAAGGAGTTCCCATTGTGGCTCAGCAGAAACTAATCTGACTAGTATCCATGAGGACACAGGTTCAATCCCTGGCCTTGCTCAGTGGGTTAAATGATCCAGCATTGCTGTGAGCTTTGGTGTAGGTCACAGACGCAGCTTGAATCTAGCATTGCTATGGCTGTGGCATAGGCTGGCAGTTGCAGCTCCAATTCGATCCCTGGCCTGGGAACCTCCATATGCTGCTGATGCAGCCCTAAAAAGACAAAAAAAAAAAAAAATCTATTGAAAAGAGGATAACCTGCAGTTCTCTTGTGTGATAACCATACCATTAGGCTTTATGAGGAAGCCAGATAATATCCTGTGATATGATTGATTACATCTATAATACCAGATGTAACCTAAGAACACTATTTAGTTAGTATCTTTTTCCTTTCAATAGAATAGAACATTTTTATCCAAAAGTTTTCACTAAACCGTCTTTCCAAGAATCAGTTTAGGCTTTAAAACTATTTCATTCATGCATATGTGTCAATATCTTGTGCTAGAATTCTTCCTGGCTATATATGTTTCCTCCTAATAAGGAACTGGTATCATGTTAAAAGATATAATGAATATATATTAACCAGGCTAGAATGTAATTTGAAGCCATAATTTTGTTCTATTTTGTTTCAGGACAAAAAAAAATATTTTGCCTTTGAGGCTTATATCAGCCTAGTTATTCTGCTCTGTAACAAATTATCTCAAAATGTAATAGCATAAAACTATTATTATTTCACAATTTCTTTGGGTAAGGAGTCTCAATACAGCTACCTGGGTTCTCTGGCTGTTGTCTCACAAGGCTGCAGTCATCTCCGGGCCTGACTCCCATGGTGTTTGTCAGGATTCAGTTCTCATAAGCTGTTAGTCTAAAGCTACTCAGTCCCCCTCACACTCAAGGCCTCAGACCTTCTTTGGTTTTTTGCTGTAAGGGTCTCTCCATGTACCATCTCACAACATGTCAGGTGGCTTCAATGGACCGAACGAGCACGAGAGAGAGAAAGAGTAGGCTAACAGAATTGAAGTCACAGCCTTTGTTGCCCACTCACAGAACTGACATTCTATCACTTTTGCCATGTTCTGTTCATTAGAAGCAAGTCGTTCAGTCTAGTCCACACCAGTGGGGAGGGGATCACACAGTGTTGTGAATACCAGGAGGCAGGCATCATTGGGAGTCATGTCAGAGCTGCCTCCCACAAAGTTTTCAAAAGGTTGTTACTTTTATTGGACCTTGGGTAGCTAGGCGTTAGTGGTCTATAAAACATTAAGTTAATCCTATTGTTTCATGGACAGTATTAGGTCCTGGAAAATGCACAACTGCAGTCTGACCTTAGGAAACCGTCACAATCCTCTGAAAATCTACAATATCCTATCTAAAGAAACCAAAGATTATGGCAGGGTAAAAACTTCTAAAGAAACCAATGCCTGAGCCAAAATTAAGTATCAAGAATCGTACATATTCAGAAACTAATAGATCATAAACAGGTCAATTAGCAGAATGTGTCTGTGGTGCTCTCCGTTCTGGATAGCTTCCTACTTATAAATTGGAATTGTAAAATTCAAAGTGCCACTAGCTAGTGTAAGAAACAAGAAAGGAGGAATTCAGTTTTTTACCTCTTTCAAATAAAAATGAATGCAGAGAATCTGAGTCAAGATTAAGCCAGTGTCACTAGTAAAAATGAGAAAGATAAAAATAATGTGGTAGAGGGAGCAGTGCTCATTTGTGAATATAGAAAACAAGTCAATATTATTTGAATATATGCTGAATTGTAGCAGTTTTAAATCTGTAGCAATGAAAATTCAGCAAAAATTTAAATTAGCAAATATGAGCATTTAAACACAGATGCCTCTCTTTAAAGGACAAAGAATCCTAATTATTAACAGGAAAGATTACCAAGAAATAAGTTGAAATAATAATAAACATATTACTACAATAGAAATGTCAGTGAATGGACAGCTATTAAAATATTTTGGTAAAATAAGATGAAAGGGGGCTTTAAATAACGAAAAGATGTACTCCTGAAACTAATACAGCGTTGTAAATCAATTATACTCTAATAAAATTAAAGAAATGAAAGTGTAAAAATACCAAAATGTGGATAAAGCACAGATGAAAATTTACATAATTTTTTAAAAAACAAAGTTAAATGAGACTGGTGCCTGCCCATTTCTAAGTACCTTGAACTATGTGACGGTACTTAAAAAATTATTTGGAACTTACTCCTTCTGTTCTTCAGTTATTATTTTAGTCATGTATGTATTACTCACCAAGCATTGAGGTAGACACTGGGAATCACTGGTAAATCAAATTAAATACGGTAGCACTTGCCATCACTGAGCTTACAGTCTAGAAAGATATTGACAAGTAATCAGCAGTTATAAAGAAGTGTGGGAGTTCCCGTCGTGGTGCAGTGGTTAACGAATCCGACTAGGAACCATGAGGTTGCTGGTTCGGTCCCTGCCCTTGCTCAGTGGGTTAACGATCCGGCGTTGCCGTGAGCTGTGGTGTAGGTTGCAGACGCGGCTCAGATCCCGAGTTGCTGTGGCCCTGGTGTAGGCTGGTGGCTACAGCTCCAATTCGACCCCTAGCCTGGGAACCTCCATATGCCGCAGGAGCGGCCCAAGAAATAGCAAAAAGACAAAAAATAAAATAAAATAAATAAATAAAGAAGTGTGGGAGTTCCCATTGTGGCTCAGTGGTTAACGAATCTGACTAGGAACCATGAGGTTGCAGGTTCGATCCCTGGCCTCTCTCAGTGGGTTAAGGATCTGGCATCGCCGTGAGCTGTGGTGTAGGTCACAGATATGGCTCGGATCTGGCATTGCTGTGGCTGTGGTATAGGCCAGCAGCTATAGCTCTGATTGGACCCCTAGCCTGGGAACCTCCATATGCTGTGGGCGTGGCTCTGAAAAGACAGAAAGACAAAAAAAAAAAGAGAGAAAAGAAAAGTGATCCAAGGAGTTACCATCATGGCTTAGCAGAAACGAATCTGACTAGTATCTTTGAGGAGGTAGGTTCAATCCCTGCCCTTGCCCAGTGAGTTAAGGATCTAGTATTGCTGTGAGCTGTGGTGTAGGTTGCAGACATGGCTTGGATCTGGCATTGCTGTGGCAGTGGTGTAGGCCGGCAGCTGCAGCTCAGATTTGATCCCTAGCCTAGGAACCTCCATGTGCCGTGGATATGGCCCTAAAAAAATAGAAAGAAAAAGGAGTTCCCGTTGTGGCTCAGTGGTTAATGAATCCACCTAGGAACAATGAGATTGCGGGTTCTATCCCTGGGCTTGCTCAGTGGGTTAAGGATCTGGCATTGCCATGAGCTGTGGTGTAGGTTGCAGACGTGGCTTGGATCCCGTGTTGCTGTGGCTCTTGCTTTTTTTTTTTTTTTTTTTTTTTTTTTTTTTTTTTTTTGCTGTTGCTTTTTTGAGGTGTGATTTTTTTTTATTGTTACCTATGATTATCTGTCTAGAAAAAGCATTAGAACTATTTATAAACTTGATCTTCATATACTTTTTTTCTTTTAAAGAAAAGGATTGTTTTTATTAATTAGTAGTCCAGTGGGTAACAGTTTGTTTTTACCTTAATACTAATACAGGTTGGTTTATCTTAGCAAATAAGCTATTTAGTCATAGTTCTTCAGCTATAAATCTCCTCTTCCAAAGCAAATATCCTGCAAGGATAAAACAAACAGGATCGAAACACAATAAGAGGTTTGAACTCTTAGTTGCTAGATTGGCCTCATTAGGGTGTGGGAGATTAAAGGAAAGTACCTGAGGTAGCCTTGACTATGTAAGAAAATCTCTTCCATTTCAGGTAGTGTTTTTAGATATTGTAAAAACTTAGTTGGCAAAATTGTATGGCCTTGACTGATGATGTTAAAAAAACAGTGAAATAATTCTTCCATCTTTGTGTACTTTATGTCCCCTTCATTTGTTTTTCCGGGAAGTTTCTAGCTAGTAAGAAGTAAAATTTTTAAACTGCAAAATATGCATACTGAATAAAAATACTTTAAAGCCACATGTAACTTTTAAGCCTCATGCTCTCTATTAGCCTTATTGGATTCCCAAACATGTGGCGAGTTCAGGAGAAAATAAATAAGAATGGGGAGAAAAAGATGTTGCATTTTTCTCTTTTAAATACCTTCTTGTTTACTTTAGTAGTAAAGTACATGTGTTCATCTTTATCAAGAGAAATATTAAATAATGTTTTGATAGGCCAAATATTCTTAAATGCTTTTCAACCACTCTGTCTATATGCAAATTACTAAAGCAATATACGCTAATTTTAGAAAATTTTTAAAATATCACTAAGCAACTTGACATTTTAAAAAATCCCTGTATAGTACAAAGGGTTTTATAACCTGATTCATTAATATGATAGCTTTCTATATCATTAAACATAATCTTTCACTAAATAATTTAAATAGCTTTAAATCTATTGTATGATGTGCCATAATTTATTTGACTAAGTCATTATTGTTACTGGTTACTTGTTTTAAGATACTGCTGCAATGAACATATTTGCGGCTAAATATTTGCACATATCCGCAATTATTATAGGGGACACAAATTCCTGGAAGTGGAATTGTTAAGTTAAAAAGTACTTAGAATTGTTAGAAACGGTTTCTATTAATTAGAAGTACTAGGCTATTTGTAGAGATGCTGCTGAAGAACAGCAGATTTTTTTTTTTTTTTTTTGTCTTTTGTCTTTTTTGTTGTTGTTGTTGTTGCTATTTCTTGGGCCGCTCCTGCGGCATATGGAGGTTCCCAGGCTAGGGGTTGAATCGGAGCTGTAGCCACTGGCCTACGCCAGAGCCACAGCAACGCGGGATCCGAGCCGCGTCTGCAACCTACACCACAGCTCACGGCAACGCCGGATCGTTAACCCACTGAGCAAGGGCAGGGACCGAACCCGCAACCTCATGGTTCCTAGTCGGATTCGTTAACCACTGCACCACGACAGGAACTCCAGAACAGCAGATTTTAAATCTCCTCAGGCATATGCAAAAGAGAGAATTATGGTGCTGGCTTTTTTTATAGTAGACAGGTAATACTTTCTCTTGCCCTCTACTTATAAAACACATTATTATAAGTACTTTCTATTATAAGAATGACCTAAATTGTAAAAGCTATATATACAAGGACAGTGATAACTAAACTTTAATTTGGATGTACTTATGATACAAGGACTGAGAAACTTTTTATTTAAAATGTCTATACTGGAGTTCCCCTCAGTGGCTCAGCAGTGGCAAATCCGACTCGTATCCATAAGGACCCTTGTTCAATCCCTGGCCTCTCTCAGTGGGTTAACACTCTGGCACCATGAGCAGTGGTGTAGGTCGCAGACACGGCTCAGACCTGGAGCTACTGTGGCTGTGGCATAGGCCGGCAGCTACAGCTCCAATTCAACCCCTAGCCTGGAAACGTCCATATGCCTTGGGTGTGGTCCTAAAAAGACTAAATAAATAAAATGTCTGTACTTTTTTCATATGGCTTTTTATATCCCTCTAAGACATTGGCACAAAATAGAGCAAAATGATGTGAAGCCAAAAAAGGCAGAGTGTGCTTCCCATCAAAGAGCCATCCTACAGTAGTTCAGATGGAGTTTAGACAGGAGTTAATAGTTTGCTTTGAGAATAGTTGTCATCCTCTCTTCTCAGTGAGCATGTCAAAATAGTGGGCCAGCACTTTTGACAGGTTCAAATGAGTGACTTAGGTCTTTGAGCGGATGTACATAGCATTAGAAACATACTGCCGGAGTTCTCATTGTGAAGCAGTGGTTAACGAATCCGACCAGAAACCATGAGGTTGTGGGTTTGATCCCTGGCCTCGCTCAGTGGGTTAAATGATCCCGGGTTGCCGTGAGCTATGGTGTAGTTCACAGACGCGGCTCAGATCTGGCATTGCTGTGGCTCTGGTGTAGGCTGGCAGCTACAGCTCTGATTTGACCCTTATCCTGGGAACCTCCATATGCCGAGGGAGCGGCCCTAGAAAAGGCAAAGAGACCAAAAAAAAAAAGAAAAAAAGAAAGAAAGAAAGAAACACACTGCCTATGGAAACTTTTTTGGCAAAAAAGGTAAAAATTATGAATAAAATTAACTCTTTCAACTTGTGCCTTTAGCACTGGCAATCTATTTTCTCCTTGCCATTTCATTGTAGGCATTATTGCAAAAAGTTTCTGGTGTTTCTTGTTACTCTTACTACTATATGGAATTTAAAATATTTTATCTCTTTTTGGAAAGATAAAGGATTTTAGTAAGAAATATGGACCAGTGTAGAGAGGAGCAATAGATTTGAATTTTATTTTCATCTGTTACTGTTATTACAAGATATAAAGAGAAATCATAAAAAAAGATGCTATGTATTTGGTACTCTATTAAATTGGGTGAAATAAATAAATAAGGAATAAATGAAAAATTTGCTATACAGCTCTTGCCTACAAGAATTTTAAAGCATTGATATTTAGCTGTTTCCAAACACAGGTACAATGAACATACTTGTAACTAAATGTATAGAGAAGGCACAAATTCTTGGAAGTGGAATTGTTTAGAGTATCTGCCATCTTGTATCTGTGTATATTGCTAGTAACTTATTTATATGTATTTTGCCCTTTTTTATTATTTCAGAAAATAGTACTGAATATCCTGTTCCTTGTTCAGTGCAGGCAATACAGAGAAAAGGAAGGCCTCAGGGAGTTTGAACTTGGCCCTATAGAATGGGTGGGATATGAATAAACAAAGAGGAAAGAATAAAGGGTAAGAGAGAAGGGAAAGAGCATAAATGAAGCAGTGGTGCTAGCGTGAGTATAGTATACGAGAGGAGACAGCACAAAGGTCAGCCTGGCAGGGCACAGAGGTTCCTGTGGGATGACATCAGATAGGCGAGGCGAGGCTGTATTACTGAAAGCCTTCGAAAGTATGCAGAGGCATTTAGCTTTCATGTGATAGGGAATCAGAAGCCATTCTAAAGCTTTGAAAGAGGCAAAGGTTACTTGCTGGAAATAGCGTTTTAGGAACACCAATCCCACTTAGTATTGTGGAAGATTAATCGAAGCAGGTTGGTGTTGGAGAGAAGAGCACCAGCTAAGACGCAGTCATAATAATATGGTATAATAATGTGGAGAAGTGGTATGCTGGTGTAGGCTGGCAGCAGTGAGAATGGGAGAAAGGGATTCATAGCAGAAACATTATAGAGAAAAATAATATAATTTCGTGACTGAAGAGATGTGAAAGGAGAAGTAATCGGTATTTTAAGATTTTTTGCCTAAAAGATAGGAACAACACAGTGCCATTAATAGAATGTCTTTAATTCAGTGCTGAGAACTAATTTCATTTTCTTTTTGTGTAACCCTAACTTAGAAACTCATGAGAAGAAGTAATTGAGTTTGAGAACAGTACTGTCAGATGACAGATATAAAACTCATCAAAATTGGCTTCCGGAAACTGAAGAGCAAAAGAAGGGAAGGGCTTCTAAGGATTCTTCTCTGGGAAGAAGAGAATAATAGAAATACCCATGAGAATGTCTTTAGAATGGTAGCAATTTTGATTCTATAACCTTATTTCCCACATAATTAAACTCTTTCTGCGGAGTTTAGCACTAAAAGTCAGAATGTCCAAAGTTATTCTAGATGATAAAGATTATTCTTAAGAGCTATATCTCAAGCCATTCAAAGACAGGCCAAATGTCAAGGCTGTGGTTTGAGGTGTCATTCTTCAAAAGGCAATATGTAACTCCTCTCCAAGGCAAACAGCACATCAGTTCCTGAGGTGATATCATTGGGAAGAATTTTCGGAACCAGGATTGTGGGTAGATATTTAAAAGTCCAGATATATGCATAGAAAGTAGCATGTAGAAGGAATTTTTTTTTTCTTTTTCTGCCACATTCATGGCATATGGAATTCAATCCCAGGCCAGGGATCCAATCCAACCTATGATGCACCTGCAACAATGCCAGATCTTTAATCCACTGTGCTGCAGTGAGAACTCCTAGAAGGAATTTTTATAATTATTTTGTTTAAAAAGGCTCATAGTGTTGACAGGCTACTAGCAAAGATTTACAGCAGTTGCTCATTAATACCACTTGGATCTATTTATTCAAATAAGTATTTCTACAAAATTTAGGTAACAAAACACATACCAGAAGGTGTAAACACTACCATATTACCCAAACATAATCTAATGGAAAATGGCAAATTATAATTTTCATAGATGAAGCTTTAGAGAATATTTGAAAAATCTTTTGGATTTTATTGATTTTATCAGAATGCAGATTTGAGGCTCAGCTTTTCACATCTGGATGAGAATTGCTCTACTAATTAAAATACAAGAATAGTTTTTATTGGCCTTTATTGTTAACACCACAGATACTGTAAAGCTAAAGGAAATCATGTGGAAAAATCCATCCCAGTGAGTTGACTTACTGTAAGTAAATTTGAATATAAGCACAATTCACATTTAAGATCTTTGTAACTCTGTCCCTGATGCAATTTACTAGTGTCCTGTCAGCTCAAAAGAATGGATGTGTCCCTGTGTCACTAACTTACTACCAATGAATAATCTAGATATTGAGAATAATGCCTATTCATCCTTAATACTACCACTTTAACATATTTTAAAAAAATGCATGTGATTTAATTTCAAGTCACTGGTGCTTGAAAAGTATTAACTCTGTCTGAAGTGAATAGATATTAAAGAATGAAAATTACATTTACAAGTAGCATATAAAAATCAGAAATGAGAAAGAAATGAAACTCAGAAGTGTTCTCTTTGTATGCAGCCAGAATCCCTTATCTATAAATTATGCAAAAAAAAATGTGTGTATGTTTGGAATACATACTCTTTTTTGAGATAGATGCAAATATAAACCTCTTTCATTCTTTTACATATGTGGTATAAATTTTTATAACATTTTTCTTTAATATGTTGTTCTGATGGCAATTCTAATTAAATAATATATGTTTAATGATCAATATGCATCATAAACTTTTCAGAGTAAGCTGTCTTTTCATGATTATATTAACAAAATTTTAATATTTTAGACTAATTTCTCTCATTCATATTAAAAATTTGACTATATATAAAATATCTAAGTCTGGTAACATATAATTTTAAATAACCAGAAAGGAGCAGTTTCTGCCCATATGGCTAATGATATGAATGAGATTAAATTTCAAACTTTTGTTAACAGTATCCTTATCTTGAAACTAAGGATCAGTTCCTCATAGGAAAAGAAGAAATTTTTAGGAGAATGGAATTGAACAAGTTTCAAAACAATATTTAAGGAAAAAATGACTTATCACTTAATTTTTAGTAAAAGACACTCTAAAAATAGTGATACTGTGATATTTGAAATAAGGAGTCATATATAATCAGTAGTGCTTTTCAGTCTAAAAACATAAAGGCCTCCTAATGTGCCTTGAGATATAATTTATGTAAATTATAGTTCATAGTACTATCCTGAAAGCTACAGAGCAAGGGCAAAACGCAAAACTAGAATAAGAAAAAGGAATTTTGGAGTTCCCGTCGTGGCGCAGTGGTTAACGAATCCGACTAGGAACCATGAGGTTGCGGGTTCGGTCCCTGCCCTTGCTCAGTGGGTTAACGATCCGGCATTGCCGTGAGCTGTGGTGTAGGTTGCAGACACGGCTCGGATCCTGCGTTGCTGTGGCTCTGGCGTGGGCCTGTGGCTCTGGCGTGGGCCGGTGGCTACAGCTCCGATTCAACCCCTAGCCTGGGAACCTCCATATGCCGAGGGAGTGGCCCAAGAAATAGCAACAACAACAACAACAACAACAACAAAAAAAAGACAAAAGACAAAAAAAAAAAAAAAAAGAAAAAGGAATTTTCCCAAATCTGCATTCTTTTAAAGAATGCCACTAACATCTGTTTGAATTCGTAGAAATCAAGAGTTTTTAATGGAATAGTTAAAATGACTGACCTTATTTTCATTTGTTTTTCCAGCATTGTCATGCACCTGCTTTTTTTTTCTTTTTTTTTTGACTCTGATGCTTTCCCCATAGAAGATGTGTCCATAGCAATTTCATCCTTTTATGCTTCACTTTTTTTCCTCTGAATAAGTTAGGAAATCAAAAAGAGGAGCTGAAGCTGGTGCTGTTTTTTAGAATTTCCTCCTGATAAAAGAAAGGGTAACCTTAGCTTAGTTTGCACTAAGGTTGGAAATTTCATTTAACATCTTTTCCCTAAGCCCCCAAACTCCCTGCATTTAATGTGGGAGAAATAGGGAGTTCTGGTTGTGGCTCAGCGGTAATGAACAGGACTAGTATCCATGAGGACACGGGTTCAATCCCTGGCCTTGCTTAGTGGGTTAAGGATCTGGTGTTGCCATGAGTTGTGGTGTAGGCCAGCACCTACAGCTCCGATTAGACCCCTAGTCTGGGGACTTCCATATGCCGTGGGTGTATCCCTAAAAAGACTAAATAAATAAATAAAATGGGAGAAATCTGTTCTTTTCGAATAACTGCTTTATCACTTAATGTGATTTTGCAAAGACCCTTAACATGTGGGTTTAATATTTATTCATAAACAAATAAACAACATCCTTTTGGCTTTTGAGAGCCTATTCTGCTAGTTACAAGAATACAGTTATGAACAAAACACACACTGTCCCTGGCCTCATGGAGCTTCATGAGCTTGTTACTGGTATGGAGTTTTCTTAGGAATTTTACATATGGCTTAAATATCCTCTGATAGAAAAAGTGTAAGAGCCCAATAAAATTATCATTTGATCTTAATTCATCCTATTATCTCAATCATTTTATGATATTAAGTTAAGGGTTAAAGCAAAATAACTCCATTATATTCTGCAGGTACTCTCCTAATAGTATCATCTACTGCACTAATACTGCCGTACACCATTGGAATCCAGTGGGCTGTGATTTACTAACAGTCTTAACCCCTGGGTGAAATTGTACCAAGGTTATTAATGTGAAATCCAAAACTTGAAATAGAATTACCTTAGAGATCCTTATAAAGAAGGAAATACAGCTTTAATCCTTTCCATGTTCTGATTTTTAAGTGGGATGAAATAGAAGTAAAGAATGCCAAGTTTTACATATTTGGGTTGTTCTATGACTGACTTTTATGTTTTTTAATCATCTGAATTGATACTAATTGATATTATGATTGACTGGTGAGAATGATTTTTCAAAGTCATATAGAAAAGAGAAGTGTTAGTCCATGTTTAAAATATAAGTAACTTTTCCTTGCCTTATCTGCCTTAGGTATTAGTGACATTGAATAAGAAATATCATATATCTAACCTAAGCACAGTTGGATATACATGTACTAAATTTTTGCATGTTCTATTTAATCTCAAAGATAAAATCCAAGTCTTTTGCTTAATTTCAAGGTGGGGAGCAATTCCTTAGTGTTAATACAAATCTAAAAGTGAAGCTAGGGAGTTCCAATGTGGCGCAGAGGAAACAAATACGACTAGGAACCATGAGGTTGTGGGTTCGATCCCTGGCCAGTGGGTTAAGGATCTGGCATTGCCCTGAGCTGTGATGTAGGTCGCAGACGCGGCTTGGATCCTGTGTTGCCGTGGCTGTGGCGTAGGCCGGCAGCTATATCTCTGATTTGACCCCTGGCCCAGTAACCTCTGTTTTGCAGCCCTAAAGAGCAAAAAATAAATAAATAAATAAAAGTGAAGCTAAACAAAGTATGGTAAATTAAATGACCCAAAATTGTGATGTCTTGAGGACAGCTTATTCCCACTTTCTCATTATCTTCCTGTGAATACACCCTCTGCCCACAATATTTAAAACCTTAGAACTATTTGCAAAAGGTTATAACCTGATCTCACTAAATTGTAACTTGCTATAGCTGAGAATTCCTCTTATGGTCCATCTTTGCAGAGGGTTTTGTATGTAAAAAGACCATAAGGAATACCCTGGTGGTCTAGCAATTAGGATATAGCACTTTAATAGCTACAGCCCAGGTTCAATCCCTGGGCTGGGAACTGAGATCCCATATCAATCTGCTACACATTGCAGTCCAAAAATTAATTAATAAAATTAAGTAATGGTTTTAAAAAACAAAGATACAAAAGAAAAAGTCTTACTATAACACATATCTATAGTAGACACATTAAAGGCTTTTTGGAGGGAGTTCCCATCATGGCTCAGTGGTAACAAACCGACTAGTATGCATGAGGGATGCAGATTGGATCCCTGGCCTCCTTCAGTGGGTTAAGGATCATGGTGTTGCCATGAGCTGTGGTGTATGTCACAGATTCGACTTGGATCCGGCGTTGCTGTGACTGTGGCTTAGGCCAGCAGCTCCAGGTCCCATTGGACCCCTATATGCTGCAAGTGCAGCCCTAAATAAATAAATAAATAAATACTTTTTGGACCACAACAGTTTAAAAGGTGCCATTCACAAAATAAATACTTAGGAAATATTTCTGAATGAATAAATGATACTTGATGTAATCTGAAGAGCCAAGTTAATCTATCCATATTATTTCTTTGTAGCCTTTACTCTAGTAACTCCAAATATATTTTTATATAGCAAAATTTTAGGAAAATGATTGAATTAGATTTGATTAAATTGAAAGCTGTATTAAAAATCAGTCAACAAACTAGTAAATGCTTAATAATGATGCTTTAAAACTAAATATTGGGAGTCATGTTGTGGCTCAGCAGGTTAAGAACCCAGCTGGTATCCATAAGGATGCATGTTTGATTCCTGGCCTCGTTCAGTGGGTTAAGGATCTGATGTTGTTGTGGCTGTGGATAGGCCTGCAGTTGGAGTTGTGCTTTGACCCCTGGCTGGGGAACTTCTATCTGCTGAAGGTGCGGCCCTAAAAAAAAAGAAAATGAAAAACTAAATATTGGTTACATGTACCAAAATTTTTGTTTTTCTTTTTTTTTTTTAAATAAATTTAGATCCAGCCAAAATACCAGTTGATAACAAATAGGGACAGTCTTATTTGTATACAGAAATGATAGTCACATTCCGTTTCCCAAAATATATCTTTTTAACGCCTATCAATTGACAGCTGAAATTGTTCTATCAGAGATTCACAGATTTGGATTAAAGCTTTGTTTTGTAATGAAAGGCAGGTACACTTGGTAGCCTTTTTTTCAATCACATAACATTATTATTAAGAAAAGTGGGTTTTGTTTTTTTTTGGGGGAATTCCCACTAAATGCTAACAACTTTTGCCACTTCTACACTTCAGCTAAAATAGATGTTGCCATCACTCAGAACTCTTATAGGTGTGAAATCCTAAAATCAAAGTTGCCTGTTTGATAATTACCACAGCCTTCTTCCAGCTACTCTTACTTTTTAACCTCTGCACAAATCAAGACATCCAGTCCCCTACTCCTTCCATTTTCCTTGAAGAAGTTTATAAGCTAGCTCTTGATAGACTTGCTTTCTTCTCCACCCACTGTGGATTCTAGCTTCAGTCACTTTCTCCCCAGGGCACAGTCTCCCCTGTCTTGCCCTTTAAGTCATAAACTCTCAATTACTTTTATAATATGCCCTCCTCATACCTACCCCCCAAAGTATAGAACTGAGGAGGAAAAAAATGTCGTATTGCTGTAATGGTCAGTGTCCTACAAATTGCAGTCTTTAGCTTAGCTGGGCCATCAATCCCACTAACATTGCTTTTACATGTCTCAGATCACCTCCCTTTCTTGTCCCATTAAACTTTTGCGAGTCTCTTCTAGCCTGTTTCTTTACCCTATGCTATCAGCAGAGAACTCTGCCTCCTACTCCATGGGGTAAATTGAATCTAGCAAGGATGAGTTCTGTCAGTTCCCTTCCTCCACATCTACAGAGTTATTCACAGCTATATTCTTCCCACCTCTTTCCCTTTAATCTCCAAGGAAGAGTTGTTCAGTCTTTTTAATAATACTGCAAGTCATGCTTATGATTCCATCCTCTTAGACCCCACTGAAAAAGGTATCATCTTCCTCCCTTCTACCTTAGCTTCTTCCCATAGTCTTCTCCTCCATGGTCCATAAACATATTCACATGCCATTTCTTTCAAAACCTCCTGAGCCACACATTCCCCTGTAATGCTATAATTCTCTTTACTTTCTAGGTACCCTCATATAAAACAGCCTACACTTAATCTTCACTTTTTCACATCTCGTTCAGGCTTCATCCTACTTCCATCATGCCATGAAAATTGCACGGAAAAGGGTATCATTTCCTAATTGCCAAATCACATGGGCATTTTTCTCTTTGATCTTGTTTAACTAACCCTGTTGATCATTCCCTTCTTGAAATTCTTTTCTCTGTATTCTGTGACAGCACCTACTTACGATTTTCATGTGTGTGTGTGTGTGTGTGTGACCTTAGGGCCACACCCGCAACATATGGAGGTTCCCAGGGTAGGGGTACATCGTGGTGCAGTGGAAATGAATACTTGACTAGGAAATATGAGAGTGCGGGTTTGATCCCTGGCCTCACTCAGTGGGTTAAGGATCCGGTGTTGCTATGAGCTGCAGTGTAGGTCGCAGATACAACTCAGATCTATGTTGGTTGTGGCTGTGGTGTAGGCCGGCAGCTGTAGGTCCCTTTGGACCCCTAGCCTAGGAACTTCCATACGCCATGGGTGTGGTCCTAAAAAGGAAGATAAATAAATATTTGTTTTCATTTTGATTATCCTCTTAGACCTCCCTCCTCCTTTTCTTTTCTTTTTTTCTTTTTTTTTTTTTTTCTCTCTCTTTCTCTCTAGGCATTTCTATCTACTTCCATGGCTTCAGTTACTACTTAGAGCAAACCTAGTCATAACCAACCTTTCCAGCCTCATTTCTTGCCATTCTCCACCTCCTACTTTATGATCCTGAGAAAGTATACTGTTCGTAGGACCTGACACACATCATGCTCTTCATACTTCTATGCCTGTACATGTTATTTCCTTTTTCTGAAATGCCCATTTCCCCCCCCCCCCAGTTTCTTTGCTTCTTGAGGTAACTGTTTCCTTCTTATCTTTCAGTACTTAACTCAGGTGTCATCAGGAAGCCTCTACAGGCATGTGTTTTTCCAAGCTAGCTTCTGTGTCATACCTGTGCTTATCCTTTTATTACAGCATTTACCAATCACTTATTGGAATTAATCCATATAAAGATCTACTTCCCTGCCCTACTGCCTCTTGATCAAGAATCATGTCCTGTTCTTTGAATAATCAATGCCTTAAACAATACCTAGTACATAGGAATTATTGAATAAATGCTTATTGATTGGACTTAAATCTATATAACAGACCCAGGATTTTCTCTTTAACACACTCTTGTATCTAAGTGTCTACTTAACTTTCCCACTTACATGTGCCACCAGCACCTCAAATTTATATGTACCAAGCTAAACTCTTCCTCACACATACATACACTGCTGTTCTTTCTCTCTACTGTCTTGGTTAGTAATGTACCACTATCTAGTCACCAGAACCAGGCCCCTGGGAATTATCCTTCTTGCTTACTCCATCTTGCCCCTTCTTACCCTCAGAAGTCTCTAAGTTGTTTTGATCCATATCCAAGGTATCTTTCATGTTTGTACCATTATTTCCACCTGCACTGCTACAGCTGTAATTCAAGCTTTGAAGTCTTATTAGGATTATTTATTTATTGTGGTAAATTTTTATAACAAAGTATATCATTTTAATCTTTTTTAGTGTACAGTTTGGTGACTTTAAGTACATTTACATTGTTGTGCTCACTTATTTTAATAAGAAGCCATATAGACTTCTTACCTATGAGCTAACCTACCTCCATCCCAGGCGTACATTCTTGCCAATGTGATCTTCCTAAAATGAAAATGATTCACTAGATGGGTTAAAGACTCTTTTACTATTTCCCACTGTCTACGTTGGTTTCATCACAGAAGTCTTCACAGGTTCAAGCTTCAGTGAGAAAAAAATTCAGTGGACCAACAGGTTTTCTATATTTTTTCAGCTTAAAAGTTGAGTGAGTTAATGAATAGCAACATTAATCAAAATATGAAATGCTGAAATATGCATGGGAAGTAAAATAATCTCTGCTTTAGGTATGCTCAGTATCATATGCCTGTAGACTAAGCAAGAGGAGATGTTTTAAAGGCAGTTGGATATGTGAGTCTGAAACTCAGAGGAGAGTTTTGGGATAGGGATCTAGATTTGGAAGTCACTGGCACCTAAGTGAAGTCAACGAGATGAATAACAGCTCTTGAGGAGAGTGTGATAAGTGTTCCCTGGTGGCCTAGTGGTTAAGGACTAAGCATTGTCACTGCTGTGGCTCATGTTTAGTCTCTGGCCCAAGAACCTCTGCATGCCATGGGAGTAGCCAAAAAAAAAAAAAAAAAAAAAAAAAAAAATCAATATTTTAAAGACAGCAAAGGAAGAACAGCTGTAACAGTAAAAGAAAAAAACTATATTTAATCTTCTCACCCTACTGCCATGTTTGAAAGAGGGCAAGATCTTTGCTACTGATGGCCAACCCGAAGGGCAGCATTTTTAGTTGTTTTTCTGTCTGCTCTCCTAGAAAAATGATTGTTATCCATCTCTCTTTGATTTCCCTGGTTCTTTCTCCTTGGGAAAAAAAAATTAAAACACCAAGTATGTTTGATCAGGCAATGTCATTGCCCAAATAGTGGGAATGGAATGCTTTTTCTAGAGAGAAAATTGTCCAGCCAGTAAGAATTCTCCTCTCACATTGACAGATAAAAAATTGCTCTCAAAAGCGGACTCTTTAGTGAGATTTTTGTTTTGGTACAGTTCAGTTGATGATGAGGAATTTGTTCTGTTTTCACACTGTCACTTTGCAAAAAAATATTTTCTAGTCAGTAATTCAAGCCCACACAAAAATCAAAAATAAGCCTTAAAAGTCACAGTATTTTTGGAAGCAGCGTTACACATTACAGAGATTAGGGTCATTAAATCTTGCATCATATCCCAGCTCCAAAACTACTAGCAGTGTGTGTGGCTCTGATCAAATTATCATCTAAATTCTTTGATTTACCAAAGATGATAACGTCTACTCCATGGAATTGTAATAAAAATTAAATACGTGCATAATTTACTTCTCATAGTTCCTGGCACATAGTATTCATTAGGTTAACTTGCCTTTAAAAATGTATATTAAATGTAAATTAAGAGTGAAAAATAGAAGTAAACTAATTTAGGAGTTTCCGTTGTGGTGCAGCGGAAACAAATCTGACTAGGAACCATGAGGTTTCAGGTTCAATCCCTAGCTTCACTCAGTGGGTTAAGGATCTGATGTTGCCATGAGCTGTGGTGAAGTTCGCAGAAGCTGATCAGATACTGCATTGCTGTGGTGGTGGTGTAGGCCGGCAGCTGTAACTGGGAACCTCCATATGCCATGGGTGCAGCCCTAAAAAGGAAAAAAAAAAAAAAAAGAAGTAAACTAATTCAGAAAATTCACATACTTACTGTAAAACTGTGTATTTCATTATAGTACATACATATTACATAGATACAAAGAAACTATAAAAATAATTGGAAAAAGTAGGATTTCTTTCTATAATATAGCTATAAATGTATTTTTCAAGTTTACAAAAAATTGTGTTATAGCAAATAATAAATTTTGACTATTTTTCCTAATAATGTGCAGTGTCATCAGTTTACTGTCTTATAATGTATTACTAAACTAACAGATGAAATACACCAGCAGATACTTACTCAATTTGACTTAAGTAATAACCTTAAGAAACAGTTTAATGAAGCTATTAAGACAAATAATACATTAACCTATAATCTGAATCCCTAGTAGCCCAAAGTAGGCTTTCAACTAAGAACAAGGAATCAAGGCCCATATTTGTCACTGTCTTATTTTAGGACCTTGTTTAAGTGTTTACTTCTCTGTGCTTCATTTTTTTCCTATTTACAATGAAAAATCCTAATGCTAGCTGTAACCTTTTTCTGTTTCTTGAAGCTGGTGGTAAGCTTTCACTGAGAAACATTTAAAGCAGTTGGAGCCTATTTCAGTAAATTACATATTTTTTTTAAAGGATATTGTTGAGAGTTCCCTTGTGGCACAGCAGATTAAGGATCTGTCATTGTCACTGCAGCAGCTCAGGTGGCTGCTGTGGCATGGATTCAGTACCTGGCTTGGGAACTTCCACCTGCCCTGGGTGCAGCAAAAAAAAAAAAAAAAAAGAGATATTATTGATCAGAACAATAAAGAATAGCCTACAGGCATATCCTGTAAGATGCTTCAGCAGACAGAGTCACTTGCCTTCCTGTCAACAGAGTCCACGGTTGGCAGGTATATTTTCTCTTCCATACAGGAAGAATAGGAACTTCATTGTGTTTCAAAAGTCAGTAAGCTTTTACAAAACTAAGTAATTGACATTTTTCTCATTTCTGAAATCATATTTTCATAAATCATTCAACCTGGATAAACTGAGAATGTAGTTGATCTAGTAATTGTTGAAATATAATAAAGACATTGCAAAACATGATATTTAAGTATTTCCTCCTCACCTCTTACTTTGGCAAGATGTAAGAGTTCTAAATGGAAAGTTATCCTAGTGTATTAAAAAAAAAAAAAACTACAGTAAGATGAGTCTCCCTGTAAAGGAGAAGCCAAAAGGAGCACAGCACAGATTCATCTCAATAATTTGGGATTCCATTGATTTGGAATTCATGATGATGATAACTGTGCAGAGTAAAGCTTACTTTTACATTATGAGGAAGTTTTGTTTTTGTTTTTGATTTCTTTCTTTTTTTTTTTTTAAGGCCTGCACACACAGCACATGGAGGTTCCCAGGCTAGGGGTCAAATCAGATCTGTAGCCTCTGGCCACAGCCACAGACACAGCAATACCAGATCTGAGCCACATCTGCGGCCTACACCACAGCTCACAGCAACCCTGGATCATAAACCCACTGAGTGAGACCAGGGATCGAACCTGCATCCTCGTGGATACTAGTCAGATTTGTTTCTGCCGAGCCACGACCGGAACTCCAAGGGAGTTTTTTTTTTTAATAGTAGTGTAAATGGCATTGTGGGAGAGGATATATTTAACCAACTTGAAAATACTTTCTAACTTTTTACAGTATATGCCAAGAAGTTCTATTAATGGCTTATCAAGGTTTCTACTGGGAGTCTTTTGTTAACACTTAATTCAAGTTATTATCATATTTGAACAATACACCTAAAATTTCATACTGACATTTTCCTTCCCCCTCCTCTACAATTGAGTTAGTGAAACTTTGTCTTAAAAGATTTATATAATCCTATGAATCATAATATTCAAAGTGTGTAGAATAGTACTAGTTTTTATCACTAGGGAACATCTAACTAATACAGACTTATCTGAAATACAGTGAATTCCAGTCCTGACAGCCTAGTTCAAGTTGTTATTGGATGTATAACACTTTGTGTAAAATTTACATTTGAGAAATTTGTGGTAATAAATTTAAGCAAGATATGCCTTTTTATTCTAAGATAATTGCTACATTTCTCAAAGCAAAGATTTTTTTTATGCACAGGAATTTGTTTTGCATTCCTGTTTTCTGCTAACCAAACTCTTGATATATGCAGAGTCTTCTGATAAACTTGAGCTAATTTTCAGTGTTGCATGCAGCTGATTAGCCCATCTAAACCAGTGTGTAAGACACTAAGAATATCCTCATTCCTTTAGTGTCTAGCTTTGTGCTGTGTTTATTTGCAAAGGACCCTCATGCATGGATCCATATAAATGAGGCAAGCTGGAGCAGACTAGACTGTGTCGCTCAGTAGTCTTTGAGGAAAGAGAATTGTGTATATGAAAACTGCTGGGTGTTCTTTTCACTTAAAAGGGAGATTTCTGTGTGTATAACATCAACAAGATTTTTGGTTGAGGATTTATGCTTTCAGTAAAGAAAATAAAAGGGAAAAAAACAATTAACGATCTGATTCCATCATCGTTTGTCAAACAAAACTCTCACTGATTCAATGAATGTGATCTCCCTCCCATAGAATAGCCTAAGAACACTACAGACTGACTTCTGAACTTTTTACTCTATTTTCATTATAATTGGTGAGTTTTTAATCAATTAAAAATCAATTATCTTTGACTCAAAAGGATATATAGTCGTGACTAGCCTATTTATTCTTCAGAATAAAAACTTTTAAAATGTAATACCAAAAAATCTGGTTTTATTAGCTGCAAATCCTTAAATAATTTTTATGCCACTGAGACATGAAGTTTTTCCCACCTAGCCACCTAATACCTACTTTGAAGAGAAGTTTAATATGTAACAAATGTACAGTATACCAGTGTGTCACTTATTTAGCCAAGAAACAGGTGTAAGACTGATAATATTTCTGTATTGAAATATGTGCTTCTTAGGTAAAAATTAGTTTGAAATTGCTCTACATTTAATATGTCATCTCGTCATTACATAGTGATGATTCATTCACAACCTTAATGCAAGTAGGAAAATGTATTAAATGAGTATCTTATATTTTATGTCTAAAGCTGACATAATCTGAAGATCTGGGTTAAAGTTTGTGTTTTTGCTGTTTTTTTAACCTCAAATACTTGGCACTCTGCACCAGTGTCTCTCACTTACAGTAATGCCTTGTTTCTTAACATGACTATCAGGACTGCTTGGTTACCGGCAAATACTGCCCTTTTTCAGCCAAAATATTACTGACAATGATTGCACTTTTTATATTCTTTTTTTTTTTTTTTTTTCTCTTCCCGCCTCCCTGCCCCCAACTTAGGTTGGAAAGACTGGTAGACGTCCTGAGGAAGAAGGTTGGAACAGGGACCATGAGGACAGTGATCTGACTGAAAAAACGACAGTCTGGGGAAGCAATCACATCTGGTGACCAGGCTGCTTCATTCAACACTGTGTAAACACTAAAGCCTTAACTTAGCAAACAGTTGTTAGAAGTGGGACACTCCAACCACATTCCAAGCTGAGATAAAATCAAATCACAAATGTTTAACCACTTTGCTGCTGACTTGAGTTATTTATCCAAATGTATTAACTACAGACTTTTACCAATGGGTAGCTATAAAGTTGCAGCTTTATTTTTCAACTATTTTTATATCTTACTGTATTTAATATAAATATTTTTACTGAAAGACCAATATAGAAACATGGTAATGCTGGTCAGGATCATATCTTCACATATAGCCCTTTCTGAATCAAAATGCAGCAAAATAAATATTGTCTAAACCTTAATCCACTATGTTAGGTGAGAACTTCAAATACATGCATTTTTCAGTATAGAGTTTATCTCTCCTCCAATGAGAGAAGCATATACATGAGTGTATTGTCTTCCTTCAGTACATTCATGTAATCTTTGTTAAGATTAAAAAATATTAAGTATAGATACCAAGAATCAAATGCATAATTGGCTTTAATAAGAGGGGTGCATTAAAATCACATTAATCAAGGCATGATTTTTATTTCACTACAAATACTGCACACTGTTTTCAGTAAAAAGAAGGTAATGTTATTGGTATGTATAAATAAATTCATGTTGTCAGTGTTTTTTAATGTCGGGTCTGAATAATTACCTAAACTCTTATTAAACTGTAGGAATTACCAAGTCTGCCTGATAGGCTGAGATACTTTTGGCTTGAAAATTAGCATGTGCCAGAATGGCTTTAAAAGGCAAGAGCCCAGCAAACATGTTAGGTGTTCTTTTTGTTATCTTCATTTAGATTATCATTTGAAATTTTTTGTGGAAAGGGGGAATCTAATATATAATATACAACAAAATTGTAATATAAAAATATATTGTAACTTTTGGGAGAAAAAGATTAAAGCTGCAGTTTAGTTCCGGTTACCTACTTTTTTTAAAACTTAAAATAATTACATCATTATCAACCACTTCTAATCATGTGAAACTATGAATAAAAGTAACACATATTTGGCTATAGGGAAAATATCTTTTTTTTTTTTTTCAGATTGAATAGTTGAGAAGCCAATAGAAAATGAATATGACCGGAGCAGGATGAAATAGACCATTAGAGATGGAATTAGTGAAAATTTGTAGGCAAGTGAAAAATTTTCTACTCCTGTGCCTTTAAGATTAAACTAAATTATCTACCATTGCCTATTTTCAGAACAAGTACAGAATAATTAACTGCATACACCATTGAAAATTATGCATTTGAATTTTTTTTACTTTGCAAGAAAATGTAAGGCACTTTATCATAGAGTGACAAAAGAATCGTGATGCAAACAAGCTCAATTTCTTTCCTATTAAACCTATTGAATTAACTGATAGAATCATCCCATTGAGTTCAATTTTAGAATTTACTCATGTTGCCTACTTTTAGTTTTTTTAATTGTGAGAATTAAAAAATAAGGAACAATAGGGGTTAAAAAAGAACTAACTGGAATTATTCTACATCTTAAAGAGCATTATAGCCTTTCATAAACCAATGACAATATAAATATAGAAATCTGCAATAATTTGGTCATTCTTGGAGTCTCCTCTCTGGGCTCTAATTGAAACAGGTAGCAGCTTCCTATGTGAAGGAACAGCACCTCTCAAGTCATATGCAGAAGTAAAGAGAAACAGTTCTTGTCAACAAAATAGTCCAATCCTGAATTATCTTCAAATGAATCACAAGTAAACTTAACTTTCAGTTTATTCCTGAAGAACAAACTTTTCTTGAATTGTTGCTTGAGGTTTTATAAAACACAAAATATAGAATAAAGACATTTTTACCGTTTCCAAACATCTCTTTCTGTAACTAAACAATCAGATTAGCATAACCAATTCCAATTATCAATATCCAGAACTTTTATAGACTTTGATATTATAATGTTAAATTTATAAAACACTTCTAACGTCTGCTATTGCTCAGTGCGAGTAACCTCCCCCCTGCCAAATTATTACATTCCCTTGAAAATGAGTTGTCTACAAAATTACAGCCAAATATTTCTACTGATTAATTTCTTGCACTTAAAAAGATCCACCAACATTTCAAATAGTATTTTTGGGGAGGGTATGAAAGAATAGTTTAGCTCACTGAAGGTTAGTTCTCTACATGTTCAATAATAATGCAATTTAAGAGGTATTCCACACTGCCCAGAGGTGTTGGTTTGAGTTTATTTTAAACATCAAGTCTAATTCCTATAATAACATGAGGATTTACATTCCCTTATAAAAAAGTAGTTCAGAGGAAATTCAGAAAAAAATCATACAAATGTGTAGCACATGATGACTTAAAGAATGTTTTCACATCGTTTTTTATTTGATCCCATCAATATTCATATAATAATAACTAACTATATATATCAACCATGTAATAATGATGATAGTAATTTTAGTATTGGTGTTGTTATTATTAATACATTTAACAAATGAGGAAACACACACAGAGGGCCTAGAAATTTCCCAAGGACTGACTAGGACTTAGAGCTGTGGTCTTATGTGTAAACTTCATGCAACCATAGGTGTTCAGACCTTTCTATTAGAAAAAAATTAAAAATCAAAGATTTTTAACTCTTGCAATTTCTGTTATTGTGCCATTTCTTTTACACATATATGTATGAATTTTCTAACAGTTGAAATTATACACATTTCTTTCAGTGAAGTACAGTAATGTGAGCTGTGTATATAAATAGCATCACGTTATTAGTAACTCTCCATAGTATTTTTGTAGCAGGGTGCCTTGCCTTAGCCTCCACTAATTAAGAATATTGTGACAATATATTATTAATAAAAAAGCCTGTGTTATAAGCAAGGTTATTGATTATAAGCGAAGTATAAAGCAGTTATAGCAGAATGTATTAATTATTAATATGTAAGAAATTTCCATTCTACTTTTATAAATAAGCCATTATATTAAAGTTATTTAAAATATTTTTTGTTTTTCAGTGAGAAAGTTGATCCTTTGTATATTTCCTTATTCAAATAAATTGAGGAGTCTTCCTTTCAGGTCACTTACCAATAGACTTAGTTTTATTTCACAAAAAAAGTTAGATTATTAAAAATTTGTAGTCTTAGTATTGGATATAGCTACATAGAAAACCATTTTATAAATAGTATATTTTTAAACATAATTATTAAAGTTTCTATCTTTAAATACTCGACATATTATAATGATAATATGTCTAGTGACATACTAGACTATGTGACATATTATAATGATAAAATAGCAATGACAAATACTAGTGACATATTATAATGATAAAATAGCAATGGCCTATAAATTTGTCTTCTTACATATGGTTTTTATGGAACCCAAATTTTTCACAAGACATTATTGTGTTGTTGATAACTGTTATTTACAGATAGCCTATCTACTCATATCTAGATATGCTTAGATATATAAATACCTAGACACATACACATTCAAATACATTTGCCTTTTTAAATTTTTGATTTTAAAGTCAGTTGTTAGGCTCCAGTGAATTCAGTATTTTGTTCATGTTTTATTACAAATGCACGTGGTTTCTGAGGCTTTTAAACAAATACATGGAATGGTTGAAAGATTTATATTGCTTGTGCTTAGCTAAATATGTCATCTCTAGAAAAGATGTGGTTTATCTTGGCACTGTTTTAAAAACTCAAATATTTTAAACATTTGTTAAGTTGGAGCTTGCACATTTGAACTAGTAGCATACGTTCCAGAATAGCATCTCAAGTTACCAAGTTTTTGTAATCCTTTCACTGGAATAACCTTTTTTGAAAAGATTTTCTTTTTTTATTATATACTCCAAGTTAATTTATAAAGGTTGAAGTTATTTTTAATGTAGCATTTCATAAATAGAATAGGACAACAATAAATGTATATTTTTAAGAATTATTAGAATATTTGTACTACTGATATTTCTTTGCAGAAAGCTTAATATACTTATTTTTAAGGTTATTTTCCAAATACAGTTTTGGAGAATGCTAGAACTTTTGAAGCCACCAGTTTCTTAGCTATCAGATTATTAACATAGGTGCATTTTAATACACAAACTCAAATATCTGAAATATATGAATATTTACTTTTTAGTCATATGAATGCTCTATCACAAACCCTACACATTTAAATGCAATTATTATATATCTAAACAACCCCAAAGGCACTGTACTGAATATTCTGTAAAATATACTGCAGTAAGGAAAAAGATAAGTTCATTCTCAAACTGTGTCTGACTTAAGTTTAATTAAGATAAAAGTCATTATAAACAAATTCACTATTTGTTTATAATGACTTTGTCTGACTTAAGTTTAATTAAGATAAAAGTCATTGTAAACAAATTCACTATTTAGATATCAAAAAATTGTATTAATAAAATAATAGAGAAACAATATTTTTGGTAAATGTATTTATAAAGACCCTAAGAAGGGAAATCAAATTTTCTTAATTAAAAATAATAGACTGGGAGTTCCCATCATGGCTCAGAAGATAACAAACCCAACTAGGATCCATGAGGATGCGGGTTTGATCCCTAGCCTTGCTCATTGGGTTAAGGATCTGGGCATTGCCGTGAGCTATGGTGTCAGTCACAGATATGGCTCGGATCTGGCATTGCTGAAGCTGTGGCGTAGGCTGGCAACTGGAGCTCTGATTGGACCCCTAGACCAGGAACTTCCACATGCCACAGGTATGGCCCTTAAAAAAAAAAAAAAAAAAAAATAGACTGGTTTGAATCTACTACAGAGCACCTACACTAATTTTGGAGTTTGTATGTGGAATTTTGCTCTAACCAATAGCTAAAATCTAAAAAACATTGCTTCTGTTGTGTTTCATTATTCAGTAAATTATTCAATAAAGACAAGGTAAATATAAACAGACTATGTACCATTCTATCACCTGTAGTCAACTTAGAATTTAAAGCTTAAGTTCCCATCATGGCTCAGTGGAAATAAATCTGACTGGCATCCATGAGGATGCAGGTTAGACCCCTGGCCTTGTTCAGGGGATTAAGAATCTGGCCTTGCCATGAGATGTAGTGTAGGTCGCAGGTGCTGCTCAGATCTGGCATTGCTGTGACCATGGTGTAGGCCAGTGGCTACAGCTCTAGTTTGACTGCTATCCTGGGAACCTCCATATGCCAAGAGCACAGCCCTTAAAAAAAAAAAAAAAAAAAAAAAAAATTTAAAGTTTAAGGTATGTGACTAAAGGGTTTGGAGGGGAAACAATAGAAATCATTGGGACAGAGTTTCTATAAACTGATAGGATCTAAACTATAATGTTACTGTGTAAAAAATTGTCTCTCCATGTATGTTGTTAAAACGTCATACATTTTACTTTCACATATGTACACAATAATAACTTTGTTACTGTTTTTACTTTAATTAACTATTGAGGTGATTTTAAAAACATTAATCAAGGAAATTAAAGAGGATTCAAAGAAATGGAAAGATATTCCATGCTCCTGGATTGGAATAATTAATTTTTTTTCTTTGTCTTTTCTAGGGCCGCACCCACACATGTGGAGGTTCCCAGGCTAGGGGTCTAATCAGAGCTGTAGCCGCTGGCGCATGCCACAACCACAGCAATGTGGGATCCAAGCTGCATCTGCAACCTACACCACAGCTCACGGCAACGCCGGATCCTCAACCCACTGAGCAAGGCCAGGGACCAAACCCACAACCTCGTGGTTCCTAGTCGGATTCATTAACCACTGCACCACGATGGGAACTTCTAATTAATATTGTTAAAATGGCCATACTTCCCAAAGCAATTTACAGATTCAGTGCAATCCCTATCAAATTACCCATGACATTTTTCATAGAACTACAACAAATAATCCCAAAATTTATATGGAACCATAAAAGACCCAGAATTGCCAAGGCAATCCTGAGGAAACAAAAACCAAGCAGGAGGCAAAACTCTCCTAGACTTCAGACAGTATTGCAAAGCTGCAGTCATCAAGACAGTGTGGTACTGGTACCAAAACAGACATACAGACCAATGGAACAGCATAGAGAACCCAGAAATAAACCTAGACACCTGTGGTCAATTGATCTTCGACAAAGGAGGCAAGAATATAAAATGGGGAAAAGACAGTCTTTTCAGCAAGTGGTGCTGGAAAAACTGGACAGCCACATGTAAATTAATGAAACTGGAGCACAACTTCACACCATGCACAAAAAAAAAAAACTCAAAATGGTTTAAAGACTTAAACATAAGACAAGACATCATCAAACTCCTAGAAGAGAACATTGGCAAAACATTCTAGAACAACAACCATACAAATGTTTTTTTAGGTCAGTCTCCCAAAGCAACAGAAATAAAAGCAAAAATAAACCAATGGGACCTAATCAAACTGGCAAGCTTTTGCACAGCAAAGGAAACCATTAAAAAAATTTTTTTAATAAAAAAGACAGCCTGTGGAATGGGAGAATATAGTTTCAAACGATGCAACTGACAAGAACTTAATCTCTAAAACATACAAACAACTTATGCAACTCAACAGCAAAAAATAAACAACCCAATTGAAAAATGGGCAGAAGATCTGAATAGACGTTTCTTCAAAGAAGATACACAGATGACAACAAGCACATGAAAAAATGCTCAACATCACTGATTATTAGAGAAATGCAAATCAAAACTACCATGAGGTACCACCTCACACTGGTCAGAATGGCCATCATTAGTAAGTCTACAGATAACAAATGCTGGAGAGGGTGTGGAGAAAGTTGTACCCTCCATCACTGTTGGTGGGAATGTAAATTGGTACAACCACTCTGGAAAACAGTATGGAGGTACCTCAGAAAACTATATATAGAACTACCATATGGCCCAGTAATCCCACTCTTGGGCATATATCAAGACAAAACTTTCATTGAAATAGATACATACCCCCACATGTTCACTGAAACACTCTTCACAATAGCCAAGAAACCACCTAAATGTTCGTTCACAGAAGAATGGATTAAGAAGATGTGGTATACAATACACAGTGGAATACTACTCTGTCATAAAAAAAGAACAAGATAATGCCATTTGGAGCAACATGGATGAACAGGAGACTCTTACACTAAGTGAAGTAAGAAAGAAAAACACAAATACCATATGATATCACTTATACCTAGAATCTAATATATGGCACAAATGAACCTTTCCACAGAAAAGAAATTCATGGACTTGGAGAACAAACTTGTGGTTGCCAGGGGGGAGGGGGAGGGAGTGGGATGGACTGGGAGTTTGGAGTTAATAGATGTAAACTATTACATCTATTGCAATCATTTGGAGTGGGTAAGCAATGAGATCCTGCTGTATAGCACAGGGAACTAACTATATCTGGTTGCTTGTGATGAAACATATTGGAGGACAATGTGAAAAAAAGAATATATATATATATATATATATATATATATATATATATATATATATGTGTGTGTGTATGACTGGATCACTTTGCTGTACGGTATAAAATTTTAGAACATTGTAAATCAACTAAAATGGAAAAAATAAAAAAAAATAACAGCATTATTTTATAGTTACACACATATTTACCATTTCTGGTGCTCTTTTTTTTCTTTGTGTAGATCCAAATTTCTATCTGTTACCATTTTCTTCCTAAATATTTATTTTTTATGCTAATGCAGGACTAAGTAATCAATTATTTAAGCTTTTGTATGTTTGGAAATCTCTCTTCCTTCCCTTCGTTTTATGAAAAAAAGTTTTTGGCTGGCTATAGAATTCTAGGTTAACTTTTTGAAAAATATTTTCAGTATGTCGCACTATTATCTCTGGTTTGCTTTGTTCCTGCTGTCATTTTTACTTTTGTTCTCTATGCTTATGTCCTCTGGCTGCTTTAAAAGTTTTCCCTTCATCACTTGTTTTAGCCAGTTTAATTGTGATACGCTATAATTTCCTGCATACTTATGTACTTATGATTTTTTGAACTTGTTGTTCCATGGATTTATAATCTTTATCAAGTTTTTAAAATTTCAGCTATTATTATTATTTTTTTTTGTCTCTTAAACTCTTTCCTCTTCCTGGAACTACTATTTGATATATATTAGGCCACTTGAGGCTCTCCTACAGTTTATTCATTCTCTGTTTATTTGCAGGGGTGGGGGGGGCCTCCTTTTCCTCTGAGTGTTTTAATTTTGGATAGTTTCTACTGCTTTGTCTTCAAATTTACCAACCTGTTCTTTTGCAGTGTCTAATGTGCTCTTCTTAATCCCATCGAGAGCCTTTTTCTTCACAGACATATTTTTCATCTAAAAATTAAAATTGGGTATTTTTAATGTCTTTCTCATCTTTAATTTTTTCATGCTTTACATTATATTTTAGAATATAAAAAATATAGTCCTAATAACTGTTTTAATGTCCTTGTCTGTTAACTCTATTTCCAGGTCTGTTTCTATTGATTTTTTTTCTTATCATGAATAATATTTTTAGTTGCTTGAGTTCATAGACCCATGAAATCTCTGACATCAATTTTAGGAAATATTTGGTCAGTATCTTTTTCCTTCTTCTGTGACTCCAATTATATATTTTTAATATATTTTTCAACTGTGTGCCCACATGTCTCTTCTGTATCTTCCATTTTTTCTCTATGTGCATTACTTTTGAATTTTCAAAACTACCTTTTATATCACTAATCCTCTCTTCTAAGCCATCTATCCAGTTCTTTATTTTAAATGTTTTTCTAATTTAATTTTCTTACTTTTTAAATTAAAGAATAGTTGATTTACAGTGTTCCCTCAATTTCTGCTATACAGCAGAGTGACCCAGTCATACATATACATGCATTCTTTTTTTTCCATACTAGCTTCCATCATGTTCTAGCCCAAGACATTGGATATAGTTCCCTGTGCTATATAGTAGGACCCCATTGCTTATACATTTTAAATATAATAGGTTGGATTTACCAACCCCAACCTCTCTGTCCAGCCCAATCCCTCCTCCCTCCCCCCGACAACCAGAAGTCTGTTCTCTATGTCTGTGAGTCTATTTCTGTTTTGTAAATAGGTTCATTTGTGCCATATTTTAGATTCCACATATAAGTGATATCATATGGTATTTGTCTTTCTCTTTCTGACTTAGTGATTATTTCTGAATCTCTAGTTGCATCCATGTTGCTGCAAATGGCATGGTTTTGTCCTTTTTCGTGACTGAGTAGTATTCCACCACACACACACACACACACACACACACACACACACACACACACACATATACTACATCTTCTTAATCAGTCTGTCTGTTGATGGACATTTAGGTTGTTTCCATGTCTTGGCTATTAAAAATAGTGCGGTGATGAACATAGGGGTGCATGTATCTTTTTGAATGAATGTTTTGTCCAGATATATGCCCAGGAGTGAGACTGCTGGACCATATGGTAGTTCTTCTTTTAGTTTTATGAATAAAGTTCTTAATTTCAGATTCTGTATTTTTCAGTGCTACAGATTCCTCTTGCTATTTTTGGTACTTTGCATTTCTCTGATGAAACACTTGTCTTTCTAAATATATTATCTCCCCTTTGCCTCTGTTTTCTTGACCATTGTAGTCATAATTAATTAAAAATCCACATCTACTAACTCCAGAATCCAAATCACCCATGGGTCTTTCTCTCTTTTCTGTTTGTTTCTACTGTGTAGGTGCATGGTCCTGTCCCTTGGCATGCCTATTAATTGTTGATTGAATATAAGACATCCTGAGCCTCTAGGTGATTTTGTTTTTCACCAGAGAGGACTTAGCCTTTCGTCTATTGGAAAGATTGAGTGGAAGCTAATCACCTTAATCCAGTCAGGTACTGTGTATTGCGTTGAAGCTGGGTTGCAGTTTGAATGAGTCTCAGTTTTCTCTGTTTTGCCTCTTTTCCTATGGGATAACTTACTAGGCTTTCAATGGTAAAGGTAATATCTTCCCTGGGGACCTTTTAGGTATTCTCATCTGGGCTTTTTTAACCTCCCATTTAGGACAGCTCAGAATTTGCCAAATATTTTGAAGGGGAAACAAGTCGGGTATCTCAGACCCTCTGGTTCTCCAGCCCTGCAAGATTGCCAAAAGCACTGCTGGTTCCTCTGTCCCTAGCAGCATTCTTCTGCCAAGGTAAAGCCCAGAGTATCATTCTCACCTTCACCCGGAACCAGCAAATGCCTCCAGGGGAAGGAGCAGCTACAGACCATATTTTACCTCTCAGTTCTCTCTTCTCGAATCTTAGTTCCTTTAGTTGTCTTTGTTTCAGCCCCTCTCTGATATTTTTAAACAAATACTTTTTGTACTTTGTCCAGCTTTGCTAGTCGTTCTTGGCAGGAGCGCAGATCTGCCACAAACGACTCTGTTCTGTCTGGAAGCAGAATTCCAGTGAGTTTTTAATTTCTCTTAATATATTTTTCATTTCAGGAAGTTTTATTTTGTTCACTCCCAAACCCATTTGGTCATTTTTGTGATGTCTTGCTCCTACCTCATCTTTTTAACCCCTTTTAAATTTTCTTGTATGTTTTAAACATGCTTATTCTATACTTCCGATTATTTCAATATCTCAAGTATTTACTGCTCCAATTTTGATATTATTTCTGCTGGCTTCATTTATCTTTGCTTTTTGTTTATATATTTCCTGATTCATGAATGTGGGCTTATATGTCCTAAAATTAGTCTCTGTGGGACTCTTTCCCCCCGCCCCCACTTTTTAGGGTAGCATCTGTAGCACATTAAGTTCCCAGCCTAGGGATCGAATCAGAGTTGCAGGTGTCAACCTACACCACAGCTCGCGGCAACGCAGGATCCTTAACCCACTGAGTGAGGCCAGGAATCAAACCCGTGTCCTCATGGATACTAGTCGGATTTGTTTCTGCCGAGCCACAACAGGCACTTTCTCTGTGGGACTTTTCAAGGCCTGAATTGAAGATGGGTTCCTTCATAGAGATTTAGTATTTGCTTCTGCCTGGGAACATGTACAGGCCTTAGCACACTTTAAAATCTTAATTTGAATATTATTGGTCCACTTAAAAATAATAATTTGGGGTGAAAATCCACACGAGGTCTAGCTTCTGTTTATAAAATTCATAGAAGGAATTTTTTTTTGTATTTTCCATTCAAGGTCTGAGTTTAATATTTCTCTTTGTGGCTGGGCCTGGGTTTTGTCCACTATCCCCTGCTCCATTAGGAGGCATGAAAACCAAAGCTCAACTTTACCTCTGTCATAAGTCAGATGCTCTCAAGGTAAAAACTGTCCTTTGTGCTTCACCTATCATTAAGGGTTCCCAGTTTTACTTAGGTTTTGGGCCTCAGTATTCCTTACTGACTTACCAAAATAATGATGCATTTGAGAGGTTGTTTGTCATTTTCTGTCCTACATGTTTGGTTGTTCACTGTGGGAGGTTCTGGGTCCATCACAGTAGAAAACAGTAGTCAGGCCTGAATATTATTTACACACACACACATACTGCTAATAAATGTTCTGAATTTAATATCACTTGTATACATGATTAAAAGGAATAGATAATAAATTTACCTTCAGGATCATAATTGCAGCTCTTTGTCCCCACCAGTAACTACAAGCAGTTTTTCATTAGAGAAAAGAAAATGATTGAATAATCCAAATTAGCCTGGGCAAGAAAACTAACAGCTGCCTAAAATGAAATGTTTGAGTTATGAGCCATGTGCCACTTTGGTTTATCTGCAGCCAAAAGGTTCAGAATCCTTATTCAATTAACCACGTTGCTTGGGAGGGCCTGGTTGCCCTGAATGAGAGCTGCCTGGTGATGAGTAAGAGGTATCCGTGACACACAAGTTCAGACCTTGCAACTCTGTTTTTGTTGTTTGAACTTTCTTCTTTGTTGTAGCTAGGGATCCGGCATGGAATTTAAACACTTGTGTGGTAACTCCATTCCTTCAGCCATTGTGTTGTTAAGCTCTAGCTAACGAACTTTTAACACTGGTTCCATGTAAGGTAAGACTTAGAAAAAAGCAGCAGTCAACGTTTCTGGTTTTATAAATAAAACCATATGATGTGTCTTTAGCAAAGTAAGATACTCCTGCATATCTAGTCCAGCCACTCCCCCCCAAAAAATAGCCTTCAAAATATATTTGAAAAATAAAGAAATAAACCAAGGTGCACCTAAGAAAGCTTAAATTAAGAAGTGGCTTTCATTTCAGAAAATCTCACCTACTGTAACAGAAACTTCAAAATGTATACCTGTTTTGAAACTTGGGAACTTTGCATAAAAGAGAGATGCTAAAATTACGTAATATTTGAAAAGGTGAGAGCTGCCAAACGCACCAGTCAAGTATACTTTGTCTCGTGTGGAATTTTCTTCCATGCCAACAGTTTCTGTTGCTTAGGGAGACCCTCCTGGTGGTGCCACAAAGAATGTTTCTCAAACCCATATAGATTATGTACACATTGGCTTGCTAAAGACAAGTTTGATTTTAAATCTCTCAACTTCATTTTGCTTCTTAATATACTGTTTTGAAACAAAAACCAGATGACTAAAAGAGAGGAAACAATTTTTTCTTCAATTCGTAAACCAGCTCTGAAGATAATTCTGGAGGAGAAAATTCAAATATGGTTTGAACAGCGATGTAGTAGTTTGACAAAATAGCTCAGTATTACTGCTTTAAAGAATGGCTCTTTAGTTGAATGGTACACTGATTACTAGTATCTTACATCATAGTCATCATTTTACAAAGTTAAATTTGTTTTTGCATATTTTCTTAAATTGTGGTCATATTGTAAAGAGTAATTGTGAACTTTTATTTAGGTGACATAGAGGAATGTGAATAGGTAATCTTGTTTGTCAATTGGAAGTGAGGAAAAACTTGAAATCAGAAGTTTTCTGGGAGTTCCCTTTATGGCTCAGCAGAAACAAACCCGACTTGTCAGCTAGTATCCATGAGGATGCAGGTTCGATCTCTGGCCTGGATCAGCGGGTTAAGTATCCAGTGTTGCGTGAGCTATGGTATATGTTGCAAACATGGCGCAGATCCCTCGTTGCTGTGGCTGTGGCGTAGGCTGGCAGCGGTACCTCCAATTCAACCCCTAGCCTGGCAACTTCCATATATATGCCACAGGTGCAGCCCTAAAAAGCCAAAAAAAAAAAAAAAAAAGGAAGAAGAAGAAAGAAGTTTCCCTTCAGTTAAGACCTCAATTATATCAAAGAATCACTTTATTTCTGCTTTTATAAAAGTTGCAACAACTTTTTCAAGAAATATAGCTAACTTGTGGACTGCAAGTTTAATTATTGCAGATATTATTGTCTTTAAGTTCCAGTTCTTTATTATTGTTTCAATACCTAAGCCCTATCCTGGGATATTTGAGAGCAAAAATAAATTGTGCATGAACATTACCCACCAAGTTAACAGCTTCAAAATTTAGTATTTAGTTACTAATTTTATTTTATCTCTTCTTTAGTCTCCACCAATTTTCATCATGTACTTTGTTGTATGAAGATCGTAAAGCTTAAAAAATGCCCACCATTCTTCAATAAATAGGTCATTTATAGCAAAGGCTTTTTGTAACACTTAAGCATAGAACACTCACTGCATTTTCCTTGTATGACCATGATGTTAACATACTGAAAACTTTAAGTTCCCTGAAGAGTTTCTTCTTATAAATCTGTCCTAGCTGTGTCTAACTAAATTATGTTTTCTTAAGATAGTATGTCCTCTGAAATTGTTTCTAGTATGTGTCTTACACACAAAGTTAACTATCTTGGTTATAATTGACTGCCAGCAGATAGATTCACTTTTGATAACAGTATTTTGTTCCTGATTTTCTAGGAGATGAAGCTTCTTTCCTCATCAGTCAACAGTAAACCCAAACTACCAACATCGTTTACCATGTTTAAAAATTAAAATGATCTTAATAAATAGTGCTCAAATGATGGCACATGGCCAAATGAATCATCTTTGCCCTAAAGAAACACAAAGGGTAAAACACTACCCATGTAAGACTTAATTTTCTTGAAATTCATCAGACAAGAAGTGAAAATGCTATATAGATTCTTAGCTTTTGTCTTGAACATCTGAAGTTCTCTTAGCTAGTAATTTTTTACTTAGATTTATATCTATAATCCTAGGATCTCCCATCTCTTTGAAGCCAGTTAATTAAAACATGTAATCACCTTATAGAACTTTCACATTAGGGTAATATGAGAGAAAAGGAATTGAATGACTTTCATAATGTGACATAAGCCGGCATTTTCAGAGCTAGACGTACAAATGCATGTCCATTCCTAAGCTCTTGCTTCCCTGTTTCTGTTAAGAGCAAAAATTTGTGCCATCATAGTTAATGTTTTGACAGATTTTATCATAAACCTTGCTGTTGTAAATTTGCCTTGAGCCAAAATTTAACATGTTGTAAGCTCAGAAACAGTTTTTACTGTTAGTGACCAGGAAAGAAAATAAATCAATTACACTCTTTTGAATGATAGGAGTAGAGAGTTTAACTCTTTAAAAGTTACACATTACTTAAAATTTGAGAGAAATTTGCATTTTTATATTCAAGATCTCTCAGTTGTCAATAAAACATACATAAACATTTTTGTGATTCTCACAAAGAAGAATATATCAAAGAAAGTATTATGAGTCTTAAATATGCTCATTAAATTTCATCACCAAAATATTACCTCTCATTTTTAAAATTATTTTGCTTCTGAATAATCAATCAGAATGTACTTCTAGACCCTGTTTGATGGTGTCTGTCATCTATTGCTTTGTAACTACTTAGAGTATTGTTAAACATATTCCCCACTCATTGCTCTAACAACCTACAGATCTAGATTTTTTTTCTCTCTAAAACATCTTCAATGACCATGACCATTAATATTTACTCATAAATGCATTTGTACACAGGCTAAATCATAGCACATCAATGAAGAAAGAGTTGTAGCCCAGTTCTTTACCCTAGAATAAATCAAATCAACAAATATTTATTGAATGTCTACTATGTGCAAATAGCCCTGGACTGGTCAGCTTTTAAAAGCCACCCAACTTTTCCCACTGACAAATCAAAGCATTATTATTTCAGTATTACGGAAGCTGATTCCATGTCCTTTAAGTGACACAGCTTGTGAGGACCCTGCAGTTACTTGGGATAAAGAAAGATAAGGAAGAGAAAGCAAATTCACAAACTGAAAAGAGAAGAAAGAATAACTTAAATTATCACCGGTGGATTGCATCATGTATGTATTTATGTGTGTGTGAATTTATATGTATGACTATATACTGTTCATGTGTATATTTATGTATGCATATACACACAGAAGAATGAGTGAATTTGAGAAAAATACCCTTTGTCAAGGTGACATTGGCATTTATTTTTCAGTCAGAGCTTTGCGTTAAAAATAGGCTTAATAGTCTGGCCAGTGTTAAGTTCTATGGTACCACAAACCGAATATATCATAATATAACAGCAAGATTACTCAACATGACCCCTCAAATTCTAAAACCCAGCTTGCCTTAAAGTCTGTTAGGAGATGATTTTATCAATCAATAGATTTACAATAGAAAAGCTGACTTCTACAATGTTACTATAAAAAATTATGATAGAGGCCTAAATAAGAAGTTAATTTTATCATAAATAAGAGAAGCTACTTAAATGCTCATTTACTAATTGTTATTGGAAACTAAATCCACCAGTAAGAGACAAAACTTGTATACTTTATTATACTACATTATGTAGTATACCATATTATTTTATACTATATATAGTATACTATGTATTATGCTATAATGCTCTATGCATCTGTAAAAGATAAAATGGTACACTATCTCACATAAAATAATTAAATGTGTTTCCTCAGTGAGGTATAAAAGGGAGGCTGTCAATAATTTTCAGTTTTGCAGAATTAATCCTGGCTACTTTTCACACACACATACACAGGTGACTAATGATATCACTGACATTATCATGAGGGATGTCATGTCAATTTTAAAATGTTTGTTAAGGAGAATTTATCTATTTTTACCTCTTATTGTTTAGCTAAGATTAATTTCTAGTTAAAATTAGATTCTTTTAAGCAGCAGCTTTTATCTTTCCTAGAATGTCTGAAATTAGTTTCTCAAATTTCTGAGGGAAAAAATGGTATAGCTCTGTTATTCAAAGTTTATGCTTCTCTTATGAAATTGTTGCTTGTTACGATCACTTTGAAGCAAAGATATCTTTTCATATGTCCTTGTAATTTTGATACTTTTTGATCTGGTTGTAATTTATTTTCAAAGTATACCCTAATTTCTCTATAGTGGATTTTGGATTTCTCCTCAGTGTATGTACACTCTTTTCTCTTCTTGGTAAAACCATACTCTTGGCCTTGGCAAATATAGTAAGCACTCTCAATGTGTGACTACATTTGTTTGATTTCTTTTATTTATTTTCTTGACATGTTATAATTAATGTTTTTGAATATATTTTAAACAAAATTCCACTTGGATTACCCAGACATAATGCTTAAGTTCATGAAGAAATATTCTCTTTAGGGTTGTTTCTGATCTTCATTTCATCTTTCCCCTCCTTTGACCAGAATTTCCAATACTAAGACCCTCTCACCTAGGACCTAGCCTGGATTCACCTGCCCCCTTGTGGTATTCCTCTCTGAATAGTTAATTGATTTTTGAAATTTGAATTTGGTATTACATAGCCTGAGAAAATAAACCTCTTTACTCTTGTGTAACAGTCTAAGATCAGAAAAGTTTTCTTCTGGTAGTCACTGACTAGCAAAAAACTATGAAAGAAGTTTCTTATTTAATTTAGAGCAGAAGAAGAAAATTGAGCACTCTAAAGAAATTACTAGCTTGGAATGAATGATGATCTAGAATCAATATTAGTGGAATGAATGATGATCTAGAATCAATATTAGATTGATAAACTAAAGAGATGTTTTCAAGATACTCATAAAGCCACTTAAAGTCAAATTTTTTCTATGTCAAGTTCTCCTTTTTAGTGAGTGGAAGAAGAAAGGAAAATGTTGCTCTATTTTATTTAAATTTTAAATAGATTTCCTAAACCTCTCATAAAGGATGAATTAGTAAACATAAAAAAAATATTGTACTGTATGGTCAGATATTTTGGTACAATTGACAAAAATAGGGTTTTATTTCTCTCTCTGAAAAAAGGAATTCCTTCATGAGCCACAGGACTAATTTTTACATCTTGAATTGAAGCCAATATTGAAGCCACATGGGATAGTGATGATATATTCAGTGAGTGAATTACCTAGACAGAAATTCAGACATTTTGCAAGAATAAGGATGTAAGAATTAGTCATCTGGTTATTAAAGAATAATTGCAGATAACAGAAAGGGAAAGAGGAAAGAAAAGCACTATTTACATTTTTGAAAATTGTCTTTCTGGGGTTCCCCTTGTGGCTCAGTGGTTAACAAATCTGACTAGGAACCATGAGGTTGTGGGTTTGATCCCTGGCCTTGCTCAGTGGGTTAAGGATCCGGCATTGCCTTAGGTTGCAGACACAGCTTGGATCCCACATTGTTGTGGCTCTGGCGCAGGCCAGCAGCTACAGCTCCAATTAGACCCCTAGCCTGGGAACCTCCACATGCGGCGGGAGTGGACCCAGAAAAGGAAAAAAGAAAAATTGTCTTTCTTAGAAGGAAGAAATGAATTCATAAATTATTGTTAGTAAGACCCCAAGTAATTTTTAAAGATATTTTTTTCTGTCTGTTAACTGTAAATGCAGAAAGAGTTTTCTCTTTCTATGCTGTTCCACCTCCTACCCCTACTCTCCACCAAAGACTGGTTTGATTCAATAATTTGATCATTTTAAACATTATGTCACCTCACTGGAGATCTAGAAGAAGAAAAGTATGCAGGCTTTAATGAAATTTTAGTCCAGCTTCCAAATTTGTAGTGTCCAGCATTCCTTTGCCACTTCTTACATTTGTAACAGTTTACCTATAAACAGGTTCCCAGAAAGCCAGGTTCAAATTTTGGCAGACTTACCTCACCTCTTTGTCCTTCCAAAGTACATAAATGCTAACCTGTATTCACAGTGAGGAAGGGAGAGTCATTCCTGTGAGACTTTTAAAACCAAGACCCTTTCTGCTCCCTACCAAGTTACTGCCATTCTCTCCAAAGGAATAAAGTTTTGTCAGTGTGCCTTGGCATAATTTCTTCAGCCTGGATTAAACACAGGTGACTGAGAGTCTACCTTATCTCCACAGGGCATTAGTCACTCTATAAAAGTTAAATTTATTATGAAATGCTTTGTTTGTGTTAACATATATCTTCTCTGGAAGTTGGAAACAAAGGCATGTCCTTTAAGACTCCATATGGGGAAAACACATCCTCCTTTGGAATTTAACCTTAATTTGAACCAAGATCTGTGAAAGAAAAGCACTTTAGTGTATTGTTCCCTTGCTCCACCCCTCTTTCCCTTATCTAAATGGGGTTACTGTTGCTTCGTGTTTTTTAACTCTTCCCATTCCAAACCTTGCTTTCCTGAGTTTAAAATAACCTTAGAAGTATATTAAAATAATTGTGGCAAACAGTTAGGCTGTGTTTTTAAGCATAAGTGGTTTTATGTAACCTATTAATTCTCATATCTTTAAAATCAAATAAATAGAACACCAGTTTATACTTACGTATCTTGTTGTTCATAACATTGTTTTAACAAATGGTACATTGTAAAGAACATTTTATTTCCTGAAAATCTTCTCTAAGATGCACTTGCTAGCAAACATTGTCATGTATGGCATAGCTTATACTGATTCAGCAGTAAAGAATAATTAGAAGAAAAGTTTACATTAAGAAGGATGAGGAGGTATATTTGAAAGACTAATTTTTACCTGTTTTTCTTCAGTCAGTTTGCATAGTCCTTTTTTTTTTTTTTTTTATCTTTTGTCTTTTGTCTTTTTAGGGCCGCACCAGAGGCAAAAGAAGGTTCGAAGGCTAGGGGTCTAATCAGAGCTGTTGCTGCAGGTCTACACCACAGCCACAACAACACCAGATCTGAGTCGCATCTGTGGCCTACACCACAGCTCACGGCAACGCCAGATCCTTAACCCACTGAGCAAGGCCAGGGATCGAACCTGAAACCTCATGGTTCCTAGTCGGATTTGTTTCCACTGCGCCATGACAGGAACTCTTAGTTTGCATAATCTTGCAGTGCCTTCAGTGTATCTAAATCCATAGATGTTCCAGTGCTTTTTTTTTTTAAGCAAAAGCAAAGCTTCCATGGCTGCTGCTCCCCTCATAACAGATCAGTTGTTTATAAGCAGCAAAGAGAGTTATTTCCAATTTTTTTTTCACTTTTAAAAATTCTGCTTATGTGAATATTTAGTTTCTTTAATAGCATCTGCCAACAAATTTGTAATTATCCAAATGATTTTCCTTCATTATCTTTTATTACATTAAGAAAAAATAAAAAACTAAATATGAATATAAGCTTAGATATTCATTTATTCTTAAAAAATATAAACATGATTTTAAATTGATATGTATCCAATTCTACTCAAAATAAGTGTCTTCAGCATTATTAAATTGAAAATTTCTAAGCAAAATAAGAAATTCACACCAAGACATTTACAGATAGTCATATATTCCTTATCACATAGTATATTTCATTTAAACTATAATGTTGAAATTAGTTTGATTAATATGTTCTTTAAAATATGGAACATATGCCTAGTACATTTAGGGCAGTAGGACATTTATCATAAGTAATATCAAATCAGGAGTTCCCGTCGTGGTGCAGTGGTTAACAAATCCGACTAGGAACCATGAGGTTGTGGGTTCGGTCTCTGCCCTTGTTCAGTGCATTGACGATCTGGCGTTGCCGTGAGCTGTGGTGTAGGTCGCAGACGCGGCTCGGATCCCATGTTGCTGTGGCTCTGATGTAGGCTGGCAGCTACAGCTCCGATTCGACCCCTATCCTGGGAAACCTCCATATGCCACGGGAGCGGCCCAAGAAATGGCAAAAAGACAAAAAAAAAAAAAAAAGTAATATCAAATCAGGGTATCACTGTTCTCATCAGCCCTGCCTACATTTATTGGTTCCACCCCAAACAACCCTCATATGACATTCACTGAAGCGTAGTCTCCACTACTTGTTAGCACTTGATTGTATACTGCCATTGCTATTTAAATTCATAATATGTAATACTTTTTCATGGGAATAATAACTCAGAACAATAATAGGTTGACAATTGGAATATTTTATCACAAGTCCTCAATTCTCTTGGACTTTGCACTGCATTAGACACTGATTGAGACACACTTTCTTAAAAGACAACAGTCCTATACCTCTGTTGCTCCAGATTTTTCCAAGTATGATTTTGGATGACTATCTTCATGGTATATAGAGATGCCTGTATATCATTTATTCATGGTCCTACTATAAGGTAGTCATAGGAAAATCTTTCACAGGAGTAAAATGGTCGAAATGATAGATGAACAAGATAATGGGAGACAAGGTAATAGTTAAGTATAAGACTGAAAAGGCAGGGAATTTCCATCGTGGTTCAGGGGGAGACAACTCTTACTAGTATCCATGGTGACACAGGTTCGCTCTCTGGCCTTGCTCAGTGGGTTAAGGATCCGGCATTGCTGTGAACTGTGGTGTTGGTTGCAGATGCAACTCAGATCTGGCTTTGCTGTGGCTGTGGTGTAGGCCCGCAGCTACAGCTGCAATTAAACCCCTAGCCTGGGAAACTCCATAGGCTGCAGGTTAGGCCCTAAAAAAAAAAAAAAAAAAAAAAAAAAAAAAAGACTGAAAAGGCAGATGTTAACTATAAACAAAAGAATGAAAACTGTGGACTTTGTAGATGATGGGGAGAAACATTTTGGCAAAAACTAAAATAAAGGAGCAAAACAGAGAGAAACAACCAAAGATAATTCCACACTGCCACATGTATCAATTTAATGAATCCCAAAGTATTTGCAAACTTGGATGTGTGTGTGTGTGTGTGTGTGTGTACACAAATGTAGACGAGAGGTCTTCACGTATTAAATTTTAAAGATGTAAGGATGTGGCAAAATAATCAGAATAAGAAAATACTGAGCATCTTTGCTAACCAGTTATATTACTAGACAAAGCCATCCATATCAGATGAAAGTAGAAATAATAAAATAATGAGTCTATTCATGAACTATATTATGTTCATTAATTCTTATTTTTCTTTGAATCTCCAGCATTAACTAGAACATACTGACTATAGGAGACACTTAAAAATAATCAGCTAATTTAATACCGTCCTTACCCAATGAAATCTCAATAGAGTCGCAAGAATTATGAATAAAATACTATGGCAATGTGTGAGGGCTAGGGGACAAAAGAATCAGTTATGAAATATCTGTCTTAATATATTAGTCATTTCATGTCACAAATAATTTACAGTACAAGAGAAGGTGAAAGTAGTGTCTCAGAGGATATTTTTCCATTCTGATTATATTTAGAAGTCTTCAATATTTCTCTAAAAATGTATCTTGATGAGTTGATTGAAAGTGATAATAGGGAGTTCCCACTGTGGCACAGCAGTAACAAACCTGACTAGTATCCGTGAGGATGCGGGTTCGATCCCTGGCCTTGCTCAGTTCATTAAGGGTCCAGCTTTGCCATGAGCTGTAGGTGTAGGTTGCAGACATGGCTTGGATCCTGCGTCGCTGTGGCTGTGGATGTGGATGTGGCCAGCAGCTGCAGCTCTGATTGGACCACTAGCCTGGGAACTTCCATATCCTGCAGGTGTGGCCATTAAAAGAAAAAAAAAAAAAAGAAAAGAAAAGAAAAAGAAAGAAAGAATAGAGGGAATATTATTGTTTGTTTTTACCAATAATTCGGACAACAGCATCCCACGTGCTGGGGGTAAAAAGTTGAATGAGACTGTTTCTACCCTCATGGAAATCACAGTCCAGAGGGAATAACAGAACTGTAAATAATTATAATATAGTATTATAGGTACCATAATAGAGGTAGGCTTAAAATGCTTTGGCAAAAGAGGCAAAAAATTATCTTGCTCTGTCTACGAGATTAAGGAAGGGTTCCCAGAGGAGGTGGTGTTTCAGCCAAGTGCCTTTGGAATTGGCAATTAAGGAGTCCACTGTGACTTTAATAAGAGCAGTTTGTAATAGGACACAAAATCTAGATTTCAGTGAATTAAGATATGAGAACATAGAAATGGACACAGTGAGTATAGACTACTGTCCCAGGAAACTACCTTCTAACTCTTCTCTTTGCTGCTTTGGAAAAGATTTAGTAGGGAATTTCACATTGCATCACTCGATTAAGTACTAATGATAGTAATGGATTTTTTCCGTGTTCATAAATTGTATTCCGCTTGTACAAGCACAATAGTATAAATCCAACAAGAGCCTTAGAACTGAATGAGGGGCATATCTAACCTTTGAATTATGAATATCTTTGATCTTCATTTCTTCTATTCAGGAATTTCACAGTCTAAATTGCCAAGTGTACCCAGATGAAACTTTCCTTCCTCTCTTCCATCTTTCTTATAATTTCTCTTTATGCCTCTAACCATATATCCTCAAGTGATTCAACTATTTTATTGTCCATACATTATCTTTCTAATGCTAATATTACCAAATAAATTCCAAATTCTTTAGTGTTCAAGGCCCTCCAGACTTTTGTTCCAGCCTACTTTCTCAGCTTTATCTTCCTATAGTCTCCTCTTTCATGCTTCAGCTTCACCTTTCCCTTTATGCACCTAGAATGTTTTGGCTTCCATTTCCTGACATTACCACTTCCATCCAGAACTACCCTCACGCTGAAATCTTATATCCAAGCCCTATCTGACATTTATGGTCTTACTCAGTTGCCATGTCCCCTGTAAAAGCCCTTCTTGATCTTCTCACATATAGCTTTTTATCTCAACTCAGTATTTATATGTGCCTCTCTGTGCCTTTCATTCAGTCATTTATTCATTCATTCAGCCAATCTTTGTTGAGCACCATTTTCTACTCTGTTCTCATGGTTGAATAGCTGTTTTATCTCATCCCTCCTATCAGACTATAAATTCTTTGAGGTCAAGAGTCATCAGATATCACTTTGTAAGTTCCTATTACAATATTTTATACACAGTAATTATTCAACAAAAATAGATTGATCATATTAATGGATTAAATTGATCTCAAATGGAGAATCATCCCCTGAAATTCAGTTATAGCACCATCTTTTATTTTCCCTGCCATGATATTCCATTCTACAATTATCTACAAGTATATAATTTGTCATTTCCTCAACCACCTTAAAGCAACATTTAAAAAAAATTGTATTTGATTGCCTTGTATTTATTCTCTTAAACTCTTCCCTTTTTTCAGCTCCATCCATTCCATTGAAAGAGTCCACAAGTTACAGTGTTAATTATTTTTTATTATTTTTAATAGTTATTTCCCCAGTACATTTTTTTCTACTGTACAGCATGGTGTCCCAGTTACACATACATGTACACATTCTATTTTCGCACATTATCATGCTCCATCATAAGTGACTAGACATAGTTCCAAGTGCTACACAGCAGGATCTCATTTATAGTGTTAATTAAATCCATTGAATTTACTTCCATTACTACCTCACTTAGCGGGTGACCATAGTACAACTTCGATCTTAAAAGGGTCACTCAACATTAGTCACCCTTCTTTCAAGCCATCAAACATGACTTTGCTTTGAATATAAACTCAAATTATATTCCTTTTCATATCTTTCCTCTTTCTGTATACATTACAGAGCTGTTTAATGCTAACACACTTCCATTTCTTTCTTAATCTTCCATCTTCTTGCCATTTGCCAACAATCTTTAGCTTAAAATGTCCTTCACCTCTGGAACATCTACCTCTTCACTTCCACCAGCACAGTTTATTATCTCTCCAGCTATCTGGAACTCAGCTTAAAATCATCAAGTGCATTTTTTTGATTTACCTAGATCATGTATCACTGTATTTATTTTCTGTATATTGTTCAACTACTATATTAATTTGAATCAGTTATGTATTTATCCAACTTTCCTCTCTATGAGTGTCTTCTGCCAAGGACCTAGTCTAGTTCTAACCACCAATACAAATCCTGCACATTGATCTGAATTTTTTAAATGTGAAGCTTTGCTTCTCATGGTGATGTTAATCTGTGGCTTTCTGCCCTTTAGATAAAACTAACCTACTTAGATTAAATAGTACCAAGATATTCAACTATTCTAGAATAGCAATATATGACCACAGGATCTTTATTGACTAATAAACCAAAATTTACAGAAAAATAAATGTTACCATAATGTGACCTCAAATATATGTCAATCCATAAATTATGAGTAAGTGAATGAATTTGAGCCTTTAATACAAGGTAATTAACAGGATCTTATAACAATCACCAAGACTGAAAAAAAAAAAAAAAGAATCAACAAGACTTGTTAGTTAGGGACTAAGGGACTAGAGTGTAGAATATAATAAGGAAACATGCTCTGCTTCTGGCTGTAGGAGAGTTGCTAGAATCAGATTAATTCACTGAGTGAGAATAACTATAAAACTTGGACAAAATTCAAAACAAAGTCTGAAGGCCCTGGAGAACAACCAGTGCAGCCAAGGACCTGAGGGCCAAGATCCTGGAGAGAAGGAAAATACACGGAGGTGAGTCCTGCATTTGCAGCTGTGTTTTTCCCTTGGGGTGTTTGCCTGTTCAAGGTTTGGGGCATAGAGGCATAACAAGAGCAGCATTCTTGAGTTTGTGGCAGTTTGACTGAACTAGAGAAACAAAAGTGGAGTTTAGGGCTAAATTAAGCAGCTATGCTATGGGGGCCAAGATCAGAAGAAGAGAACTACAGGCAGTTGAGATCAACATTCTATGTACAATTTTTCCCTTTAGGCATTTCTGATTTCTAAGAGACTAAGTTCATTACAAGACAAAGAGAAACCAAGTAAAAAACGCTTACTAAGAAGATAAAAATCTAAGAAGAGAATTTGTCAGTCCCATGATGCTGAGGAGTCAGAAATTGAAGTGCAAACAGGAGAGACTCAGCTTTTGATTCAGATCCTGCGAAAGCGATGCCATAGGAGTAAGCGTAAATTGTGAGGAGTTCCCCATGTGGAACAGTGGGTTAAGAATCTAACTGCAGGAGTTCCCGTTGTGGCTCAGTGATTCAAGAATCCGACTAGGAACGATGAGGTTGCAGGTTCAATCCCTGGGCTTTCTCAGTGGGTTAAGGATCCGGCGTTGCCGTGAGCTGTGGTGTAGGTCGCAGACAGGGCTCGGATCCTGTGTTGCTGTGGCTCAGGCGTAGGCTGGCGGCTAGGCTCCGATTCGACCCCTAGCCTGGGAACCTCCATACACTGTGGATGCGGCCCAAGAAATGGCAAAAAGACAAAAAAATAAAAAATAAAGAAAAAGAATCTAACTGCAGCAATTTGGATGCTGTGGAGGTACAGGTTCAATTTCCCACCCAGTGCAGTGGGTTAAAGGATCCAGCTTTGCTGCAGCTGAAGTGTAGGTCAGATCTATGGCTTGGGTTCAATTCCATATGCCTGGGAACTTCCATATGCCATGGGGAAACCTTTTTTTTTTTTTAAAGGATAAATTGTTAATAGACCAGCTGCAACTATATCAAAGGGATAGTCCCAAACTCACTTACCTAAGATGCCCCCATCAATACAAGGTGGAATCTGGAAGAATGGGAACTTACCTGTGCTCTAGACCCTGCACTGAATGAGAGGCAAAAACCATCTGCCACTGGAATATGTGCACAGGGACTGCCTAAGACTGAGATGGGAGCAGGATGTCTGAGAAACTCCTCCCTTGCCACTCTATGAGCCTTGTGTCTAGTAACTGGTAACAGCCATGTACTGGTGGGGAGAACAAAAACATGGAAACAGACTCCTTCTATGTTGCAGGCATAGAGAACCCGCTATAATCTAAGGATAGAGCAAGGAAACTGAGGAAACACCCTCCGGTTCTTTAGACCTCTCACTAAACACAAGATAATGACAGTCAACCTCACCACTGGAGGAATTTCAAATCTGTGATACATTAAAGATAACCGTAGCAACCACAAAACCCAATGCACCTCAAATGCTAACTAAATTCACTAAAATCCCCACTAGTGAATGGGGTATTCCCATTTTTGGATTTGTCTGAGTTTCTACTATTCTTTTATAAGTAATATCTGGCATTTAACTTTAAAAACACAAGACACACTAAAAAGAAAGAAGAGCCATATGAAAAGATAAAATAATCAATAGAACCAGACCCAGAGATGACTCAGATGTTGAAATTTAAAAAGGCTTTAAAAAGAGAAAAACGGAATAAAACATATGAATTACAAAATGGTAACAATAAGGGTAAGAACTTCTCAGAGAAACAGAAATTAAAATAAAATAAAATGGAGTACCTTTAAAGTGCTGAGAAATAAAAAAATCTACCTTCTAGAATTAAATTCTCATCAAAAAAAAAAAGTGAGAATTTTATCATCAGCAGAACTCCGATAAAAGAAATCCTTAAAAAAGAGTCAAAGAAATGGAAAGATATTCCCTGCTCCTGGATTGGAAGAATTAAATTGTTTATATGGCCATACTACACAAATCAATCTATAGATTCAATGTAATCCCTATCAAATTACCCATGATATTTTTCACAGAACTACAACAAATAATCCCAAAATGTATATGGAACCATAAAAGACCCAGAATTGCCAAGTCAATCCTGAGGGGAGATGAAAACGAGCAGGAGGCATAGATCTCCCAGACTTCAGACAATATTACAAAGCTAGGGTAATGAAGACAGTGTAGTACTGGTACAAAAACAAACAATGGAACAGAATAGAGAACCCAGAAATAAACCTAGACACATAAGGTCAATTAATCTTCAACAAAGGAGGCGAGAATATAAAATGGGGGAAAAAACAGTCTCTTTAGCAAGTGGTGCTGGAAAAACTGGACAGCCACATGTAAATCAATGAAACTGGAACACACCCTCATACCATGCACAAAAATAAACTCAAAATGGCTTAAAGACTTAAACATAAGACAAGACATCATCAAACTCCTAGAAGAGAACACCAGCAAAACATTCTCTGACATCAACCTTACAAATGTTTTTTTAGGTCAGTCTCCCAAGGCAACAGAAATAAAAGCAAAAATAAAACAATGGGACCTAATCAAACTGGCAAGCTTTTGCACAGCAAAGGAAACCATTAAAAAAATTTTTAATAAAAAAGACAGCCTATGGAATGGGAGAATATAGTTCCAAACGATGCAACTGACAAGAACTTAATCTCTAAAATATACAAACAACTTATGCAACTCAACAGCAAAAAATAAACAACCCAATTGAAAAAATGGACAGAAGACCTGAAGAGACATTTCTCCAAAGAAGATATACAGATGGCCAACAAGCACATGAAAAAATGCTCAACATCACTGATTATTAGAGAAATGCAAATCAAAACTACCATGAGATAGCACCTCACACTGGTCAGAATGGCCATCATTAGTAAGTCTACAGATAACAAAGAGAGGGTGTGGAGAAAGTTGTACCCTCCATCACTGTTGGTGGGAATGTAAATTGGTACAACCACTCTGGAAAACAGTATGGAGGTACCTCAGAAAACTATATATAGAACTACCACATGGCCCAGTAATCCCACTCTTGGGCATATATCAAGACAAAACTTTCATTGAAAAAGGTACACTTATCCCTATGTTCACTGCAGCACTATTCACAATAGCCAAGATATGGAAACCACCTAAATGTCCATTGCCAGATGAATGAATTTAAGATGTGGTGTATATACCCAATGGAATACTACTCTGGATCACTTTGCTATACCGCAGAAATTGACAGAACATTGTAAATCAACTATAATAAAAAAAATTTTTAAGAGGAAAAAAAAAAGAAATCCTTAAGGGACTTGATTAGGCAAATGGAAAGAGATCACAGAAGGAATCACAGTAAGATTGAGAGCATCTGAAAGGGTAAATATATGAGATAAGAAAAATACTATTTAAGAAAAAATAGAATACATGTAATAAAAAGTTTATTTTATTCAAAACAAGCAATCTATTGCCAGAGAACTCTACCCAGTATTCTGTGATAATCTATGTGGGAAAAGAACCTAAGAGAGAATGGATATGTGTGTATGCATGACTGAGTCACTTTGTTGTATAGTGGAAATTATCACATTGTAAATTAACTATGCTTCAATAAAACTTTAGAAAGAAAAGAAACAAATCAATCATAATTGAAAGTCTAGTGACCACAGCTAAATTAGGTACAGATTTGAAGGACATGTTTACCCAAATGGTCATCTAGTCTACACTTGAATGTTCAATGTTGAAAAGCTCATTATTTCCTGAGGTAGCCCACTCTATATATAACCATGTACAAATGCCTTTGTATTGAGCTATAGTCTGTAATTCTCTAAAATTTCTACCTTCTGGCCCTGATTATGCCCTCTACAATCATATGCAATGAGTATTCCAATTTCTTTCACACATGCTTAAGATAACTAAATTATCCTCTAGTGTAACAGAAATGTTTTATTCTGTGGCCAAATAGCCCCAATCTAAACCATCCTTCACAACCATCCAGTTCTCATCTAATCCAGAATCTGCTAAATGCACCTCACTTTTTAACTGTTTCTCAAAGAATAGATCTGGACTCATGACACATGATCTCGTGGTGAACAGGCATTCTTGCCCTTCCCATTCCATATGTGCCCCAATGGCATTTATCCATGATAAGGGAGGGGGCCAAATCATGCTATTTATTCTATGTAATTCCTCATTTTACCTCTATGAAAACTCTGGCCTCAAGAGGTAGGACTTGATTGTGTTCACTGAAAACTATTGTTCAGGAATATTAAGCCAGAAATGGTGTACAGACAAGAATTGGCCAAAGAGATTCTGGGGACTATTCAACAGGTAGTATGAAATAAAATTGTGAACTTTAGAATGTCAAGGAATAAAAGGTTGGAGGAATAGAGGGTTTTGATAGAGCATATTAATTAATGACAGACGGACAGATGTATGGGCCATAAGAGGGATGAGTCAATGATGACTATGACTTTTCAATCCTGAGTGACAGAGAAAAATATGGATATCAGGAGACATGCCTATGTTACCAAGAGAAATCTGTTGCTATGATTTAAATTTATTAAGCAGTCATGGAAATAGCTTGTAGACATGTGCAGAAATAAGATGGGAGTTTTTGTTGGGGACAGAGATGAACTTTTAGCTTGGTTAAGGGATATACCTATAGTTGAGCAAGTTGGGTGTAATGCTTGTTGCAAATAAGGGAGACCACACTTCATAGGGGACTATGTGGTGTTTCAGTAAGAGGATGTTAGAAAGAACTTAGGGTATTTGTGTTGGTTTGAGGGAGGGCTCAAGAAAATGGGACTTTGAATTGGATGCTGTCAGAATGTGAGAATAATTCTATGGTGGGGTAGCTGAAGAAACCTTATCTAGAAGGAGGAAAGACTAAAACAAATCCAAAGCTGTACTTTATAAAAACAAAACCAGCAGTTACTCATTCTAGCTAAGATGGGTATTTGCTATTTTTTTGTTTTGTTTTGTTTTGTTTTGTTTGTTTTTTACAGCCATACGGGTGGCATATGGAAGTTCCCAGGCCAGTAGTTGAACTGGAGCTGCAGCTACCAGCCTACATCATAGCCCAGAGCAACACTGGATTCAAGTTGCTTCTGCAACCTATACTGAAGCTTGAAGCAATGCCAGATCCTTAACCTACTGAGCGAGGCCAGAGATCAAACCTGCATCCTCATGGAGACAAAGTCAGGTCTCCTGCTGAGCCACAATGGGAACCCCCAGTATTTTCTATTTTTGTGGTTTGCAGTGACTCCTATTTGTATCTGTGCTTAGATGAAACTACAAAGTAGTCTTATTTTTGACTCTTTCTTACAGTTATAGAATATCCTTGTTGGTGTTCGGTAGAATTGTTTACATTTGACAGGAGAACACCTAAGCCTAACTCTGAGGGCCAGACCAATTCTTAGGAACACCAGAGCCTAGCTGGAAGTGTCCAGCCAATTTCCATCTGTGAGGAGCTCTTTTTCTCCCTCAGGCTCCTCTACTTAGCCTTGGGGAACTACAGTGAAGGTTAGAGTGGACAAAGACAGTTACAGATATAGAAAAGCAGCCTAGAGGAGGTAGATTGAGAATAGGTTGGTGCCAAGGAGTCCTTGGTATGAGAGTGTTCAGCATTGCTAATATTCAGAATTCTTGAGACTAATTGAGCCAAAAAAAAAGAGTAAGACATTATTGAATCAAGGAATCATTGATGATCTTCAAGAAAGTAGTTTAAGGGACCACAGTTCAGGTTACAAGGCTATGGAGAAATAGAGATTGTGGGTAAGGACCACTCATTTGAGAAGTTTGGCAGTGAAAAGGAAAGCAAGGGGATATAAATTGAGAGATTTTTTAAAAGCAATTTAATGAGGTTTTTTTCCCCTAAAATAGAAATGGTCGCTACATGTTTGGAGATGAGGAGAAGCAACCGTTCAAAGTAGAAACAGTAAACATACTAGTAATGTAGTGAAAAACAGAAAAGAGTCTGAGACTTAGAACTTCAATGAATATGTTTATTCTGGAGGGGAAGCAGAGAATGTGTTGGTACAGAAATAAAAATGCTAAGTTGGAAATTAGGGCAGATGAAGGAATGGATGTCAGGTAAAATGATCTTTGTTGTTTTTTTCTTTTTAGGTCAGAATCAAGATCATCTGCCAACAGTTTAGGAGAAAGGGAGATGAAAAGGCCTGGAGAAGCTTTGAGTCGTCTGCTAAGGTGTTGTTTAGTGAATCGACAAAAGATGCTGTTTTCTATTGTCATCCATTTTACTAAAGAAAATGCAACTGTTGCTGTGTATTGTGGATTTATGGAGATTCAGAAGTGAAAGCCCTTTTATTCCCTTTTAAAGGAGGGGGGGGCGTTGTTAGCGTCTTTTTAGGTGGGAGTGGTACAACAGACCTCTTTCTTGGGATACCCATACTAGATTAAATATTATTTGATACAAATAATCTGTAACTTTTATTTTGGCTTTTGGACTGTATTTCCCAAGGTGAAAAAGATCTTGCTGTTTTCAAAAACTAAATAGAACATCAACCAGAGACAAAAAGCCATCCAGAAGGATGAGTTCCATGGTAATCTAGAGCAAAGAAAATTAACATTTTCACTTACAGTCAGAAAAATGGATGCCCCCCATGCCCACTGTTTATGTGTATCTAAATAACTAGATGCTTCTCTTATTCCCAGTATTAGGTGTGATTGAGAGATAACTTACTCGGGGCCGGTGGCAGCAGCAGCGGTTTCTGTGCGCTGAGTAGCCCATGCTCTTGTGAGCATCAAAAGGAGATGAAGCCTGATTAACCATTTTGAAATCTATCGGATGAGGAGAAGTCCTTACAAAACAACTTTTATACGCTTTAATTAAAAACGTGTTCCGGCAGCTCAGAGCTGAATGGGCTTCAGGGGGAGCAGGGCTGAGCCCGTTGCTATGACAACACAAAATCTTTTCGTGCCTGGCCCTTCCTCAGCACACACTCTCTAGCTCTCTCCAGCCTCCGTCCCTTCTCTCACTCCCTCAGTCTCTGGGTCTAGGAGTCCATATAAGACCCAGGACTTTGCTTTTTCTGGTAGTTCTCCGTCCCTCCTTTCCCCTCATTTTTCATCGTTTACATTTCCTTGGCCATCTCTATGTTCTTGTTTCTCTTGAAAACAAGTTTACCTCTTGAGTTGAATACACTAAGAAAAAAATATTATTTTTGGTCATAGGATGGTAATTATTGTTTATTTCCCCTCATAAATCCATTTTTAGGAGTCCTGAGTGTAGGCAAGAAGAATCTTACTAATGTTCTACATTTTTTATTTTTCAGGTTGAACACTGGCTACTACATCACTCTTTCTGTTGCTGAAGATAAGGCTAAAATAAAAAGGGTTATGATTTACTCTGTTAACGTTAATTTGTGCTCATTTTTTAAATCTCAGGTTATTCCTCGAGCCACATCATCTACTAACCATTGTAAGTGAATGTAAGACTTTAAACATATCCTGAAAAAAAAAAAATGCCAACCTCACTTTATTTAAGAAGTTTCTTGGAATATTTTTAAAGTTGCACATATAATACCAAGACTTAAATAAAACCCCACACCATAACTTGTTTTATCATATGAGACAAGAAATGTGTAGAACTTGTTCATCTCAGAACCCAATAGCCAACTTGAGATAAACTGATATCTTTGCAATCCTGCATTCAATGCATTTATATAGACAATAATATTATTACAGCACCTAATGTTACTCTTTGAGTCATCAGAGGCCTTACAAACTTTCATTTTTATTACAATTTTCCCTTTCACCTATTCTATTTTATAAAATGAAACAGGTGAGTGGAATACAGTGGAAATCATTCGTCATTTGTTCCCCCTGCTTAACTCTCTACCTGTTCTTACTGTGATTATACTTGCAAAGTGACTTATTTGTCAAATTCATAAGCATTTTGTTTCTAATTGCCTGACCCAGTAGAGATATTATAACTTGAGAAGTATATAGTCTGGAGTGTTAATCCTTAGCATGGCCTAGTGGTCAGTATAGAAAGTGAGTGAATTCTTTGGGGAACCCAGAGTCCAATTTTGAAACAGACTCCAAATCATAATGCAGCTTTTTTTTTTTTCTTTTTGCCTTTTCTTGAGCAGTGCGGTGGCTTATGGAGGTTCCCAGGCTAGGGGTCTAATGGGAGCTGTAGCCGCTGGCCTACGCTACAGCCACAGCAACTCGGGATCCGAGCCAAATCTTCAACCCACACCACAGCTCACGGCAACGCCAGATCCTCAACCCACTGAGCAAGGCCAAGGATCGAACCTGCAACCTCATGGTTCCTAGTCCGATTCATTAACCACTGAGCCACGACGGGAACTCTGAAATCATATGCAGCTTTGAAGCTCTAGATTTGCGTCTCTAGAATTGAAATTTTAAAGTTTAAATTTTCTTTCAAAGTTTAATAAGGAACTTCCTCAGTCTCTTTACTATATAAAACTCCAACATAATATAGTCTTGATACATCACATGTAAGTTGGTGGGCCACAAATTAACAAATACTCTAAACTCTTTCTAGTATGAGGAACAGCGTTTCTTCTAAATGAACCAACCCCCAGATTGGTTTCTAGGTTCTGTTCTTATAATTTAAAAACTCACCATATTTTGAGAAACTGAAGTTCTTTGACTTCTTATAATACGTTACTTAAAATGTGAAAAAGCTGCACGACCTAGCATTTGGGTGACATCTCACAAATGCACCAAGTTTCCTGTTTATAATGCTGGTATAATGCAAAGGAATTACTGAAGTTTAACTTTATTTTTTCCCCTTTCACTATTAAGAATAGAAAGTCAAATGCTGAAACTTGTTTTCCCAGCTGGGAACTTTGTTTGGATCAATCTTAGGTGAGAACTAAAGAATGTAAATGTATATATATTGGTTAAATAAATAGGTAAAGACAGGGGTATTCAGGTATCTGGAAAAGGCTTAAAACCAGATTTTTAAAAAAGGATCCTTAAAGAAGCATACTTTATTTTATTTTATTTTTGGTCTTTTTGCCTTTTCTTGAGCTGCTCCCGCAGCATGGAGGCTACCAGGCTAGGGATCTAATCAGAGCTGTAGCCACCAGCCTACACCAGAACCACAGCAACACGGGATCCGAGCTGTGTCTGCAACCCACACCACAGCTCACAGCAATGCCAGATCCTCAACCCACTGAGCAAGGCCAGGGATTGAACCCGCAGCCTCAAGGTTTCTAGTCAGATTCATTAGCCACTGCACCATGACGAGAACCCCAAGAAGCATACTTTAAAATGTAAGTTGAGAGTTCCCATTGTGGCTCAGTGGTTAATGAATCGGACTAGGAACCATGAGGTTGTGGGTTTGATCCCTGGCCTTCCTCAGTGGGTTGAGGATCTGGCGTTGTCGTGAGCTGTGGTATGGGTCAAAGATGCGGCTCGGATCCCATGTTGCTGTGGTGTAGGCCAGCGGCTGCAGCTCTGATTGGACCCCTAGCCTGGGAACCTTCATATGCCACGGAAGCAGCCCTAGAAATGGCAAAAAGACAAAATAAGTAAATAAATGAATGAATAAAAATACAATAAAATAAAATGTAAGTTGATTTTACCTAACTATCAAAAAACATTCCATTGGTAAGATGTATCATACTATGAATATACTGCTTCTCCATTATTGATAAATCCAAGAAGTAGGAGTCCTTCAGTTCTTGACATCGAAATCTTTTCTGGACCTGACCTGGGAAAACTTTGAGGGGAGTAATCTTGCAGGTGAGTGGAGTAGAAAACATAATAAATTGGTCTTTTCTATACTATATTCTATGGTCCCATACAGTGGATCCTAAGACTAAAATATACATCGAGGTTGCACTTTAGATAACATTGGATCCTCATTTCTACTCAAATGCTTTACATTTCCTTTCCTCCTAATTTTTTTTCATAGCTAAAGACATCTACATGAAAACCATGGTATCTTTAGTTTGGTAATTCCTCCATCCTAGGGGACCCTGCTCACCTGAAGTCACATAATCTTTTATGTGTGCTCTGGTACTAGACAAACTGTTTATGTGATAAACCACAGATAAACCACTATTCTGTAGCTTCTATGGTTTGACAGATATATGTCAAAATTAAAGCTTTTTTGTGGTTGTTTTGAACATATGGTTACTCACAGAATGGTTCTTACACTGACTCCAGAATGTGGTTACTCTGACGTCTTCAAAATATCATAAAAATTAGTTCCCAAATAGCTATATCTACATAACTTATCCTGCTCATACATATTATGTTAAACTCTTATTCAAATTGTTAATCTGTAAAATTTAAGTCATTGCCATCTTTACCCCATATCACTGCCTTTCTCTCACTGTATTTCTAAACATGTGATAATAAATAGACAAAGGAAGCACAGCAGTTCACCAGGTGTGGAATAATATGTCACATTGAGGACAAAGATTAAACCTCCACCTTACAAAAATTTTATAAAGAGTGGCTTAAGTAATACCACACTGAAAATGTACAGGTCAATAAGATATAGACCTATTCTTTAATAAGTTAATAAAACGTGGAGTAAGGGTCCAGGAGAGAAGTCACTTCATTCCTTGATAATTTGTAATATGTATTTGGAGTTCAATAACTCATCTAAAGAATAACATTACCCATAGGTCTCTTTATTAATGACTCAGAATATCTGCAGGTAAATGTTTTACATCCTTTTTGATGCCAAGGAAAAGCACAGACCTCACAATGTAAGTATATATTTTAATATATTATGGATATCATTCTATAGGACAAAAAGAAAAGGAAAAAAGAAAACAAAGAACCAAAGTTTTCTCTTTAACGTTACCTATCACAATGGATTTTTTTCTCCTCCACCTCTTCCAAGTGCCTAGGCCTAAAAACTGAAAGGAGTGGTCAGAGTTTCATGGACTGAATGTGTAAAGTTTTCACCACTTAATGCTGAAGGGAATTAAATAACTAAATTCCTGTATCTCCTGATGAGAATAATGCCTAGCTGAAAGTCTTAAATCTGAAATGCTTTTCTTAGTTTGCCTCAAGTCAAAAGATTACTTAATTTATTGCTTTCATGCTTTGTGGACAATCATGTCAGAAAGGTCTTATGGATGTTCCTCTGAATCAGCGTATCTAATTGTGTGTGCACACACACATCCTATATGTGTGCTGGCATATCTATCTATATCTACCTCCTGAAGTATATGTTGGTGGCTCTAATTCCCTGAGGAGAAAGGTGAAGAGTCAATCACTTGAAGATTGGAATAGTCTTGACATTGTTGAGAGAGGACTGATCCTAATCCACATTTACAAATACCATAGAGCATTTTACGTGTTCTTGAAAAAAAAAAGTACTTTAAATTCTGTTTATTGTTATTTTTTATCTGACTGAGGTAAAACTGCAATGCATGCTGTTCTCAATAATGAGTGAGGGGGGAAAATAGGGATGTATGAAGTATGCCTAATAATGAAATGATTTAAACTCGAATTTTGGACACCAAAATATAGAGAAGTCTTTGAACATGATTCATTCTCTCCCTCTCCCTTCCTCCCCCTCTCCCTCTCCTCCCTCTCTTCCCTCTCTCCCTCCCTCTTTTTCTCCCTCTCTGAAAACGGGAAGCAGGAGGTGGCTGAAAGGGCAAGGATGGCAGTGAATTTTGGGATGTGGAGGTCGCAGTCCCTGGGCAGTGTCCACCCGGCCGGAAGCGAAGGGACCGTCCGGGGCTCGGACTCCGAGCCCTGGTGCTGGACATGGTGTCCGGCTGTCCGGGCTCAGGCTCCGGCGCCGTTCCACGACCAGTGCGGGTGGCTGGTGTGACAGCCAGTGGGGAAAGCGTTTCCCTCCAGGACGGGAACGTTTTAAAAGCCCAGTTTATCTGAGCTGGGTTGCTAGTAAAGCTGGCTGCGAGCCGAGGGCAGTAGGTTTGGGCGGCGGGGCCGGGACGTGGGAGCCCTTTGCGGTCAGCAGCTCAGCGGGGTACTCAGGGCGCCCTTTCTGGCCAGAGTTCCCCGGGCGTCAGGGACTGCTTCACAGCTGGAGGCCGGGAGGGACGAGAGTAAACACCTAGCCGGAGGGGCCGCCTTCAGGGAATGGTTGCAAAGGGAGACACGAAAAATAATTCAAGCCCGAGAGCCACCCCGCCCCCTCCCCGCGCGGCCTCCGCGGGCGGCGCCACAGGTCCTGCAGCCTCCTGGCGGGCCCGCGCCCCCGCGCCCAGGGGGTGTCGCATCCCGGCCAGGCCGGCCGAGACTGCGCCTCGGAGCGGGTTCCAGGAGTGCGTCTCGCCAGCCCGCCCGCCCCACCCGGCCGGGCCCCTCTGGCGGGATAGAGCCTTGCTTTGCTCTTTTCGTTGGCCAAGCACAATTGTGTTATTGGAGATAATGAATTCAATCCCCATCAAAGGGCATTAGGCTCGGCCAGGCCCTGGAGTTGCTGCTGCCTTTTTTTTTTTTTTTTTTTTTTTACCAGGAATGAAAGGCTAAGGAGAAAAAAAAAATTCTCTAGGGGAGCCTTTCCCCTGATCACTGCTTTTGAAGTGAAGGGGCCCGGGCATTGTTGTTCACCTCGCGGCCCATACGGCTGAAGAAAGCCTGAGCTTTTGATGGGCTGAGAACCGCCTCTGCAATGAGCACCACGTCGGGCTGCGCGGCCTGCGGGCAGCATATGTCTAGGGGCGCCCGGGCACTGTCTGGCGGGCGGGGCCGCAGGTCTGGCGGGGAGGGGGCTCGCTGGGGCCGGGAGGCTGGGATCGGAGACCAGGCAGGCCCACACTCAGCCTCAGCGTCCTCGGGGGCCCTAGGCCTCGGGCCCCAGGGTCGTCTTTCGTGGCGCAGCGTAGGAGTTCCATCTGTGGTTAATCAGTTAAGACCTCCGACTGGGAGGCCAGACAGCCCTTTGGAGGTGAGGCTGGGGAAGGCAGGGCTCTCGAGCGCAGCGGGCCAGGGAGATTAGAAGGCTTTTTGTTCCGTCATTGGGACCCAACGTCTAAGGTGGCTGGCTTAGCTAGAGCTTGAGGAGTCTGCGAAGGTGTACACCTCAGAGAGTGACATCCGTACGATCCGCAGTTAGGATTTTTCACCTTCGACTCGAGGGCACCGCGCCGCGCGACCGGCCTCCAGGCGGGGGTCGGGAGGAGGCGAACACCCGGCAGCAGGCGAGCGGCCCGCTGAGCCAGCAGGGCAGGTTCTCCAGCATCTGTGGCGACTAGGCCTCGCAGTTCTGAACCCAGGACAGCACATTAGCATCAGATAACCTTTTCTAAATACTTGTTGCTGGCATTTAAGTTTGCTTACAGCGCCGTCAACGTGAACTTTTCCCACCTCGGTTGTAACCGGCTTCCTCTCCCCCTCCCGCCCGCGCGCCCGCCTGCCTCTGAACACTTTGGCGCAAGGGTCCGCAACTAGAGTGGTTCAGTTCCCATCCCTCTCTTCAGTGTCTCCAACCCCCCACCCCCACCCCTCCTCAAAAGACCTGAGTTATCCGCCCCATTAATATATTAGCCAGGCATGACACAAAAGGAAGCGCGTGTCAGCGGAAGGCAGTGTGATTCCAGGGAGAGGCGAGGAAACCTGGCCGGTGCCCTGCGCCGCAGCACGGCTCATTGCAGTTTGAGCTTGTGAATCGGCCTCCACCTAAGAAAAAAGCTGTCGGAACGGGGAAGAAGGTGGCCCTTGGGGGTGAGGAGCTGTTGAATTAGGCTTTTGTGGCTGGGCTACCGGACTGAAGGCACTAGGCTCCAAGGTGGGACCTAGAGCTACGGAACGTTCCAGAACCGCCCCAGTAACCTGGATCGCACAAAGAAAATCAGCTCTCCAGGCGTACCCCACTAGGCAGGAGCCTCTTTCCTCCCTCATCCATTATGGGTCCTTAGAATTAAATATATAAACGAAAGAAACCCCCACAAAACCCTTACACTCTTGTCATTAAATTGCTTAAGTTTTAAAAGAACGACTCTTTGGTGTAAGAGAGAGTGAGAGAGAAAACTGACCTGGGACGTAATTAGACAAGCAAAGGAGTAACAGAAATTTCATGGAAGAGAGAGGAAAGAAACTGAGCTGTCCAGTTAAATACATTGTTCCCTAATTCCAGGCAATGCTGGGGGATCGGGGGTGTATTTCCACGTGGTTTTTCTGAGTTTCAGGAATTGATAAAGAAAATAAAAAGCCCCTGAGGTGTAGCCTTGAAGAGGCGTTGAGGAGAGAAGTAGAAAGTCAACCCAAGACAACCTCGCACAAAGTCCCACCTCTGTGGCACTGGCTGGGTTCTGAAATTGATCTCCTTGTGACTTGACTAGCATCCCACTTGAATTCTGAGGTCTTTGAGCATTTATTCCAATTAAGCCCTTTCCTTCCGGGATTTTGAGGGAGAATTCTCTGCTTTTATACCCTAAGTTGACTAGAACATAGAGAACCACAAAATATTATGAAGTGGCATCTGGAAGGAGGGATGCTCCTCACTTTGCAGGGCTGCAGAGGGGAGCTCAGACTCACCTTGAGCTTTGCTCTGGCACTGTGCAGTCAGTCAACATGAGGAAGTTAGAAAAAGTTAGAAAAAGAAAGGTAGCAAATGAGGATTTCCCCCTTGTTGGATTAAAAAATATAATTGTAAGTAGGAAAATGCTTGCATTTTACAAGTTAAAGTTGAATTGCATGGGTTATTTTCCAGCCCCAAAATTGCTTGCTAGTATGATGGCTGGAGAGGGAAAAATGTGAGGGCTGCAGTCTGAACTGTCCAAAGTTCAGTGAACCCAGCTAGACTGGGAGCTAAAAAGAGAAACACCAATGGAACAATTATGGCCTCAAACTTAACTATTTGGAAGAAAAAAATCAGAATATTCAAAGTGATCTGTTATGGAATGCTATTTAGATACATGAAATAGGAAATTGGTAGAAAATAAAATTTAAAGACTTTTTAAAAAAATTGTATTTCCCCAAATTGATTATATCTTTAAATTGTAAAATCTTCGAAGTCACTGCATTTTACTACATTCTTATTCTCAAGTTTTTACTGATGCCAATGATTCTTTCAGTTCAGAAAAATCTTATTTCTAAATTTCAGCATAATTTAATTTCCTATTTAGCCCAAAGTAGCTTACACACAATTACCTTTCAGGACACAATTATTTTGAATTAGACATTAATCTTAATTCCATTTAGTTGCAAAGTGCATTTTACTACAATTCAAATAAGCAATTAAAATTTAAATTTTGAAGGTAAAATATTTTTACAAATTTATTAAATATCTAGTAAACAATTTAAACAATTTTATTTTTTCGAGTTTTTTTCTCTTGACATATTGAGTATCACATTAAAATACATTATAGCTAAATGTTCTATGATATTACTGCTAAGTCAACAGAAGACCAATTGATCTTGAGGAAAGGTTAATTAATTTGGGCTACAGGTCTCCTACACTGGCCTGCATTGAAAGGAATTTGTATTGATCACTGAAGTTTTCTGCAAAGAAATGATATAGGCATTTTCACGGAATTGAGATTAATTTTTTAAAGTGCCAAAATAACAAAGTTTAAAAATTTTATCACTCCAGAAATTCTTTTTCACTAAGGCTCATTCAATCTGTTAGAATGCTGTATTTTTATGCTGTTAGTGATAAAAAGTTGGGTATCTAGTTTTCAAAAAAGGAAAACAGAAGTTAAGAACTTTAATAGAATTTTGCTTGTTTAATCCTTCTCCCATAATAATTCTCACCCGTTTATTCTACTGAGAGGGGATCACAAAGGGACAATAAAAATTAAATTTTATCTTTGGTTTTGCAACTGTATGAGCTACCTTGTAGAAAACGTTGAACTGCCTTCTACTTGGGAACACTTCGAAGTTGTGTAGTTTCTGCTGAATAAAAAATAGTGAGCTTTTCTTCTTTCCTAAATTTAGTTGTCTTCCTTTTTATCAGTTACAAAAAAATTTCAGGCCTGGCCAAGGTGAAAATAACACTTGGAAGTTCCCCTCTCCAGCACTATACTCACTCTCAAAACATTTTTGTTTTCTAAAACTGTTTACTCTGTAGCCTTGTTAGTGGATCGGAGGGCCTCCGGAGATTTGCACTTGGGTCGAAAGGAAGGTTTTTCCCTTCTTGCTCCCTCCCTCCCCCTCTGAAGACCCCTCCCCCACCTCGGGCGAAATTCCTAAATACAGCGAGTCCCCTGGACCGCGGCTGAGCGGTCAGCATCCCCTTTCCGGCCGTCTTCTGCCAGAGCATCCGAAGTGAAGAAATATAGAAACTCCCGGACGAAAAGAGACGTGGGAGGGGGTCGCTGGAAGGCGGCGCACTCGGGGAGGGTCCCAACACTTCTCAGAACTACAGATGTTTTCCTCCTGGCGCCGGGGTGCGGCGCCCCGGCCGCTGGCGTTCCGGCGTTTGTGTGTCCGGGTTTCCGAGGAAGGGATTACGCAGCGGGAGCAGCCCCGGCAACGCGGGCGTTGGGGCCGCAGAAACGGTTACGAGGCGCCCGGCCTTCTTTGTTGACTTTTAGGTCTCGGGCTCAACAGAAGATTTATTCGCTAGGAGGGGAAAATGCCCAAACAATGAAGAACTAACTGCACTTGTCACCTCGAGATGCTCGCGGTCTTTCTCTGACCAACACCCCCCACCCCCCCCTTGCCCGGCAATCGGCTGCCGGCCTCAGCCCACGCGCGTCCCAATGCGCCGGCCGCAGATGGCGTGGCCCAGCGGTGGTGGCAGAGGACGCGGTCAGAAAATCGCGTGAGCAGCTCTCGAGGCGAGCCCCGCTCCCAGCGACACACCAGGCGAGCTCCCCAGGCGGGTCTCCACTGTGGCCTAGGCAAACCCCGCAGCGCGCCTCGTCCCCTGCAAACCTAGGAAAAGTCTCTGTGAAGTGAGACAGCAAGAGCTAAGGCCAACTTAAGCCTGGTGGGTGTAGGCTAGGCGTTAATATCGTTAATGTGTTAAAAAGAGAGACAGGAACAAAGACAGTTGAGGTTCAGTGGGGCAGGGTAAAATTCCGAGGTCCAAGCTTAGGACTTTACATGACTTTTAGAATTCGAAAATTCCAAAAATGCCAACGTTTACTAATTATATAAATATAAGTAACTATTGGGATTGAAAGCTTTTTTTCTTTGGGACCTTAGCATCCTTCCGAGAGGCCTCTAAATTAGATTTTGAAATTACTCAAACCAGTAATTTCCATCTCCTCCTTTCATTAGTTGAATTGAGAGCGGGGGCTGGGGCTGGGGCGGGGGTGGGGGTGAGTGACTGGATTTCTGAATTTTTCTCAAGTGCTGCAAGGCACCCCTTCTCTCATCTGGGGAGGCAATTACGCGATAATTAGGGGACTCACACAGCTCTTTTTATCTTGTCCGCGGTAAGGAGTGGGGCGATCAAAGTAAAGGCTGTCCAAGTTCAAGCCCTAGCGAGGATGGAGTTCATACACAAGGGCTCAGGCAGGCCAGCCTCTGCTTGGGCTGGTGTTGTTATTGTTGATGTCAATCCGAACGAGGCTTACAAAGAAATAGGTGGACTGGAAAGTGAGCCTACTATCAAAGGAGATTAATGATTTTGTGATCTCAACCAACTGTAGGGGTGTGAAGTTGCATTTAAAAGCTTCTTAGAAGGCAAACAAATCATCAGCTTTAAGTTCTCAGGGAAAAAAAAATGTTAGAAACAGTATTTTTTTTAAAAATATCTTCACAAAATACAAAGTAGCGGCAACCCTGAAATGCCTTGGTGGCACAAAGCTTCCCCTGCAGGAGTAAATTAACTCGGGCCTCCCTGGGCCCCCTCTAAAGCTACCGTCATGGTTAAGTTTTTTTTCCTTTTTCAATAAAAAGAGAGTTTGGGATCCTCTGTTGTAGACAACTTAATTTTATCGGCTATATCTGATATTTTATTCTCACTTGAACACTTTTCAGATAAAGGAAAATAATACATTGGAGGAGGGGAAAGGTAGTTAAATTAATATTTGACTTCACTGTGGAAAGTCTCAAAGGAAACACAGAAAGCTTACACCCTTGTCAAAAATTGAAGTAAACATTACTGGGAATAAAGAATCTTAAAAAATCTCAATCCTTAGAATATAAAATCAGTTTATCTACCTTTTTATAGATCTACTTTAATTGAATATCCTTAATTGCTTTTTACTAGCTACATTCACATATAATAAACATAAACAATACAGCTCTTAAGATAGTTTTCCTTTTTGACGTTTATATTCAGTGCCGGACTTTGAAAAATACCATATTCAGAATATCTATTTTGGATTTAATTAAGGCAAATAACAGAAATCCTTATTTTTTGTTAACATTTGATTTATTTAAAGTCCTTAACTGCAAATGATCAAGAACATATTCCACGGCTTAAAATTTGTCATTTTCATTATTTAAATCAAAATATTTTAATTACAATCACATTGATAAAAATTAACATTTTAATTTGTAACTTTAACCATCATTTAAAGCAACTTCAGCTGTAAAGAAAAAAAGAATAAACCATGCAATAAATTAACATTGAGAAAGCAAAGAGGAATAATAATGAAACCCGTCTGGCTATACTAACACCATGTCCAACTGTGAAAAGTGCATTAACACTGAATGAAACAAGCACACGATGGCAATAATTAAAATGTCCACAATCAATTGGATTTTGGAATCTTGGACCAGATGTTGAAATACAACTCCCTATAACTTATCTCTCCTCCAACATTGTAATATTCCTTTTTTTTTTTCTGGAAAAAATATCCTTTAAATGGTATAGATACATAGAAGCTAATTTTATACATGTTATGTGACCTCAGAATGACTTGACCATGGCACTCTGCAAGCAAGGAGCAGAGTTATTGAGGAGGGCAATTCTTTAGGAATGAATTTCCAGGGCTACAAATGGGTGGAGAGGAGGGGAAGGGGTATCATTGTAACTTCCTGGTCAGGCAACTCTTTCAAGAACATGTATATCACCTACCTATTACCTCTATATGTTATGTGAATATATGGAGGATGTCTACCTATCTGAGTGTGTGCATAAATAAGTTCATATATGATGTATATGTATTTATTTTTAAGACATCTGCTATCTGAATGTACCTGAAATGAATGGCTCTGATGTTTATAATCTGTTTATGTTTTGCTGCAGAACAGCAGCATTGTCCTTCAATACGTTTAATAGCCCTAGGGTCTATTTGTTTCTTCACCCTTTCAGTTCTTATGGTTAAGAGTATTGCCATAGACCTGTAAACTCCTGAAAGTGTGTATGTTGGGGGGAGGGGAGGGAAAAAAAGCACAAACAAATATTTTACAAGGTTGACTTCCTTCCTTCCTTCCGTTCTTCCTTCTTTTTCTTTCTTTCTTTTTTAAATATACCCTGCACAGACTAGAACACGTCTGCAGGGGGAAGAGGGAAGACAGGGAGAGGGACAAGGAAGTAGGAGGATTTTATATATACACTTGTGGATCATTAAACTTTTCAGGAAAAATTTGTGTTGGTTTGGGACTGGTTTTCTTTGTAATATACACAAGGCGTTTTGAACAACAATAACAAAGTAACAGTCTTCTGCACTGGGGTAAAGATTGTGCACAAAAATAAAAATAGTTGGGGTTTTATTACTGCTGTTGTCGGCTTGGTATGTGTGGTTTTGTTTGCTGTTGATTTCTCTCTCTCTTTCTCTCTCTCCTGCTACCAGCATGGCCATGCCAGACAAACCCCCAGTCCCAGGGAGCTAAGAAGTGTTTAGAACGGGTCTGGAATACACACCTTGGTAGTAGGCCGGCTCCAGGGCTGAGGGCTCAATGGGGCTCCTGGTGGCCACCGAGGCGCTGCCTAGGGGCAGACTGGCGGGCAATGGGGTGCCATACGGCGAGTACTGTAGTGCCTGCTCATATGCCTTGAAGTCCAGCTTGTGTTGCTGCTCAGAGGAGGACATGAGGTTGTTAATGGAGAAGGGATGGTTGAAGGAGTAGTGAGGGTCCCCTTTCAGGTGCAGCTGGGACTCGTGGGGTGCCAGGCCATGCGCCGGGTGGGAGGGGGGCACAGACACCAGTGCCCCAGGCCCGGAGCTGATCGGAGGTGCAGCCGAGGAGGCTGGAGTCTTCAACTCTGAGGCGCCCCCTGTCGTCGCCGCCCCGCTGTGGTCCAGAGTCTGGGGGCTGGCGGCGGGCCCGGAGGCCGGCGCGCCCTCTAGCTGGCCAGCCTTACCGTGCACGCCCCGATGAAGGGGCGAGTCAGCACTGGGGTTGGCAGCGCTCGAGGGGTCCTTGCGGCTCTCAGGGCCGCCCTTGGCGCCGCCGCCACTCCCGCTCCCGCCCCCGGTCCCTGGCTGCTTCTCGCACTTGAAGCGCTTCTGGCGGCGCAGGTAACAGCCGTTCTCGAACATGTTGCCCGAGTCCGGGTGCAGCGTCCAGTAAGAGCCCTTGCCGGGCTTGTCCGGGGAGCGGGCCACTTTGACGAAGCAGTCGTTGAAGGAGAGCGAGTGGCGGATGGAGTTCTGCCAGCGCTGCTGGTTCTGCCGGTAATAGGGGAAGAGGTCCATGATCCACTGGTAGATCTCGCTCAGTGTGAGCATCTTGCTGGGCGCCTGCTGAATGGCCATGGTGATTAGCGAAATGTATGAGTAGGGTGGCTTGGCGTGAGGGTAGCTGCGCTTGAACGTCTTGGTGTCACCGCCACCACCAGCCCGGCTACGGCCCAGGTTGGACGGCGCGTACGCCATGGGGCTCATGCATGGGTTCATAGCGGCAGCGTAGGGGCCCAGGCCGTTCATGGAGGCCGCCGGTTGTGCGCCCATGGCTCCCATGCCGCCCGGGCTCAGCGTCGTCCCCATGGCAGTCACGCCCGCCGTCATGCTATTCATGGCGCCCGCAGAGCCGCCCGGCATGCCAGCCACCGCTCCAGGGCTCAGGCCGGCACCTAGACCCGGGTTTGCGTAGGACATGTTGAACGAAGCCGGGGTCATGTTGCCGCTCGTGGTCATGGTATTCATGGTCATGTAGGTGTTCATGGAATTCATGGTGCTCAGACCCGAGTTCATGTTGCTGACGGGGACCGAGGAGTAGGCCTGGAGCGGAGACAGCGAATGAAGAAGCCCCGAAAGGCGGAGTTAGTAGTGGGCGCAGGCGGCCTACCGGCCAGGGCAAGCCCCCAAACAAGACGACAGCATTTCTGCAAAGCATAGGACGCCCCACCAGGGGCAAACCTTCCGGCGACCTCCCCAGAACCAGAAAAAAGATGTCTTGCACGGCAGGAGAAAAATCCTAGCTCGGCAGGCATGAAAGACAAGCGCTCACAGAAAATATGTCCCCAGGAAGATGTGTAATCGCCTTACACGCGAGGCTCCGGGCCGGCTTCTAGGGCCCCTCTATTGCCCCCTCTATCCACGCCAGGCGGTATCCCAAGTCTCCAGGCCAGATCGGCCTCGGCAAAGCGCCCTTTTGGTTAAAAGGAGTTAAAACTCCGAAAATAGAATTAATCTCTGTGGTCCTCTGCTTATTCATTCCACCTTAAAGGTGCAGTGGGTATGACGGTATAGCCCCCACCCCACCCCTCAGGGCAGGCAACAGCGCCAGTTCTGCGCCCAACTCGCCTAAGCTGCCAAGCCCGCTTCACCGAGTAGTGGCCTGGGCTATGAGGGGTGGCTGTAAAACTCTCCCTGATAGAACAAATCATTCACGGCCATATAACCAAAGATTTCCAAACAACTGGGGTGACTGTTGTTTAGAAGCAGTGTTTTCCATCTACTTGTAGCAACTGTATTGAAAAGAGAAAGAAACTCAGAAGTTAAGTTTTGGGAAAAAATTAAAAATCAATCTACAACAGGAGAAGGGGCAGGGAGGGTTGCATAACAAATATCATTTCATTTAACTTTAACATGACTTTACAGCCATTCATAAACTTGCACTAATTTCATTCTCTATTTCCAGGTCCCTAATTTTTAAAAAATTTAATGATGCAATTTGTAGAAATAATCGTCTATTTTTTCACTGATACTTTGCCACTGATCCCCTAAAAATCTGGCTTTTGAAACTATATGAATAGTTTCAAATATTTTAAAAATCCAAAATCAAAGTCCATTTACTTTCTCTTAATGTTACTCTACTTACTAATTCTCAGCTTTAATCTGTAAGGAAGCTCTTTCCATAGAGAATTTAATTGATTAGTGAGTGCAGATGACTGTATCTGAATTAACGCTGAGGAAGAGTTCTGAGCTCCTTCTTAAATCATCAGTTGGAGAAAACCCTTATCAATAGCAATTTGAGAATGCACTATATATGTTATAAAATATAGAGCACAGAAATATAAAAACTACTTCTCTGATAACTTAATAGAAATAATGATATCCTTACTTTTATTTTCATCAGAAAACATAATTCTATTCGAAAACGTAAAAGGTGAACAAACAAATTTAAGTAGGCATACATTCTGCTATGGCATGCAAATAAACTCAAGGTAAATTTGTGAATATATATATATATACACACAAATCTAAATAAGTCAGTTACTAGGAAAATATTTCCTGATTTTATAATTTTCTGGCCATGTCTTAAAGTATTTTTTACTTTTCCTAAAGATTATCCAAATCATTTTTAATAAACGTTTTCAATAATGGTAAACTTTTTCGGGGGTAACCGCCAGCTATTTCCAGAGAAATACTTTTAGTAGGTGGTGGTCCTGCCTGTACCTGATTTTCTTCGCAATCCCTTTGTGCACATTGTAAAATAAACCACATGAACGTGCCACCAAGGGGACAATGAAGAGAAACAGGTTCTCCGCCCGCCCGGAGTGCTGGAGGAAAAGTCAGCTCGCACCAGCGCCACCCAGCGGTTCTAGAGAAGAACGAGCATACTTCTCCCCAAACAGGGCTTTTGAAGAAGTTTTACAAAATTTCTGAATCATTTCATTATTAAGACGCTCAACTTAGCAGGTGCGCGCTTTCACCAGAAGACAACTGAGAATTCAACTGCGGGACAAAGGATGTTGGGCGGGCGAACTCCGGCGTTTTCAGAGTTTTGCCTCCAACTCATGCCGGCGCCGGCCCGCCAACCCGCGACACCCCGGGCCAGGCTCCGGCTCCCGTTCTCAGCAAGGAGGAGGCAAGTGCTTCCCAAAGCGAGTGCTTTCAGAGCCAGAGTTTCTTCAAACCATCTCGCTCGATCTAGGCGCCGGGATCCAGCTTCCCCGGCGGGGCTGCGGATCTGGATCCCCGGCTCGGCCAAGGCCCGGTCGGGGCCAAACCCGGTGGGCAAGCAGCGGTGGCACGCAAAAGGCGCCTCAAGTCCGCCAGCCGCCCGCCCTTCCGGGCGCTCGCCTCGCCAGGCTTCCTCCGGCACGGGGCCCGAAAACGTCCCGCCTGCTGCCCGCGTCTCACCTCCTGTGTGTCCGCGTAGTAGCTGTTCCAGTCGCTGCTCTCATGCCCTTCCATCTTCACAGTCCCTAACATCCTGGAGCCACCCTGCTCGATGCAACCATCCAGCCCTGTGCAAAGCGACGGGCAGCCGCGCGGCGCAGGGCTGGGGGCGGGGAGCCGAGCAGCGGCAATCACCCGAGCGCCCGCGCCGGCCCAACGCCACCCTAGCAAGGAGGAAGCCAGGCGCTGCGGGGCGCGGCGTGCGCGGCGGCGCGGCGGGCGGGGGCAGGTGGCGGCCGCGGAGCGCGGCGCCCGGGAGCGCCTCCGCGGGAAGTGAGCGGGCGGCCTCTGCGAGATGAGTGCAGTTGAGCTGATGTGGATCTTACGTCGCTCGAGTGCCCACCTCCTCGTCCTCTCCCCATTTGTCCGCCGCACAAAGACGCTCGCACCTACAAAGCCTGAGGTGCACCTGCGAGGCGGCCGCCCGCCAGTCCAGCAGCCCGCGCCTCCCGCCCAGCCGCGCCGCCGCCGCGCGCGCCCCTGCGCCCCCTCCCATCGAGCCCCCTCCCCCAAACCCGGCCCTCACTTTGTTTGCCAAGCAGTGTAATTGGTTTAGGCCCGGAGGCTGGGGGAAGAGGAAAATGGGGTGGTGGTGGGGGGTGTAACCCCCTTTGGAAGAGGAAAAAAGAAAAATAGGCGGGGCCGGGCGGGCTAGCAAGGGTTGTGGATGGGAACCGCGCAGCCGAAGAAGAGCTGGGGGCGGTGGCGTTGAAGCGGGGGCTCGAAGGATAGTGTCTGCTACCCGACCCCAGGGTCTTCCGAGGAGGACTCGGGGCCCTCTAGAGGCCCGTGATGCGGCCCCGTCCCGCGCCCTTCCTGCCTCTTGTTCTTCTGCTGGCTTCCAGCCCCCGCCCTTCTGATTCCTGACCTAAAGTTCAACCCCGGGAGCCTGGAGAATACAGACTCCCCTCCCTCCCCGCCCCTGCCCTGTACTTCAGGCTTGAAAAAGGAAAAAGCCCCACTTTTGCCCCGTCACTAGAAACTCGGCCATCTGAGTCAGCCGAGCCAAGTGACGTTAGGCCGATCCGGGCTCCTGGCTAGCAGAGTGGAGACGCTGCCACGAAACCCGTACCTGCGGCTAAGAGCAGGTGAGTCACAGCACCGTTTTATATCTTTATGACATAACTTTTTTTTCCGCCTCAGTCCGCTCTACTCCCCCTTGTCATCTGTAGCGATCATAAAGAGGAAGAAACTGAGAACAGATGTCTGTGTGATAGGGCAGGCGGACCCGAGTCGGGCCGTCCTCTCTAAGCCCAGCTCCTCCTCCCGCCCCCCTTCCGCAGCCTCGGGGACTGAGCTGGAGGCGACCGTCAGGTTTCTGATAGGGAAAGGTCAGGGGGAGGAGACATCTCCCTAAATACGTGCTGGGAGAGCCTGGGCTCGGGAGCGGGAGTGCATTTGCTCGGCTAGAGAGGTGCCACGCTGAGGCCAGCGGTGGTGACTACGGTGCCTCGTCCTATCTCTGTTATGGAGTGGCTGGGCTAGGACCCCGGTGCCCGCTTGGTTTCTAATCAGTCCTGGACATCGGTGGGAAGTGCTCCCACAGGCAAAACCTCTTGGCTCCTACGAGGCTCTGGGTGGTGGTTTGCTCATAATTCCTGAGGAGGACCGACTAAAAAGTGACTGGATGATAGGCACTGAGTTGGTGAGAGATTGTGAGATGATGTGTGTGTGGTTTCTGAGTGTGTGTGTGAGAGAGAGAGAGAGAGACAGAGACAGAGAGAAAGAGAGCAAGAGAGAGAGTTTGTATGTGTTGTACTTTCTGACAACCACTGGGTTTCTTTAAGTAGCAGTAGAACAAAATCTTTCTAAAAGGACTAAGAATCTGCAAGATATTCTTGTTTGGCAAAGTTTAAAAAAACGTTATTAATCTCATTTTAAGAAATATGTTTTAACTTGTCTTCAAAAGATATCTCTCCCCCTCCCCCTCTCCCGTGCTTTGTTCTTTAAAATTTTTCTTCCTTGAAATCTGGCACGAGAATCACTTTAAATCCTTGAACCAAACAAATCTCTTAAATCAGCAGGGGAGCACGAGAGGGTGAAGATGTGCAGTTAAGGAAATAAAAAAGATAAAAGCATTGGATTACAATTCCTTTTTTTAAACAACAAAAAAGGAGAAACGTCACTTTGTAAGGAATGAGAGTGAAATTAAATCCACCTGGAAATCAGCAGCGCAGCAACCCACCCCTCAACACCAGCCTGTCCCTGTGACAGCAAGTCAGCCCCATCAGTTTGTGTAAATGTATCTGCAAATGTGTGGGTCTGCACATATTTCTCAGGGTGACAGTAGAAACATTCTTTTGTGAAAATTTCCCATCGGCAGCAGGACCTGAGTTCCATTTATAAAGTACGCGGATGCTTAGTTTCTTCAGCCTGATCCAGGGGGACTTCCAGTGCTAAAGAGCTTCCTTGTTCCTTCCCACGGTGATTCTCCAACGCCCTCTTGGCTCTTCAGCCCTATGGAGCATGACTAGGGTATTTTCTATGGGAAGTTACAACTTAATAATAGCTTTTATGGTGCACAAAAAGCCAGTGCTTTAAGGGAAAACCAAACCAAACCAAATGCTGTAACCTTAAAGTGGGGGTAATTAAAAAATCAAATATTCTTCCTTTCAGCCCACTTCCCAAAACTACTAGGCCTCATCTTAAAAAAAAAAAAAAATCAGCTAGGGTTCGGAGGTTGGGGAGAGCGCCCACTTTTAAGGCAGACGGCCAAAGCGAAGTTTCTCCAGGGCTTCTTCAAAGGCCAAGACCAATGGTGAAGAGTGAACACTGCCAGCCTTAGAGTCTTGATCCAGCTTCGGGGTTCCCCGGTCCGCGGCCCAAGGAATCCACGCTGCTACAGCGCCTCCTGTCGCGGTAAGGAAACGCTAAGTTCTCGCGCAGGCATCCCCAGCGAGCATTGGCAGGCGAGATTGGAATGCCGCATGCCTCCCTTAGCCAGAGATTTTGGTTCATAGAGCTGACTGTGCGAGGCCAAGAAGAAGGAAAGGTGGCAGCCTGGTTAGCTCCTAGCCTCTCTGCATCTCAGTGGAGGTATTCTAAGACACCTAACAAATTCAGAAGGTGAAGTTCTAGTATACCTAGATGGCAACCAGTCATTGCTTTGGAAAAAAACAACAAACAAATAAAACAAAGCCTCTGCCTCGGGTTTGAAGACCAGTATACAGTCAAGTGACGTGCCTAGCTGCTGCTGCCTGTTCATTTCCAACTTTTTCTCCCCAATAGGGACTGTCTTTATCTGTTGCAGAATATTGCTGCGCTTTCGGGGGAACTAGACACGCCTTCAGCATCAGGGAGAGTGGGGCGAGGGTAGCCGAGGCATGGGAGCCACGTGGTGGCTCCTGGGTTGTCTCCTGCGAAACTTGCCTGGGCCAGGACAAACAGGGCGAGCCTGAAGTCGTCCAGATAGCGGGAAGGGCAGGCTCTTTAGATGGAGGATGTCGGGGAGGTCAAGTCAGTGGGGTGAGCGGATACTCCAGGTGACCAAGAACTGAGGAAGGGGTTCTGCCCTTCCCGGAAACTGCGCCTTCTATGCCCTTTGGATCAGCTCCTCTCACCGAAGGGCCTTGGGAGCTGGTGGCACCTGATCCACCCGCCAAACTCCGCCACCTCAGCTTCACTTTCCCAGCATTACCAGGGTGGAAGCCCCCTTGCACACCTTCACACAGGCAAAGAGAGGCAGTGACAACTGCGAGAGAAGGAAGCAAAAGCCGGAGGCCTCGGGCCCAGGGGCCTGCCTTTAGCGGCACCAGGTTCTACTGTTCCGCTGGGCCGTTTTGGCGGGTGGGCAGAGAGCAGAGCCTGGGGCGGCGAGGTCAAAAATCTGTACCCTTTACCCGCCGACCCTACGCCCGACTAGTCTTGGTCAGATCTCGGCCACCGTGGGCCCAGCCACGCTTGGTGCTGGGTGGTCCGAGCGCCTCCGCAGCCCCCCACCCCTCACCAGCCACCCAGATAAGAAGCCTATATCCTCCGCCTTCCGGACTGAATCAGAAGCAAACACCTGTTGCCTTTCGCTTGGTTCAGAATCGCCCAGGACCCGGAAACGGGTCAGTTTAGGATGGGATGGAGGAAGGCCTAGGACGCTGGAAGCAACTGCTTGCACTTGCGTGTGCCTGGCCTTCAAGAGAATCGAGGTGTGTGCCGGAGCCGGGGAAGGGCCGGGGCTCCGCGAGAGGGCGGACCCCAGCCCACAACCGCCCCAGGCCGAGGGGCCCAGACCTTGGCGTCCAGCCGCTGCCCGGACCAGCGTGAGGCGCAGGGAGTCTGGAGAAGGGAAGTACCGAGCTCCCGTTCCTTTGGTCCTCTTTGCTTCTCCTTTACTTTTCTTCCCTTCCTTCCTCTGCCTTTCCTTCCATCATTAAATCATTAAGAAATTAATTCACAACTCATAAGGAGTCACACTCTCAGTAAATAGGGGCCCTGGGACCACTTTAACCTGCCTTGTCTGTTCCATGCAGGGAAGTCTAAGTTTCCTGGCTGCATCCCTCTCTGGCGTCTGTCTCTGTGGACTAATACGTTTTTAACTTTACTGAAAAACGAAATGTAACATTTTAATCTCAATTCTTTACCAGTGAGTTTGCCCCTCCCCTGCTGCTCCTGGAGCCGCTGCCGGGATTCTAAGCAGCCCGGCCGCGGGCCTGGCTCGCCCGCAGCCGGATGTTGGAGCCGGAGCTACTCCCCACCCAGCCTCGCCCACAGGCGACAAAACCGTCACTCTGGCCGTGAGCGAGCATCGCCTTGCCAAAATCAACTCGCATTTTCATGTATTCAAATGAGAAAGGTTGGGAAGGGCGACTTATCCTCCAGGGCAATCACTAGCCTGAGAATAAGTGTCCCATCAGTACTCACAGAGCCTCTCTCCGTGGAGGGTAGTGGACACTGCGCCCCAGTCCAGGCCTGGTCCCCAGGACCCTCACGCGTCTCCAGGCGGCTGTTTCTATGACTGCTTTATTCATATCGGTCAGAGCCCACTGGAGGAAGTGCCCAATCCCAATTATTCTGTCCTCACTCCTCTACACCCCTGGAGTGCTATTTCTGTTTGGTGGTGCCTGCCCATAATTTTCCACTGGCTACTTGAAAATCGCTAGAAATGGGATCTGGGGAAATAGGAAATGCAAATTAAAGGGAAATGTGATAAATTTTTAGGTGTCAAATCAGGAAAGGGCTGGAGCAGATGAGGCCCTACTGTGTGCCACTAAGTGGTGGGGCACTTTGAGATCTTGTTTCCCTCATTTGATGCAAGAACTGGGAGGCTGGAAGCATGGATGTTGGTAGATCGGAACCTCGACTCTTCCAAACTGGCAGAAGCTCATGCTAGAGGGGACCAGTGATGGAAACTGAGGGTGTAAGCTGCCAGCTTAACCCTAAATCCTTCCTGAAGGGTTTAGCTTCTCGGTTCCCTGAAACACCTCCCTTCCCCATCCACCCCTGTCTCTCCCACCCCCAATGTACACCCAGGAGCTTTCCCACGCCCTGCAGTCTGCCCCAGTGGTTTAACTTTAGCTATTCAAATGTGATTGCCCTCAGATTTACATGGTTTTATTTAACAGATGCTTTTGTAACACTTATATAAATCGTATCCTACACATGGGGAAATAGGATAAAATGGCATTATAGCAGGGGTTTTTTCATTGTATTGGCTTCCTAATTTCTCTCCTAATTTTAAAATTGTGCTTTTGGACTGGCATGGCATGGCTAGAGGGAGGTTACATTCATTATTTAAAAATTAAAATTCAATTGGAGAACACTATTGTGTGGCTGTTTGGGGGACTTACAGCAAGTTATCCGAAAGCTAACATCAGAAGCAAGTATTTTTAAAAGGTGCATTTGTTTGAAGTTTGATTTTTTAAGGGCCACAGAGCAAAACCAGTACTTAGCTCATACTCTAGTGAGTTTGATTCTAAACAGAAACACTAGGAAGAGGCCTTCTTGGCAGCATTCCCTTTTACTGGGATACTAGCAAAATTTGCAGAACTTTCATCGCTTTCTGAACATTGCCATCCTGCTTGCTGACTATAAATGGATCACAGTAAGGAAATGCAGCTGCCAACACTGGGCATTATCTACGGTAGCAAGTCCAGTGCAGGCCTCCTTGGGTCTATGGTGAGGAATTTGCAGACCTCCATCAACCAACTGATCTCTGCCCTCATTAGGTCCACACCTTGCTCTAGATTCCTGCCAGACTTTTGTTACTCCTTGACAGCAAGTTCCATTTGTGTCTTTGTTTTCTCCCCTGACTCCTACCAGACAGTGGACTAGAACCTCTTTGAGGATAGGAACCACAGTGATCTCTGCTGCCAGAGCAGGGCCTAGAGCCTCGTAGATGTTGTATAAGGATTTGTTGACTCAGTTACTGAACTAGCTGCCCCAGTCTAGAGACCAGCCATTTTGGCGGTCAGGCAGGAAAGGGTGCTGGAGTCTAGAAATTGTATCTACTGACTGCAAAGTCTTCAAGTGAGAAGACCCTGCGTGTGTGTCTCAGCTCAGTGGGCTTATGAAATGAATGGACTAACTGACAGTAGAATGAATAAATGGATGGACAGATATTTCTGGCAGAATGGCCAGGGTCCCAGGGCCCCAGAATCCCTGGACTTCCAGGCCTGCTGGACATGGCTCTTCCCCTGGCATTGATGCCTGATTTTAAGCAAAAGCATAGGGGTGACATGATCACATCAGAAATTCCCCCACCTCACCTGTGCCTGGAGTTTTGGCAGAATCAGCGGGGAGGAGGGGGCTTGCCCATCTAGGGCTGCCAACATGTGACCCAAGGCAAATATTTCACTCTCCCCTTCCCCGCTCTTGTTGTGAAAAGGAGGCGCCTGCACCTTTCAATGGAGATTTTCTTTTGTTTTGGTCTTTTTAAATATATATATATATGTATATTTATATATATATATTTTATTTTCCCACTGTATAGCAAGGGGATCAAGTTATTCTTACATGTATACATTACAATTACATTTTCCCCCCACCCTTTGTTCATGTTTTGGTCTTTTTTTAGGGCTGCACCCACAGCATATGGAAGTTCCCAGGCCAGGGGTCTAATCGGAGCTGCAGCTGCCGGCTTACGCCACAGCCACAGCAATGCAGGATCCTAGCCGTTTCTTCGAACTATACTGAAGCCCAAGAACTCCAGATCCTTACCCCACCAAGCGGGGCCAGGGATCTAACCTGCATCCTCATGGATGTTAGTTGGGTTCTTAACCTGCTGAACCATAACGGGAACTCCTTCAATGGAGATACTGATTAAAAGTTAAAAGAACCCCATCAACTTTCCATTAAGCAGAATGTTTCACTCGGAGATGTAAAGAAAATGTCCGTGTTTAAATAATGAATTTAAATTAGCCAAGAAATGAAGCCGATTCCACGCAGTGAGTAGAAAATCCTTGCAGCAGATGTGTTAGTCCCGGGTTGTGCTTGATGGTTTCCAGTGCCAGGCACAGTATATTCCCGCCCCGGCGCTGGGGAGTGGGGGCTGGGCGGCGGCGTAAGATCAAGAATCATCACAATCCTCCCGGGGTGGTGCCGGACCGGCCGTGGAGGTGGCAGCGTGCTCGAAATTACCAGGCATTTACCTTAATTGCCCTGTCTTTAGGATCTAAGGCATTTTATTCCACATACTTTACCAGTGTGGTGTAATGATTTTCTTAAAGGAATACCAAACCTCTCAGAAACTGTTGTTGCAAGGTATTAACAGGAGACCTCTGGTGTCAACTTCTCCTCCTGAAGTTTTATTGGCCATGAAAGGATGCATGGGAGACCTTGAGCGAGGAAGTCCATCTCCCTCCTTCTCGTCTGGGCTGCTCTCACCTGGCAGCTCCATACTCCAGCTGTATCTAGTGTTCTTTATGACTCCTTCCCCTGCCCCACCCTCACCCGGCGGTGTGGGCTCTGCTACAGCTCAGATGCCGCCCTGCAACTGGGTGGCAAACTCCCTACTTTCAGACCAAGCTTTCTTCCTGGAGCAGATCCCCACCCAGAAACCAGTCCTGCAGCCTGGGAGAGGGGCTCAGAACTTGGATCGAGCCGGACCCGCCTTGGAGGCTTAGAGTTCTAACAGATTTGGTGTAGATTTCTTTCAAAAGCTTTCGATGATGATTCTGTCCGCGAAGTAGATTCTACTCCCTTCACCCCACTGGTCTCCTTCCGCCAAAATACCTTCCATTGTGAATCGTTAGTCTCCTCTGACCTTCTCATGACCCTCCCCTCACACCCCGCCAAGAGAAGTGGTTTCAATAAATAAAGCCCAGTGCTCGGGTTGAAGGTCAGTTTACTCTGGGGCAGAAGCTTCTAAAACTCCTGCAGGTGTTGGAATGGCCATGTCGCAAGAGATGAGAGAGAGAGGAAGCGAGGACTAGAGAGGATATGAAGAGATGCAGACAGGACATTGCAGGGGGTAGGGGGACGCGGTCAGGATTTTGGCCGCCCTTCAACCGACTTGAATTTGCTGGAGAACCCCGGGCAGATAATTCGGTCCTCAGCTTCCCTGTTACAAATGTGGCTGATGTGACAGCCAGGTCTGATGACCCCACCCAGGGGAACCAGGACTTGTGTGAATCTAGGCAAGAAATCGTTTTGGTGATGGAGGGTGAGGAAGTGACTCAGTTCCTGGGGTGGGGAAGCATCCCTCCGTGAGGGGACGAGGACTCTGGGATAACAGGTCCCACGAAGATTTTCCTCCCTTTTGCTCTAGTTTTGCGGTCTTTGTTTCATGATAAACTTTGAGCAGAAGCCTTTCCCTTTCTCATTTCACCGTATCTCCAAAGACAGCAAGCGGCAGCAGCAAAAGCAGAACTTGGGTTTCTATTTCCAAGACCAGGGGAAGTCTCATTAACTAGGAAGTCGCGCAGCGCTCCGCACACTCCCTTGCGCAAAGCCGGCACCTCTGAAGCTAAGGGTCTCTGAGTCTTTGTCTCTCTCATTACACAGGCTCCAACATGGCTTGTGCATGCAACTGACAATGAAAATAGGGTTTGTGTTTAATATCAGGGATTTGGAATCGAATCTGGATTCCCAGTGGTACTCTGCAGGCGACACTCCTGAGCCTCCGTTCTTTCAACTGTAAAGTGGGCACAATAGTACTTACCTCTCACTAGTTGAGTGCAGAGTAAGTACAATAAAGGATAACAAAGTAAAGAGCCTTCGCAAAACCCTGAGAACCTGGGCCGTGCTGGATGCTGGAACGCACAGTGGCAGGTAATGCGGACCTACAATCTAGGCGCCCTCGATCCTCCCTTTTTACAGGTCTTTTCCAGGTGGTCACCGGAAAAATCTCCCGGAAATCATGGTCTCTCCCGGCTACGGTCCTCAGGGAGGAGCGAGCTCCCGAGTGGCAATTGAGCACCAGGCTGCAAGCCAGGTGGCGTCTCAGCGTCCTTAGCGAACCCTATCTAGAATCTCCTCCTAATGTCCCGGACCCGCGGGGCCATTCTCTGGGGGAGTCGGCCGTGGCAGAAGAAAAGCTCCACCTAAAGATGGTCTGGAGATTGCATCAGGTACACCTGAAGGACTTCTGGTGGATAGAGGCTCCCAGAAGCCCATGTGGCTCCCTGCTTCCCACGCATCCTCCCGCCCCAACCATCTCCCTCACGTCCACCCGGCCAGGTACATTAGGTGGACCTGCACCATAGCCCTGGCTGTGGCAGCCTCAGGCAAGACCTGAGTCTGGATCCAGGAAGGATCCCTGTGGGGGAAGTGAAGGGAGAGAGTCTGGGCTCCTGGGAGGCTATTCCACCCTCAGTACCAGAACTTGCTGAGCACTGGGGTGAGAAAGAAGGAGCTTGATTTGCCCAGACACTTCTTTCTCCCTGGGATCCCCTGCTCTTCTTCCCCTGTCAGGGACAGTGTTAGAAGAAACCACTTAGGACTCATAAGGAGCAATATCACTTAATATGCTTTCTAAAATCCTCAAAACCTGAGACAATATTGCTGCAAGGAGACTTTAGTTCCTGTCTTTTAGAATTATTTGATATAGATTCTCCTTAAAAATATTTCTTTCTGGGAGTCCAAGTCCATTTGAAATGAAGCAAGCATGCCGGACCCAGGTCTGATGCTTCAAATATTGAAGACCCTAAGTAATACCTTGTATATGCAAGAAAGCTTCGTTGAGTGCTGAGGCTTAATTTACAAATAATATGGTATGTGAAAAGACCAAGCCACCAAAGGATTTCTCTAGATAGATATAGATCCATGTATATTGATGAGGTGAAAATTCATGAGTTGATTAACCCCTCCTACTGAAGCGACTTGGAAAAGTTGGAGTTTGGGGGTACTCCCCAGAGTTCATATGAATAACAGCCCACATATTTCAGACAGGGCTTGGATGGGCTAAGAAGTTCCTGTGTACCAGGCTCTAGTTAGTTTTTCATTTCTGCTTCATTTAGTAATCAGAACCAGGTGGATAAAAAAATATATTTCCTTCACTGGAGGAGAGGAAAACAACACATCTTCAAAGCTTATTAATTTTCCTTGGATTGGTATTGGGGGAGATGCATTCAGGGGAAGTGGGCTAGTACACAGAAGTCTCAGGCAGCCAGGGATCTCTGGCTAAATGCAGCTTCTGTTTTTACAGCTTACTTAGGGAGAGTTGTTAGTTTTTCTAAGTATAAACCAAGCATTGGTTCTCTAAGCTCAGTGTTTAGGCTACAAAGCACATCCAATGGTCTTATATGCCTACCTTAGAAAAGGAATGGTTTTGACCTCAAACTCGGGAAAATCAGTAGTGCATTACCATGCTTGGAGAATGCCCTTTGGAGGTGTAAAGTGTAACTGGAATGTTAAATACCAGTCACTACCTCCAAGGAAAATAAATCCTTAATTCTCAGCCAGGAAAATAAATCCTTAATTCTACACCTGCTTTGGACCAGGCTTATTAGTGTTATTTGTATCTTTTCTTTTCAAGTGGATAGTTTTACTCAGTTTTCCTTCTGCTCAGTGCTTGCTATTTTTATCTTACCTTGAAAACCCTGAGATCAGGTCAGGCGCCAGACTTCTGAGACACCCCAGGCAGGGCTGATGGGTTTCCCAGGGGTCCATTCCTCTACTCCATAAACTCAGGTACTAGAGTCAAATCAGAATTAAGGGTCAGGAGGGAAGCCTGGCATGTATTAGTCAGGTCGCTATGAGGAAAGTAGGTGAGCAGGCTGTGGGGAAGCAAAGCCAGGGAGGACCCTTCATCAGGGAAGCCATGTCAGTTCATTAGTTTCTGTGGATTAAAGCAGTACAGGTGATATTGAGTGGTAGACTTTGCTAGTTATTCTCTGTTATTCTTCTGAGCTCCCTCCTCTGTCCTGCCTTCTGCCCCAGAGGCCAATCTCTATGGGTCACAAGGCTCAGTTTTCCTTGCCATTGGGCTTCCAGCTGGGTTTGGCCAATGTGGGGATAATGATGCAGACAGGCATGGAGGGCAGGAGGATAGAGCAAGAGGAGAACTTCTGCTTTCTCCCTGCATCACTGTGGCTTTAACCGGCTCTGTGTTCTGGGTGAGGAAGCCCCCTCTTTGCAGTTTCAACGCTCATAACACTTTTTTTGTTTCTTTACCCCTTTTCCCTTCAGATCAAGGGTGGTAACACCTCCCTGCTGTTGCTAGACCTTGAATGTTAGTCCCCCCACTTTTTTTTTTTTTTTAATTTTAGGTCTGCACCTGTGGCATATGGAAGTTCCCTGGACTAGAGATTGAATCCAAGCCACAGCTGTGACCGACACCAGAGCTGCAGCAATGCAGGATCCTTTTACCCACTGTACTGGGCAGGGATTGAACCCAAACCTCTGCAGCTACCTGAGCCGCTGCAGTTGGATTCTTAACACACTGCACCAGGACGAGACCTCTGAATGTTAGTTCCCTTTAACTTCACCTATACCTGTATAAATAGTTCTCTCCATTATCTCTGTGTAAGACGCTCCATGTCCCACGTGCTGTGCTAGAAACTGAGATTAAATTTAAGACAATGCTTCTGTATCATTATTGTTAATGTTGGGTGTCTCTGTGATTAGGAAGTTAACAAAAGTGAAATTTCTAGATCAAAAGATGTAATTGTTTAATGCTTTTGAGACATCTTGCTGCACATCTAGTAAAATGGCAACAGAAACCTATGAGTGATTCTTTTCCTCATATACCCTATAACTTTGTATTTCGGTTAAAAAATTACATGAAATTGTTTTAATTTGCATTTTGGAGATTACTATTGAAGTTGAATATTTTCATTTTAATTAATTAATTAATTTTAATTTTTATTTTTTTTAAGGCCACAGGTGCCCTATGGGAAGTTCCCAGGCTAGGAGTCAAATCAGAGCTACAGCTGCTGGCCTATGCAACAGCCACAGCAACACAGGATCTGAGCCGTGTCTGCAACCTACACCACAGCTCACAGCAATGTGAGATCCTTAGCCCAGTGGGTGGGGCCAGGGATTGAATCTGCATCCTCATGGATACTAGTTGGGTTTCTTTCTGCTGAGCTACCATGGGAATTCCTGAAGTTGAATATTTTTAGATTTCTATTGAATATAAATATTTCTTCTTTTGGGAACTGTATGCTCACACCTTATTCAGTCAATTTTTTAGTCAAAGTTTTGAGTGCTTATCTCTCTTTCATTTAAAGAATGTTAATCTCATCTCTCCACAAATATTGTGAGTTTTTCACCAGGCTTTCACTTACATTATAATCTTGCATAGATTTGAAAAATATCCATCAATATATATATTTTTTTGTCTTTTTGTCTTTTTTGTTGTTGTTGTTGTTGTTGCTATTTCTTGGGCCGCTCCCGCGGCATATGGAGGTTCCCAGGCTAGGGGTTGAATCGGAGCTGTAGCCACCAGCCTACGCCAGAGCCACAGCAACGCGGGATCCGAGCCGCGTCTGCGACCTACACCACAGCTCACGGCAACGCCGGATCGTTAACCCACTGAGCAAGGGCAGGGACCGAACCCGCAACCTCATGGTTCCTAGTCGGATTCGTTAACCACTGCGCCACGACGGGAACTCCCCTGCTTGCATAATTTGATGTTGCTCTTTTAATTTCTCTCTCTTTAAGATGGCACCAAAAGTATTAACATTTTCATATGAAGGCATTAAAATATCAACAAATATCTGAAATGTCCTTAGATCAATAAGTAATATTCCTTCTCTTCCTTCCTGCCTCTCCCTGTCTCTCTCTCCCCCTTCTTTCCTTTCCTTTCCTTTCTCCTCCCTTTCTTCCTTTTTTTTGATAAAAGTAGACCTAGAATGAGAGTTCCCTTGTGGTCTAGTGGTTAGGATTCTATGGCCTGTATTCAGCCCATAGTCTGGGAACTGAGAAAAAAAGAAAAGAGAAAGAAGTAAACCTAGAATAGTGTACTTAGCACGGGGCTAATTACTAACCAGGGGACTTAAGGTAAATACTTAATCTCTTTGAACATTAGCGCCTTATTGATAAAACGAAGCTAATATTATCTAGCTCATGGATTATATTATGCTATGATATGGATACTTGAATACTCAATTTCTATCTTTGATTATTAAAAAGTTTTTTTTTTTTTTATTTGGTTGCACCTGTGATACATGGAAGTTCCCAGGCCAGGGGTTGAACCTGGACCTCCACAGCGACCTCACCACTGCAGCTGGATCCTTAACGCACTGTGCCCCAGCAGGAACTCCTATTAAAAGTATTACTGAACAATATTTATTTACCATTTAAATTACTTCCTGACAATATGGTAGACATATTTCAAGGTTACATTAATTTTCAAAAATTTCTGGTTTAGGCACATGGCCTATGTGTTATTTTGGGGCAGCATCTAGGATGCTACCAAGAACAGTCCCTTCCTAAGCACTTGGTTATTTATTTTTTAAAGTTAGCGCAGAAAAGTAATTTCCTTTTTTTGTCTTTTTTTTGCTATTTCTTGGGCCGCTCCTGTGGCATATGGAGGTTCCCAGGCTAGGAGTCAAATCAGAGCCGTAGCCACCGGCCTATGCCAGAGCCACAGCAACGCAGGATCCGAGCCGCGTCTGCAACCTACACCACAGCTCGCAGCAACGCCAGATCCATAACCCACTGAGCAAGGGCAGGGATCGAACCCGCAACCTCATGGTTCTTAGTCGGATTCGTTAACCACTGCGCCACGACGGGAACTCCTAATTTACTTGTTGTCTGAAGGGGTTACTCTCATGCTTGGGAGGAAGCTGCCCTCATGGAACACCCACAGAGCAGTGAGATGATATATGGGTAAGGAGTCCTTCTCTGCAGAATACATCTCATTTTGTGGGCAGTCTGCAACCAGTATTGAACTCATTACGGTAGGTGTGAGAGTATTACCTTCAAGGTAAAGAGTATTATCTCCATTTTACAGATGAGCTTGTAGAAAACCAGAGACGGAAGCAACTTGCCCAAGTGGCAAAGCTAGGCATCCCTGCCTGGCCATGTGTGCCTCTAGCGCAGGAGTTTCCCTCAGGAAGGCCCGAGGATACCTGAGTGCATCGACCTCTACGGTCCGGCTGCTCTGAGGCCCAGCATCGGGGAATTGTGCAGCACAGAACATTCTTTCATCTTGAACTTCTGTCTCCTTCTGTCTCTGTGGAGTCTCAGAGATGACCAGAGGGTTTTATGTGCCACTTTCCTGATCTCATATATTAGCTGCTTGGTTATTTGGAGAGAGGTTGGTAGAGGGTAGAGGAATATAAAATAAACATTTGAGGGCTTGCTAAGTGCCAGGCATTGAGCAAAGCACTATTATTTACATTATTTCATCTAGTAGCTTTTCTTTTTCTTTTGGCCTTTTAAAACAATGGTGTAATATAACAGAAAAATGAACAAAACAGAAAACAATGATTTAACCTAAAGAAAAAACTCAAACTGCCATCACCAAGGTTAAAAAATAGAACAGTGCTAACACCTCAAGACTCCTCCTGTACTGTTAATCCACTCACCATCACCTCCCTCACCTCCAAACATTAGTAACATTAGTACTAGCTTGACTCTTAGGATTACTACTTTCTTGTGTTTATCTGTAATACATCAGCTGAGCATGTATCCATAAGTACTATAGTTTTTGCTGGCTTGGGTTTTAAACTTTATATGATTGGAATAGTACAGTATATACTCCTTTGGCTTCTTAGCTCAGCATAAACCTTTGTTAGAGATTCATCTATGTTGTTCCCCACAGATGAAGTTTGTTCATTTCCTTCAAGTATATATTGCACTGAGGAATGTACCACAATTAATTTATGCATCCTACTTAGAAGAGTATGGGAGTTCCTTAAAAACTCAATATAGAGTTATTGTATGATCCAGCAATCCCACTTCTGGGCATATATCTGAGAAAACTCTAATTCGAAAAGATACATGTGCCCCAATGTTCATAGCAGCACTATTTATAATAGCCAAGACATGGAAACAACCTAAGAGCACATTGACAGATGAGTTGTCCACAGATGAATGGATAAAGATGTGGTATGTATACACACACACACACACACACACACACACACACACAATGGAATATTACTCAGCCACGAAAAAGAATACAGTAATGCCATTTGCAGCAACATGGTTGGACCTAGAGATTATCACATTAAGTGAAGTCAGACAGAGAAAGACAAATATCATATGGTGTCACTTATATGTGGAATCTAAAAAAATGGTATAGGGAGTTCCCATTGTGGTGCAGTGGAAACAAATCTGACTAGCAACCGTGAGGTTGCAGTTCAATCCCTGGCCTCGGTCAGTGGGTTAAGGATCTGGCGTTACTGTGAGCTGTGGTGTAGGTCGAGGAGGCAGCTTGGATCCTGCGTTGCTGTGGCTGTGGTGTAGGCTGGCAGCTATAGCTCCGATTCTACCCCCAGCCTGGGAACCTCCATATGCTGTGGATATGGCCCTAAAAGGGCAATAAATAAATAAATAAATGGTACAAATGAACTTATTTAGAAAACACAAACAGACTCGCACAGAAAACAAACGTTTTTAAAGGGGATAGGGAGGAGGAGGGGAGAGATAAATTATAAATTTGGAATTAACATATACACACTACTGTATATGAAATAAACAACAAGGACCTATTGTATAGCATAGGGAGCTATTTCCATATCTGTTAATAATCTGTAATGGAAAAGAATCTGAAAAAAATTTATGAATTACTTTGCCGTACACCCGAAAGGAACACAACATTGTAAAACATAATTAAAAAATGGTAAAAAAAGAATATACCACAATATTTACATCCTACTCTTGATGGATATTTGGGTTTTTACCAGTTTTTAAGCTATTATAAATGAAAGTGCTATGAGTACTGCTGTACATGCTTCTTGGCACATATGTGCATACATTTCTATTGGGAGTAGAAATGCTGGGTCATAGAGTATGTGGATATTCAACTTTAATAGATAATGCCAATTTTTCTTCTTACGACCTTTCTTATCTTGGACCCCAGAAACTCTGAATACAGTTGAACCCAGCATTTTAACATAAACTCTCCAGAAGTCTGAATCTCATGCCTTTGATTTCAAGCTTTTCTTTTAAGAATTCGGCTCTAGGTGGAGAGCACAGTAAAAACCCATGAGATGTACTCTTAACTGGCATGTAGTGTAGACATACAGTTTACACACACACACACACACGAAAGAAAAAGAAAGAAGGAAAAAAGAAAAAAAAACAAAACCCCAAACCCTTCAAGTCTCCTGCTCCAGCCTTACTCATATAATGCAGAAAGAACAACGAGACTGCCATGAAAGCAGTTGGATTAAGGGGGGCAAAAGCGGTGATCTAGGAGGCTCTTTGGGATCAGCGTCTACATCGCCCAGAGAGGTGAGATCTGTTAGCTGTTTAAGCTCGACTGCGAGGTGGTCCTAGAGCTGCTTCTGGAAGGACGAAAAGCGCCGGGTGGGCGCCGGCAGGTGGGTTGAATCCTCCAGGGCCCAGACCAGGGGGCGGGGAGAAAGTGGGCGCGCGGCTCGGCTCGTTGCTGGGCGACGGAACCCGTTCTCCTTACCTGAGCGGTGGCTCCCACCCGCCCGGCCGCTCGGCCCTGGAAAGGCGGGTAGGGTTTTTGGTCCCGCCGCCGAGGTGCCAACTTCCCCGCCACCTGAATGGGAGCAGAGGCATCCCCAGAGGCGGGTGAGAGGAGGACGCCTACTGGGGCAGGGGTAACTTCGTCTGGGGAGTGCTGTGGGAAGGAAAGGCTGCACTATTTGGGCGGATAATTTCTGTGTTCCTCTTCCATGATCTCCGCGAAAATCGGGGTGGAAAATAGGGCTGAGATTGGGGCTGGGAGCCCGGGCTGAGGAGCTGGAAGAGTGACAGTCTGGTGGGAGCAAATAATAGGTAGATTGTGATGACCAGGCAGTGGGGAAAAGATTAAGGGTTAGGAAGGCAAGAGACAGGGAGGAATCTGAGGGGGCTGCGGGGAGGGTGGAAGGTTTAATTTCTAACTCCCTGACATTTTCTGTTATCTCTTGTCAGGGACTAGTTGTTTGGGGCAAACCTTAAACTCCCCAGGGGACCTCCCCCACTGAGCTCATTGTGTCTAATTATGGAATAGGGAGCTTTTTTCCTGAGTGTGGCCCTGAAAAGCTGGTGGGCAGTGGGACATTCTGGCTTAATTCAAGGATTATTTGGTATTGAAGGCCGCAGATCCACAATCAATCTTTTGCGGATTACCACTGCAGGAATCTAAGGGAACTCAGTAGTTTTAATTTTTAGCATGCAAATATAAAAGTTTAACAAATTTTTATTTCCTATTTACAACTTTATAGAGGTATAATTTGTATTCAGTAAGCTATACAGAATGCATAGGCTGTGTAATGTCTGGGTGTACAATTTGATGAGTCTTGACAGGTGTATATGCTTTTGAAATAATTACTTCAGTAAAAGAAATGAAAGCTTTTCATTCCTCTGCCCCCTTTGCTATCCACCCCTGCTCTCACCTTCTCCTACCACCTCCAACCAACTACTGATCTGCGTTTTCTATACATTTACATAATGGAAACATACAATATATATACTGTTCTGTGTCTGGGTTCCTTCAGTCAGCATAACGATTTTCCAGAACCTTTCCCTGGATTACTGTAGTAAGTACTAAGTTTTGAAATTGGTTGGGGGAAGTCTTCTACCTTTTTCTTTTTGAAAATCACTTTAGCTATTTTAAGTCATTTGTAGATGTGTATACATTTTAGAATCAGCCTGTAATTTCTTTAAAGAAGCCTGCTGTAATTTTGATTGGGAATGCATGGAATTTATAGCTCTACTTGGAGAGAATCACCATTTTAACAATATTGAGTCTTCTAGTTTACAAATATGGTTCCTAGATTTATGTAGGTCTTTAATTTCTCTTAGTAATGTTTTGTAATTTGCTGTGTAGAGATTTTGGACATCTTTTGTTAAATTAATTCCTATGTACTTTATGTTCTGGAGGGCATTATTTTCCAACTGTTTGATGTTAGTGTATAAGAATACAATTGGAGTTCCTGTTGTGGTTCAGCTGGTTAAGGATCTGATGTTGTCTCTGTGAGAAGGCTGGTTCTATCCCTGCCCTGGCCTCACTCAGTGGGTTAAGGATCTGCTCTTGCTGTGGGCTGCAGTGTAGGTCACAAATGCACTCGAATCCAGTGTTGCTGTGTTGTAGAATAGGCCTCAGATGTAGCTTCGATTCGACCCCTAGTCTGGGAACTTATGTATGCCACAGGTGTGGCTGGAAAAAAAGAAAATAAATAAGAGGAACAATTGATTTTGTAGTTAAACTTGTACAACCTAGATAATTCAATAATTACACTAGTAATTGTTTTGTAAATTCCTTGAGATTTTTAACCTAAAAACCATGTAATCTGCAAACAGAGACAGTTTTACACTTTCCCTGTCAGTTTTTATTCCTTTTATTTCTTTTCCCTGCCAAATTGCAATGGCTAAGACCTCTAAAACAATGTTGAATCAATGTGGTAAGAATTGAGACATTTTTCAGAATTCCCTTGTGTGATAGTGGGCTAAGGATTCTGCGTTGTCAGTGCAGAGGTTGGGGTCACTGCTGTAGCATTGGTTTGATCCCTGGCCTGGAAAGTTCTGCATGCCATGTGCCCAGCTCCCCTCCCCCACCCTGAAAGAGTTGAGGCATTTTTGCCTAGTTTTCCATTTTAAGGGGAAATCAAAAATAAAATGTTAGTGGCAAATTTTTTTTTTTTTGTAAATTCTATTAATCAGATTGAGGATGTTCCCTATGATTCATAGTTTTCCCAGAATTATTTCTTTATTTTTATCACAGAGACTGTTGGATTTTGTCATGTGATTTTCTACTATTAAAATGATCATTTCTTTTTCCTCCTGTACTCTGTTGATATTATGAATTATATCGATTTTTATATGCTAAATCAACTTTTCAACTCTTGGGATAAATGCTATATTATCAGGGTATATTATTCTTTTCAAAAAGAGAAGATTTTTTATTTGATATGCTAATATTTTAAATTTTTTTGCATCTATGTTTATGAGGGATGTATGTATGTACTTCTCCTTTTTAAAAAGAATGTCAGGTTTGGTATTAGGGTTATGTACATCTCAGAAAATGAGTTTCTTTCTCCTATTTTCTGAAAATGTTTGTTTAAGATTGGTGTTATTTCTTTCTTGAGTGTTTGAAAGAACCATCTTGGCCTGGAATTTCTTTATGGTGAGATTTCTGGTAATGAATAAGTTTATTTAACATAGAACTATTCAGATTTTTTGTATCTTATTTTAATTTTGATAAATTTCAGTTTTGTAGATTTCCCCATTTCATCTAAATTATTAGATTTGTTTATCATATTCTCTCATTACCCTTTACTATCTGTTGTGAAAATTCTTTTTTCATTCCTATATTGGTGCCTTTTGTTTTCTTTTATTTTTGAGGCGTCTAGCTAGGAGTTATAAAAATTTTATTTATTTTTTTAAAAAGAACCAACTCTTGGCTTTGTTAATTTTCTCAACTGTTTTTCTGTTTCCGAATTGATTAATATATGTTCTTATATCCTTCTATTTACTTTGGGTATATTTTACTCCTTTTTTTCTTTATTTTTAAGGTGGAAACTTAGATTATTGATGTTAGACCTTTTTAAAATTTATTTAAGCATTTAAGCTGTACTTTTCTTTCTGATCACTGCTTTAGTCGTATCCCACACATTCGGATATATTTTATTTTATTTAGTATACAATATTTTTAGATTTAATAAATTTTCTACATTCCATTTTGTCTATTAACTTTTTATTACACCTTTTTTGTTTTGTTTTGTTTTGTATTACCTAGAGTTACTGTTGAACTAGTTCTCATACAATGCAGAAATCAGAGTTCCCATTGTGGTTCAGTGGTAACGAACCCGACTAGTATCCATGAGGACATGTGTTGGATCCCTAGCCTTGCTCAGTGGGTTAAAGGATCTAGTGTAGCTGTGTGTAGGCCACAGACTCGGCTTGGATCTGGCATAGCTGTGGCTGTGGGGTAGGCCGGCAGCTATAGCTCCAATTTGACCCCTAGCCTGGGAACTTCCATATACCTACAGGTGTTGGCCCTAAAAAACAAAATAAAATAAATCTTTTTTCTTTTAAAATGCAGAAATCTTAACAACCAGAGTTCTTTTACCCCCATTCCAGTCTCTAGTTTTTGTCATATGCATTATATCTATGTGTACAAACACCCTATGTGACAATGTTTAATATTTTGTACAATTTTTGAAAATATGGATAAAAGATGGTTTTTCAAACTTACTCAGAAATTTGCCATTTCTGATCTTTATTCATTCCTGAAGAATTTGATTTTCCACTAGTATAATTTCTCTTTAGTCTGCCTGAAAAACTTTTTTTAGCATTTCTTGTAGTTTTAGTCTGCTGGTGAGTAATTCTCCTAGTTTTCTCATATCTGAGTTATCTTCATTTTGCTTTCATTTTTTAAAGAATATTCTTGATATCTGATTCTGGGTTGGCGGTTTTTTGTCTTTTAGCATGTTTCACTGTCCTGTGGTTTCAGCGGTGTTTGATGGGAAGTTCATTATCATTTGAATTATTTCCCTATAATTAATGTGTTTTTTTTCTCTGTTTCCTTTAGTATTTTAATCTTTGTTTTTGGTGTCCAGCAACTTACATGTGATTTTCTTTGACTTTATCCAGCTTGGAATGTATGGAGTTTTTTTTTTTTTGGTGCCCTGCTCCTAGGCCAGGGGTCAGATCTGAGCCACAGCAGTGAACTAAGCCACAGTTGGGGCAATGCTGGATCCTTAACCCACTGTGCCAGGCTGGGGATCAAAACCACTTCCCAGCATTCCCAAGGCGCTGCTGATTCCCTTGCGCCACAGCAGGAGCTCCTGTATGGAGCTTTTTGAATCTGTGAATTTATATATTTCTCCAATTTTGGGCTGTTCTCAGACGTCATTTCTTCAAATATTTTTTCCAGCCCATTCTCCCTTCTCCTTTGGGGATACCAATAACCCATATGTTAGAGCTTTTGATATTGTCTCACAGGGCTCTGAGGGCTTTTTTTTTTTTTTTTTTTCTTAGAACTTTTTTCTCTCTCCTTTAAATATTGGATAATTTCTGTTAATTTATCTTTCAGTTTACTGATTCTTTTCTCTGAAATCTCCACTCTGCTAATCAAATTTTTATTGAAAATATTATATTCTTTGATAAGAAATTTCTATTTATTTTTGTTTCTCTGCTAAGATCTTCACTTTTTATTCTTCTAATGTATTTTCCTTTAATTCATTGAGCATAGATATAATAGCTGCCTCACAATCCTTGTTTAATAATTTCAATATCTGTGTTATCTCTGGACTGGTATCTGTTAATTTTCTTTGCCTTTGTGATTAGGTCACATTTTCCTGGATCTTTTTATGCTAAGAATTTGTTGGTTATATCCTGGACATTGTGAACATTTGATTGTGTAAACTCTGGGTTCTGTTACATCCCTCTGAAGAAGGTTTATTTTTTTCATTTAGCAGGCAGTTCACCACCTTGACTCACTGTGAGCTCTCATTCTCTGTGGTTGGAGGTTAAGTTCAGCTAAATATCAGTTCTGCTCTTTAAGCTTTTGCTTCTGTTTTCTATATCATTTTAAACCAGTACATGTGAGTGTTAGTTTTGAGTTTGTCCCACATGTTCAGGGTTCAGAGGTCAATCTAGACTTGTGTGGGGTTTAGACACAGAATTGGGGGATTAACCTCTCTGCCTCTCTTGCCTCTGGGATTTCTCTCCTCACTGGTGATTGTTGCCTGGGCTTTTTTCACCCCTCTAATTCTTCTGGCCAGAATGATGAAGAGCTTTCAGGTCCGTGTTTCCATAAGTTTTGACTCTCTTCCACAATATGCAAAATCTTTTGTTTACTTCTAAGAATCCTCAGGTAGTTGATTTTTATATTTTTCCCAGAGTTTATAAATTATTATTAATGAGGGATTGGTTCGTAAGACGTATATGTGGGACTTCAACAAAGTGCTTTTGAAGTTGAGAGCATGCAACATTTAATATGTCAAAAGCATGATGATAATAATTAAGGAAAAACCCTCCTTCATTTTCCTGTTTTTGGCTATTTAATCAATTAGATTAAGCAAGTCCAAGATGGAAAGATAAAACATGGGGAGAAGAAAAAGGCAGGGAGGGTGAGTGTTTTTGTTGTTCCATTACCCTATTATGTATTTGCATATGCATGTATTTTTGTATGTGTAGATGTGTATTCCTAGGTAATGGTTATAAAAAATTGAATAGGAAGTTTTTAGTCATTGAAATTTCTATGGGCTTCCGAACAATTTAGAAAAAAAATCTCTTCTGAGCTGGAAAACATCTTTTCTTTGTTTTCTATTTCATTTTTAACCAGCATGATGTGTTAGTTACTATTATTGATATTGCTAGAATTAAAGGTAGCAAAACATGTATTATAGAAAGTGTGGGATAATAGAAAAATTAGTTATCGCATTTCTTATCAAAGTTATTTAAATGTTGTATCTTTCCTTTTAGGCTTTTCCACAAATTATTATTACTATTTTAGCTTTTTTTTTTATTTAAACAGGGCCACACATGCAGCATATGGAAGTTCCCAGGCTAGGGGTCAAACTGGAGCCGCAGCTGCTGGCCTATGCCACAGCCACAGCAACTCCGGATCAGAGCTGCGTCTGTGACCTACACCACAGCTCCTGGCAACTCTGGATCCCCAAACCACTGAGCAAGGCCAGGGTTTGAACTTGTATCCTTATGGATACTAGTTGGGCTCATTACTACTGAGCCACAATGGGAACTCCCAGACTTTTCCATAAATTATAATCCGTGCGCAAACAGATCTCTTTTCTACCACTGATATTTCAAAAGGAAATGTTTTTCAGAATATTTTCATCTTCCTTGCAATGCTGAAGATTCTACTAAATGAGATAGACTGTCCTTGGACTTAGTTCTTTTGGAATTGGGTGCTGTGTATTGCAATTGATGTTGATGTGAAATTTTGGAAGTGAATTGAGATGATATTTGGCCATGGGCTCAAGGGAATCTAAATCTTGTCTCACTGAGGTGCCTGTATACAGGTGACTGTATATAGAAGGAGGTCGAGGACAAGTAATTCATTTAACCGGCTGGGGCTTTGGTTCCATTCCCAACATAACACTCTGATGGGCTAGGCCTAACATATGAAGGACCCCTTTCACTCTGTGAGGTGTTCGTGTAGTCTTGAGCCAGGTCGTCTGGTGACCTGCTCTATGTATTTCATCTTTAATTAGCATCTAGAGCAGGGTTTGGGATCTTCTGTTCTTACAGGAGGAACAGCCACAGTTTCAAGAACCAGAGAGCAACCTGTCTCAGAATTCACACAGGTAGCCCTCCCTGGGCCTTTCACTGTTTGGGGCGGGGAGCTTCCTCTTCATGTCTGACCAGACCTTGTAGGAGAGGAGAGAAGGCTGGCTCTTGACCTTTCTCCCTCACTGGTCAGGCATTGAACCTCCTGGTAGAGGAGGAAGGGAAAAGGCACAGAGATCCAATAATTGGGAAGAAGAGGAGGATGAAATTACTGCCCAGGTTGCGAAGGTTTCAAGCACATTTTGTCCCATTTCACAGTGTAGGGTAAACAATCAGCCTAGATTGTGAGCAGCAGGTGTGCCACCGTAGGTAGAGTAATACTTCCTCCTTTCAGGACAGCTAGTTTTTTCCCCTTGAGTATCTCCAAACCAGAACTAGTCTCTTTCTACCAAAAAAAAAAAAAAAAAAAAAAAAAAAAAAAAGGAGAACATATTGTTTTCCAATGAGATTGGATGTTTAAAAATTATTTCAGGAGTTCCCGTCGTGGCGCAGTGGTTAACGAATCCGACTAGGAACCATGAGGTTGCGGGTTCGGTCCCTGCCCTTGCTCAGTGGGTTAACGATCCGGCGTTGCCGTGAGCTGTGGTGTAGGTCGCAGACGCGGCTCGGATCCCGCGTTGCTGTGGCTCTGGCGTAGGCCAGTGGCTACAGCTCCGATTCGACCCCTAGCCTGGGAACCTCCATATGCCGCGGGAGCGGCCCAAGAACCAAGAAATAGCAACAACAACAACAACAAAAAAGACAAAAGACAAAAAAAAAATAAAAATAAAAATTATTTCACATATTTTGTGGTGTTAAAGGGCGGGTGGGGGTCATAACGGCAACAAGCTCTGATGGACTGGCCCATTTAACATTGGGATACCACCTACCTTGAAAACACAATAGAAGTTCTATTTCCTATTGGCTCATTTTTACATATAAAGAACAACTTTCCTATGAAGAACTGGAGGGAATGTACTGAGAAATGTTAAACAATGAACACTTGTTAAACTTCAGTTGGAAACCAAGGGCCTGGGAGAAATTGGGAAGGGATACAAAGCAGGAACCAAGAAACAAAAGGGAAGTGCAGTTGAGAGAGTCAAGTGAGATTCCCATCAGGTACTAATGTGTTTCTGGTCTGTGCTCTGTTCCAATTACTACCTTTCAGTCTTTTGTAGGAAGAAATGTAGATGGTGTCAGTACGAGCATAATACCACCTGTGCAAACAATAAACAGCCAAAACACTATGAGGGGGATTATACAGCATTTTTTTAAATAAGGAAACTTCCTTAAGGGCTTTAGAAGTCATTTCTTATGTTCATATACTGTGGCTTGGAAAAGAGGCAAAAGATTATTATTTTCACTTTTTAATATGAAATCTTGTTACAGGTAGAATTAAATAGTCCAAGGTCTAGTCAGTGGGAGAGCTGGGTAGAGAAAGCAAGCCTGTTGATTCCCAGATGAGAGCTCTGTCATATAGCAGGGTCTTGGATTTGAGAACCAGCAGTGGCTATTTTAGGGATTAAAAGCAATATGACTATATTTAGACGCTAAATAGGATCTTTTCTTAACATTGTCCATAGTATATGATAAATGAAGAAATCTAAATTGTAAAAATAACTCTTTTATGAATTGTTATGAAAGAAATTTAACCAAGAAATGTGGATAGGTGATATGCAAAGAAATGCAAAGTAACATAAAAAAATATTTCTTTCCACATTTAAGTGTTAAATCCGTTGGATTTTAGAGTGGGGCATAAAATGAGGTACTCCCCCACTTCCTACCTTGTCCTCCGCCAGTCAACTGACTGTCTCAGCACTACTTACGGAATAATAATAATGCTCTCATTATAGTCTAACCCCTATTATTCTTAATTTTGCTCACTCAGTCTGCATGTTGATTCTATCAGCTGTGTTTCAGTTTAATTTTTCTATGAGTTTTAATTATCTTGTTGGACAAGTGTTCCCTCATTTCTCTTGTTCAAAATTTTGGCTAATCTACTCTGTTTATTCTTTCAAATGAATCCAGAATTACTTTTCAAATTTCAAAATATCATTTTTTGACTTTGATTATGATGGCATTAAACCCAGTACAATATTTTGGGAAGACCTGATAAATTTAAAATATTTAGCCTTCTTACCAAGGAATATTAACTGCCTATTTAGTTCAATCTTTCTTTTATGCCTCAGTGAAATTAAAAATTTTGTTCATGCAGTTTCAGTACATTTCTTATTATGTTTAATCCTAGGTATTTACTCTTTTAAATAAATTATAAATGGGATTTTACCATGATGCTTTTGGTATAAAGGAGGTTATTGGGTTTTTTTTGTATAAATTAAAAAAAATTAAATGCCTTGCAGACTTTATTACAATTTTAAATAGTTCTTTAGGGCTTAAGTTTTCTTGGTAGATAATCATATTTGCAAATAATGATATTCCAGAGGGGTTTCTGGTTTATTATTTTATTTTCAAAGAAGCTTGGCCTTGATTTTTCTAAGACATTAATAAATTAGTTCTTCTAATTCATTATTTTCAGCTTTTATTTTCATTGTTTTGCCCTATTTCTTTTCTTTTCTTTGTTTCTTTCTTTCTTTTTTTCTTTCTAGGGCTGCACCTGTGGCATACAGAGGTTTCCAGGCTAGGAGTCGAATCGGAGCTACAGCTGCCGGCCTATGCTACAGGCACAGCAATGCCAGATCCAAGCCATGTCTGTGACCTACACCACAGCTCAAGGCAACACAAGATCCTTAGCCCACTGAGCAAGGCCAGGGATTGAACCCACAACCTCATGGTTCCTAGTCGGATTCCTTCCTGCTGCACCATGATGGGAACTCCTGTTTTGCCCTATTTCTTGACACTCTCCTCTTCTTAGCTTCTGTGGAACTTGATTCTCATTTTCCCAACTTTGTGATAGCTCTTGCCCCTTCCACCTCCCACCTGTGAGTGTACTAAAGAATCTGTCATTAGTCGTTCTCTACTTATACTTCTGTTAGCCCAGCTGTTGGTAATGATCTCAGAACTCTCAGGATCTCAAAATTCACTTGCCGTAGTTCATTCTGCTGAATAGCATAAGTTTTTCTTAATACCTATAACATAAAATTTACCATCCTAATATGCATTTGGTTATGAGCAAGACTTCATCAAAATCATTCACAGTTGCTGTTTTATTTATTCCTAATCACTGGCCAGACCCTATCAGTTTTACCTTCTACAGTATTTTCACTCTTGTTACCAAACCCAGGCCCTTAGGTCTTACAGACTCTTAGTGCCCTCTCTCCTTTTATTCCTTTTCGCACTTAAAACTGGTAGCCCCCAAGCCCCAGGTACTATCAAGCCACTTTTCTGTTAAGTTTTTGGAGCATCTCCATTAGCCCACAGAAAAAGTGCAAACACTCGGCATTCAAGGCCTCATGATCTCACTGCAGCCTACTTTGGGGCTGATTACCTCTCTCCCTTCATACATTCCATCTCCAGGGGCCCAAGAAGGCTGGGTAAGGAACCCAGACAACAAGGACCAGCTGGAGAAGGAAGGGGAAATTGCTATCCTGCCACAAGAGTACAGACTGGGCCTTTGCATTGCCAGAACCTTCCTTTTTTTCCCCAGAGAAGATGCAAGTCTAGATTTCAATGTGAAAATTCTCTCAATTTAAAATTGTTGGCTGTGAATTCATATTTTTAAAAGACTGAGCAATTGAAAAACATATTTGCAGGTGGGATCCTGCCCAGCCACAGCTGACCTCTATTTTCTCTTCTTGGCAGGGTTACTTTAGACTTTCTTTGCCTGTAGGTAGTGTGGTCTCTCTTGCCTGGAAGTGTGACACTACATTATTGCCTCAAGAAATATTAAAACAAATCCAACAGGGGTTTTGGAAACCCTGACTGTAAAAAAGTTACTGAATTTAAAGGTTTTTCATTGTTCCTGTGAAAAGGCCAATAGTTGGATTTAAAGTGATATAAAGGAATACTACCCACCTGTGCACAGTGAGTGTGCACCATGAGAAGCTTTTTTGAGCTGAAATTTTATTTATCAATGGACGTTTTATTACATATATTAATATATTGTCATTTCACAGGACAAATTAGTCAGGATGTCCACGATTTCAAAGCACTTTGGATTGAAGTACAAAGAAGAATCATACATGTTTAAGGAGCTTGAGAAGGTTCGCAAGGAGACTAAAAAGGATTTTCTCCTACTCAAGCAGAAGTTGGCCTCCAGGCTGCCTGTGGTTGAAGTCTCCGCTTTCGGCCCCCAGATCCCCGGCCCGGTCCGCCTTGGGGAGAAGAGAAGCGTTTGCCGAGAGGGGCCCCTGAAAACATCAGGTTCCCCTCGGGCCAAAGGCCCTGCGGCCCCCGATGCAGCCCTGCGGCAGCCGGTGCCCCGAGATACAGCGCGGCCCCCAGGCCCGAGCCAGGCGGCCGCTCCCGGGAAGACGCAGCCCTTCTGCCCCCAGGACTTCTACTTGCGGAGCTCCGCGTTCCTCCGACACCCGCCCCTGAAGAAGCCGCCGGTCATCGCTTCCAGGGCCGGCACGTCCAGACCCGTGGTCCTGAGGCCGCCGCCCGCGCGCAGGGAGAAGGCCCCGGCGCGTCGGGGTCCCAGGAGCCCGCGGCCCGCGGCCCGCATTCCCGTCCAGGGCCCGGCCCGGGGGCGCGAGGCGAGCCAGAGGCCGGCCCCGCTCGGCAAGGCCCGTAGGGCCCCAGAGAGGAAGAGCAGCTCCCCTTCCAGCGACGCCAGCGACGCCAGCGACGCCGAGGCGGCCGGCCGGCGGAGAGGGACGATTCGCACCCGCTTCCTCCGCGAGGGCTCGGGCGGAGAGCTGCGGCGGGCCTCCGGGTCACTTTTCAAAACGGACCTCAAGAGCAGCGCGCCGAGCGACGCGCGCGAGGCCGCCCCGCAGACCCCGCAGCCAGCGCGGGCGGTCCCGACGTCCATCGAGGAGATCATCGCCTCCCTGCAGTCCGAGGCCCAGCTGGCCTCCGACCAGACTATCCAGGAGCTTATCCAGAGCGTCCTCGGCCGGAACTACGACATTAAGATGGAAGTAGGTGACCGAGAATAGTATTTCTCCTGGATAAATGCAACTTTAGGATACACACATAAAATCGCAAAGTGCGTATGGGGCGTTTATTTATAAGCCGGTCAAGCTAGACGAAATATTGGGGTGTAACACAGGTTCTTTGTACCTTGAATTTTCCCTTGAGAGAGTGTGTCCTCTTTTCGGAGTGAAAGAAATCGAGAGGATATTTCCAAAACTGGTACAAAGAACATTCGTTTTAGACCTGAGTAGTACATCAGGGCAACCTTTCCTTTCAAAGTCTTTGTGACTATTTAGTATTGAAATAGTTGATGTTTTATATGAAAGACTCAGCCCTTTTCAGTACAGTTTAGCACTATTAGCAGTGAATCTGTATCCTAGACGATCTATATATTACTATCAAAAAGTTGAACTTATAGGACTTCTGTAATATCAGTGAAAACCATTCTCTTAAAATATCTTTTAAAAATTTACTTTATAGGCCTTTCCAGCTATAGAGACGCTAAGAGATTCTTGTGTGCCAAGCAGGGTGGGACATGCTTTATGTGCATTTTTGTCCCAGTAACAACCCTGTCAGATAGATACCTGTAAGAGCCCTATTTTACATGGGAGGCTTCCTGGCTTTAGTGAGGTTAAAAGGATTGGCTCGCTGTCCCACAGCTAAGCCATGGCAGATCTGTGATTCCATCCCAGCCAGTCAAACCCCAGAGAGTGGGTTGGAACTATGCCAGGGCCGTCTGTTTGTTGGTTGTGATATGTCCTCAGCAGGGAGCAAAGCTAGATAGGGTCATAGTTTAAGATATTTTGTTCATTATATAGACCTTGCTCTGACAGGGACATTCAAAGTAAAAATAATAAGGAAATCTGAGTCCCAGAGAGAGGGGTGGGGGAGGGAGGTAAGGAGGGAAGAAGAGAGAGAGAGAGGTTTTTTTGTTTTTTTTGAGAATGGCAATGAGAATGACAGTAAGAGGGCAGAAGATTCTATTACCGTTCTTGGCTGCAGCACCAAACCTCTTGTTAGTACACAGAATACTGCTGCCACATTATGTCTTTAAAATTGTTTCAGCCCCAGAATATACTCCTGGCTGTGATTAAAGGAATGCGATCCTAAAACCCATTAGGGAAACAAAAACATGTAAGGACAAGAGTCCCCAGTGTCTTCTTTGACCTAATGTTTGTTGGCAGAATAGGACAAATGTTTTCAATTAAGACCTACACCTCCCTACGGTTGCTGAACTAGATCAGTGTGGCTGTTCAGGCCATTTCAAAAATGGGTATTTCTAATTAGGTTTTCTTTGAATCTAATAGAAAAAGTAATGACAGTTGCACATTGGAGAGCCCGAACAGAGAGAACAAAGGCCTTGGTAGCTGCCCCTATGAGAAGGAACTCTGACTTGGTCAAAGTGCTCAATGTGAAGAGGGCCTCTATTAGAGGTCTGTACAGTTGGGGAAAATTATACTTTTAGGGCAAGGTCCTATAAGAGAAAGTACACTTCAAAGGGTTCAAATAGAGAATATAAGTAGGAGGAGTATCAAATGATAAATGGACAGTGGGACAGTGAATTCTCTTCTACTGGTATTCCATTTCTCTTGTCTATCCCTTTTCTGGTGCTTCTGGTGCTAACCTAGCATTCGGAGTTACCTGAATTGTTTTATGTAGGAGAGTGGCCTGGAGGATTACAGTCAGGAGCCAGGGATATCAGCTAGCCTTGAGTTAGAAGACTTGGCTCGTTTCAGATTGCTCAGTCCCGTCCCTGCCTTCCATTGTACTGATTTTTAGTGTAGCTAAAAATCAAGATTTCATTCTTGCTTCCCTGGCACCATCAATTCCAGAAGATGGAGCTTTGCATTATTTTGAATAAAGGTGGTTGCAGAAGTCTTATTAGGGTGAGAAGGGAACAGTGGGGCATATGTCAGAATGGCTGTGGCTGGGTAGATAAGAGATAGCGATCACAATGTAAGGGTTAAAGTGGTATCGAAATTATGATTTTAAAAATTCTTAAGATTAAGAGTTCCTGTTGTGGCACAGTGGAAACGAATCCAACTAGGAACCATGACGTTTCAGGTTCGATCCCTGGCCTCACTCAGTGGGTTAAGGATCCGGTGTTGCTGTGAGCTGTGGTGTAGGTCACAGACATGGCTTGGATCTGGCATTGCTGTGGCTGTGCTGTAGGCTGGCAGCTGTAGCTCTGATCTGACCCCTAGCCTGGGAATCTCCATGTGCTGCGGGTATGGCCCTAAAAAGCAAAAAGCAAAACCAGAAAACAAAACTAAAGATTAGAATAAGGACATTCATTTTAAGCATTTGGAGTTTATATAAACAACATTCTGTCTGTGATAAGCAAGGAAAATTGTTCTTCACTTTAGACATCTTAATTTGGAGCTGTTCCCTAGAGGGAAAGCCAAAGAATAAGACAGTCTTGGCAGGGTGTGCTGTCTCTGCTTAGAGCTTGGGTAGAGCCCTTCCAGACCTAGCATTCAGAGTTCCTCAAACAATTACAGAGGCCAAAAGGTGCACAAAATACCTGAAGATTAAACCCAGCTGCCAAATGTAGGTCAAACATCTCAACCAGGGTTTCTCAACCTTTGCACTTAACTTTTTGGTTTGGATAATTCTTCATTGTGGTTGGCAGTCTTATGAATTGGTAGGATGGTTAGAATTATTCCTGGCTTCTACCCAGTAGATGCCAGTAGTACAATTCTCTCACCACTCTCTGCCCCGGTGCCCGGCACCCCAAGTCATGACAGTATCTCTAGATGTTATCTGAAGAGACCCTGGGGTGAAGGGCGGAATTGCTCTCCCATCAACCTCCCACTGAGTTGAGAACTGCTGGCCTAAACAGTATGCATGTACCATGGCAGGAGGGATAGAAATGTTATAACGTCCTATGTTTGTTTTACTGAGGAGTTCAATGTTATGTGAGACTGAAGTTCAGACACTACCTACCAGATGTTAATTGAGGATGAAGGAATCAGCCCATCTTGCTTCTGTCATGTGTAGTTGTTTTTGGCTGTATAGCTCAAAAGGAAAATGGCTTAACATGACCTAGGTAAGATGGAATTCATGTTCCAAGATCTTTTATAAACAAGTAGTGTATAGCAGAGTTCCCGTCATGGCTCAGCAGTAACGAACCCAATGAGTATCCTTGAAGACTTGGGTTCAATCCCTGGCCTCACTCAGTGGGCTAAGGATCCGGCATTGCTGTGAGTTGTGGTGTAGGTCCCAGACACAGCACGGATCTGGCATTGTTGTGGCTGTGGTGTAGGCTGGCAGCTACAACTCTGATTTGACCCCTGGTCTGGGAACTTCCCTGTTCCTGAACTTCCTGAAAAAAAGGAAAAACAAAACAAAACAAAAAAAAACAAAAAAAAACAAACAACAACCCAACAAAAACCCCATGAAAACAAACCCAAAACAAATAGTGTATGGCTCACAAGCAAATGTTTCATCATGAAACTTATGCCTAATTTTACTTCAGGAAAGATGAAATAGATGTACTTTTCTCTATTCTTTCTACTAAGTACAACTAAGTACAAACTCTGGACATTATTTATAAGGCAAATGTGCGAAGAACCCCCAAAAGATGGAGAGAAAACAGACTGGCTAGGGACTTTGGGTTCCAAGCAATCCACATAGTAATGGATGTTCAGCTTTTCTTTTTGCCAAGTCTGGCAGACTTGGAGCTAAAGAAGCTGGCAGCCTAAGAATGCCAATGGGTACAGACAGGAAAAGCCCCAACAGAAGCCTGTTCTCTTTAGCTAAAGAATCAAGAAGGGGGCAGTCTAGTAAGATAAAACTTTTAGACAGTAACTGTTGCTTTAGTCAGATACCACAGAAAAATCTATGGATATATCCCTGCTCCCACCAACCAGGGCTGAGTGGGGAGCCTAAATATCCAATATATCACCAGACAGTAACAAGGTACCTCAATTCCTTTCCTAATGGTATAGTCAGTGAAGAGTCAAGATTTTCAGCACTGCCCAGTAAAGAAGCTATCCTCACCCCCCTCCCTTTGTGGAGAATAGTATTGAGACTCACCTATCCCTCCCCACCAGGACAGTATCATAGAGGCACAGTGGGAGCCAGAACCCCTACTCCTGCCAGGAATAACAGGGAACCCCTTACCTCTGGTGTCACTGGAGACCAAGCTGGGAATTTGAACTACTACCCCTACAAGGCAGTAATGAGACAGCCCCAGTCCTCCTCCTACTGCCTCTACTAGAACAGTTTCAAAGAAAGCCAGCTAAAACGGAAAGTTTAAGATCCAGACTCTCACAATATCCCAAATGTCTAGGTGTCAATAAAAAAATCACTTGTCCTACCAAGATGTAGGAACATTCGGACTTGAAAGAAAAAGAGACAACTGATAATGAATTGAGATGAGAGATGTTAGATTTATCTGGTAAAGATTTTAAAGTGGCCCTCAAAAAAAAAAAAAAAAAAAAAAAAAAAAAAAAAGCTCCAATGAGCAATAATAATGAGCACATTTGGAACTTAGAAGAGAAATGGAAAGCCTCAGTAAAGAAACAGAACATATAAAGCAGAACCAAAGAAAAATTTTAGAACTGAAAAATATAGTAACTGAAATAAGAACTCAGTTGGATGAGTTCTAGTGGATGGTTCAGAAACCAAATGGAGAGGAAACAGTGGAAAGAATTACTAAACATGTCGACGGACCAATACAATTTACTCAGTCTGAACAACAGAGACACAGTAAACTGGAGGAAAAATAGAGCTTCAGGGGCTTGTGGGACTGATGGATGGCCTTCATGTCATCAAAGTCCCAGAAAACGAGAGAACCCCAGACCAAAGAAACGCAAAAAAAATCCACACCAAAGCAGTTAATAGTCAAACTTTTGAAAATTAAAGAAAACAAGTCTTGAAAGCAATGAGGGGAAAACATCTTGAATGACAGTGGATTTCTTTTCAGGAACTATAGAATTCAAAAGGAATGGCCCAACATTTCTCAAATGCTAAAAGAAAAGAACTGTCCATACTCAAATAGACTGTGATAAATTATGTATATATAAATGTAATATCTGGAGCAATGACTAAAAAACTATACAGATTCACTATAAAAAACACTATAGATAAATAAAAATAGGATTTTAAAAAGTGTTAGTAACCCACAAGAAGGAAGGTAAAAAGTAAAGAGAAGCAAAAAACAGAGGACAAAAAGAAAACAAAAAGTAAAGTGGGGAGTTCCCGTCATGGTGCAGTGGTTAACGAATCCGACTAGGAACCATGAGGTTGCGGGTTCAGTCCCTGCCCTTGCTCAGTGGGTTGATGATCCGGCGTTGCCGTGAGCTGTGGTGTAGGTTGCAGACGCGGCTCGGATCCCGCGTTGCTGTGGCTCTGGCGTAGGCCAGTGGCTGCAGCTCCTATTCGACCCCTAGCCTGGGAACCTCCATATGCCGCGGGAGCGGCCCAAGAAATAGCAACAACAACAACAAAAGACAAAAAAAGACAAAAAAGACAAAAAAAAAAAAAAAAAAGTAAAGTGGCAGCTTCAAACTCTAACATATCAGTAACTACATTAAATGTAAACGGTCTAAATACACTGATTGAAAGCAGAAATTGGCAAGTGGATTTAATATATAACACAGTTATTTATTGTTCATGAGAAACTTATTTCCAGTATAATGACATAGGTACATTGCAAGTAAAGCGTGAAAAAAAATATCAGGCATACATTATTCCAAAGAAAGCAGGAGTGGCTCTATTAATTTCAGATAAAGTAGACTTCAGAACAAAGAAAATTTCCAGAGACAAGAATGGGCATTATAATACAAAAGACCAAGAAGACAAAGCACTCCTAAATGTGTATGAACCAAACAACAGAGCTGAAAACTATGTGAAGTAAAAACTGAGAGAAATAGACAAATCTATATTCATAGTTGAATAGGTCCACACCCTTCTTTCAATAATTGAAAGACATCCAGGCAAATTACTCAAGACAATAGAACTTAAAACTATCAACCATTAGGATCTAATCTACATTTATAGAACACTGTACACTCAATAACAGCAGAATGCACATTCTTGTCAACTGTCCATGGAATGTATACTAAGACCACTTCTGGACTATAAATGCAATGAGAATTGACATCATTTAGAATGTATTCTCTTACCATAATGGAATAACAAAAATAGAAATTAGTAATAGAATGATAGTAGGAAAATCTCCAAACACTTGGAAACTAAACAATGTAATTCTAAGTAATCCATAGGCCAGTGGGGAAGTCTCAGAGGAATTTTTAAAAATTGAAGTAAATTAGTATAAATGTACTCAATATCAAAATTTTGGGTCATAAACACAGCAGTGCATTTGTCCTAGAGAAACGAAAACTTACATTCAAACAAAAACACATGATGAATGTTCATAGCTGCTTTTATTACTTAATAACCAAAAACTAGGAATAACCCAGGTGTCCTTCTAGGAGTAAATGGGTATATTACTCAGCAATAGAAACAAAATACCAATGCCTATAATCACTTGGGGGCCTCTCCAGAAAATTATTGAGACAAAAAAAATCCAATCTCTCAGTGTTACATACTGTGTAATTCCATTTATACCACATTCTTAAAATGATTATAGGAATGGAGAAGAGATTTGTGGTTGCCAGTGGTTGAGGACAGCCTTGTAGTAGGGGATGGTGAGAGCAGAGTGTGTGTGGCTTTAGCAAGGCAATATGGGAAATCCTTGTGATGATGATGTTTTGTATCTTGACTGTATCAGTGTCAGTATCCTGGTTGTGATTTTGTATCGCTTTTGCATGATATTCCTCTTGGGGTATCTCTATATATTATTTTTTACAAGTGAATGTGAATTTATAATTATCTCAAAATAGAAACTTTAATTAAAATGTTAACAGGTTCTCTATAAAAGTTTATGCTTCTTTTTGCAAATTATAAGAAGACACATAAGGAAATAATAATAAATTCTCTTCTAAGCTCCCCTCAACTTATAATTGTTGTTAAGCCTTTTGCATATATCTAAATTCTTTAGTACAGATGTGTACACATATGTGCATATATAAGTTTTTTTTTCTTATAAAAATAAGAACATATGGTATACTTTATTCTGCAGCTTACTTTCTGACTCATATCAATGGACATGTATAGTTTTTAATTCTTTTAAATAGCCGCATATTATTCCACAATATTTAAACACTTCCTTGCCTCTTTGCTTTTCAAATTTTAACTTTCCCTATTCTAGAAACAAAGTTTTGCCCATTGAAAGTATAAATCAGATAACCTACCAGGATCTGGGCAAAGAAAAACAATCTCTCGTTTAGATGTCACCAGTACAATTGGGAGGGGCTCGTCTGGGCAAGTGTTTTCTGAGTAACAGACGTGTTATACTTTTCTCTTACACATTCCCTTTGTGCAGTACCTTATTGTTCTCATAGATTAACAACTTAAACTGGTACAAATGATGTAATGATTAAGAATTTTCTTTTCTTTTCTTTTCTTTTTTTGTCTTTTTGCCTTTTCTAGGGCCTCTCCCGCGGCATATGGAGGTTCCCAGGCTAGGGGTCGAATTGGAGCTGTAGCCACTGGCCTACACCAGAGCCACAGCAATGCGGGATCCGAGCCGAGTCTGCAACCCGCACCACAGCTCACAGCAACGCCGGATCCTTAGCCTACTGAGCAAGGGCAGGGATCGAACCCGCAACCTCATGGTTCCTAGTTGGATTCGTTAACCACTGCGCCATGATGGGAACTCCCAAGAATTTTCTTGATTTATAGTTTTTTTTCCCCTCTAAAGTTTTAAAGTCTCTCAGATAACGTTTGGATGCCTTCAATAAATACAAAATGCCTATGTATTTAATGTTCATTTACCTTTAAAAGGTTGAAAATAAGATATTTTATTAGTTCTTGAGAGAAAATTCCTATTCCTTTAGCTGGTTTGGTTATAATAATAATTTTGAACTAAGCTAGAAGTTGTTCCTTTATTATTATTATTATTATTATTTTACTTTTTGAAGTCAGCATGTAGAGGTTCCTGGGCTGGGGGTCAAAGCAGAGCTGCAGCTGAGGCCTATGCCACAGCAATACTAGATCCAAGCCATATCTATGAGCTATGCTGCATCTTGTAGCAATGCTGGATCCCTAACTCACTGAGCAAGGGCAAGGATTGAGCCTGTATCTTCACACACACTTTGTCAAGTCCTTGATAGAATGTACTGGTATCCAATAAAATATAAATTTATTTTAAAGGAACAACTCTAGGAGTTTCCACTGTGGCTCAGACAAAAAAAAAAAAGTAATCAATTTTCACATATGCTGCAGTTAGAGTACATGTGAGGTAAAGTGAATAATTTTTAAATGTCAGCAAAATCGCTTTTTCTTGCTACTTTAGGTACAGTTACTTTGATATTTAGGATAAAGACATTTCCCCTCTGTGGATTGTTATTTCAATACCTAACTCAGTTTTAACTTTGATTTTCTAATGTAAACCTTTAAAATTTTTTTTTTTGTTGTTGTCTTTTTAGGGCAGTACCCACCGTATATGGAAGTTCCCAGGCTAGGGGTAGAATCAGAGCTGTAGCTGCCAGCATATGCCACAGACACAGCAATACGGGACCTGAGCCACATCTACGACCTACACCACAGCTCACAGCAACACCAGATCCTTAATCCACTGAGCAAGGCCAGGGATCGTACTCTTGTCCTCATGGATACTAGTCAGATTCATTTCCACTGAGCCACAAAGAGAACTCCTAGACTTTTTAAATTTTAAGGACTAGTCCAAGGGCTTAGAATCTCCTTCACTGAGCAGTGAAGTGGACACAGCTGATAAACTGCATTGAAAAATCCAGCACTAATTACAACCCCACTGTTGTGCAATTTTGGTCCTTTTTAAAGGTAATTTTTGTGATATCTTCATGTCATGATTTTTATCCCTTGTAAAATGAGAGGAAAAAGAGTTTATGCAATTTTAAGCCATTTAAAAAAATGTAAAGTTGGTATCAGGGCTTAGAATAATATGGCTACCTTGACAGCAAGATGAACCAACTGAATGTCCCAGTTAGGTTACATGTTGACTTGTTGTACACAGGAAGCTATTTATTTTCTTTTTTTTTTTTTTTTTTTTTTTTTTTTTTTTTTTTTGTCTTTTGTCTTTTTGTTGTTGTTATTGTTGCTATTTCTTGGGCCGCTCCCGCGGCATATGGAGGTTCCCAGGCTAGGGGTCCAATTGGAGCTGTAGCCACCAGCCTACGCCAGAGCCACAGCAACGCGGGATCCGAGCCGCGTCTGCAACCTACACCACAGCTCACGGCAACGCTGGATCGTTAACCCACTGAGCAAGGGCAGGGACCGAACCCGCAACCTCATGGTTCTTAGTCGGATTCGTTAACCACTGCGCCACGACGGGAACTCCTATTTATTTTCTATTACTAAAAACTACAGTATTTGATTGTGATTTAATTCCATCATTCTGTTCTTATAAAACAGCCTGAGGCTAGGCAGCTATGTTCTTTACAAGGCTAGTTTTAAAGCATTATAGGTAAACATGTGGGTTTTAAAAATGGGTAAATAAATAGCTTTGACAGGAAAATCAAAGTCTTGAGAACTAGCCAGCCAAAGTCATGTTTGAACACCTTTCATCTCAAGTGGAAATAATCTAATAGCCTGTGCAGTGCATTATCCAGTTGCTGAATATAAATGTCATTTTGGGGAGAATAATCTTTTACAAGTACCTGGTTTCCTTAGACCACTGTAAAGTGCCCTGAATCTTGGTCTCACTGTAGTGAAGGATGGCTTGACAAAATCAGCCGTATTTATTATCTTTACAAGTTTTTATGAGCATAGTAGGAAAAAGGTTAAATTCTTAGTCTATTGCATTGAAACTAAAAAGAACACATTCTCATTTAATAACTTTGCTTTTGCATATTCTACTTTGTGTTACTATGTGGAAAAGAACTTTCAGAGTCCTGTGATAAATTTTTCCATAGTGTTTTCTCACCCTCGTTTTTCATTAAAATGGTGTCTTGAGCCAGAAGGTAACCTAATTAACTTTGTATTATACATAACAAAACAGACCTACTGAGCAAAAGTCCATACAGACAGTTAGCATAGTTGGGATCAGAGCCCATTTAGTCCTTTGGACAGCCAGACCGGAATTGTTTTTATTCTTATTACATCATGTTGATAGCACTTCCTTTTCCCCTTTTGCTCCATCTTCCCTTATTTTTTTTCCCTCATTGTCTTAAGACCTAGACCCCAGGTCCAGAATGACTTCTCACCATGATTTCTCCCCTCTCAGAGCTCTGTGATGACTGCATTTGTGAGAGGCCCATCACACTCTCCTGTCCTGGAATGGCCACCTTTAGCCTCTTGCTGATGACTTCTGAGCCCAGCACACTTAGGGATGGGAAAGGTCAGCAAGAAGCAGGGATTTGCCGCTCACAGAGCCCTGTGGAAACTATGGGACTCAGGCTGAGATTGTAAAGTGAAAGGATACAGGTGGGATGAGTTTTTTTTTTGGTCTTTTTAGGGATGCACCTGCAGCATATGGAGGTTCCCAGGGTAGGGGTTGAATCCAAGCTGTAGCTGCCAGGCTACACCACAGCCACAGCAATGCAGGATCCGAGCTGCGTCTGTGACCTACACCACAGCTCATGGCAATGCTCATCCTTAACCCCCTGGGCAAGGCCAGGGAATGAACCTGCAGCCTCATGCATGCTAGTCAGATTCGTTTCTACTGAGCCATGACAGGAACTCCAAGATGGGATGAATTATAGGTAATGATGACGTTAGCAGCTGGTATGTGATCACTAACCAGTTATACATAATCAAGTATCACTGATTCTACCAACCTAGGTTGCTGTTACCCTGAATAAAAGATAAAATCACTATTATCTGCCATCTCTCATGGCAGAATAACAGTCTGACCCACTTCCACTCCATCTTCTAGCTTTTTTTTTTGGTCTTTTTTCCTTTTCTAGGGCCGCTCCCGCCGCATGTGGAGGTTCCTAGGCTAGGGGTTGAATCAGAGCTGTAGCCACCAGCCTACTCCAGAGCCACAGCAACGCGGGGTCTGAGCTGCGTCTGCGACCTACACCACAGCTCATAGCAATGCCGGTTCTGTAACCCACTGAGCAAGGCCAGAGATCGAACCCACAACCTCATCATTCCTAGTCGGAGTTGTTAACCACTCACTGAGCCATGGCGGGAACTCCTTATTAGCTTTTATTTTGAAATCCTTGAGTTATCCTCAAAGGGAAGAAATGCCCACATGTACTTTCTCTTCCTAGCTCAGTAGTATAGGTTATGGCTTCCTGTCCTTTTGGGAGAGGAGAGCTACCTTTGACATACTTGAAATCTCATTATTTGTGGCGGGTTGAGGTCTTGTTGAGACTCCTTGACTTGAGAGAATGGAGTGTGTCAGCAGTGGCCTGACCAGGAATTCCCAAAAGGTAGGAAGAAGGGTCAATGCTTTGTATATTATCTAAGTGAGAATGCAGGCTTGCCATGATCACATGCTTAACTGTTCATTGGCATCCTGGTCATCAGATTTAGCCAGTCTTGATAATGAGTGAGGTACCCTCCACCTTTTTCCCACCTCTTAAATTGGTAGTCTGTCTTCTCTTTAGATCTCACAGATAATACAGTAAATAAAATTCCAATCTTTTTCTTGGCTTACTACAAATTTATTAGGCACACAGGAGATTATAATAAAGCCAGACCTCATCATTTCAGCCAGATTTCCCCTCAAGAACATCTCTACTATCAAGCTCTTCATCTCTTAATCATTGGAAATCAAGTTATGAAGAAATGAAAGATTGAGACAACTGAGACACTTTTCATTGTTCTGGTTTCATTATGCTGTTGAGACCTGCCTAGATGTACAGTTTTTGGCAATCAGTTATTTCTCTGAAAAGTGATTATTAGACAGTTCACTGAATTAGGCTTTTTATGCATGACTCTGTTCTGTTGCTCTTTAGGGTTAAGTGAAAAAGCTTATTAAATATCCATTTACAGTGGAATCTTTGAAAATGCTAAATGGAATGCATAATTCATATAGGCTGTCACTAGTACAATGCCAAATCAGTTTAGCCAAATATCAAGTAACAAGGAAATGGGAGTAAGCGGCAGTCCTTAATAGAACTAGTTCAGGGCAGCTAATGGCTGCAGATAATCCAAAAACCCAAAATAACAGTGACTTAGACAAGATGGAAGTTTATTTCTCTCTTGTAAAAAAGTCATGTGAAAAGTAATGTTGGACAGTATCCTGCCATCTTGTTGCTTCACTGATTATAACCCCTATTACTAAGGTCATCTCAAGGTCCAATATGGATGCTCTGGCCATCACATCTGCCTTCCAGCCAGCAGGAAGGCTTTAAGCAAGAAAAGCATGTGCCTGTAGTTTCCCACCACTTCTGCTTATATTTCATTAGCCCGAACTTAGCTGCATGACCACATCTACCTATAAAAGATGGTAAAAATGGGATCACTATTCTGGGCAGCTGTACAGCAAGGTTCACATTCTATTACTATGCGGGGGGTAGAAGAGATATTGGATCAGATTCTGTCATTGTCTCTTTGGGTCATGCACCGTCTGTGGAGACTTTTGTGGCTCAAAGAGTTATGACCTCTTTCAGTAAAGGTTTATTGAGCACCTGCAATGTTTAGCATTGTACTAGGCACAAAATGTTGAAAGAGTGTGTATGCAACACAGTTTTTAGCTTTAAGGAGTTAAGTAACCTGACAAGAGATCTAGATGACGGTGGAAACTAATGGAGAAAACCCTGGAATTGCAGTTTCATGACTTAGATAGAGATCCTTGACTTGTAATTTATTTGTTCCTTAAAATTACTGGTGCCTCAGTTTTCTTATCCGGGTAGTAGAGTTAATGATGCTTACTTTATACAATACTGTGAGAGTAGAATGATCTTCAATAAGATGGCACATGTTAAATATACTGCAATTCTTTTTTTTTTTTTTTTTTTTTTGGTCTTTTTGTCTTTTCTAGGGTTGCACCCATGGCATAGGGAGGTTCCCAGGCTAGGGGTCGAATTGGAGCTACAGCTGCCGGCCTACAGCCACAGCCACAGCAACGTGGGATCCGAGCTGCATCTGCAACCTACACCACAGCTCACGGCAATGCGGGATCCTTAACCCACTGAGCAAGGCCAGGGATCCAATCTGCAACCTCATGGTTCCTAGTCGGATTCGTTAACCACTGCGCCATCATGGGAACTCCCAAATATACTGCAGTTCTTAAAGGTTCTTTAACATTATTTCCCCATTGCCTCTCAGTAAAATTGAGCCACCTGCATTCCCACAAACATTGAGTACCAGTCTGTTTCTCTACATCCTCACCAGCACTGTGCATTACTGTGTTTTAGTATCTTTGGTGCTTTGAAGGCTGATGGCTTTCCAATACTTTTCAGCTCTGGAAACCTTTCTTCAAATGAAATATTCAATGAATATTTAATATCCTGAACATTTAATAGCATGACAGCAGTGTCAATTGGGAGTGAGGGACCTGGGGCCTACCTGCTATATTCAGGCTCTTGCCAGCATATTCTTTGCCCGTTAAGACATTTGCCTGTCCATTCAGTTTAATTAATTTATATCTGGTACCATACAAGACACCGGGAAACAGCAATGAACAAATGAAGTCCCAGTTTTCTCGAGGCACTCTGCGTTCTAGAGACAGCAGGCAGAGAGTAAACAAATCAGTAATGTCTCAAGTGGCAGTAAGTGACATAAAGAAGAATAATGCAGGATGAGAGAGAGAGAGAGCATGATGAAGTGGCAAGGTGTTTAAATTAGATGGTCAGGAAAGGATTGTAAGAGAACATGGCATTTGAGCAGAGGTCTGAAGGAAGTGGTGGATGGAGCAGGCCATGCACTTCATGTTTGGGGGAAGATCATTCTAGCAAAGGGAAGAAATATTGTGAACTTCTAAGGCAGGAATGTTCCTCTGGTGTCTGAGAACAGCAAGGTGGGGGGCCTTCAGTGGGGGGTGTGGTAGGAGGCTGTAGAGGAGAGAAGTGGTGGAGGGAGACCAGAGAGGTGTGTGTCGGAGTAATCCATGTGAGAGATGATAGTGGCTTGAGTCAACTATGGTGATAGTGGTGGAAAGGAAGTGAGAAAGAGTCTTACTTAGCTTGTGTTTTGAAGGTTGCTTATAGGTTGAACGTGTGGTGAGAGAAGAGTAAAGAATGACTCCATGGTTTTTGGTGGTGAAACTAACTGGTAGAATATAGTTTGCATTTTCCGAGATGGTGAAGACCAAAGGTGAGCCAGGTTGTGGGGTTGATTTAAATTTGAGGTGCCTAATGTAATTCCAAGTGGAGATGTTGACTAGGCAATTACTTATAATTCTGGAGGTCAAAGGGGAGGTTAGGCTAGATAGACTGTGAATCATCAGGGATTGGATGGTATTTGAATTTATTAGACTGGAAGAGATGACCAAGAGGAAGAGTATAGTTGTAAAAGAGAATAAATCTAAGGACTAAGAGCCCTAGAGTCCACCATTGTTTAGAGGCTGAGAGAAGAGGTAGAATGGACAAACGAAACTGAGAAGAAGAGCCAGATATGGGAGGAGAGCCAGGAGAAGGTATATAGTGTCTTGGACACCAAGTGAAGAAAGTATTTCCAGAAGGATGTGATAACTGTGTTAAATCCTACTGGGTCAAGTAATATGAGCACTGTAAGGTTTAACTAATTTTTTTTTGATTGTTGTTTTTTTCTCTTTAATTTTATTAGAATATAGTTGACTTACAAAGCTGTTTTAATTTCAAGTGTACATCAAAGTAAATCAGTTATACATATATCCATTCCTTCTCAGATTCTTTCCCATATAGGTTATTACACAGTGTTGAGTAGATTTCCCTATGCTATACAATAGGTACTTGTTACCCATCTATTTTATATATAGTAGTGTATATATATCGATCCCAACCCCAAGATTTATTCTCCCCACCCCCATATTTCCCCTTTGGTAAACATAATTTTGGTTTTGAAATCTTTGAATCTGTTTGTTTTGTAAGTTCTATTGTATAATTTTTTATTAGATTCCACCTATTAGTGATCTTATATAATGTTTGTCTTTCTCCTCCTGACTTACTTCACTTAGTATGATAATTTCTAGGTCCATCCATGTTTGCTGCAAATGGCATTATTTCATGCTTTTTAATGGTTGAATAATATTCCATTAAATATGTACCACACTTTGTATGTTTGTTTGTTTGATGTCTTTTTAGGGCTGCACCCACGGCATATGGAGATTCCCATGCTAGGGGTTGAATTGGAGCTGTAGTTGCTGGCCTATGTCACAGCCACAGCAATGCGGGATCTGAGCCATGCCTGTGACCTACACCACGGCTCACCACAACCTGGATCCTTAATCCACTGAGCGAGGCCAGGGATCAAACCTGAGTCCTCCTGGATACTAGTCAGATTCGTTTCTACTGAGCCACAATGGAAACTCCCACATCTTTATCCAGTCCTTTACTGGATGGACATTTAGGTTGCTTCCATAGCCTTTAACTGTAATGTTTTAACTATAACATTTAACTATACACACACACACCTTATAGATTTTATCGCTCTTGTGAATGAGATTTTTTTTTTTTCTTTTTAGGGCTGTACCCACGGCATATAAAAGTTTCCAGGCTAGGGGTCAAATCAGAGCGGTAGCTGCCTGCCTACACCACAGTCACAGCCACACCATATCTGAGCTGTGTCTGTGACCTACACCACAGCTCATGGCAACGCCAGATCCTTAACCCACTGATCAAGGTCAGGGATCAAACCCGTGTCCTTATGGATACTAGCTGGGTTCATTATCACTGAGCCACAATGGGAACTCCCTGTGAATGGATGTTTAAAACAATTTTTTAAATTATAGTTGATTTACAGTATTGTGTCAATTTCTGCTGTACAGCAAAGTGACCTAGTCATTTATCTATATCTATATATAATATATAATATATTATATATTCATATTATCTCATGTTATTATCCATCATGGTCTATTCCAAGAGATTGGATATAGTTCCCTGTGCTATACAGTAGGGCCTCCTTGCTTATCCATTCTAAATGTAATAGTTTGCATCTACTAACCCCAAACTCCCTGTTCATCCCACCCTCTCCCCCTCCCCTTAGCACCCACATGTCTGTCTTCCATGTCTGTGAGTCTGTTTCTGTTTTGTAGGTAGATTCACTTGTGCCACATTTTAGATTCCGCATATAAATGATATTATATGGTATTTGTCTTTCTCTTTCTGTCTTACTTCATCTAGTATGAGAACCTATAGTTGCATCTATGTTGCTTCATTACTTTGTTCCTTTTTATGTCTGAGTAGTATTCTATTGTGTCTATATACCACATCTTCTTAATCCTGAATGAGATTTTTTTTCTGTTTACATTTTCAAATTGTTTATTACCATATTGGTTTTAACGTCTTGATCATGTATCCCATAACCTCTCTGAACTCCCTTATTTGTTCTAGTAGTTTGTCTGTAGAATTTCTTGTTTAATAAAATGTGTGTTGAATGAAAGTGTTGATAGTGAGCATCCCTATTTTATTTCTGAATTTAAAACAAAGGCTTGGTTCTTAGTTTCACTACTGAGTATTATGTTTACTATAGGTTTTTTTAATGATTTTTATTTTTTTCCATTATAGCTGGTTTACAGTGTTCTGTCAATTTTTTACTGTGCAGCAAGGTGACAGATACTCTGATAGATTTCACTTCCTTTATTAGCTTGCTAGGAATTTTTATCATTAGTGAATGCTGAATTTTCATGAATTTTTTTGGCCTCTTTTATCTGTTGTGATATTAGTTCATATGAACTATTCTTGCATTTTGAGAAAACATACTTGTTTATGTTACAGTGTGTTTTTATACAGTGAGAATTTCTATTGTGGTTTTACATTTATTTTCATATGTGAGATTATTGTATACTTTTTTTTCTTGTGCTGTCCTTGTCCATTTTTGGTATTAAGGTTGTACTAGCCATATAAGTTGGGTGCTTTCTGTCTTTATCTGGTTCTTCGAAAAAAGTTTATGTAGGATAGGGGCTGGAGTTCCCATGTGGTGCATGCAGTGGGTTAAGGATCTGGTGGTGTCACTGTAGCAGCTTGGGTCACAGCTGTAGGATGGGTTTGACCCCTGGCCTTGGAATTTCTACATGCCACAGCTGCAGCCAAAAAAAAAAAAAAAAAAAAGAAAAGAGAGAGAAGGGTTACTTGTTCCTTCAAAGCTTGGTAACTTTCACTTGCAGTATCTTGACTGGTGTCTTGTGTAAAGAGATTTTTAAAAACTTAGTTTCTTCAATGACTCTTAATTTATTCAGGCTTTCAATTCCCCTTCTCCCCCTAGGTTAATTTTGTTACATGTATTTTTAGATTTTTTTTTTTTTCTTTTTTAGGGCCACACCCGAGCATATGGAGGTTCCCAGGCTAGGGGTCTAATCGGAGCTACAGCTGCCAGCCTATAGCACAGCCACAGCAAGGTCAGATCAGAGCCACATGTGTGACCCACACCACAGCTCATGGCAATGCCGGATTCTTAACCCACTGAGCGAGGCCCAGGATTGAACCCACAACCTCATGGGTCCTAGTTGGATTTGTTTCTGCTGTGCCATGGCGGGAGCTCCCAGATAATGATTTTTTAATCCAAGTTTCACTGCATTTATTGGCATGAAGTTATTCATAGATTATTTCTTATTCTGTGGTTTAGGCTTTTAATTTGATAGCTGTAGGGTCTGTTTCAGCATGCAGTAAGAAAGAATTTCAGTCTCCAAACACAGATGTGCAAGAAATATGTTTATTTCTCTAGAATTCAGTTTAGTCTTTTTTTTTTCTTTTTTGGTCTTTTTAGGGCTGCACCCGTGGCATATGGAAGTTCCCAGGCTAGAGGTCAAATAGGAGCTGTAACTGCCAGCCTCCGCTATAGCCAGATCTGAGCCAAGTCTGCAACCTGCACCGCAGCTTGTGGCAATGCTGGATCCTTTAACCTACTGAGCAGGGCCAGGGATCGAACCTGTGTCCTCCTGGATACTAGCCAGATTCCTTACCACTGAGCCACAACGGAAACTCCCAATTTAGTCTTTATTTGGCATTCCCATTCCATCAATACCACAGAAAGTTGATCTTAGGCAATTTGGGGATTTCCTGTCCCTGCGATATTTACAGAGTCCCTTAAGATTATGTTCCGGGATTTCCCGTCTTGGCGCAGTGGTTAACGAATCCGACTAGGAACCATGAGGTTGTGGGTTCGGTCCCTGGCCTTGCTCAGTGGGTTAAGGATCTGGCGTTGCCGTGAGCTGTGATGTAGGTTGCAGACGCGGCTCGGATCCTGCATTGCTGTGGCTCTGGTGTAGGCCGGCGGCTACAGCTCCGATTGGACCCCTAGCCTGGGAACCTCCATATGCCGCTGGAGCGGCCCAGGAAATGGCAAAAAAGACAAAAAAAAAAAAAAAAAGACAAAAAAAAAAAGATTATGTTCCATACCGATCTCTCCTGGAACATCCACATTTCCATGTGGTGATCTACTTATATCATTTTGGGAAAGGGAGTCTCATACATGAAGTCTCCTAACCCCCCAACTCAGCCACATAGGAATGGGCCTTGGGCTTGGAATACTTCCCTACCAAAAGATAGAACCCTTGCAGCTTGTGTTGGGCTTGTATCTTTGGGTGAGGCTGTCTTTTCCTGTTTCAGACTCAGTATGCTTAAGCGTGTGTATCACATGGTACCTAGCCAACCCCACTACTTTATCTGTCCACTGCACTAGGAGGGGGATGGGACCCTTTTTTTCTACCGCACAAGGCAGGTGTAGGGAGGCCTATGGTCCTGCATTGGTGTTGTGAGGGTCTTGTTGGCCATGGCAGACCTGTGGCAACTAGTGAGGCTGATCTTATTGTCTTCTTCTCTATGTAACATTGTTCCCTTTAGTGCTTGACTGTGTTGTATTTTCCTTGGCAGGTACCAAGATGTAGTGGGCAGGAGTGTTTGGACTTGTCCTCCTGGCAATAGACAACAGACAGGTACCACTTGCTGGACAGATCTCCCCTCCATCATCAGTCTCATCAGTCACTGCTGAGTTGCTCCTTGTTCCCATCTTCAAGGTCCCTTCAGTTTCCCCAGATTTCCCATTCTGTGTTTGCCACTCTGGGCGTACATAAGTCATTTTGCTCATATCAAGCCACACTGGTGCCTGGTAAACTCTGTAAGATTATGCAGTTCTTCATCTGCCTTGATGCTCCCACATGACGTTTCTTCTCAGGGGTCTCCCTGCTTCTTGGATTCTCCACGAGACATGGTCCCAGATCTTTTCTGCTCCCCATTCTTATAAACACACCTCCCCCATGTTTCCTTTGGGCTTAACCCTGGGGAGCTGTCCCAGGAACCCAGCAGCATCTATGTTTTCATCACCTCCCACAGACTTCTTCTGGTCTAATTCTTTTCTAGCTGTAGAGGAAGGACATATTATGTAGACAAACTCATCTTGTTTTCTCTCAAATCAATTGTTATTGTCCTATGTTCTTCTCTTCCACAGGACTCCCTGGTTTTTGAAAGCTGAAAGCCAAAAAGACTTTTTTTAAAAAAAAATCACTTTATGTTTGCAACAGCATCTTTTGCCCAGAGTGGCCAAGTTGAATAAAGGAGGAATACTGGGTGTGTATGTCTCCAGACTGTCCTTTGACAAAGGAGGAGACAGAGTCTCAGAGAAGTAACTGACTTGCCAAGGTCACATTCAGTTAGTGGTGGAACAGGGAGACCAAACTTCAGATCTTCTCACTTCTACCCTTGTGTTCTGTGATGTTATATATTGTTTTAACAGTTATTTGAAACACTTGACAGAGTTTAGATTCTATAACCCAATAGGTATTTCACCTAGATTTCAAGTACTTTGCAATTGTCATCATGAGGGTCCCTTAGCAAAAGAACCCATTGTAGATGCTGAATTTTCTTAATAATTAAGGGTTCAAGATAAATTTGCCTTTTTTTAATGTTTACTTTTCTAGTATAAACAGTCTCTAAAATCTGTTGTACTTCTTCCCCTTTCTTTTTTTTCTTTTTGTCTTTTGTCTTCTTGTCACATGGACGTTCACAGGCTAGGGGTCTAATTGGAGCTGTAGCTGCTGGCCTATGCCACAGCCACAGCAAAGCCAGATCCAAGCTGCATCTTCGACCTGCACCACAGCTCATGGCAATGCTGAGTCCTTAACCCACTGATCGAGGCCAGGGATAGAACCCGTACCCTCATGGTTCCTAGTCGGATTCGTTAACCACTGTGCCAAGATGGGAACTCCTCCTTCTTTCCCTTTCTAAAAGTGAGCGCAACTTGTTCCTCCTTGCATTCCCATTACCTAGCTCAGGTATTCTCTAGCAAGGGGATAAGTTGACTTTTTTTTTTTAGGACAAAGGGCACTATTTTGGATGTTGGTCTTTATATTATGCTATAATATAGTGATGCCCATGGTCGTGCTATGTGAGTGAATATATTTGTCCCTCACTCTATATCCAGCTGTGCTTTGAATTCTTTTGTTTTCTTTACTTTCCTTCGGCATGTGGAAATTCCAGGCCAGGGATCAAACCCACACCACAGCAGTGACCCAAGCTGCTGCAGTGACAATGCTGAATCCTTAACCTGTTGTGCCACCAGGGAATTCCTCTTTTGTTTTCTTTTTGTAATATTTGTGTTCTCCTTCTCATTAGGCTGACAGCTGAGTCACTTTTGCAGTCAGTATTCAGTATGCTGTAAGGAGAGCCCCTCTCCCACAGTTCTCTTCCTAATATTTTATTTCTTTTCTGCCCTAGGCTTTGAAACTAGGTAAATAAGCCTGGTGATATTGTTTGCAAAGTGAGAGTAAATAGCCTCTGAGGGAGGCCTCCAAAGCTTTCCTATGGGAAAGTGTGTGAGCTTCCTCAGCACAGGGCTTTGCTGACATCTCATTGCCCGCTTAAAGGCTTTTTGGCTTACATCCTGCTTCCTGTCTTGCTAGATCCGCGAGGGTGCAGGATGTCTGCACAGTGAACAGGTAGGAACACTTGCTTTTTTTTTTTTTTCCTTTTTTTTGGTTGATTCGGAGATACAGTAAAAATATTTTGCATTTGAATAAGCCATATTCCTAGCAGTGAGCTGTTCACTAGGTAGTTGCAAATTAGAATAAAAAATAACAACCACCGAATACCTTTGGGCTATTTGATGCAAACTATACTGCTGACCTTGGGGGCTTTTTGAACCACAGCTGTCAGTTTAAACAAAACTCTAAACCCAATTAAACTTTTGTTGGATGGGATGCTAGATTGAGAACTGGTTGGACAGCTTTTAAAACTTAATGACGCAGTTCTTTACCAGAAGATAAATAGAAGTGCTAATACTTGGTACAGGTATTCTTTAAGACTAACCGTTAAGTTGGTCTTAGTTTTATCACTTTTTAGAAAATGGGGAACAATTTCCTGCACACAGATTAGTTGTAATGTTTGCACATTTTCTTCATGGAGTTGTTACATTGTAAAATTGAGGTGAAGCTATTTTTTCAGACACCTCTCCTCCCCTCCCCTCCCACTCTTTTCTTTTTTCCCTCATTCTTTCCTTATCTCTCCCTCCCTCTCTCAATACAAGTTGTTCTCAGTTCCCTGTCACTAAACATTTGAATATTTAAGTAAACACAGTCAGCCTTTTCAATATTCACTTGACCTAGGGAAGAAGTTGAATCTTTATATTTTTTCTCTTCCAGGATTAATTTTGGAATCATTTAAGAAAACACTGGGTATTTAGTATGACTCAAGTATAGAGCTCAAGGTTGGGGTGAATCTAGGATGGATGCAGAGGATGGAGGAAGATAAGCAAGTGAGTCAGGCAGTGGTCAGTTTGAGGCCATGGGACAGTTTAGGTTTGATTCCGAGGGTTTTGGGTTGCATTTTAAGTAGGGGAGTGACATGATACAGTGAGTGTTTAGAAACTCCGTCTGCAGCAGTGCCGTCATGGCCTGGTGGGAAGCAGGCCTTAGGAGGTTGGAGCCTTAATCCAGAAGGAATGAAGAATGTGAGTTCAGGCAAGACAGTGTGGCTGGAGAGCAGGGAACAAATGAAACGGACAGCAGGACACATTCAGAGGACGGAGGCTGAACTGTATGAAGTACTCTTTTATTGGTAAAAAAATGATGAGATCAACACTTTTTTTATATGGTTCAACTTAATCTGTTGCAGCAGATTAGAGAATAATTTGTAGTAAGATTGGCTGTGATGGAAAGAAAAGACTCTGGACTATGACTGCAAGAAATTATATAAGGATTTTCTTTGAAAGAATGTTTATATGCTGAGGGGAAAGGCCTGGAAAGAGAGAGATTGAAGATATTAGGAGAAATGGATTTAATGTTGTTTTGTTATTTCTCTTATTCCTTTTTTTTTGTTTTATTTTTAATCTAATTTCAATTTTGGTCAAAGTAATACATACGTATAGTTTAAAAAGTCATGTAGTACTACTTGATTTGTAACAATAGTTCCTCGTCTAACCTTTCCATACCTCCTCTTTTCTATTCTCCATAGAAAATTACTATTCATCCTTTCACCTGTTTAATCTTGCATACATCTTCATCTTTCTAAATAATATTTTAATGCCACTATTTTTGATTTTTCACTATAATAGATGGCATCTATTTATTTCCTTTATGGAGTATGAGAACTTAGTGCTTTTACTACCAATTACCATGACCCATGGCACATACACTTTCCTATTTTCTCAATATAGTTAATCATAATTTTTGATATTTGCAGTATATCATTTAGAAAGATATCAGAACTAATATTTTCTTTATTGAGTAACTACTTTCTCTTTACATTGATTATTGCATTTATTGTAATTTTCCCAGTTACGTATTTATTTAATGTATATATCACTAATTTATTCCTGAACTCTTTGATACATCATTTCATCTCTCATGCTATTTCTTTGAGACAGTCCTTTTGGAGTTCTTTGATTTCATAGTAGGACCAGAATTGCTTGCTTTCTGGGCTACTACTTAGCTGTGGCTTTGGCATTTGCCTTCATTGTCTGTTGATTGGATCCCATATTTTTCCCTTCCTTGATTTACTAACTATCAAGAAAGGATAGATGTGAAGTACTTTTTTTTTTTTTTAATCTCACTTGTAAAAATTTCATTGTTTTACCTTCACTTACTAGTTTGGTCACGGAATGTTAGGTTGAAAGTCATTTTACTCAAAATTTTCTTCTAACATCTGTGGATGCAAGTGAGAAATCCAATGATGTTCTCATTTCAGTTCCTTTTTAGTGACATTTTCCCTCTCTCCAAATGTTTTTACCCCAGGTTATCTGCAGTTTTGCAAGGACATGATGTGCGTCCTTGAGCATTGATTTGTGGTGGGTCCTCCGTAGGTAGCACTTTCATTCTAATAACTCATTTCCTTTCACTATTAAAAAAAGGCTTCATCACTGTTTTCTCGATTCTCTCTTTCTGGAGCTCCTATTATTTGGATGTTGTTTCCCTGGAGTGATTCTCTTATTTTTATTTTTCTAGCATTTTCCTCTTTGTTGTTGGAGAATTTTCTCAAATTTTGTTTCTTTTTTTGTATCGACATATTCATTCCTGCTGATGTATTTTATTTTCAACCCTTCCTGTCCTCTGCTCTGGTGTGGCAGAGAGAGTTGTTTGGCTGTATAAAGGGAGGAGCTCCAGAGGCTAGTTCAGCCTCACCTGCAATCTCATTCTTGGAGATCGTTGCCTCCAATTCCTAAATCTTTCTGGAGTTCTATAGTTTGACTTCTTTTGCTTCTAGGCTTTCATTTTTGTAAAATGAGCTTACATTTCATAGAGAATTTTTGATAAAACATTTACAAGGCATTCTCATGCCAGCTTATGTTTATTGTTGTTTTTAACGTGTACCTTTATTTATTTATTGGCAACCTAACTATATGTATTACAATAGTAGGGCCCAAGAATAAATAAGTTTTATAGAATACATTTTGAGGTTTTTGTCTGTCAAGTCAGGTCCAAGGTGAATTTCATTTAGTATGTTTGTTATCAATTAGAAGTGTTTATTTTTAAAAGTGTATATAAATGTATAGCTGGTTCACTTTACTGTTCAGTAGAAATTGGCAGAACATTGTAAATCAACTATAATAAAAAATTTTGAAAAAGACTTTATTTAAAGCAACTTCTTATAGTTAAAGCTTGTCTAAGATAATAGTTTCTTCTTTTTTTAACTTTAAAAATATTGAACTGTAGTTAGTTTACAATATTTTTTTAGTTTCTGGTATATAGCAAAGTGATTGCTATATATATGCATGTGTATATGTGTGTGTGTATCTATATATATTTCATATATTAACTGTTATAGTTTGTTACAAGATATTGCATTTAGTTCCCAGTGCTATCCAGTAGGCACTTGTTTATCTCTTTGATATATAGTAGTTTGGGATCTTCTAATCCCAGATTCCTCATTTATTCCCTCCCCTTCTTTTCCCCTTTGGTAACCAGTAACCATAAGTTTGTTTTCTGTGTCTGTGAGTGTGTTTCTATTTTGTAAATAACTTCATTTGTATCATACTTTAGATTCCACATGTGATATCATGTAATACTTGTCTTTCTCTGACTTACTTCACTTACTTTACTAAATATGATAATCCCTAGGTCCATCCGTGTTGTAGCAGATGCCATTATTTTATTCTTTCTTATGGCTGAGTAATATTCCATTGTGTGTGTGTGTGTGTGTATGTGTACACATCTTCTTTATCCATTCATCTCTCAATGGACATTTAGGTCGCTTCCATATCTGGGCTATTATAAATAGTGCTGCTGTGAACATAAGGGTGCATGTATCTTTTTGAATTAGAGTTTTTTCTGGATAGATGCCCAGGAGTGAGATCGCTGGATCATATGGTAGTTCTATATTTATTTTTTATTTTTTATTTTTTTTGTCTTTTTTGCCATTTCTTGGGCCACTCCTGCAGCATATGGTGGTTCCCAGGCTAGGGGTCAAATCAGAGCCGTAGATGCCAGCCTACACCACAGCCACAGCAACTTGCGATCCGAGCTACATCTGCAACCCCCACCACAGCTTACGGCAACGCCAGATCCTTAACCTGATTGGCAAGGCCAGGGATCGAACCCACAACCTCATGGTTCCTAGTTGGATTTGTTAACCACTGCGCCACGATGGGAGCTCCCTATATATATATATATATATATATACATATATATATATATATATATATATATTTTTTTTTTTTTTTTTTGTCTTTTTGCTATTTATTGGGCCGCTCCTGCGGCATATGGAGATTCCCAGGCTAGGGGTCTAATCGGAGCTGTAGCCACCAGCCTACACCAGAGCCACAGCAAGGCGTGATCCGAGCCGTGTCTGCAACCTACAACCACAGCTCACGGCAACGCCGGATCCTTAACCCACTGAGCAAGGCCAGGGATCCAACCTGTAACCTCATGGTTCCTAGTCAGATTCGTTAACCACTGCGCCACGACGGGAACTCCCCTATATTTATTTTTTAAAGGAACCTCCATACTGTTTTCCATAATGGTTGCACTAATTTACATTCCCACCAAAATTGTAGGAGGGTTCCCTTTTCTTCACACCCTCTCCAGCATTTATTATTTGTAGACTTTTTGATGTTGGCCATTCTGACTGGTGTGAGGTTGTACCTCATTGTAGTTTTGATTTGCATTTCTCTAATAATTAGCATTGTTGATCATCTTTTCATGTGCCTTTTGGCCATCTGTATGTCTTCTTTGGAAAAACATTTATTTAGATCTTATACCTGCATTTTATTGGGTTGTTTGCTTTTTTTTGTTATTGAGTTGTATGAACTGTTTGTATATTTTGGAAATTAAGCCCTTGTCAGTTGAATCATTTGCAAATATTTTCCCCTCGTCTGTAGGTTGTCTTTTTGTTTTGTTTATGGTTTTATTTGCTGTGCAAAAGCTTATAAATTTGATTAGGTCTAGTTTGTTTATTTTTGCTTCTCTCTTTTGTCTTGGGAGACTGACCTAAGAAAACATTGCTATGATTTATGCCAGAAAATGTTTTGCCTGTGTTCTCTCCTAGGAATTTTATGGTATCCTGTCTTATATTTAAGTCTTTTTTTTTTTTTTTTTGTCTTTTCTAGGGCTGCACCTGCAGCATATGAGGTTCCCAGGCTAGGGGTCCAATCGGAGCTGTAGCTGCCAGCCTACGCCAGAGCCACAGCAACACGGGATCCAAGCTGCGTCTGCGACCTATACCACAGCTCATGACAATGCTGGATTCTTAACCCACTGAGCAAAGCCAGGGATTGAACCCGAAACCTCATCGTTCCTAGTCAGATTCATTAACTACTGAGCTGCAACGGGAATTCCTATATTTAAGTCTTTAAGCCATTTTGAGTTTATTTTTGTGTATGATGTGAAGGAGTATTCTAACTTCATTGATTTCCATGTAGCTGTCCAGCTTTCCCAGCATCACTTGCTGAAGAGACTGTCTTTACATCATTGTGTATTCTTGCCTTCTTTGTCGAAGATTAATTGTCCATAGGTATGTAGGTTTATTTCTGGGCTCTATTCTGTCCCATTGATCCACATGTTTGTTTTTGTGCCAGTACTATGCTGTTTTGATTACTGTAGCTTAGTAGTATTATCTGAAGTCAGTGGGGATTATGCTTCCAGCTTTATTCTTTTTCCTCAGGATTGCTTTGACAATTCTGGTCTTTTATAGTCCTACATAAATTTTAGAATTATTTGTTTTAATTCTGTGGAAAATGGGTAATTTGATAAGGATTACATTAAATCTGTAGATTGCTTTGGATAGTATGGCCATTTTAACAATTCTTCTAAGAGCATGGGATATCTTTCCATTTCTTTAAATCATTTTCAGTTTCCTTTATCAGTATTTTATAATTCTCAGTATATAAGTCTTTCACTTCTTTGGTCAAATTTTTTCCCAAGTATTTTTTATGCTATTTTAAAGGGACTTTTTTACATTTCATTTCTGATATTTCATTGTCAATATAAAGAAATGAAACAGGGAGTTCCTGTCATGGTGCAGTGGTTAACAAATCTGACTTGGAACCATGAGGTCTTGGGTTCGGTCCCTGGCCTTGCTCAGTGGGTTAAGGATCCAGTGTTGCTGTGAGCTGTGGTGTAGGTTGCAAACATGGCTTGGATCCCACGTTGCTGTGGCTGTGGTGTAGGCCGGTGGCTACAGCTCCGATTGGACCCCTAGCCTGGGAACCTCCATATGCTGAGAGAGCAGCCCAAGAAAATGGCAAAATGACAAAAAAAAAAAAAAAAAAAAAAGAAATGAAACAGATTTCTGTAAGTTAATCTTGTATCCTGCTACCTTGCTGAATTTATCAGTTCTAGTCATTTTTGTTTGCAGTCTTTAGGGTTTTCTGCATATAGTATCATGTAATTTGCATGTAATGACAGTTTTACCTCTTCCCTTCCAATTCGTATAAACTTTATTTCTTTTTCTTGTCTTATTCCTAGGCTAAGGGTTGAATCAGAGCTACAGCTGCCAGCCACAGCCACAGCTACAGCCACACAGGATCCAAGCTGTGTCTGTGACCTACACCAAAGCTTATGGCAATGCTGGGTCCTTAACCCACTGAGTGAAGCCAGGGATTGAACCCATATCCTCACTGATCCTAGTCAGGTTTGCTACTGCTGAACCATGACAGCAACTCCATTCAATACTATGTTGAATAGAAGTAGTGAGAGTGGGCATCCTTGACTTTTTCCAGATTTCAGCAGGAAGGCTTTCAGTTTTTCATTGTTGAGTATTATTATTTTGGCTATTATAATAGCTTTTATTATGTTGAGAAATATTCCCTGTATACACATTTTGGTAAGAGTTGTTATCACAAGTGGTTGCTAAATTTTATCAAATACATTCTTTTGCATCTATTGAGATGATCTTGTGGTTTTTGTCTTTTGTTTTGGTTGATCACATTGATTTGCATATGTTGAGCCATCCTTGTGACCTTAGGATGGGTCCAGCTTGATTATAGTACACGACTTTTTTTAATGTGCTGTTGGATTCGGTTGCTAATATTTTGTTGTGAATATCTCATTATATTCCTCAGAGATACTGACCTATAATTTTCCTTTTTGGTAGTATCTTTATTTGGTTTTAATATAAGGGTAATGGTGGTTTCATAGAATGAATTTGGGAGTGTTTCTTCCTCTTCAGTCTTTTGAAAGACTTTGAGAAGGATTTGGTATAGGTTCTTCTTTGTATATTTGGTAGAATTCCCCAAAGAAGCTGTCTGATCCTGGGCTTTTGCTTTATAGGAAGTTTTTATTTTTTAATATATTTTCTATTTCACTTCTGCTGATTGCTCAGTACAAATTATCTATTTCTTCTTGATTCAGTTTTGATGGGCTATGTGTTTCTAGAAACTTGTCAGTTTCTTTGAGGTTGTTTAATTTGTTGGCTTATAATTGTTCATAGTATTCTCTAATGGTTTTTTGTATTTCTGCAATATTGGTCATTATTTCTCCACTTTCATTTCTTATTTTGTTTATTTGGGTCCTCTCTCTTTTCTTCTTGGTGAGGTTGGCCAGAAGTTTGTTGATTTTGTTTATTCTTTCAAAACATCAACTGTTGGTTTTATTGATTTTTTTCCTTTTTTTTTGATCTCTATTTCCTCTATGATCTTTATGATTTCCTTCCTTCTGCTGACTTTAGGTTTTGTTTGTTCTTCTTCTAATTCTTTTAGGCAGTACATTAGATTGTTTATTTGAGATTTTTCTCATTGTTTGAGGAAGACCTTATTGCTATGAACTTCCCTATTGGGATTGCTTTTGCTGCATCCTGCAGATGTTTGTGTTTTAGATAATTGTTTCTGTAGATGCTTTTAGAATTTTTTTTTATTTTTTATTTTTTTGCTTTGTATGGCTGCACCCGTGGCATATGGAGGTTCCCAGGCTTGGGGTCCAATCAGAGCTACAGGTGATAGCCTACACCACAGCCACAGCAGCATCACATCTGAGCTGTATCTGTGACCTACATCACAGTCCACAGCAACGCAAGATCCTTAACTCCCTGAGCGAGGCTGGGGGTTGAACTGGCAACCTCATCGTTCCTAGTTGTATTCGTTTCTGCTCTACCACGATGGGAACTCCCGTAGATGCTTTTTAGAAATCCTCTTTTTATTGAGAAGATAGTGAAAGCATAATTTTAAGAAAATAGAAATTGAAACTAACAGAATTGTCAGAGAGTGAAGTAGCTCAGGGATAAATATTTTTTCTCTTTATTTAGTTTCATGAATTTAAGTAAAATATATAATTGGTACTTGGACAAAATTTAAATTAGTTAAAGTGATAGCATCCTGAGAAATATAAGTGAGGTATTTGAGTCATATAAAAATTTTGTTTTCTGATTTATAGAGAATGATGCTAGATTTTATAGTTGATTATAATCCACTAATGCTAATCTGGAGATTATGCTTTTGCATTTATCAACTTGATCCTTAAATAATTTCTTTTCATTTTTTTATGGCTACACTTGTGGCATAAGGAGGTTATCAGGCTAGGGACTGACTTCCAAGTATAGCTACAACCTATGCCACTGTTGTGGCAATGCTGAATCCCTAAACCACTGTGCCAGGCCAGGAATCAAACCCATGCCGCCCCAGTGACACGACCAGATCCTTAACCCACTGTGCCACAGTGTGAAGTCCTCCTTAAACAATTTCTAAATCCATACCAAGCATATGATTTAATTATCTTGTGGCTGGGTTTGGAAACTCTGTGAATGAGTTATTTTGGCTCCTCTTAGGATATGCAATACAGTTACTGCCACCAACACCCTTCACCCCTGACATTACCTTCTCCCCACAACTCCAGATCTTTAAACCACTTGCATGTCTAGTGTAGTAGGCCTAGAGATTTTGACAAAAATACTGTAAAAATAAGAATTATGGCCGAATACCACTGTTGACTTTTTAAAAAATCTTTTTTATTGTAGTTGATTTACATTATTCTGTTAATTTCTGCTATACAGCACAGTGACCCAGTTATACATATGTACACACTCTCTTTCTCATATTATCTTTCATCTTGTTCCAACACAAGTGATTGGACCACATAGTTCCTTGTGCTATACAGCAGGACCTCATTTTCTATCCATTCTAAATGTAACAGTTTCTATCTATTAACCCTGAACTCCCAGCTCATCCCACTCCCTCCCCCTCCCCCTTGGCAACCACAGGTCTGCTGTCAATATCTATGAGTCTGTTTCTGTTGTGTAGATAGGTTCATTTGTGCTATATTTTAGATTCCATGTATGTGATGTCATATGGTATCCGTCTTTCTCTTTCTGACTTATTTCACTTAGTCTGAGAATCTATAGTTCCATCCATGTTGCTGCAAATGGCATTATTTTGTTCTTTTTTGGATGAGTAGTATCCATTGTGTATATGTACCACATCTTATTCCATTCATCTGTCATTAGACATTGTTTCCATGTCTTGGCTATTGTGAATAGTGCTGCAGTGAACACAGGGTGCATGTATCTTTTTGAATGAAAGTTTTGTCTGGATATGTGCCTAGGAATGGGATTGCTGGATCATAAGGTAGTTCTGTATTTACTTTCTGAGGAACCGCCATACTGTTTTCCATAGCGGTTGTACCAACTTATATTATACCAACAGCATAGGAGGGTTCCCTTTTCTCTACACCCTCTCCAGCATTTGTTATTTGTAGTCTTATTAATGATAGCCATTCTGACTGGTGTGAGGTGGTACCTCATTGTAATTTTGATTTGCATTTTTCTAATAATCAGTGATGTGCATTTTTTTTCCTGTGCCTGTTGGCTATTTTTATGTCTTTGGAGAAAAGTCTATTCAGCTCTTCTGCCCATTTTTCAATTGGGTTGTTTGATTTTTTTTTTTTTTTTTTTTTTTTTTGCTGTTGAGTTGTATGAATTGTTTGTATGTTTTGGAGATTAAGCCCTTGTCAGTTGCATTGTTTGAAACTATTTTCTCCCATTCTGTAGGTTGTCTTTTTTTTTTTTTTTACGGTTTTCTCTGCTGTGTAAAACCTTGTAAGTTTGATTAGGCCCCATTGGTTTATTTTGTTTTTATTTCTGTTGTCTTGGAAGACAAGACAACAGAAATAAGAAAACATTTGTATGGTTGATGTCAAAGAATGATTTGCTTATGTTCTCTTCAAGTAGTTTGATGGTGTCTTGTCTTACGTTTAAGTCTTTAAGCCATTTTGAGTTTATTTTTGTGCATGGTGTAAGGGTGTGTTTTAGTTTCATTGATTTATGTGCAGATGTCCAGTTTTTCCAGCACCATTGCTGAAGAGACTTTTTTTTTTTCCCATTTTATATTCTTGCCTCCTTTGTCAAAGATTAATTGGCCACAGGTTTCTGGGTTTATTTCTGTTCCATTTGTCTGTTTGTTTATTTTTATACCAGTACCACACTGTCTTGATTACCATAGCTTTGTAATATTGTCTGAAGCCTGGGAGAGTTATGCCTCCTGCTCGCCATTTTTCTCTCAGGATTTCTTTGGCAATTCTAGGTCTTTTGTGGTTCCATATGTATTTTTGGATTGTTGTAGTTCTGTGAAAAATGTCATGGGTAATTTGATAGGGATTGCATTGAATATGTAGATTGCTTTGGGTAGTATGGCCATTTTAACAATATTAATTCTTCCAATCCAGGAGCATGGAATATCTTTCCAAGTCTTTAAATTCTCTTTAATTTCCTTGATTAATGTTTTATAGTTCTCAGCATGTAAGTCTTTCACCTCCTTGCTCAATTTTATTCCTAGGTATTTAATTTTTTGGGATGTGATGTTAAAAGGTATTTTTTAATCTTCTTTTTTCTCCTATTTCAGTGTTAGTATACAGAAATGCAATCAATTTCTGAATGTTAATCTTATATCCTCCTACTTTGCTGAATTCGTTGATCAGCTAAGGTCATTTTTGTGTGATGTCCTTAAGGTTTTCTGTATATAGTATCATGTCATCTGCATAGAGTGACAATTTTACCTCTTCTCTTCCAATTTGGATATGTTTTATTTTTTTTGTTTGACTACTGTGGCTAGGACTTCTAACACTGTCTTGAATATAAGTGGTGAGAGTGGGTATTCTTGTCTTGTTTCAGATTTTAGTGGGAAGGCTTTCAGCTTTTCTCCATTGAGTATTATATTGGTTGTGGGTTTGTCAAAAGTGGCTTTTATTATGTTAAGGTATGTTCCCTCTATACCCACTTTGGTAAGAGCTTTTATTATAAATGGATGCTGGATTTTGTCAAATGATTTTTCCACATCTATTGAGACAATCTTGGGATTTTTGACTTTTCTTTTGTTAATGTGGTGTATGACGTTGATTGATTTGCATATGTTGAACCATTCTTGTGAAATTGGGATGAAACATACTTGGTCGTGGTGTATGATCTTTTTATGTGTTCTTGGATTTGGTTGGCTAAAATATTTGTTGAGAATTTTTGCTTCTATATTCATCAAAGATACTGGCCTATAATTTTCTTTTTTTTGGTAGTATCTTTGGTTTTGCTATTAGGTTGATGGTGGCTTCACAGAATATATTTGGGAGTGTTCCTTCTTCAATCTTTGGAAAAGTTTAAGAAGGGTGGGTATAAGTTCTTTGTATGTTTGGTAGAATTTGCCTGTGAAGTCATCTGGTCCTGAACTTTTTTTTGTAGGTGATGTTTTTATTACATATTCAGTTTTGTTTCTAGTGATGGGACTGTTTAAATGGTCTATTTCTTCTTAATTCAGTTAAGGGCTGTATATCTCTAGAAAGTGGCTGTACATCTCTAGAAAGTTATTTATTTTAGGTTGTCAAATTTGTTGGCTGTATTGTTTGTAGTATTCTCTTACAGTTTTTTGTATTTCTGCAGTATCCATTGAGATTTCTCCTTTTTCATTTCTTATTTTCTTTATTTGGATTCTTTCTTCGTTGTGAGTATGGCCAGACATTTGTCAATTTTGTTTACCTTTTCAAAGAACCACATCTTGGTTTTATTGATTTTTTTTCTGTTGTTTTTTGAATTTCTAATATATTCATTTCCTCTCTGATCTTTATGATTTCCTTCCTTCTGCTAACTTTAGGGTATTTTTGTTCTTTTTCTGTTTTTTTTTTTTAGCTTTATGTTAAGTTGTTGATTTGAGATTTTTCTTCTTTTTTGAGGAAGGCCTGTATCTCTATGAACTTCTCTCTAAGAACTGCTTTTGCAGCATCCCATAAATTTTGAATTGTTGCATTTCATTGTCATTTATTTGAGGTATTTTAAAATTTCCCTTTTGATTACCTTTTTGACCCAATTGTCTTTTAGTAGCATGTTGTTTAGTCTCCATGTAGTCAGTTTTTTTTTTTTTCCTCATTGAGTTCTGGTTTTGTGCCATTGTGGTTAGAGAAGATGCTTGAAATCTTTTCTATACTCTTAAATTTGTTGAGGTTAATTTTGTGCCCCAGTATGTAGTCAGTCCTAGAGAATGTTCCATGTGCACTTGAAAAGAATATATATTCTTTTTTTTTGGATGTAATGCCCTGAAAATATCAATTCAGTGTAACTGTTCTGTTGTGTCATTTAGGATCTCTCTTTCCTTAATTGATTTTTTTTGGTCTAGAGGATCTGTCCATTGATGTGCTTGGGGTGTTAAACTCTCCTACTATTATTCTATTCCTATCAATTTCTTCCTTTACGTCTGTTAGTGTTTGTTGTATGCATCTGAGTGCTCCTATATTAGGGGCATATATATTGATGAGTATAATATCCTCTTCTTGAATTGATCCTTTTATCTTTAAATAGTGTTCTTCTTTGTCTTTCTTAATGGCCTACATTTTAAAGTCTATTTTATCTGACTTGAGTATTGCCACTCCTATTTTCCTATAATTTCCATTCACATGAAATATCTTTTTCCATTCCCTAGCTTTCAGTTCATATGTATCCTTTGCCCTGAGGTGAGTCTCTTATAGGCACCATATTGTAGGCTTTTTTTTTAAATCCAGTCTGCCACTCTATGTCTTTTGATTGGAGCATTCAGTCCATTGTCATTTAAAGTAATTATTGATAGATATGTATTTATTTCCATTTTAAACCTTGTTTTCCTATTGATTCTGTTTCTCCTTTTCCTTTCTTTTTTTTGGTTGGATGATTCTTTTTTATTTTATGTTTGTGTATTCTTCTTTTTAGTTCTTGTGAATATATTTTTTGGTTTTGATTTGTGTTTTCTCTGTTTTCCAAGTATGTTAACCCCTTCCTATATCTGCTTGCTTTAGCCTGATAGTAATATAAACTGGAATACATTTAAAAAAAAGGAATCTAGCTTTTCTTACTTTCCTTCCCCAACATATCATGATTTTGATGTCCTTTTTTACATCTTCATATTTATCCTTTTGCTGTTGTGTATCATCGCTTTTTTTTTTTTTTTTTTTGGTCTTTTGTTGTTGTTGCTGCTGTTGTTGCTATTTCTTGGGCCGCTCCCACGGCATATGGAGGTTCCCAGGCTAGGGGTCTAATCGGAGCTGTAGCCACCGGCCTACGCCACAGCCACAGCAACGCGGGATCCGAGCCGCGTCTGCGACCTACACCACAGCTCACGGCAACGCCGGATCGTTAACCCACTGAGCAAGGGCAGGGACCGAACCCGCAACCTCATGGTTCCTAGTCGGATTCGTTAACCACTGCGCCACGATGGGAACTCCGTATCATCGCTTTTATGAATAGGTTTTTTGTTTGTGTTTTTACCTTTTAGAACTGTATACTGGCTTATATAAGTGATTACATTCCAGTTGTGATTTCCTCCATCCTATATCTTCTTAATTCTTTCCTATTTAGAGGAGAACTTCCTATATTTCTTTTAGAATGGGTTTAGTATTCCTGTATTCTTTCAGCTTTTTTTTTGTTGTTGTTGGAGAAATACTATATTTTTTTTTTTTTGCCTTTTTAGGGCCACACCCATGGCATATGGAGGTTCCCAGGTTAGGGGTCTAATCAGAGTTTTAGCCAATGGCCTGCACCAGAACCACAGCCACAGCAATGTCAGATCTGAGCCATATCTGCTAACTACACCACAGCTCACGGCAACCCTGATCCTTAACCCACTGAACAAGGCCAGAGATTGAACCTGCATCCTCATGGGTGCTAGTCAGATTCATTTCCACTGAGCCATGACAGGAACTCCTTTGTTGGAGAAATTCTTTATTTCTTCTTCTATTTTAAACAATAATCTGCTGAGTAGAGTATTCAAGGCTGTAAATTTTTCTCTTTTAGAACTTTAAATATATCTTGCACTCTCTTCTGGCCTGTAGTGATTCTCTAGAGAAATCAGCTGGTAGCCTTATGGGGTTTCTCTTATAATTAACTCTTTATTTTTTCTCTTGCTGCCTTTAGAATCTTCTCTTTAACTTTTGCCATTTTTAGTATAATATGTCTCGATGTGGGTTTGTTTGGGTTCAACTTGTTTGGGGCCTTCTGTGCTTCCTGTATTTCAATATATTTTTCCTTTACATTTGGGAAGTTTTCAGCTATAATTTCTTCAAATATATTTTCAATCACCTTTTCTTTTTTTTTCCTCCTTCTGGAATCCCTATTATGCATAGATTGGCCTGCTTTATATTATCCCATAGATCTTTTATATTGCTTTCATTTTTTTTTATATTGAGTTTTCTGTCTGCTGTCCTGATTGGGTGATTTCCATTATTCTATCTTCCAAGTCACTTATTTATCATCTGCATTATTCTGCCCTTCAATGCCTTTATCTCAGCTTGCATCTCTGCAAATGAATTTTCTAATTTTTCTTGGCTCCTTCTTATATTTTCCAGTTCCTTTAAAGTAATCTGCATTACTGTTCATATCCACTCTTAATTCCTTCAGTATTTTCACTGTCTCCTTTTTTTTTTTAACTTTATGTATTTATTTTTGTCTTTTTTTTTTTTTTTTTGTCTTTTTGGGGCCGCACCTGCAGCATGTGGAGGTTCCCGTGCTAGGGGTCAAGTTGGAGCTGTAGCCACCACCCTACACCACAGCCACAGCAACCCCAGGTCTGAGCTTTGTCTGCAACCTACACCACAGCTCACAGCAACACCAGATCCTTAACCCACTGAGCGAGGCCAGGGATCAAACCCACAACCTCATGGTTCCTAGTCGGATTTGTTTCCACTGCGCCACGATGGGAACTCCCTGTCTCCTTTTTGAACTTGGTTTCTTTTAGACTGCAGAGGTCTCCTTCATTGTTTGCTCCTCCTCCTATTAACTGGGAATGGTTCCTGAGCTTCTTCCTTCATTTTAATTATATTTTTTCCTGTTCTGTGAGATTAGGGAATACAAATACTACAGTCTTAGAGGGGGTTGGCACGGACTGCTCCTTGTTGCAGGGCCCTGGGTATTGGCAATGACCCTCAAGGATGTGTAGGTGGCATCCAGAACCTTTGGCAGTGGCAACAGCAGGGTGTGTGCATTCCTGGGGGAGTGAGGACAATGGGTGGTACTTGGTTGCAGTGCCCTCCTCTACAGTGATCCCAGAGGTGAAGGGGCCATAGGTGGTGCCTTTTCATAGACCCCTAGTGGTGGTGGGCCACACCCATCTAGAGTCTGAGATAGTTGTGGTGGTTTGTCCATGATGCCTATAGCCCATGAAAGAGGTGCCCTACCACCCCAGAGTCTGCGGGTGGTTAGTAAAAGATATTCCTATGGTGGTTCTTTCCCTCCTCCTCTTGCCCTCTCCTACAATGATGTCTTGCTTCTCCTGCAGGCCAAAGCCTCCTCCTGGGCTCATTCCGCTATGTCACTCTGCTTCCCAGCCCATGGCTCACCACTCCTTAGCCCCTCAGGCTGTCTCCACATAGCCACCCCCAGTCCTCTCCCTGGAACTGACCTCTGAAGCCTGATTCTCAGCATCCAGGCCCCGCCTGAGTGTCTCAGGCAGTGGTGTCTGGAGGAAGTGCTACTGATGGTCTGTGAAACTCTCTTTCTGGTTTGCCCTTCTCAGTCCAGCTGTTGCACTTTTATCTGAGGCTGTGAGGTTCCCCCTCTGGGACTATGGCCTCCCAGGGTACAGCTTCCTTTCCTCTTTCACAGCTCCCTCTCAGGAGTGCTGGTCTCATCCTCTTTCATCCCCTGCCCCTTCCTTCTCTCTATCTTTTTTTTCTTCCCCCTTTGCTCCACCCAGTTATGCGGAGGACTTCTTGCCCTTTTTGGAGGTTAAGGTCTTTTGCCAGTGTTCAGTAGATGTTCTGTGTCAATCGTTTTGCATGTAGATGGTTTCTTGGAAAAGGTGAGCACCATGTCTTACTCCTCCACCATCTTGGTTCTGCCTATCACCTTTGAATTTTGATATGGTAAAGATGAATATTTATTATGAAAAAAAAATCAACAAAATATGTTTGTCTAAATAGAGGAACTGAAGAATACCCAGAAGATCAAAGACTAAAAAGAAAAAATTCTCTTACGTATAAAATGGATTGATTCTCATATTAATTCTTTTGTTTTTAGTCTTTCTTCATTTTAAGCTATTTCCAGGAGTTTAAAAATAAAACCTTGAGTTTAATTTTTATATTGCTACTTTGCTACCATGCTGTTAATATGAATCATGATGTCTTGAATTTATAGATTATGAAAGGCCAACCAGGATTATTCTTTTCTTCCAGAACTACCTGTGTGTCAGTTTTAAGTAACCTTTCTTTTCTTTGAAATTTTTGCTGTATCTATAATGTAGGCATGCCATATCCCTGTTCTAGTATTTCATTTTTCTAATAGCTCCTCCCAGGATTATTCAGCATGACTTGGCATTATGTGGTGGCCCAAAATACTTTGAACAGGGATCAACAAAAGATAATGAAATAAGACTGTAGATTCCCAGGAAATGCAAAGATAAACGTTAATTTGTTACAACCACTACCCAATATCGACCATCACCCAATATTTCTTTTGCAAGTGTTCTTAAGGGACTTTGCCATGAAGTCACTTCTCTTTGGAGTCCACGTATAAGGTTGCACATATTCAGACTCTTAACCATCTCTCTTAATTTCAGTTTCTTGTTGACTTTTAATATGTGAGGTTGGAATGATCATAGTCTCATCACATGAGTTTGTTGTGAGAACTAAATGGAATAATATCTGTCAAGTGTTCACTGATGACTGATGTCTGCTGTAAATGCTCACTGTAAGTGCTTGGTAATTCTTAGCTTTCATAGCTCATGTTAAATTCTTTTGCTTATCTCTTGTCAATATCTAGTGTTTGGTGGGGGGTGGGGTTCAATATTTTGGAAACAACCAAATGTCATTTAAAGGAAAGTCTTTCAAATAAAATGGGTGAATACTTTGGAATAAAATCTTTCTGAGTTAAAAATCTAGATGTAGCAATGAAGAGAAAGACAGTTTTTATTTTGTGGATGGCAAACTTTTTCTGAATGAAATTCCAAAAGATGTTCCAGAAATTACAGAATTAAGTAGAGAATTTCCAAAGTGGACTCCTTAAAGTAATTTACAACCTAGGCAATGCAAAGAATATGCATTAATCCAATCATGAAAGTCTTTGGTTACTGCATGAAGATCATACTCTTCCGGTCTAGCAAAGAGACAGCCTTCAAATTCTAACACAGTTTTGCAAGCCACATGGTGCTATGATCCTTTGTGGTGTGGGCAGGTGAAGTAGTTATGGATGTCAGTGTATGTGGATGAGAGTTTGATTTGAGAGGATAACTGACTGTAGTGTGAGGAATGAATGGCTGTGGTAGGAGGGAATCACTGCAAGAGGGTATTCAGAAAGAGAATCCCTGATGGAGGGACAAACATAAAACAAGTGCACTGAGCCAAGAAAGGACTCAGTGTATTTGGGACACTATCATTATGAAGGATTTGAACAATCTATAAAGAAAAATTAAAAGTTTATAGGCTTACCCCAGAGATTTGTGGGTTTGTTCCAGACCATGATAATAAAGTGAGTCACATGAATTTTTGGGTTTCCCAGTGCATATAAAAGTTATGTTTAAACTTATAATATAGTCTGTTAACTGCGAATAGCATTATGTCTGAAAAATGTACTTCAATTTTTAAAGTTAAAAATACTTTATTGCTAAAAATCTAAGCATCATCTGAGTTGCTAACCATCATCTGTGAGTTGTAGTCTTTTTGTAATAGTAACATTAAAGAGAACTGCTCACAGATCATCATAACAAATATAATAATGAAAAAGTTTGAAATATTGCAAGAATTACCAAAATGTGACACAGTGACACCAAGTGAAAAAATGCTGTTGGAAGAGTGGCACCAATAGATTTGCTTGATACAGGCTTGCCATGAATCTTCTATTTGTAAGAAAAACCATATTATCTCAAAACTGCAGTAAAGCAAAATGCAACAAAGCAAGGTATACCTGTATTTGTATGCTTCATTAATTGAAAATTATGAATACATTGCTTGTCATTACATAGATTTTTCACAGATATGAATTTTATAAAATATTATTTTGATTAATAAAAATATCAAGTTAAAGCTGAAAGGAAAAGTAGAGTGTTTGCTTAATTCTTTGACTTAAACTCCCAATGAAGTCAATTTTGAGAGGAGATCCCAGTTTATCTTGTTTTTCAGGCAATATAGTATGTAGTGAGGCAATAAAATCAGTTTAACCAGTGTAACTGTACATAAGGAGATAGTTTGATTTCTTTTGTTGATATGTACCATCTCTTAAAAGTATTTGTTTTTTTCTCATTTTTTAAAAGTTATTGAAGTATAGTTGATTTACAATGTTATGATAATTTCTGCTGTACAACAAAGTGATTCGGTTATACATGTACACACATCCATTCTTTTTCAGATTCTTTTCCCATGGAGATTATCACATAGTATCGGGTAGAGTTTCCCTACTCTACTTCTGGCCTCTGTTGGCCAGGTATTCCATATACCACCATGTGCATGTACCAGTCCTAAACCCCCAGTCCATCCTTCTCCCCTACCTGTCCCCTTTGATAATCATAAGTTTGTTTTCAAAGTCTGAGTATGTTTCTGTTCTGCAAATAGGTTCATTTGTATTCTTTTAGATTGCACATATAAGTGATATCATATGATATTTATCTTTCTGTCTCACTGATTTAGTATATCTCTAGGTCCATCTGTGTTGCTGCAAATGGTATTTTTTTATGACTGAGTAATGTTTTTATTGCCATTACTGTAGGAGGTGGATCTGAGAAGATATTGCTGCAGTTTGTGTCAGAGTGTTCTGCCTATGTTTTCTTCTAAGAATTTTATAGTATCCAGTCTTATATTTAGGTCTTTAATCCATTTTGAGTTTATTTTTATGTATGGTGTTAGAGAGTGTTATAATTCCATTCTTTTTCATGTGGCTGTCCAGTTATTCCAGTACCACTTACTGAAGAGACTGTCTTTTCTTCATTGTATATTCTTGGCTTTTTTGTCATAGGTTAGTTGACCATAGGTACATGGGTTAATTTTTTGGTTTTCTATTCTGTTGTATTGAGTTATCTCTGTTTGTACTAGTGCCATACTGTTTTTATGACTGTAGCTCTGTAGTAAAGCCTGAAGTCTGGGAGTCTGATTCTTGCAGCTCCATTTTTCCTTCTCAGGATTGCTTTGGCAATCTTCAGGATTTTCTGTGTATAGTATCATGTAATCTGCAAACAATGATAGTATTACTTCTTTTCCAATTTGGATTCCTTTTATTTCTTTTTTCTTCTCTGACTGCCATGGCTAGGACTTCCAAAACTATGGTGAATAAAAGTGGTGGGACTGGACATCCTTACCTTGTTCCTGATTTTAGTGGGACTTCATTGAGCTTTTCATTGTTGAGAATGGTGTTAGCTGTGGGTTTGTCATAGATGGACTTTATTATATTGAAGTAGCTTCCCTTTATGACCACTTTCTGGAAAGTTTTTATTGTAAATATGTGTTGAATGTTGTCAAAAGCTTGTTCTGCATCTGTTGAGATGATCATATGGTTTTTATTCTTCAGTTTGTTAATGTGGCATATCACACTGGTTGATTTGCAGATATTGAAAAATCTCTGCATCCCTGGGATAAATCCCACTTGATCATGGAGTAAGATCCTTTTACTGTATAGCTGGATTTGGTTCACTAGTATTTTGTTGAGGATTTTTGCATCTATTCATCAGTGATGTTGGCCTGCAATTTTATTTTTTTGTGGTATCTTTGATTTTGGTATCAGGGTAATGGTGGACTGATAGAGTTTGGGAGAGTTAATTCCTCTGCAACTTTTTGGAAGTGTTTCAGGATAAGTGTTAATTCTTTTCTAAAGGTTTGATAGAATTTGCCTATGAAGCCATCCAGTCCTGGAGTTTTTTTTGTTGGAAGTTTTAAAATCACAGTTTCACTTTTAATACTTGTAGTTCATCTTTTCTATTTCTTCCTGGTTCTGTCATGTAAAATTGTACCTTTCTAGGAATTTGTCCATTTCTTCTAGGTTGTCCATCTTTTTGGTATATTGTTGCCTGTAGTAGTCTCTTATGATCCTTTGTATTTCTGTGATGTTCATCATAACTTCTTTTTCATTTCTAATTTTATTGATTCAAGTCTGCTGTCTTTTTCATGATGAGTCTGGCTAAGGGCATATCAATTTTGTTGATCTTTTCAAAGATCCAGTTTTTTGTTTCATTGATCTCTTTCGATTGTTTTCTTCACCTCTATTTCGTTTATATATGCTCAGATTTTTATGATTTCTTTCCTTCTCCTGACTTTGGATTTTGTTTGTTCTTCTTTATCTAGTTGCTTTAGGCATCATGTTAGGTTGTTTATTTGAGATTTTTCTTGTTTCCTGAGGTAGGCTTGTATTGCTAGAAACTTCCCACATATAACTGCTTTTCCTGCATGCCAAAGGTTTTGGGTCATTTTGTTTTTGTTTTAATTTGTCTCTAGATATTGATTTCTCTAGATATTGACTTCCCTTTTGATTTCTTAAGTGATTGTATAGTAGCATACCATTTAATTTCCATGTGTTTGTGTTTTTTGTTTTTTTCTTGTTGATTTCTAGTCTTATTGTGTTATGGTTGTAAGCGATGCTTGATATGATTTCAATTTACTGAGGCTTGATTTATAGCCCAGAATGTAATCTTTCCTGGAGAATGTTACATGTGTGCTTGAGAAGAATGTGTGTTCTGTGGCTTCTGGATATAATATTCTATAAATATTTGTTAAGTCCATTAGGTCTAATGCGTTATTTAAGGCTTGTGTTTACTTGTTGATTTTTTTGTCTGGATGATCTGTCCATTACTGTAAATGGGTTTTAAATCCCCCACTATGATTGTGTTATTGTCAATTTCTCCTTTTAAGGCTGTTAGCAATTGTCTTATATATGAGGTGCTTCTGTGTTGTGTGTTTATATATTTACAATTGTTATATCATCTTCTTGGATTAATCCTTTGATCATTATGTGATGTCCTTTTTTGCCTGTTTAAACTCTCTCTTTAAAGTCTATTTTGATTGGTATGGTATTGCTATCTCAGCTTTCTTTTAATTTCCATTTGATTGCTATATCTTTTTTCCATCATTTCACTTTTAGTCTGTATGTGTTCTTAGAACTAATGTGGGTCTCTTGTAGACCTATATGTGGGTCTGGTTTTTGCATCTATTCATCCAGTCTTCGTCTTTTGGTTGGAGCATTTAATCCATTTACATCAAATATAATTATTGATATGTGCATTCTTGTTGTCATTTTGTTAGTTGTTTTGGATTTGGTTTTTTTTTTTGGTCTTTTTTTCTTCCCTTTTTCTTTAGTTCTCTTCTCTCGTGATTTTATGTCTAACTTTAGTGTTGTGTCTTGGTTGCTTTTTCTTATCTGTGTGTGTGTCCGTTGCAGATTTTTGGTTTGCAGTTACCTTGATGTTTTAATATAGGAGCATATATATATATGTTGTACATGTATATATGTACAACATTGTTTTAAGTTGCTGGTCTCTTGATTGCAAATGCATTTCCAGTATCCTTCATTTGTACTCTTCCTCTTCTCATGATTGATGGTTTTGATACCATATTTGTATGTGGATGATTTCCTACCTTTACTATCTGTTTGCCTTTACCAATGAGCCTTCTCATTTGTAATATTCTGGTTTCTAGTTGTGGCCTTTTCTTTTCTTCCTAGAGCTTCTTTAGTATTTGTTCTAAAGCTGCTGTGGTGATGCTGAATTCTAGCTTTTGTTTGTCTGTAAAGATTTTGATTTTTCTTTCAAATCTGAATGAGAGCCTTGCTGTGTAGAGTATTCTTGGTTGGAGGCTCTTCTGTTTCATCACTTGTGAAACACGTATATTGTGCTACTCCCTTCTGGCTTTCAGAGTTTCTGCTGAAAAGTCAGCTGATAGCCTTATTGCAGTTTCCTTGTATGTTATTTGTTGCTTATCCCTAGCTGCTTTCAATATTTGTCTTTGATTTTGGTCAGTTTGATTAATGTGTCTCAGAGTGTTCTTTCTCAGGTTTATTCTATATGGTACTCTTGCTTCCTGGACGCAAATGAGTGATTCCTTTCCTATGTTAGGGAAGATATTAGCTATTATCTCTTCAAGTATTTTCTACAGTCCTTTTTCTCTTTTCCTTCTGGCACTCCTGTAATGTGAATGTTGGTGCGTTTAAAGTTGTCCCAGAGTTTTCTTAGACTGTCTTCATTTCTTTTCAGTCTTTTTTCATTAATCTGTTCTGCAGCAGACATTTCCACCAGTGTGTCTTCCACCTCACTTATTTGTTCTTCTGCCTCCTGTATTCTCTATTGATTCCTTCTAGTGAATCTTTCATTTCGATTATCATGTTGTTCATCTCTGCCTTTGTTCTTTAAATCTTCTATTTTTTGGTTAAACCTTTCTTGTATTCTTTTTTTTTTTCTTTGTCTTTTTGTCTTTTTGTCTGTTGTTGTTGTTGTTGCTGTTGTTGCTATTTCTTGGGCCGCTCCCGCAGCATATGGAGGTTCCCAGGCTAGGGGTTGAATCGGAGCTGTAGCCACTGGCCTACGCCAGGGCCACAGCAACGCAGGATCTGAGCCGCGTCTGCAACCTACACCACAGCTCACGGCAACGCCAGATCGTTAACCCACTGAGCAAGGGCAGGGACCGAACCCGCAACCTCATGGTTCCTAGTCGGATTCGTTAACCACTGCGCCACGACAGGAACTCCTCTTGTATTCTTGATCTTTTCCTGTTTGTGTTTTTTTTTCTCCCCCCCAGAGATCTTGGGTCATCCTTACTATCAGAACTCTAAAGTTTTTTTTCATGTAGGTTGTTTATCTCCAGTTCACCTAGCCATTCTTTTGGGATTTTGTCTTGTTCCTTTGTTTGGCTCATATTTTTCTGCCTTTTCATTTTGTCTAGCTTTCTGTATGTCTCCTTTCTGCAGTCTGCATGGTTGTAGCCTCCCTTGCTTCTGGTGTCTGCCTGCTTGTGGGTGAAGTTGATACAGGGACTTGTGGCTGACTTCCTGATGGGAGGAACCTGTGCTTACTCACTGGTAGATGGAGCTTAGTCTTGTCTCTCTGGTGGGTGGGGCTCTGTCTCTGTGTGTGGTTAAAGGTGGCCATGTGCCTGGGAGGACTTTAGGCAACCTGGTTGCTGATGTGTGGGCTGTGTTTTTGCCCTGTCTGTTGTTTGGCCTGGGGCTTTTGGGCACTCATGCCTATAGCCTGTTGTTGTGTGGGGCCAGCTTTTTCCAAAATGGTAGCCTCCAGGGGAGCTCACACTGGTGATTATTACCTGAGATCTCTATTCCCAATGTCCTTCCCCGACAGCTGACCCCTTCTTTCCCAGGAGACCCTCCAAGACCTGCAAGTAGGTTTGACCCAGATTCTCACGGAGTTTCTGCTTTGCTCTGGGACCCAGTACATGTGAAACCCTGCATGCACCCTCCAAGAGTGGAGTCTCTGTTTCTCCCAGTTCTGTGGCACTCCTGCACTGAAGTCCTATTGGCCTTCAAAGCCAAATGTGCCAAGGGCTGCTCCTTCCAGTGCCAGATGCTGGGTCACCTACCTGGCAGGTATGTGATTGCTAATATTGTGAAAGCACCTCTCCTACCATTTTGTTGTGGCATCTTCTTTGTCTTGGGGTGTAGGATTTTTTTTTTTTTTTGTAGCTTCCAGTCTATTTTGTTGATGGTTGTTCAGCAGTTGTAATTTTGGTGTTTTCGTGATAGATGAGCTCGAGTCCTTCTGCCCTACCATCTTGTCTGGAATCCTTGGAAGTATTTGTTTTGTCTAAAATTCCAGAGTGAAAAATTCATTTCCTTTGGTCTTCTTTAGAGATACATTTTCCCCAATAATGATTTCTTATTACTTATTAGTCATTTACATCACGGGTCACCAAACTTTTCTGTAAAGTACTAGATGGTAAATAGTTCAAGCTTTCTGAGCCAAGGGGCAAAATCCACGATAGTGTATGGTTACTTATATAATGGGGGAAAATAAATTTCTTATATGTTTTGATAAAATTAAAACATTATTAATGGACTGTGAAACATAATTTTCACATGTCATGAAATATCTTTCTTTTGATTTTTAAAAGCCAGTTAAAAATGTAAAAACTGTTCTTAGCTCATGGACCAAACAAAAACAGGTGCCTGGCCAGATTTGATAGGTGGGACATCCTTTGCCAAATCTTTATTTACATCATACTGTGATGGAAGGACTCTGTTTATCATTTTAAGTGATGAAGTTTTTCTCTTTTGAACAAGAGAGATAGTGGGGATCTTGGCCACTGTTATTTTATTTTATTTTATTTATTTATTTTTTTGGTCTTTTTGCTATTTCTTGGGCCACTCCCGTGGCATATGGAGTTTCCCAGGCTAGGGGTCGAATCAGAGCTGTAGCCACCGGCCTACGCCAGAGCCACAGCAACGCGGGATCTGAGCCGCCTCTGCAACCTACACCACAGCTCACGGCAACGCCGGATCGTTAACCCGCTGAGCAAGGGCAGGGACCGAACCCGCAACCTCATGGTTCCTAGTCGGATTCGTTAACCACTGCGCCACGACGGGAACTCCCCACTGTTATTTTAAAGTATGTGTGAGCTTGTGGGTCTTTCTGTTGGGGGGTATTCTTGGTTTGGCTCATCTTGGCTTTCTGTTTTCAGAAAAGCTCTGGGTAAGTAAAATATCTGAAAAAAAATCTTTCTTTCACCTTCACTTTATTTTTTTTTTATTTTATTTTATTTTCCCACTGTACAGCAAGGGGGTCAGGTTATCCTTACATGTATACATTACAATTGCAGTTTTTCCCCCACCATTTCCACCTTCACTTTAGAAATGTATGTGAAATGAATGATTATGGAAAAATCACATTTCTGAGAATGTATTTTGAAAGTATTTTGAGAATATAGCCACCCTAAAATACTTTCTAAAAATTTAGACCTTGGTCTCACAAAACTGTAATTATTGTGTGACACAGTTTATTTTTCTTTGAATAATAAATTATATGATGATTAATTATCAAGATTAACAAGTTTATTTCAAGTTTTAATCTAAATATCAGTTTTCTTACTCATATTATGAAATTGAAACTTTTTTTTTTACTTTGTTATGCCAGTTGCTTACAACATGATGTTCATGGTATTCACATAAAGTTTTGAGAAAATATACTTTGTACATTATTGACTAAAAATTAAAGAATTGCCTTGTGGAGTTTTATCTTATATGGGAGTCAGTTTCCCAAATCCGCACTTAAGTTGAAAATGATGAACTAACTACCCTAGAACATCTTGAAGGAAAGGGCCCATGTGAGACAGATGCACAGTCTCCACATAAGCACAGGGGAGCTAGACTGAGCCTAAGACCTGGCCAGTTAATGCTTTGGAGCTGTATGTCACCTTAAAGCTAGAATTACACTCCTTAGTTGAGGTGTTCCTACTCTGAGGCTGCACCAGGAACTGAAGCAGCAGCCAAGCCAAGCTTGTTATATTATGCAGATGCAAGAGCCTTGATTTAAATAGATTATTTCTTTTTCTTACCCTGCTCCCAGCATGTATAGTCAAATCTATGGGTGACAAATGAATTTGTGATTACAAAGCAATTTACAAATGGATTGAGTTCTAAATGTAAATTTGTTCTTAGACCAGCCCATCTCTATTATATTGTGATTTAGCAATAGCAGGGATTTCCAGTGTCCCAGCAAGACCTGGGATCATTTGGAGGTGGGAAGAAGGAATGAGCAGACACGGCGCCCTCCCAGCACTCTCCAGAAGCCCTCACCTAACTGCAACATTCCCTTTTGAGCTACTTTATATGCTGGACCTTCAAGCATGAATTTGTTTGACTGAAATATCCTGCCTCTAAAAAAGTTGAAAGCCACTGATTTAAAGTTTATTTTCAATAGTCTTAATTTTCCATTGCCTATCACCACATATATCAGTTTTCTTGCTGCTCTCGGGCAGTTGCTCTCTCGTGCCATGCCTGTGGGCTGCCTTTTTTGGGGCAGACTCTCCCTTAAGAGTGAAAAGGAGCTGGAGGAAAGAAAGATACCTCCGCAAATTCATTTGTTTTCAATTGGCTAAAACCCTTCTTCCATCCAGCCAGTCATTTACTACTCAGGGGGTAGGTTAAGGTGGCAGGGAGGACACTTCCCCACCTCGATTCCTGGTAATGTCCAGCACAGCTCAGGACTCTTAGGGGTCTAAAGTCATACTGTGTTGGTGCCAGGGCTGCATTATGCCTCTTGTGGGCCCTAGGTACTTTTGTCTATGGGGTCTTTTCTAGCATAAAAAATATTTAAGGATTTTATTTTATGCCTCTGTTGTTAGAAAGGGAAATATAATCCAGGCTGAATTCATTATTGTATGTTCATAATAATTATATTTATCTTTTTCATCTGATTTTAAAAGAAATTAAGATGAAAACTATTTTTATAGATCCTTTTATGTCTCCTGACACTGCATCCCCTGAATCCACTGGATATGTTTGTCCTAGTTAGAGCAGGGGGTTGGGCTGGGGAGAAAGAATCCTCTTCACCCCTTCCTGAGATATGTTACGTTAATTGATTCTTTCACTGTTTTCTTATAACACCCATCCCCCCAATTAGATACCTACTGTGAATCAGACATAGTCTTGCTAGACTGGACCAGGAAACAAGTTTGAGATGCAGAATTGTCACCTCTCTTAGAAGACCAAGGCTTTCTTGTGGCATTCTGCTCATCATGTCTAGCTTTTCCATTTGGGGGGGGGGGGCTTCTTTCCAGAAGTGACGACATATTCTTATGCAGACAAGATTTTGGGAAGTCTGTCCCATTAGACTTTTCCAGATGTATCCAAACATATCTGAATCCCATTTAAACTCAAGATAGCCTCCTTACATTTCGAATAGTTGAAGGTTATTTTTTTATTGATCTTTCCCTTTGATCTGTAAGGATATTCTTAGGGATTGGAGAATGACAGGAAGACTTGTTTCAAAACTTCTCATTGTTTCCACTGACTGTGTCCTAGTTTAGGCCCTCATCGGCTTTCACCTGGATCTTTCCAACGTCTTCAGGACCAATTGCTAGTTTTTTTAAAAAGATTTATTAAAGTATAATTGATTTATAGTGTGTTAATTTCTGCTGTACAACAAAGTGATTCAGTTATACATGTACACATACCCATCTCTACATAGGTTATCATGGAAAATTGAGTAGATTTCCCTGTGCTATGCAGCAGGTCTTCACTGGCCATCCATTCCATATTCAATAGCGTGAGCTGCCAGTGCTTACCCCCACTAAAGTTAATTCACCAGACACTTGTTATTATGTTATTTTTCTCACTAAAAATTTGGCTGTTTCCATATTGACCACAGGATAGAGTCAAACTCCAAAGACGATCCTTCAGGATTTGACCTTACCAGCCTCATATTTCTTCTCTATAATCTAATATCAGTCATGAGATGTGTAAAAAATAGCTCCACATCCCTAGTGGCTTAAGACAATATTTTTATAGCTCTCACATCTGTGAATTGGCTGGAGTTAAGCTTATCTAGGCTGGGATTGCACATGTGTCTTTGAATCAGTTGGCATGTTCATGGGTCAGTGGGTCAGCTAGAGACTTTAGCTGGGGCAGATCTACCCCTTTGTATATCCCCTCTGGGTCCGACATCTAGAGCAGGCACATCCATGCATGTTTTCGCCCTGAGTCATTGGTTTGACCAGGCATGTCCTTCTCACAGTGACAACAAAAGCTCAAGTGAGCACCATGCAAGACCTCTTGAGCCCTAGGCTTGGAATTGGCACATCATTACTTCTTCCTTATTATTTTTTTTTTTGTCTTTTGTCTTTTTAGGGCCACACCCACGGCATATGGAGGTTCCCAGGCTAGGGATCTAATCAGAGCTGTAGCCGCCAGCCTACACCAGAGCCATAGCCATGCGGAATCCAAGCCGCATCTGCGACCTCCACCACAGCTCACAGCAATGCCGGATCCTTAACCCACTGAGCAAGGCCAGGGATCGAACCCACAACCTCGTGGTTCCTAGTCGGATTTGTTTCTGCTGTGCCACTACAGGAACTCCAAAGAGAGGCCATTAATGTGGTTTACTGCACCAACCATCCACTTTAAAAACTGTCTGAACATACCATGTCTGCTTAGGAAAAGGTTGTTAAGGGTTCCTTCTGAGCCATTGTGTCATGAGGAAGCTTGGCAAGTCTATTCTTGCTAAACCACAATTATGAGGCTTCTTGCTTCTTAACCCTGTGACTCCTTTGGTCCTTCTCCCACTGTTTCTGTGAGCCTGCCAGTCTTTCAATGCCTCCTGTATCACAAGAGTCTGTTTCTGATGCTCCTGACTGAGAATGTTGATTGAATCAGTGGATGACTTTGAGTAAGTAGAAGGAGGGAAATTAAAGATACAGATAAGGTGGTATACTTCTTGAAACTTTATATAAACCAAATGTATAGAGTAATTTCCCTTTTGACTTGGAATCTAGCTGTCAGAAAAGCCATTTTAGAGAATCAGGGCAGTACACACAGGCATAAGACTTATTATCATCCCTCGAGGGTAGATGTGGAGGTGTTAAGTGAGGGAGCCAATATGAAGATATCTACCTCACCCTGCTTATCTTTAGTAAGTAGCATGCGCATGCCTGCCCCAGGGGAAGAGAAAGGATCTGAAAATCTGGCCAAAGAGTCTTTCTCCACATGAAATGCCCTTTGTATTCCCTAGACACATTTAGTTTCTACCTTTGTCTTATGGCCCATTTTAAGGAAATACTGTCCTTCTACTCTAAATCTATTTAATCTGTCCGTCTCCTTGCCCTAACTCCATGGTACAGATTTTCCTTCTGCCTCTTTTATGACATGTATTGTTATTTACACAGACACCAATATATGTGTTTGTCTAAGCTGTGAATACCTAAGTGATCAGAATCAAATCTTACTTGTCTTTCTAAATTTAGTAGGATGGATCAAATGAATGCTGAATCTATTTTATAAGACCAGAGACAACCTGGGGGCAAGATTATTTGTCTTTTTTTTTTTTTTTTTTTTTTTTTTTTTTAGGGCTGCACCTACAGCATATGGAAATTCCCAGGCTAGGGGTCAAATCAGAGCTGTAGCTGCCAGTCTACACCGCAGCCACAGCAACTTGGGATCCAAGCCACGTCTGTGACCTGCACCACAGCTCATGGCAACGCCAGATCCCTAACCCACTGAACAAGGGTTTGAACCCTCGTCCTAATGGATACCAGTCAGGTTTGTTCCTGCTAAACTACAAGGGGAACTCCCTCTCTTTTGTCTTTTTATCCCTCATGTCACCCCACATAATTCCCTGGACTTAGTAATTACTATAAATACATATTTGTCAAGTGTTGTAAATACAATTATGTTTACTTTGGGAAACCTGAATTTTATTATTGAAGTTTTTATGTTATTAATTCATGTGTGAGATTAGGAGGTTTCAAGAATATTCTTATGGACACTACTGAAAATCATTTCCTTCCCAGATCCATATAAAAAAAAGTTTGGAGGAGCTGCAGTATAGAATGGGGAGGAGATAACTGAAGTCTGATTATTAATGCTCCCTGATGGATGATATTAATCAGTCATTCTTCATCATAACTAAGGAAGTTGTATATATTGCCTAAAGTATAAACATTGATTGGATATTATTTATAGATTTGTATTTCTCAGGGAACATACAGAATTTCCTTCTTTCTTTGCCTAGTAATAGGACAAAGAACCATGTTCTCAGTGTATCCTGCTTCTAGAAAGCTCTTTAATTCTCTAATTCTGTGGTTTTCATGAATTTTGTAGTAATGGTGCATGACGTGTCTTTTAAAGTTGATGACATATATAATTAAATGTTAGATGATAATATTTTAATATTTATAATGTACAGAATAATTATGTGGGACAAAGAAGGGCATAATAAGTATTATCCAGTATATATTGCTAATGCAAATTGTTGTGTATTGCCTAAAGATTTAGCACAAAATACTTAACTTTTTAATAGAATTCCTTAAACAATATATATCTTTGATTTATTTTTTTAATGATTTTTATTTTCTCCATTATAGTTGGTTTACAGGGTTCTGTCAGTTTTCTACTGTACAGCAAATATAGATCTTTTAAAAGGTATAATTAAAATTATGTAATTATGGGTAATAAAGAAGAAAACACATAATTAAGTAAAGAATAGTAATTGTTGTGAGATCTTGAGCTATTAGGTTGTTCAGGAAATGCCATGAAATATATGAAGAGCTAGAGTTTTATTTCTGGAGCCTTTTTTAGTTACTTATTTCTTTGTAGCAAATCACCCCAAAACTTAACAGCTTAAAACAATGAGTATGTATTATTTCATATAGTTTCAGTGGGTCAGGGATTAAAAAGCGTCTTATCTGTACTATTCTAGGCTTGTGGTCAAGATCTTGTTGGGGGCTGCCATTTATTTGAAGACTTGATTGGGACTGGAGGATCTGCGTCCAGGATATTTAAGTCACAAGACTAGTGATTTGGTGCTGGCTGTTGGTAGGAGGCCTCATTCCTTACTATATGGACCTCTCCATAGGATTGCCTGAGTGTCCTCATGATGTGGCAGCTGGCTTTTGCTAGAGCAAGCGTTCTGAAAGAGAGCATGGTTGGAGTTGCAGTATCTTTAATGACAGCCTTAAGCCGTCATTTCCACTGTATCTTATTAATGACACGGGTCCACCATATTCCCTGAGGAGGGGTCTACTCAAGGACATGAATGCTAGGAGGTAGAGATCCCTTGGGACCATCTTGGACACTGGCTATCAGAGCCTTTTTGTAATAAGATCTGCAAATGGTACTCTGAAAGTTTCTGTTGAATATTAGGATAGGTTAACTTGTTGGGTTTTATTTAAGTTAAACTTTTTGGAATGGTTTTGCAATAGAAAACATTTAAGAGAATTAATTGAGCTTATTTGATTTAGGACAGTGAAAACTGAAAGAAACCATAACAAACATGTTTTCATCCTTCTTTAGTTTGTGTCCTGAAAGTTTTAGTTTTATAGATTCCTATTGACTGTATAAACAAGACAGGTATAAGAACTTTCAAAACAAATTGGCCAAGTGCATAGTTATTTGCAGATGGTCTTATATTAAGATATGAGGCGTTTTCCCTTCCCTCTTCCTCTGTCCCCCAACCCAAGAATCCAGTTCTTCCCCAATTTTATTTTCCAGTGGCATAATTAGAACTGGTACATTTTTTGATATTTATACTCTTATCCTCATCTCGTTATATAATCTGGATACCTATTGAACTTGGAGCCTGTGCATAATAATTATGCCTGATTGATACATTGCTTTGCCTTTTAAAAAACATTATTTCTCATCTGGTATTTTCGTCTCTTTAACTAGATTGTAAACTTCTTGAAGAAAACAGTCTTGCCTCATGTTTCTCGCAGATTCCTAGTCCCGATGTACCATGGCATAGTGCTGCTCACATAGCTGGTTGTAATTCACTAAGTAGTTGGTGCTTAATTCAGTGGAATATCATATCTGATACAGCAACCACTATAAGCTAGAGGCAAGCATATTCACTCAAATTTATCTGTAGTTTTATGAAAGGAAAAGCCCAGATGTTGTGTTTGTCTACCCTGATATAAATGTCAGGAAGTAAAGAATAGTGCCTATGGCTTGACCATAGGCTTGATCATATTCTGAAGATATTTTATTGATCATATCTGTTTTAGATGACCTGTATTAAACAAAATCTTCATTAATGCTTTAATAATTTTTTTCTAAAAGTACTTTATAATTTTATGGTTTAGGGTACCTATCAGAAAAGTGATATAAGAAATGAAAGTGCACTTGAGGAGTTCCCGTCGTGGCACAGTGGAAATGAAATCTGACTAGGAACCATGAGGTTTCAGGTTCCATCCCTGGCTTCACTCAGTGGGTTAAGGATCTGGCATTGCTGTGAGCTGTGGTGTGGCTCCCATTGATCCTGTGTTGCTGTGGCTATGGTGTAGGCCTGCAGCTATAGCTCCAACTTGACCCCTAGCCTGGGAACCTCCATGTGCCATGGGGTACGGCCCTAAAAAAAAAGCAAAAAAAAAAAGAAATGAAAGTGCACTTGAAATACAGTATTCCAGAAATATATTTTTTTGAACAGGCTTAAATAACAGACATTATCCTGTTAAGAACTTTGTGGAAGAGCTATTTTACATATTTAGTTATAAATAGTGACTGTAACAGTTCCAATATTTACATCTATGTAGCTAATATTCAGCTTCTGTTTTTTTTTTTAAATCATATTTTTGAAAACTGACAGTTTACTGAATACAGGGTCCAGCCATCCAGAACAATCATATAAAATGTTTAAAAAACAGCCACATGTGGTTAAGAATGAATGCAAAGCAGCTCTGACACATTCTTGTGCCTGTAAGCAGGATTCTACAGGCCAATGCCAGTAGGGTTTTGCCTGCGGGAAGCAAGAGAAAGTCAATGCAAATCAGGACAGTTTCTCAAGAAAATAACCTGTGTGGACAAGTATCTGCTTAGGGCCATAGAAATGCCTTTTTCCCCCTTCTTTCTGAAACTTGAACTTCATAGTAAGTTATTTAAAGGCAGTGCACCTTGAATAAGTGCTGATGAAACTGTAAAAGGGTGTGTTAGAAACACGCTTTTGGCCCATAACTTAGCAGCCAGCATCATTTGGGGAGAACCGGGGGAAGTTGTTCTTCCCATCTCTTCTAAAAGATGACTGAAAAAATCTTGGGCCTGCCTAAACGGCCAGAGAAATACTGCTGCTTCTCTTGCTGGCCCATCTTCTTGAAGCCATTTAGGGGAAAGGCCATGGACTCTGTTTGTTTTGGATACTTCCCAGAACACTTTGGGGCTCAAAGCTCCGGTTTCAGAAGAAATATTGGCTTCCTTCAGACTTTACTAATCTCTCAAGTTCCTTCCAGCTCTGACATTTTGGATTCTAAGTTAGACACCACAGGTAGAAACTGCTCTGTGAAACACATGAAAAATGTATCCAGGATTATGAAGCTGGACAGCTCATGGCTTTATAAATTTTCAGGTTTTAAAACATTTGTTCAACACTGTGCCAGACCCTGTGAAAGATGCAGAAACATGCTACTCATTATAGTTTCTGACTCATGTGGGGAGACAAGATAGAATTAATACATGTTAGGCAAAATAGTAATTGTATTTCTTTTAAAAATTCTCTTTGGTTGTTTTCGTAGTCTGAAATCCAAGATTTCTGACTCAAAGGCAATTTTTACCGCTCAGTAAAGTTTATAGTTTTCCTCACATTTGTTAAGGCACTGTTTTGGTAGTTTATATTATTTGTTGCTTTTTGTGATTTTTCCTTTTCTCATTTTCTAAAATTTTTATCTCTTTTTGTCTTTTTAGGGCCACACCCACAGTGTTTGGAGGTTCCCAGGCTAGGGGTTGAATTGGAGCTACGACTGCCAGCCTATGCGACAGCCACAGCAATGCAGGATTCAAGCCATGTCTGTCACCTACACAACAGCTCATGGCAATGCCAGAGCATCAAACCTGCGTCCTCATGGATGTTAAGCAGATTCATTTCTGCTGAGCCATGATGGGAACTCCTCATTTTCTAAATTTGTTTTTTGTGAATTGATTTTATGTCCAAATAACATTATTTCAAATACTTTGGCAATAGATTTTTTTTGGATTTTCTAGGCATATAGTCATAGTCTCCTCAAACAGTAGTAATTTGGTTAAATGATTTCTTACAATTTTATTTATTTCATATCTTGAATTTTCCAGTATAATATCAAATGATGATGGTGACAATAGGCATCCTTATTTTGTTTTTTTTATTTCAAAGTGAACTGTAATAGCTGTAATTATTACTCTTTTCTCTTTATGGCTGCACCTGTGGCACATGGAAGTTCCTAGGCTAGGGGTGGAATTGGAGGTGTAGGTGCAGGCCTATGCCACAGCAGTGTATGAGTGCAGGATCTGAGCCACATCTGTGACCTACGCTGCAGGTTGTAGCAACACCAGATCCTTAACCCACTGAGTGAAGCCTGGGATAGAACCCACATCCTCACAGATACTATGTTGGGTTCTTAACCCATTGAGCTACAATGGGAACTCTTCAGTAATAGCTATTATTATATATAAAATATTTTTTTGTTTTCATGTGTTGTTGCATTTATTCCTCACAGTAAACATAAGAAGTACGTAAGTACGCACTATTATTATCTCCATTTTATAAAACTAAGGCCCAGAGAGATTAAGTAACTTTTTAAAGTCTGCCTAAAGTGACTGAGTTCAGTAAGATTTGACTTGAAGCAGTTTGACTACAAAGAATGTGTGCTCAACCAACTTGGCCCAGTGCCTTCCCATGTGATTGCTACTTGAGACTACCATGGCAATGATTTTATATATTTTTAGTATAAATAGTAAAAATAAATAATATACATTATTTTATTATATACAAATTAATTTCCTAATGTTTAATGAAGCACTTAAAAAAACTCTAACCTGTTACCTCCACAACCATTTATATTATGAAATTTATGTTACTAAAATTTAGATCTAACACTATCCAAATTATTATTGATACATCATTATTTTTTACACTACGTATCTTTAAAAATGTCCAATGTGAATTTTATTTCTATGAATTTGCTATAATACAGACAATCAAAATAAGTCCTTTTGTCATTGGACAAATTCTTAGGACTATCAAGTATAAATTTTACTGCTATGTTAGGAAGTAGTGAAGGAGCAGGGAATATTTTCAAGTGCTTCTCAAACCCAATCACTTTTTTTTTATATTGAGGTGAAAGTCATATAACATAAAATTAACCACCTTAAACTGCACAATTCAGTGGCATCTAGTACATTGACAGTGTTGAGCAACTATCTCCCACATCTGGTTCCAAAACAATTTCATCATCCCCAAAGGGTATCCCACGTCCATTAAGCAATCATTCCCCATCTACTGCTCTCCTTCCAGCCGCTGGCACCTGCAAGTTGGTTTTCTGTCCCAATGGATTTACCTCTTCTAGATGTTTCCTATAAATAGTATCATGCAATATATAACCTTTTGTGTCTGGTGTTTTTCAATTAGCATGATATTTTCGAGGTTCGTCTGTGTTGTAGTATATATTAATACTTCATCTCTTTTTTTGGCTGAACATTGCATATGTAGCCATTCATTTTGTTTATTCACTCATCAATTGATAGATATTCAGTTTGTTTCCACTTTTTGGCTATTGTGAATAGTGTTACTGTGAACATAGATGCACAAATGTCTGTTTGAATACCTCCTTTCAATTCTTTTGGGTGTATTTCTAAAAGTGGAAATGCTGCATCATATAGTAGTCCTGTGTTTAAGTTTTTGAGTAACCACCAAACTTTTCTACAGTCACTGCACCCTTTATGTTCCCACCAGCAATATGCAAAGATTCCCAGGCTAGAGGTCAAATCGGAGCTGCAACTGCTGGCCACAGCCATGGCCACTCAGGATCCAAGCCTCATCTGCGACCTACACCACAGCTCACAGCAACGCCAGATCCTTAACCCACTGAACAAGGCTGGGAATCATACCCGCAACCTCATGGTTCCTAGTCAGATTCATTTCCACTGCGCCACAATGGGAACTCCTAAACTTACTTTCTTAATGATTACCTTTGAGATTACAGTTAACATCCTAACATAATATGGTTCGTGTTTATATCAACTTAACTTCAATAATATAAAAAATTGTTCCTGTATAGTTCTGTTCCCCCTTTGTGCTTTTCATATACATTACATGTTTATATATTATGTGTCCATCAATACATTTTATAATTATTGCTTTATGTATTTGTCTTTTAAATCAGATATAAAAAAGAAGTAAAAACAAATTTCTTTTATATTGTCTTTTGTATTTACCTGTCTTTTTTTATCAATGCTTTTTACTTTTCTGTGTATTTGAGTTATTGTCTAATGTCCTTTCATTTCAGCCTGAAGACTCCCTTTTATATTTCCTTGTAGGACAGTTATGCTAGTGACAAATTCACTTTTGTTTATTTAGGGATGTCTTAATTCCTCCTCCTCCTCCTTTTTTTTTTTTTTTTTTTTTTTTAGGGCCATACCCATGGCATATGGAAGTTCATAGGCTAGGGGTAGAATTGTAGCTGCAGCTGCCAGCCTACACAACAGCCACAGCAACACCTGCTCTGAGCCAGGTTTGTGACCCACACTTCAGCTTGTGGCAACTCTGGATACTTAACCCACTAAGTGAGGCCAGGGATCAAACCTGCATCCTCATGGATACTAGTCAGATTTATTACTGCTGAGCCACAATGGGAACTCTCCCTCCTTCATTTTTGAAGGGTAATTTTGCTGGATTTAGAATTATTGTTTGACATTTTTTTTCTTTTAGCAATGTAAATATGTAATGCCACTTGCCTTTTAGCCACAAGATTTCTGATGATAAATCAACTGTTAATCTTATTGAGAATTCCTTGTATCTAATGAGTTGCTTTTTTCTTGCTACTTTCAGGATTCTCTCTTTGTCTTCCAGTAGTTTGACAGTTTGGTTATAGTGTGTCTAGCTTCTTGGATAGGTAGATTTATATATTACATCAGTATTGGAAAGTTTTCTGCCATTATTCTTTCCAATATCCTTTCTGCTCTCTCCTCTTCTTTTGGAACTCCCATTTTGCTTCATGGTGTCGCACAGGACTCTGTTAAATTTTCTTCATTATTTTTTCTTTTCATTCTTCAGACTGAATAACCTTAATTGACCTTTCTTCATGTTTACTAATTTTTTCTTCTAAGTCTGCTCAAATTTCTACTGAGCACCTTTATTGAAATTTTCAGTTAATGTACTTGCTAGCTCCAGAATTTCTATTTCGTTCATTTTTATGACTTCTTTCTCTTTATTGCTATCATCTATCTGATGAAACATTATTGTCGTACTTTCCTTCAGTTGTTTAGACATGGTAATTTAAAGTCTTTGTCCAACCTTTGGGCTTCCCCAAGGATGTTTCTATTGATTATTTTGTTTCCTGTGTTGAGCCATATTTTTTCTCTGCATATCTCATATTTTTTTGTTATAAGTTGGACATTAAAAAAATACAGTGTGATAATTGTGGAACTCATATCCTTCTTTCCTTCCAGGATTTGTTATTATTGCTTTTTTCTGTTGTTCTTATTGTTATCATTTAAAAAATGTAGTGGCTTTCTTGAACTAATTTTATAAAATCTGTATTCACATTCCATGTGTGACCACTGAAGTCTCTGCTTGCTTAGCTTAGTGATCAGGTGATGATTAAATATAGATTTCCTTGAATACCTGGAACCACTGTCTCTGACTTACTAAGGAGCTCTTTTGTGTGTTGTGACACACCTTCAATGGCCAGAGAGGCAGTTTAGAAATCTGCACTAGCCCTCACTTCCAGCTTTCCTGGAGCCTCAAGTTCAGTCAGATGTGAAAATCAAGAGCTTCCTGGTCTTTTATGAGCATGTGCACAGCCTTTGGCATGTACTTCAGTGTATGTAAGCACCTGACAATTAGCATTTTATTTTTGGCTGGACCTCTGGCATGCAAAATTTCCAGGCCAGGAAGAAACATGTACAACAGTGACCTGAGCTACAGCAGTAACAATGCCAGATCATTAGCCACTAGGCCACCAGGGAACTCTGGCAGTTAGCTATTTTGTTTGTAATATGTGCCTAACATTAAGCTGTTGATTCCTGAGACATCAACTTCAAAGATATCCATCCTGACTAAACACTTTGCCAGCAACACAACTAGATAAAGGGCTACCCCACTCATGAATTTCTCCTTTTTGGAAAGTTCTCATTGACCTAGATAACTGACTGCTTGACTGAGCACTTTAATTCCCACCCTTATGTTTTAAATTCACCAGTGATGAATAAACCCTTAAAATCCTGGGCACCCCATCCTTGATTCTAATAAAGGCAGACCCCCAGGTTCATTCTCTCTCTCTCTGTCCTTCTCTGTCTCTCTCTCTCTACCTGTGATCTTGCTTTCTGGCCATAAGCATGTTGTGTACCTTTCAGGACCCATAGGTAGTAAACCTGTCATTTCAAAGTTTCCCGATGGTCGTTGCTGAGGTACACCTCGCAATCACAATAAGAACCACTACGGTTGGTGCAGCCATAACAGCGGCTCCAGTCAGAGAAATGCCTATGGGGGCTTGCCACACATCATATGAGCCCAGGTGAGTGCCCACAGGCAATTCTAGATGATAGCATCACTATTGATAGGCCAAGAGCAACTCAAAATAATCAAAGTATACATTCACATGGCTTAAAGTCACTAAAATATGTACTTTATTATTTATTTTTCAAGGCTACTGCTGAGCTAGACAGTGGAGTGTAGGAATAGGGCAAGTTTCAACACTAAAAACTCTGTTATTGCTGAGAGCAATTAATCTTTACTGAACAAGCATTCCTTGGGTCGCTATAAGTCTTTCAAGAATAACTTATGAGACAAATAAAAAAGAACATATGCCCATACACAGGAAGAAAAATTAACAGAAACTGTTCTTGAAGAAGCCCCAGAATTGGACTTACTAGACAGATACTTTAAATTTTCATATATTTTTGTCTTCATACTTAATTTTCTTGGATGGTTTGAAGAGGCTATTTTTGGCCATTCTGATGCCCTTTTAACCTGGCATCAGTCTAGTTCCTGGGCTCTTTTCCTGTTGAAAGTCAGTATTTTGTATACCCAATGCAACTCCCAGACTCCAGATGTAGCTGCCTTCCACCTTCTCTGACTTAAAGTTCCAACCCTAGGTGAGACATCATTGTGTGGAGGGAGGGTAAAGATTTGATCAGAAAAAAGTGACAGTGACATGCCCGATGATGCATTTCTGGGCGTCTTCCATGCCAATTTGAAACCTCCAAAATAAGGTCAAGTAACTCAAGAGGCTCAACATAGTGTTTTTGAGATTCATCCATTCTGTTTGTTGTATTGATAGCTAGGTTTTATTTTGATAATGGGATCTTAACTGGTTGTTGCTGGTATGAAATTCTGTTTGTTGAATTATTAGACATGCTTTTTACCTCTAGTTTGGTATGATAGTTTTTTGGTTGTTTTTCTTTTTCCCACTAACTATATTGTCACATAATCCATTAATAGCAACAGTTTGGTTTTCTCCTTTATGTTATTTATAATGCTTATTATTTTTTCTTGTTGCATTGGATCTGATCTGCTTGATGTTTTATTATGAAATACAATATTTAGTACAGGAATCTCCAACTGTCTCTTGTGGGGTAAGTTTTCTTCTATATCTAGTTACTTTTCACTCAGAAATAGGTTGAATTATAGTGATGATTTTCTTCAAGAATTATTGAGAGGATCATATGAATTTCCATGTTGATCTGTTAACCTTATGAATTAGCAATTAATTATCCATCTGGTTCAGAAAAATTGTTCCTTGTCAAGGTGCATTGTTTGTAAATATGCTGATTGGTTTGATTCGCAGATATTTTAATTGGAGTTTTAATTGGTTTAATCTTTTAATTTAATTGTTTTATGTTTTAATTGGGATTTTATGTTTATAAGTGATGTAAGCTATAGATTTCTTCATTAAGGTATTTTTATCTGTCTTTGATATTTTTATGTTACCTGCATTAAAAAACGTTGAGAAATTTCTTTATTTTTATCAGGAAATATTTCAATTGTAGGGAAAATAGTCATCACTCAGATTAAAATTTTTTTATTTTATTTTATTTTTTTACCATATTCACTTCAGATGGGATTGGGTGTGTTCAGAGTGGTATGGCTGTAGGCACCATATTCACTTCAAGTTGTTTAAATAAATAGAAAATTATAAGTAGAGACCCTCCTTTATCTCTTTCCAGTAATTCCCTCCCACGTCAGATGTGAACAATATCTTGAATTTGGTGTTCCTCGTTGTCATGTTTTTATACTTTAATGATGTAATTGTAAAATTAAAAGGTGGTGAAAAATTCTTTTAGGCTTTCTCATTTCATAGTAAGTGTTTAGTTATTATATTTATAAAAAGTGTTGTCTCTGGAGCCAGATAGTCTCTGTTTGAAATTTCCAACTGTAGTAGGGAATTTTTCTGTTTCTGTTTTCATTTATTTTAGTTTTTGTTTTATGTTCTCTGAAGCTTTGTCATCAGTGGATACTATTATGTCTTCTGAGGAACTTGACTGTTTTTTATTTTATTATTATGCAGTGATCCTCTTTTTCCTTCTAGTACTTCTTGACTTGAGGTGTCCGCCTTGTCTGATGTTAATATAGCCACTCCAGTTTTCTTATGTTAGCGTTAGTATGTTATATTTCCTTTATCCTTTTACTTTTAACCTATTTGTGTCTTTATACTTAAAGCTGATTTCCCATAACAACCATATAGTAGGATCCTGTTTTTTCTGCAGCGTGACAATCTTGGTCTTTTAATTAGAGTGTTTAGCACAATTTAAAAGCAATTATTGATATGATTGGATTTATATTTACATTTTACTATGTGTTTTCTATTTGTCACATTTGTTCTTTGCCCCCCTTTCCTTCTTTACCTTCCTTCTTTTGATTTTTTTTTTCTTCTTACAGCTGCATGTGTGGCATATGGAAATTCATGGGCTAGGGGTTGAATCACAGCTGCAGCTGCAGGCCTACACCACGTTCATGGCAATACTGGATCCGAGCCACATTTGTGACCTACACCGCAGCTTGTAGCAATGCTGGATCCTTAATCCACTGAATGAGGCAAGGGATTGAACCCGCATCCTCATGGAGACTATGTTGGGTTCTTAACCCACTGATCCACAACAGGAACTCATGATTTTTTTTTCTTTTAGCATTTCATGTTGTTTCATACTGTTAGCTTACTTACCTTTTTCTTTTATTGTCTTAGTGAGTGTTATGGGGTTTATAATATGTATATTTAACTTATCCCAGTGATAGTGTTTTACATATAGTATGAGGAGCTTAGAGCAGTATACTTTTTTTCCCTCCTCTTATTACTGGGATCTCATTAATGCATACTTCATATCTATATATTTATTACAAATCTCAAAATACATCATTTAAAAAAATTTAAAGTCTATATTTTAAAACATTAATTTTTATAAATTATAAAATATAAAATATATAATACAAAAATAATATTTATTTTTAATATATAAAAATATATATTCAAAAAATCTTCAAAAAGGGAAAATGTCTCCTTTATTTACCCACTTTAAAAAATCATTCTATTACTTACTTTCATTGTATGCACTCAAGTTTTATTCCTTCTGCTTGAAGAATTTCCTTTAACATTTCATGTAATGTAAGTTTGATGGCAATACATTTTTCACCTTTTGTTTGCTACAAAAGTATTTCACCTTCAGTTTTAAAAGATATTTTTGTTGGATGTGGAGTTCTATGTGGACAGTTGTCTTCTTTCAGTAAGTTACTCTAAATATGTTGCTTCCTCTTCTGTCTTGCATTGTTCTGACAAGAAGCCTGCAGTATTAGTTTGTGGTAATTAGTTACTGGTAATTCTTTATGTCTTTGTACTTAATGTTTCTCTGGATACTTATAAGATTTTTTCTTTATTACTTTTTTTTTTTTTTTTTGCGTCTTTTCTAGGGCCGCTCCTGTGGCATATGGAGGTTCCCAGGCTAGGGGTCTAATCAGAGCTGCAGTCACTGGCCCATGCCACAGCCACAGCAATGTGGGAACTGAGCCGAATCTGCAACCTACACCGCAGCTCATGGCAACACCAGATCCTTAACCCACTGAGCAAGGCCAGGGGTTGAACCCGCAACCTCATGGTTCCTAGTTCAATTTGTTAACCACTGAGCCACTACGGGAACTCCTTTTTTTTTTTTTTTTTTTCTCATTTTGATTACAATGCACTTGGCAGTGTTCTTTGTGTGCTTCTACTTGGAGTTCATCGAGCTTTTTGCATCAGGGGTTTATAATTGTCATCAAATTTAGAAAAAATTTGGCTATTTTTTGTACAAATATTTTTTGCTCTCTTCACATTCTCCTTTATGGGACTCTAATTAGATACATGTTAGTGTGAGTATTTTTAATTTTGTTTCAGCTTTTATTTCTCTCCATGATTCGTTTTGTATGGTTTCTATTTATGTGTCTTCAAGTTAACTCATCTTTTCTGATATTTATGCCACTCAGTGAAATTTCTATTTCAGATGTTGGACATTTTATCTAGATATTACATTTGATTCTGTTTTTATCTTATATTTGTTCATCATCATGCTTATGTCTTTGAACATTTATAATACTTATATGTTTCACTATGTTTATCAATTCCAATGTCTCTGTCACTTCTGGGTCTTTTTCTGTTGATTTTTCTTCTGGCTATGTGTTACACACTCATGCTTCTTCATATGACTAGTAACTTTTTTTTTCCTTTTTATGGCCAAACCATGGGAAGCTTCTGGGCTAGGGGTCGAATTGGAGTTGCAACTGCCAGCCTACACTACCGCCATAGCAACACTGGATCCTTAACCCACTAAGCAAGGCCAGGGATCAAACGCTGGATCCACTGGGTGAGGCCAGGCACTAAAACCACATCCTCATGGAGACTATTTCAGGTCCTTTAATCTGCTGAGCCGCAATAAGAACTCCATGACTAGTTCACTTTTGATTGAGTGCTTAACATTTTGAATTTTACATTGTCGAGTACTGGATTTTCTTGTCTTCCTTCAAAAAAGGTTGGAGTTTGCTCTGTTAGGCAGTTAAGCTACTTGAAGATCAGCTTGATCTTTTTAGGTATTATTTTAAAGTGTTGTCAATGTCCAGAGAAGCTTTTACTCTGGGGTTAATTAGCCCTACTTATGTTTGATCCGTCTGAGGTTTATAGTGCATGTGCCATGTATTCAGAATGTCTCATAGGAGATCTAATGATTCCTAGCATTGTGTGAGCTCTGGGAATTGTGGCTTCAGCTCTTTGGTAATTTCTTTTTTCCCTTGGCAGTTTTTCTTTGTTTTGGCCTCATGGGTCTCACCATTGCATGAGCAGATTGGTATTTTGTTCAAGGATTCTATGCATATTTCTAGTGCTCTTTCTCTGTGCAGCTCCCTTCTATCTATACTGTGCCCTACAAATTCTACCCTCTTTGCCTTCTCACTCTAATGTCTATCTCTTTAATGCAGTGAGCCACCTGGGCTCTGTGTGATTTCTTCCTCCTTGTGTTGTGGTCTGATAATTGTTGTGTAAGGCAGAAATATGGGGTATTTAACTCTTAACCTTCTGAGTTTCCATTCTCTTGGTCATTAGTCTCGTATTCCCTGTTGTCAAACCTTAAAAGAGCTGCTCTTATATTGTGTCTAGTTTTATAGTTATTTATGACAAGAGGGCATAAATAGAAGCCAGTAGCCTCAGTTGAACCTTTATAATGAAACAAAGAAGTAGAAAGGCAGCATTTTAAAGTACAAGGAATGGGAAGTTCCTGTTGTGGCTCAGTGGTAATGATCCTGACTAGTATCCATGAGGATGTGGTTTCAGTCCCTGGCCTCACTCAGTGGATCCAGAATTGCTGTGAGCTGTGGTGTAGGTCACAGACATGGCTTGGATCTGGCATTGCTGTGGCTGTGGGGTAAGCCAGCAGCTGCAGCTCTTATTTGTCCCCTAGCCTGGGAACTTCCATATGCCCCAGGTGCATGCAGCCCCAAAAAGCAAAAAAAAAAAAAAAAAGTACAAAGAATGTTCATATTTTGCTATTGATATTACTAAAAGCCTAGAGGAGAAAGGGCTTTAAAAAACCATAAACATCCATTTTAATGGTGATAAAACTGAGGTAAAGGGAAGCAGAATAACTTGCCTGTTGAATGTCTGGCCTGTGACTTTACAGTTTGTGCAGAAGCTGGATCTCTTGATTCCTATTCATTGTTAGACATTGTGGTGTGTGGTCTTCTTATCACTTCAGCTGACCTGAGAGTATATTGTAGCAATTAGCATTAATAATGATAAAAATAACACTAGCAGGTATACTCATTAAAATTTAAAGTATATTTATGTTCCTTCTTGCTCTTGGTTTGATTAAATTTTAGTTTTGATTTTATCTTTCTTGAGCAGCCATTTAAGAGCAGTGTTTTTAGTATTTGATTTAATATTACCTAATTGTCTTATTAAATCTGATGATGTAGCAGTAGAGATCAATAATTTAAAAAGCCCTAAAATTGAAATAGTAGACAAAATTTTTTTATTGTATCTTTTGTTCTGTATTTCTCATTTACTGCATTATATTGACTAGAATTTTAGTGCATTGCATTATATACCTCAGTGCTTTTTACAATTGGCATTATTTTAATTGTTTTCTTTTCCTCCTTCAAGGATATTTCCTTAATGGGAAAAGTGTACTGGTACAAAACACCTCAAGTGCAAGCAGAACAAGGACTACAGATAAGTATTAAGGAAACTCAAACGGTAAAGTCTTTAATAAAAAAATCCTCCTTGCCTAGATTGAGGTAATAGTCTGCCTTTTTTGCTTGAATGTTTATCTAGAGAGTTAAAAAGAACAACTCTGATTTATTTTAGAGGCGTGTTTAACTATAAGCATATCTAATCTAATACCACATCGAGAGTCTTGGCTATTTTGGCTCACCATTGCTGCTTATCATAGATCTTCTGAACTAAGGCCTCAAACTCTTTTCAGAAGGAAGAGATCTTAACAGTTCTTCTGGTCTAAAGACATTTAGATCTAGAAGGCAGTTGGAGAATTAATTAAAATTTATTAGCTTCTCAGAAAGCATTACCTTATTCTTTATTTAGTTAGAAGAGTTATGGAAAACATCAACAAGGGGAGTATTTTGTAGAGAAATATGGGCACTTGATGACATGTTTAATTTCAGAAATAGAGCTTCTTTTTCATCCTTTGTTGGCAAAATACTTAACGGGATTCAAAGCAATTGAGAACCATATTCTCTGTGAATGGGAAGTGTCTTCCAGTGTATAGAAATCCACATTTACATAAAACAAGTGATGGTGATCAGTCCTTTACAAAAGATTTGTAAAATTATTTCATTAAATAACAAGCTCCTTTAGTTCCTGAAAACATGATTCCACATACATAAAAACTCAGATCACAGTTTGTTTTAGGATTCTATACCATGTTTAGAAAATTATTGAATACTTTCACAAAAATCATGGATCCTATATTGTTAAAGTTACTACAAATGGTTGCCTACCAGAGTTTGAGATGCTTTTGGACTGAGTCATGCATTTTCCCCCTCTGTGTTCTTACCACTTTCTCAAGACCCAGCATGTGTGGCACTATGGGGATAAATCAGTTTTGAAGCCTTACCACGTATGCTAACAGCTTAAAACTGACTTAGAGTAGCTGCTTCCAGGTGACACTGTTTACAGGTAGATATCAAAATCTCTGACCTGTAAGCTTCTAATAAGTATAGTAAACTGAAAATACAAGATCGATTAGGTTAAAAAAAAAAAAAAAACAGAAATCTTCATTACTAGAAAAAACTTGACTTAATACCATTCACTGAATATTCATATAGTGTAAGAAAAAATGATTCCATTTTGAAGGAAACTATGAAAAAGGCCAATTTTCAGATACCTAGCTATATATACATCACCTCGATTATTTAAAATAAGGATTTAAACAAAAATATCAATTGCTTTATAATTCTGTAGGAGCCACACCCTCAAGCTTTGACATTTGTAAACAATCAATCACTGGACCTCTCCTGGTCACTGGCTTTTTAGGAAGAAGCTTACCATTTCTTTAGAGGTATAATACCTTTTAAATTGGTATACCTGGCCATGGTAAAAAACAGTTCCTCTGTGGTGTCTTTCATTCCAGACAAGTGTTTTGGGTACCTACTCTGTGCCAGAGAACAGAACTCTGTCTTTCCTCCCTATCCCGTTGACTCGTAGAAGCTTCCCAGCCTGAGATTTATCTGGGCAGCACTGGCCAACAAGCTGCCATCCAGAGGGGGCCTGCTCTTTCCAGATGGTACCAGATACCCTGCACTTATAGCATAGCTGCCTCAGCTGTGAGCATCTTGAGGCCACACGCCAGCTGTCTCTTAGTTCTTTGTTGTAACTTATTTTCTTTTAAAGAACATTCTTGTCTAATATCTTTCCTTTTGAAGTACTCACCATTTACTTTTGTGATTTTTTTTTTAATTTTTAAAAAATTTTGCTTTTTTAGGGCCGCACTTGTGGCACATGGGAAGTTCCCACGCTAGGGAATTGGAGCTGCAGCTGCTGGCCTGTGTCACAGCCACAGCAATGCAGGATCTGAGCTGCATCTGTGACCTACACCACAGCTTATGGCAACGCCAAATCCTTAACCCACTGAGGGAGGCCAGGGATCGAACCCACATCTTCATGGATACCAGTTGGGTTCATTACTGCTGAGCCACAGCAGGAACTCCAGTACTCACCATTTTAAATTGTTTTTGAATCATCATCTAGAATGATTTCCTCACATACTTATCAAAAAAATCAAAGAATTTATCCATTCATTCCTTTTGTACAGTGTGGTCAGCATTGTTTTAGACATGGTTGATACAAAGATAGAAAACACAGTTCTTGCCCTTGAGGAACTCATTGTGTGGGATAGACCAGTATATGAAGAAACAAAGTACAATCCTGTGTAATAAATATTTTAAATAGAGACTAATTGCATAGTAGAGAAAAAATGCCTGTAATTTTCTTTCCTTTCATCCGTTCATTCTTTCACTCAAATAATAGCACAGGGTCTACAATGCTCTAAGTGCTTAAGATATAAAAGACAGGTAAGACACAATTTCTTTTTTAAAGAATTTATCAAACTTTAAGATTTTGAAGTTCTTAAACTTGATCTCAGGATGGCTTTAAAATTCTTAAAAAATATTTTAAGCACCCAAAGGAGTTTTGTTTATGTGTATTCAGTCAACCAATATTTACTGTACTAGAAATTAAAACTGAGAAAAACAATTATTTATTCATTCATTTAAAATAATAATAAGCCTGTTATACATTAACATAAGACATATTTTTAGGAAAAATAATGTGTAAAACAAAACAATTCAGTGAAAAGGGTAGGATTGTCACTTTTTTTTTTTTTTTTTTGCAAATCTCTTTAATACCTGGTTTAAAAGAGAGCTAGAGTCTCATATCTGCTACTGCATCCAGTTTGTTGAAGTGTGTTCAGTTTGGTTGAAGTATATTAAGTAATTCTAATCTGATACAGATTAGAAAGGAGTCATTTTAATAACCTTCTTACATAGTTATTGATGGTCTTTGTTAATACACCAAAGTTCGCAAGTGGTAGTTTCTTAACGATTAGTTGCAGTGGAGAATCTGAAACCCTATAAATGAACTTACTGTATATCATTACATTAAAATTAATTGATCTCCCTTGCTCCTTGAATGGAACTTTACTTTGCATGATTTTGTATCTTGTGTGTTAATTACTTCATAAGTATTGTCTCACTGTTTTACTCCTCAGTGCTTTTCCATCATCAAAGCAAAGGTCAACATAGTGAAAAAGGAAAATAAGCCTTAATATTATTATGAAAATAGTTCTGACATTGTAGCTCCCCTGAAAGGGCCTCAACTGTCAGGTGTCTGTGAACCACACTTTTGAGAACCAGTAGGCTATTGTATGAAATAAAAAAAGGGTAAGAGAATACAATTTGGATTTAGGTTGTTTAGGTTCATATACTGTCCTGCTACTTTCACTATGACCTTGGGCAGGTTAATTAACTTCGTTAAGCCTCAGTTTCTTCATCCATAAATGGGGTTACAAAAGTTCCTACTTCATAGAGTTGTGGTAAAGATTAAAATTAAATGAGAAAATGCCCATATATGTCAGTGATTACGATGACGATTACTTAGACAATTGTAATGTAGTGTCATATATGCTAAAATAGAGCTGGGCACAGAATAATGATAAAGATCAGTAATGGCTCTGTGAATCGGTGAGGCTGGGCAGCATCCTGAGAGGGTCATTTGCAGCTGGAGGATTACCATTGCTCTCTCAAGCTTATTTTCCTTCATTTTCTATTTTGAGGCTTCACATTTTTCTTAAGTCAGTTTGAGTTTCTTCTGGATTTTCAGAGGAAACTTATTACCTCTCCGTAATTTAAATCATGTATTTTCATTGTCATTTTGTTGTCAGAGAGAAAAACATTACGTAACTTAAAACTATGGAAGACCAATAACAAGAGTGTGTACATTTACGTTTCCCAACAGAATGTGCTTGAGAACGTTCCTGAAGCTGTATCAAGTATTTCCCAGATTGAACAAGAGGATATATCAGAATGGGGAGTCTCAGATGCAGAAAGTGTATTATTTAAACCCCAGGACACTTTGGAAATTCAGCCAACAGATGAGTCAAGTAAACCTTTGGAGGGTGAACAGCCCATAGCTGATTCAAAAGCAGCTGAGCAGATGTCTTTAAAGGTAAAATCCTACTTATGTTGGAAACAGAGTTGTGAGAGTTGAGAATGTGTAGGTGTGAAGATGTAGTAGTCCAGGAAGGGCCAGGGCACCGGGGAGGGTTCACTCTGAAGAAAGGGCTTTAGATGTGAAAGTTTCTTACTTGGGAAGAGGGGACTTCAGTTTTTAGAGAGCTTTTAGTTTCAAACCTAATTGCAATTCTGGGGAGAGATTTTTTTAAGGAGTGAAGGAAGCTCAGGGCTTTCAGAAATTGACCAAAGTTCTTGCTGTTCCTATACTGAGAGAAGTCAGGAGTTTATAGCCCAGGGACCAGGACTGGGTGAACTTTGTAGCGTTCATAATTGCCCCACTTAGGTTTGTGCGGTTCCATGAGTCTTTTCCTACTGTGAGAATTTAATTTTGTTTCATTTTATTTGTGCGTAATTTTTATAATTTTATTGTATTTGGATATTGCCTTCCTATTATTTACTTAGTACTTTAATTTGAGTCACTTTTGACTTAATTAAATGAGTTTATTTTAAAATAGATATATCATTATTAAGATTTTTGAAAAAAACACTTTTCCCTGAACCACAGCATCTTATCCTGATTATCACCAGCCTTTCTAGTCAGTCCCTCTTCTAGGTCCCCCTCTCCCCACCAAGGACCATGGCATTCAAGTCAACTGGCCATTACTAGTTCTTCAACTTTTGACCCAAACTCCGAACTCTGAAACCTTAGATTTAGCCATGACCATATTGTTTTCTTGTCTTTCACAGAATAATCAGTGCCCAAGGCTTAGATTCCTCCTAAACATTATTGCTTATAATTCCTTTTTCTCTTTTCCAGTTGTCCCCATATTAGTCTGTGTCCTGGTGACCTTATGTCTGGATTAGTGCAGACGCCTCCTGGTTTTCATTCATTTCTCAAGCTCTACTTTCTTTTTTTTTTCTTTTTTTTTTTTGTCTTTTCTAGGGCCACACCCGTGGCATATGGAGGTTCCCAGGCTAGGGGTCGAATAGGAGCTGTAGCCGCTGGCCTATACCACAGCCACAGCAACACCAGATCCGAGCCGAGTCTGTGACCTACACCACCGCTCACAGCAATGCCAGATCCTTAACCCACTGAGGGAGGCCAGGGATCGAACCCGAGTCCTCGTGGATACTACTCAGATTCGTTTCAGCTGAGCCACAACAGGAACTCCCCTCAAGCCCTACTTTCTTAGGTTCATTGCACCTGATACCCGCATACTGATTTTCCCACAGTAATAAGTAGTAAGGAAGGGCCAAACTTAATAGGTGACCAGAGAAAATCCATCACTGCTATCAGGGGGAAGGGATTTAGGTAGTGATTGGTGACTGACTTCATCAGAAGTCATGCAAGTGTGAGCTATCTTACTTCATCTCCCAAGCTTGGTGACCCTACTCATTGCCGACTATTCCAGGTGAAGCCTGGCATCTTCCACGTGTGGAGAACTTAGAAGGCATTTTTTTTTTTTTTTTTGGTCTTTTGTCTTTTTAGGGCCATACTTGTGGCATTTGGAGGTTCCCAGGCTAGGGGTCTAATTGGAGCTGTTGCTGCCGGCCTACGCCAGAGCCACAGCAACAACAGATCTGAGCTGCTTCTGCGACCTGCACCACAGCTCACAGCAATGCCGGATCCTTAACCCATTGAGCGAGGCCAGGGATTGAACCCGCAACCTCATGATTCCTAGTCGGATTTGTTTCTGCTGCCATGAAGGGCACTCCAAGAAGGCATCTTTAAAAACTATAGCATATTGATATACAAGTATTCGGCTGGTGGGTACAGGTAGTGTTTTTATCTATTCTCCTGCCTGAACTTTGGGACTTTGGAAATAAAATGTAGGCTTAAGGGGCGAATGGTTAGCTACTAAATGTGTCAAAGAATGAAATGGATTTTCTAGACAGTGGTTTAACCACTGTGGCCTGTCAGGAATTTAAATCCCTCATTGAAAAAAATCCCATAATGTTCATTCTTTTGGTTTGCTGTAGCAGGTCTAACATATTATTAGGAAATATGCAAAATTATTTGTTTATGATAAAAACAGCCATTTCCTAAGGTAAGTAGAATTTAATTAATGTTTACCATGTTCCAGCCACTTTGTTAAGTGTTTTACACATGTTATTTTTTCCTAATAGCAACCTTAAAACCCTCATTTTATAGTTAAAAAAAGCAAGTCATAGAGAAGATTAAATAACTTGCCCAGGTACAACCATATGTTTAAGTTGCAGAGGCAGGACTTGAACTGAGGTGGTCTAATTCTGGAGCCTTTGCTCTTTACATCTTTGCATCCCTGCCTTTCCTAACAACAACGAACAGGTATTTTGTTAAGTACAAGAACACAGACTCACAGTGGCACCAATGACTGTGGATGGAGTGTCCCTCACTTGACTGGGAGGAGTGGTTTGATGAGAGACACTTAGAGAATGGATTAAGAGGGTTCCAAACTGAAACCAGAAGTGTTTCAAAAGAAGAAGAGAATGTCTGATAAGACTTTATGGTTTATTGTTGTGGGATATTATTGGACATATCAGAAACGCCAGAGAAAACAGTGCTGGAAGTTTTCTGACTCATCTCACCAAATCTTAAGCTTTTTTTTTTTTTTTAATTTTTGATAACATCTCAGGATCAGTTATTGTCTGTGAACTTTACCTTGTTTGGACATTTGAGGCCATAAAGTTAGTCTCCAGCATCTCTGGCACAGGAATGAGGAACAATATACTCTAGCAGGTCAGGCCACACTGTGGGGGGGGGGGGGGTGTAAGAAAACCTCTTCTCTTTTTTAAAATTTATTTTATTGAAGTATGTTGATTTACAATATTGTGTTAATTTCTGCTGTTGAGCAAAGTGATTCAGTTTTACATATTCTTGGTTTATGTCAGGATATAGAATGTAGTTCCCTGTGCTACACAGTAGAACCTGGTTGTTTATCCATCCTACATATCCTAGTTTGCATCTGCTAATCCCAAACATGCAATCCATCCCTTCCCACCCCTTCTCCCCCTTGGCAACCACAAGTCTGTTCTCTGTGTCTGTGAGTTGTTTCTGAGAAAACTCCCTGTGACATCTCATAGAATTGGCACAGAGGAGTGATAAGGGAGAAATGCAGGACTTCGCTGCTCAGATATATACCAGAGGGTCTCATTCAGCAATAAAGTAGAGAATTTAATTCATCCTTACTTAATTGACCATTTCTAACCCTTAGAAGCTCATTAGTATAATAAAATATATCAGAGCTCTGGTCTAAGTCATGACCAACAGAAAGAGAAATTAGATAATAGTGACTCTGTGAAGAAATGACTGACAGAGGAAGCCATGAGAGGACTGTTGTGCATTTTATGAGAGAAAAAATGTCCAAAGTCTGTTAAAAAAAAAAAGCTGCACATATCCTTAGATTCTAAGTGGAATGGTGTTTGAGATGTGAGATACCCCACATCACCTCAAATTCTTATTAAACAATTTTGAGTGATTTATTGCATTCAGAGTTTTAAAAATATACAGAAGATGAAAGAAGAAATACATATCCATAGATAAACATTAAAGTGCCATTTGGGTATAACAATTATATCAGGAGGGCTAAGATCCAGAATGGGTTGAGGCCTGTGTATAATGCTAAGACTAAGAAAGTATTTTTTTGGTGTTAGTTTTGGAGCAGAGAGAGCAAAAAGGAAGGATAACCCTGTCATTGTGGATGAATAGTGTGATGACAACAGATGACAGAGAGGACTTAATTTATTTTTAGAAAAGGTTGAGGTTTTAAATAAACATACCTATGACAAAAAGAAAGGGAAGCTGATAAAATTGTACTTTGCTTCTCTTAAGTCTGACAAGGAGAATGGTCCTTAGTTTAGAAAGAAAAGAAAAAGAATTGATAAAAGAAATTTGAAGCCCAAGATTGGGGAAAGATTTTAAGAGTTGGCTATCTGATCCTGTTGGCTCAGATAGATCGATTTCAGCCTGTTGGCCCCTGTCAGCAGCAGCTTTGAGGAGGTAGGAGAGGTGCTAGGAGCCTGGACACTGGCAACTGCAAATCTGAGTTTTATTTCTTTAAGTGTAAGAGTTATGGTTTCTGAATATATGCACTGATTTTGGAGAAAATTCTGGAATGATTAAATGAATCATTAAAAGAATTGTGTTTGAACCCTTATAAAAGGAACATGTAATCACCTTGAGCCAGCATGATTCCCTAAGGGCAAGCCATGGAAGACCAACGTTATTATTATTATTTTTTCCTGAAATTACTAAACTAAACATGAGAGAAGTGTCAGACTTGAGGTTCAACACAAGAGTATCATGGAAAAGAGCCAGGCATACCAGAAAAGTCAATAAGGCTTAGTTATTGTTATTATCCTTTGGATTTCAGCGATCCATTTATGAAAGCCCCCCAGTGACAGTTTAGGAGACAAGGCTGTAATCAGGTGAACTGTTGGGTGGATTTAGAACTAGTTATGCAAAGGATGCACAATTAGTCATGAAAGTCCCTAATGGACTGTTACGAGACCATGTCCAATTCAGCATATTTTCTGATAATTTGGATAAGATATGGAAGATTTACTGATTGGATTTGCAGATAATGTCCAAAATGTGACTGGTTAGATTTGGTTGGTCAGACCTCAGATGAAATTTAATTGGGATAAATGTATGTATAGTTCTTTCCTTGGCTCCACAAACTAAGTGCGTAGATATGGGATGGCATGACTCAGAGCAAATGTGAAAAAGACTTCAGTGTTTAAGTTGTAATTTAGTTTTGTGATAGGAAGACATTTGCAATCATAGTTTGCATTGATTGACTGTTACCATAAAAGGGGATCATCTTTCTCCTGGTGGATCTGATCACATCCCACCTCAAATATTGTGTTCAGATCTGTGTACTAGCGCCAGGAGAAACACTGACAAATTGGAGACTATTTGGAAGAGAGCACAAAGAATGACAATGCAGAGTTTTAAAACCATGTCATGTAAGGTAGAGTTAAAGGCCCTGGGGATGCTTATCTGGGGGGAAAGCAGGCTCAGGGGAGTCAACTATATTCAAATATTTGCTTGTCAAATGGAGGAGAGCCAGGCTATGCCTGTATGATCCTGAGGTTTGAATTGAGATTGGGGGATGAAAGTTGTTAGCCTCAATAATAAGCAAACAAAAATTCTAACACATGGAAGGGTTTCAACAGGAAAGTGACTATGGTTGGAAGTATCCAAGTTCTTTGTTCTAATCATGTTTGAGACTGGATGGATGGCCTTTGGTGGAGATACTATAGAGGAAATTCAAACATAGACTGGATGGTGAGATGGAATGCCCCAAACTCGGAGCTTTCCTCATACATCATCACTTCCTTACTTAAGATGTTGCAATGTCTCTCTCCTGACTACTGCATCAAGCCAAACTTTCCACCTAATTTAGAAAAACCTCCCTTTATCTGGCCTCCTTCTATTTACTCAGTCATATCTCTCTGCTTTTCCCAAAGAAAACCTCCCTGCTTTCTTCCTGAAGTCTAGTCTCAAAAATGTACAGAGCAGCCCATAGAGAAGGATATCTTTAGATGAACTGTTGCTGAGAATTCTGCAAATTTCCTAAGCAGTCCAGGAAAACAATCCTTCTAATAGCTGTAATGATTAAGAGGCAATTATTTGGCACAGAAATGTGTTTCCCAAGCAGAGGAAATAAAAATAACTATAGGATGTATAAATTGGTAAACATTACTAAAAATAGTTGTATAGAGCATTAAATTCATTTTGGCTTGTGGTCATAGCCACCAGTCATGCCAGACTTTAAGTGACTAAAGGGCTAAAGGTAAGTTGTATTAAATATACCTATCAAGAAGTATAGATTTATAGAGGGAAAAATCTTTTATTTTTTCTTCAGTGGTTTAAAGGCAATAAATAAAATACAAGTAAATATGGTACTAATATTTTTATTGCTCTGAATTTGTATATTTAAAAATTTAGGAATAAATTTAGAGAAGAATATCAACTCTACCTTTAGGATTTATATTCTTTTTTATTTTATTTTAATTTTTAATTTATTTATTTTTTTGTCTTTTTGCCATTTCTTGGGCTGCTCCCACGGCATATGGAGGTTCCCAGGCCAGGGGTTGAATCGGAGCCGTAGCCGCTGGCCTATGCCACAGCCACAGCAACGCGGGATCTGAGCCACGTCTGCAACCTACACCACAGCCCATGGCAACGCCGGATCCCCAACCCACTGAGCAAGACCCAGGGATCGAACCTGCATCCTCATGGTTCCCAGTTGGATTCGCCAACCACTGAGCCACAACGGGAACTCCCAGGATTTATATTCTGTTGTAAAATATGCATAGAAAGTAGGAGTATATAAATGGACCGATAAATATAAGCGAAAGATCTAACTTTCAGTTACAAGTTTTCTTAACAGCACACTTATGTTTTTTTAAAGGTGAAATCATCTGAATTGTTGCAAATCAAAGGAAAAGAAGTTAAACGAACACGAAAAAGTAAATTAGGAATTCCACAACAGAGACAAACCAAGGTTTCAAAACCACTGTGTGATCCAAAACTACCTAAAAAAAAGTAATTTCCTTAACTTAACAAATTTTACTGTCTGAAGAGAAGTTATTCAGTAGCATTGATAGCTAAAAGTGTGTTTTTAAAGGAAAACTATGTGTTTTAGGAATGCATACGTGAGATCCAACTTAAACCTTCTCACAGGAAGAGGTGGTGGCAGGTATATAAGGATATATATGTTATGCTCCATATCTCTTTCTATTCTTTTTTTTTTTTTTGATTAATGCACTTAGTTTAATGACATAAGAATAGCTAGAATAAAAATAGCTCTTTGTGAGACAAAAAATTATGTTAACTTGCTAGATTTGATTTTTTGGTCACTGTAATGCCTTATTTGAATTAATTGCTCATTATATCAGTTAATTTTTGTTATGATGAAACAAAAGACAACCCAACACAAAATGTCCATAGGCCGTCAGTTTGGGAATTTAGATGGCCTAATATATCACAGCATGTTTCATTCCCCTACCTCCACATATTTTCAGTAGGGTTTCATATTACACATATTGCAGCCACAATTTTGAATAATACTGTGCAAATGCAGTTTAGATTTATGGTTTATCTGTTGACATTCACCTTGTCGAAACTGATTTTCTCCTTATTTCTTCACTAGGTTTTTATAGGCTGGTTGATTCTAGATTCTTCTTCATTTAACTCTTTATGGAGGCTTAAAGAAGCTTTAATTATTAGCTTTTGTTGTTGCTTAGGGCACTGAAAAGTGTGCAGGACGTGGAAGACAACCTTTTTATGGCCAGCCTAAACTTTGTAAATGGGTATTACTCGCAATTTAGTAGCTGAGAGTAGACTCATGGGAAAAGAATTCCAAAGTTTATGAAAGAGTCAAATTGGCATTTAAGTGACCCTGTACATGCCATTGCTTATCTGCATTGCTTTAAGCTCATTTAGTTAGCAAGATTATGTATTAAAACAAATAGTGACAGCAGACAACAAGTATTTTACCTTCAATAAATAGTTACTGTCAGATTATCAATGAAGCAGAAACTTCTTGATTTTTTTTCCCCAAAAAACCTTGCATTTAGTGCATTAGGTAAAGTAGTGTGGCCACACACAGAGACAGAGTCTTTTCTTTTTTATGTCTTAGTGTTTCAAAGAATGACAAATAGTCCTGTTTAAGGAGAGTGTGCTATAAAAACACACCGCCTTTCTTGAACATGCCAAAAATATTTGTAGATCTTTTCGGTATATGTAGTACTGTGTTAATTCATTAAAACTGAAATTAGAAATCTCCATTACAAAGACATGTGAATGAAATGCAGAAGAATAAAAATATGGTATTTAAAATTTTTATATGATAAAAGAGGGCTTTAGAAAATCTTTTACTCACTGCTCCTTTTTCCTTAATCAGTTTTTAAAACCTAACTTTTCTCACCAGTGACTTGCCTCCAAATTAGATTATTTTCTTGGGAATTCCACCACCTCTTGAAAACATAGTGTTATTTAGCTCAATAACCAAGGGAGATTCACTTGGAGATCTGTGTTATTAGAGTATGATGGGAACATAGAAATTCAGATTGGTGCTGATGCTTTTTTAAGGAAAAAAAAATCCGTAATGTAATCTCAAGAACATTCCACTAGCCAGGACCTGTCCCAGACAGAATGAAGACGTAGGTGAGCTTGACATCGGAACTCACCTTTCTTTCTCTCCTTTTTCTCCAGTCCTTTCTTAGGAACCCTGAGTGCCTGGGATCCTGGGCTGCCTGGAGACCCATTTTTAGTACCCGAGTTATGTCTTTTTTGTCTCAAACGTTTCCAAATGCTTTAGATTTACCTCTGTTTTCTTTTTTCTACTAAAACATACAGATTTCATGTCCTGTTTTTTGTTGGTCCCTGTGTGGGTTTGGAAATGACATAAACCACTATTAGTGATTCAATAATGTACATACTGTGCCTAGCAACAGGTTAGGTACTGTGCAGTGTAAATTAATAACAACAGCAATAAAAATAAACAAGCATTTCTTGAGAGTTCCAGAGACTATCTCAGGAACGCTAACTCTTATTGTTATCAATTTTTATAAAGCAAGAATTAAGAATTTTTGTTCTCACTTTTCAGACCTTCAGAGAGGCCAATAATAGAGTTTGTAAGTATTAGAACTAGGTTTCTGATCCGGGCCCAGCCAACTCCAACATCTATAATTTATACTGTCCTGCTATCCAGACACATGGGGCAGTTAGTGGACGGATCTGCATTAACCCATTAGATAAAGGGTCAGAATGAGTGGGACAAGAATAGGGCAACATATAAAAAGAGATATTTGTAAGAAAGAAAAAAGAACTTTGCAGAGAAGTTTGTCCTTGAGATACTGTTTAAAGAATGTTTAGGAGTTCTCCTGTGGTATAGTGGGTTGTCATTTCAGGGGCTTGGGTCACTGCTGTAACACAGGTTTGATCCCTGCCTGGGAACTTTCATATGCTGCAGGCATGGGCAGAAAAAAAAAAAAAGAATGTTTAGACATGGACAAAAGGGTAGGCAACAAATTATCCATATCTGAAAGAAAGGGATGGGCTTGCTGGCCCTGTGAAGTGTCCTGGAGGCTAATAAAAGCTAACACCTGCCATATGAGAGACACTGTTTTAAATGTATTCACTCCTTTATTTCTTAAAGCAGCTTACCCAGGATGTACTAATGTTGTTATTCTTAACTTACTGAGGTATAAAGAAATTAAATGACTTGCTTATTGCCAAGTGATAACTTTAAATAAGATTGGAACAGAGGCAGTCTGACTCCAGAGTCTACATTCTTAACTGCTGTGCTAGAAGTAGGGCCAGATTCTAGGAGCCTTGAAACTTAGAAGGAGGAAGTTGGATGCCTGCAGCACGCAACAAAGAACCGTTGTGCTGGATAGAAGAGTATTTAAAGACCGGTGCGATAGAGTTTTGCAGGAGGTATGGGTGGAGTAGTACTGGCTAAGGGTCACGTTCTCCTTAGGACTCATTAACAGGCATTAAAAGGAAAGAAACTTGACCTACAGTTAGCAGCACTGTGTTTAGTTCCTAGCAGCCACTCATTGATTTTGTGACCTATCTAAAATAAGCCTGCTCCAATGTAAGGATAGCAATACCTCCCATATGGTTTCATTGCAGATGCTGTATTTAGATCACCTCACATAAAATTTGGTTCATAGTAGGTGCTCAAAAGTGTTGATTAGATGGGATGTCAAGTGACAATGGGGATTAAGAAAGCAGATTTTCATGCCCTCTTCTCTACTTTGCAAAGGCAGCAGAGAGGCCAGTTCTGGCATGGTGGAAAAGAAGATGCCACAATAATTTAGAGAGCCCCAGGTTTCCACTGATGTTAGGTAGTGGAGAATGTATTATTTTGCTTCTTCAGGGACTTGAGCATCTGAGCAGAGTAGCAAAGGAGTAATGGATGATGGCTGGTTGTGGTGTCACTGAGCTACAGAATCCAGGAGAAAAGATATTAGAGGGAGGAGGGGATGATAATGAGTTTGCTTGTAGACCTTGCGTCTGACGTATCTAAAAGACATATAGGTTGAGATCTTCAGCAGGTTGTTGGCTATATGACTGATGATCTGGTCAACGGCCTGAGATCGTAATATTAAATTTCTTACAAACTGCTATTATAGTATTAAGTGTGATCTCCTACATTTAGACATTCTTTTAGAGCCTGAGTGAAACTATCAGTGTAAATATATCTAAAGAGCACAAAATAGTAGAAAGAAGCTCACTTTCCTGTCCATGTTGCAGAATTCCACAAGACTACTCCACTCCAACCCTTCACGAACTGTGCGCCACTGTCCCCGCCCAGGAGCTGCCCATTGATTTGCGCCTGGCTTCTCGAGTGTATCATACAGCCAACAAGAAAGGCCACAGTACTCTTCTTGGAGTGTTTGGAACCTCTTTCTTAGACAACCGCTACACAGATGAAGAGCAAAGAGACAGGTAGGAAATCCACTGATAATTTTGTTTTCAATGGGATTTAAATGGTCAAAGAATTTCTGTCTCTGAGGCTTAGATTTTGAAGACTTGCTTCTTTCTGCTCTTGGGAACTAGGGAAAAAAAGAAATTTTTGTCCTTTCTATTCCTTCTCTGTACATACACAGTCTAGATCAGTGTCTTCATTTCCTGTCATTGTTGACATGAACCATGCCTCATCCTAAGGTAATTTTAGATTGGTGTTTTGTTTTTTTTTTCTTTTTTGGACCACACCTGCAGCATATGGAAGTTCCAGGCTAGAGGTCAAATCAGAGCTGCAGCTGCCGACCTGTGCTACAGCCATAGCAATGTGGGGTTTGAGCTGCATCTGCAACCTACACCATAGCTCATGGCAATGCCGGATCCTTAACCCACTGAGCAAGGAAAGGGATTGAACTCACATCCTCATGGATACTAGTTGGATTTTGTAACCGGTTGATCCTCAATGGGAACTCCAGTTTAGTGGTTTATAGTTCCCTAAGAGTGTCACATACGTGATCTCTTTTGTTCTTTGTAATAACTCTGGGGAGTACAGATGTGGAAATTGAAACTCATAAAAATCAAGCAGCTATGCCAGGCTCATACAACTAAGAATAGCACTGATTTGGGAGTTGAAGCCAGCTTTCAGATTTCACCATCATTTGGTATACTTGGGTCCAGGGATCATGTACATAAGTCATTTCCTCTGGAGTTTTTTCCATTTTTCCTTGTGTTTCACTTTTCTTTGGAATCTGAGTATTCTTTGTGGTGAGTAAATAATTTATAGCATCCTCAAGTAAGAGGAGAAAAGGAAAGGGAGCTAACGTTTATTTAACAGGAACTGTATCCCTTGTACTGTGCTGTGTGCTTTGCATCTTTCTTTTTAAATCTTCAACTATAAGAGAGAAGTCACAATTTCCATTTTATTCATGAAGACACTTAGACTTTATAATATCAGGTTATTTGCCCAAGTTCTTATCTCTAGATAGTGATTAGAATCCAGGTTTGTTTAATGTGGTTTTTCCTCAAATTTTTTTTCATTATCATCCCCTTAAGAAGGCTTTTTAGATTCCTTTTCTCTAATTTCCCCTCTCCATTAAATTGTAGCATTCTAGGTATACTGTGTGTCTGTTTATGGTATTGTGTGCATATCTGTATATCTGTGCCTTATACATAAAAAGAGTAAGCTTTTATCACCACCCACCCTAACCACCAATTGTCACTTCCTTAGGGACAGTAGCACCTGCACATAAAGAATGCATACTCTAAATTCTCTTTTCTTTCAGAAGAATTGGTAGGAATCATGTAAACAAACAAGAAACTTCTACAACACATTTAAAAAATACTAAAATATTAAGTTTTAAGTTAAATTTAAGGAGACGTGTTTTTAGTGTTATTTTTTGATCACTTTTAATTATGCTACCAAAACTTATTTGTAACTTTATAACCCCCACTTTTCAGGCTGTATTCTGATCTCATTTACTCAAACTTTTAGTAAATTGTAACACTTGACTCATTCTTTTAAGGTTTAAAGTCATCTGCTTTTCCTGTGTTTACTAATCACAGTGCTACTCAGTTTGAATCCTCCAGAAAAGGTGATTCTCATGTTTATTTTCTATTTAGGCAAAAAGATTTTTTAAAGGACTTATGCAACATTCCTAATTTTACGAATAAAATTATATGTGAAGAATTTTGGAAATTTCAAAATTGCTCCAGTATCTCTTGTAGAAAATATCAATTCCATGTGACCACCTTAGAATGTCTTTTAAAAGCCTAAAGCTGACAGTAGAAATAAAGACATAATAAACATAATCTAGTGGTCATGAAACTACTATATTGAATCTTTTCCATTAGCGCTCTGCAAGCCAAGCACCCTTTTGCAGACTTCAGCCTCTGTTATTCATGCGAAGTGTTAAAAATACTGATTTCTTTCCAATTCTAAATTTTTTTTTCTTCAAGTAGATCTCACTTTCTTTTTCCAAGAGAGTCAATAAATGTTCTATTTGATGATGATAATTCTTGGCAATTTGTTCCTAAGTACCAAATAAGAAGTTAATTTAAGTAGTGAATATTTAATTCTCTGGCATCCATCTCTTGAGGATTACCTCGCTAAACATAGCTTAACCTTTTCAAAATATATCTGTCTGCTGAGCCTACAAGTTCAGAGAAATGTATGATTTTTTCTGCACTAATAAGTTATCTCAAGAAAAGTATTTGTGAACACAAAATGAATACCCTTTCACTTGGTGCCTTTTTGGTTTTTCTGTGCAATGAACAGCTGACTATAAAGCATAATACTTGTGGTTATATAGTTTTAATGCTTTCCTCGTTTTTCATATAGTGTCACTTGTGGGAAACACCAAAGATATTTTAATGGGATAGCATGGTGTATAAATTTATTTAAAATAGCAATGTGTTATTCAAACTTATGTTTATTTTGCTAAATACCACTTTTGATGAGAACTGTAAAATACTCCATACTGATCATATTTTTGCTTTAAAATTTCTGTATTGTAAAGAGAAGTTTATGGACATCTAAGAATAGAAATCTTGGCATAGAATTTTAGACTTTGGGTTTTAAAATAAAGGAAGTTATGAAAAATGTTTTAACACTTAGGCTAATGTTAACAGTTTGGGAAATAGCCTCTGAACATCTCTTGTGTATACATGCATTTAAACTATATATGACATTCTATAGATTGATATTTTTTACTCAAGTTTATGTGTGAATAGTTAAATTATTTCATAATATTTGTTAACTTAACCAAGCTGCAGTATAGGAAAATTCCTAAGTGTGGAATTATTTATTAAAATTTTTGGTTTAAAAATGTTGATGCATACTACTAGCCTTTTCTCCAGAAAAGTTATACCAACTTATATGCCTACCAAGCATTTACGACATTCTTCATTTCCTCTCAACTACTAATTGTCAATATTCTTGATTTTTCCTAATCTATAAAGAAAAATATCTTTTTATTTTTTATTCATTTCTGGTAAGGTTGAGCATATTTTTAGGTGTCTTTTGGTTATTTTCTCCTTTTGAGAATTACCGATTCTTATTCAGTTATCATTCATCTTTTTCTTATTGATTTATAAATGATCTTTCTATATTAAAGATTTTACTTATTTGTTATATACACTGTAGACTTTATAAATTCTGTTGTTTGCTTTTCACTTTTTTAGTTGTGTTTTATGCTATACAGAGTTTTATGCTAATACAGAAGCAGTAAAAACTGGCAGTAGTTTCCTTTATGTGTTCTAATCTCTTTTTTTAATTTTAATTTTTCATTTTTTTGCTTTTTAGGACTGCACTTGTGCCATATGGAAGTTCCCAGGCTAGGGGTTGAATCAGAGCTACAGCTGACAGCCTACGCCACAGCCACAGCAATGGGGGATCTAAGTCACATCTGCGACCTACATCACAGTTCATGGAGACACCAAATCCCTGACCCACTGAGCGAGCCAGGAATCAAACCTGCGTCCTCATGAATACTAGTCGGATTTATTTACACTGCACCACAAGGGGAACTCCTATATGTTCTAATCTTGATGTCATTCTTAGAAAGGGCATTTCTATACTTATATTTTAAAATATTCCTTGATATTTTCTTCTAGTAATTTTATGGCTTTCTTTAAGAAATCTTTGACCCATCTTTATTGATAAGAAGATAAGCATTGTTATTTCTTTCCCAAATGACTAACCAATCGCACAATGTCATTTATTCAATACACTCTCTTTTTCTCACTGATTTGTCTTTCCTTTTTCTTTTTTGTCTTTTCTAGGGCTGCATCCACAGCATGTGGAAGTTCCCAGGTTAGGGGTCTAATCGGAACTATAGCCGCCAGCCTCTGCTAGAGCCACAGCAACACGGGATCCTAGCCTCGTCTGCGGCCCACACCACAGCTCACGGCAATGCTGGATCCTTAATCCATGGAGGAAGGACAGGGATCGAACCTTCAACCCCATGGTTCCCAGTCGGATTCGTTAACCACTGAGCCACGACGGGAACTCCTTTCTCACTGATTTGAAATGTCAGCTTTTCATATCTTAAATTTAGATGTGTTATCAAGTCTATGTATGGACTTGTATTCTATTTCACTGGTTTTTCTAAGAAAAATTGCTTGTGTATTTTGTTGACCCACCATCAATAAAGGAAGTTGATGGCAAAAATGTTATCTTCATAAACATTGGCTGACCTTCTCAATCCAGGTACTCCTTATAACCAGCTTCTGGTGGTAAAAGTGCTTAGATTATAGATCCCAGGTTTAGCCCTCAACTCAACTTCAAACTACAAGGGAAATTCCTTGTCACATTTTAGAAAAATGTGGACAGACTGTTCTATACATTAAAATAGCAGTGACTACAACAACAAAAATAAGAAAAGCAGAGGTTAAATGTCAGAATTCAGTGTTTAATTTTATTACTTTGCTATAAAATAATAATAAAAATACAGTATTTTATCAAATACACACAAATATGCAAGAAAATGCTAAAGAGAAAGACCATTACTCAAAACCTTGCCATCCCGAGATAATACTGTTGTTAAGTATGATTGCAGACTTTTCCATATGCAAATAAATAACATTGAATGGAACTTGGATATTGCTATGTAAATAATGTTTTGTAACTTGATTTAAAAAACTTATTATGTTGTAATTGTCTTTCTAAGTTAAGAAATACAGAGCTGAATAATCACCTAAATTGATCAGAAGTTTTTTTGTGTGTATCTACTGTGTGGTGGGCATAAAGTTAGGCACTAGGTAAGCATCTGCAAACAATAGAAACATGATTCCTGCCCTCAGGGAATTTAGAGACTAGCAGAGAAGAAAGGTGGTGAATTAATTATTGTGAATGTGCCAATTAATATGCAGCTGTGCAGTGTGTGTGGAAACACGTAAGGAGCATTCCTGATGATCTGGGGAAATTTGAGGAAACGATAATTAAATTGAAATCTGAAGAATGAATAGAAGATAGCTAGAAAGAGGAGAAATAATTCTTTTTAGTTCTTTTCTAATCAAAAGTCTATGGAGTTCCCGTCGTAGCCGCAGTGGTTAACAAATCCGACTAGGAACCATGAGGTTGCAGGTTTGGTCCCTGGCCTTGCTCAGTGGGTTAAGGATCCGGCGTTACCGTGAGCTGCGGTGTAGGTTGCAGATGCAGCTGGCTCAGATCCCGCGTTGTTGTGGCTCTGGCGTGGGCCAGCAGCTACAGCTCCGATTAGACCCCTAGCCTGGGAACCTCCATATGCCATGGGAGCGGCCCTAGTAAAGACAAAAATACAAAAAGACAAAAAAAAAAAAAAAAAAAAAAGTCTAGTTCACAATCTAGCAGCATCACCATCACCTGGGAACATGTTAGAAATGCAGATGATTTGTGTGCCCATTGAAGTTTGAGAGTCCATGTTGTGGACATTTGGAACCCATCTGAGAAGTGGACAGATGACGTCCAGCATTAGAGAACAGGAGGAGCAGTGATGCAGTGGATGATGGAGAGGACGCAAGAGTCAGCTCATGTAGGATTTATAGATGCTCCCCATGTGTATGTAAGAACATGTGTGTGAGGACTTGGGGGAGAGATTGTTATTCACAGTGGATTGAGAAGCCACTGATAAGGTTTATGAGGAAGAATGACACGATCAGATTTGCTTTAAGATAGCACAGTCCTCGTTGTTGTGACTTCTCAGTTGCATTTAGTACAGTTAATCCTTGCTCTTCCTTAAACACTTTTATCCCTTGGCCTTTGGGACTGCACTCCCTCTTGGTTCTATTCCTGCCAAACTTGCTATGTTTTCTTAGTCTCCCTTGCTGGTGTCTCATCATCTCTTGACTTTGAAACATTGGACTGCCCAAAGCTTATCCTTGTTTCCTTCTCTCCCTATACTTTCAGGCTGATTGTAACCAGGACCAGGGCTTTAAATATTATCTATAAATATTATCTATAGGATGATAACTATCACTTACTAAAATCATTGATTAAGGACTTTCATTGTCCTTATGAATAACTAAAAACTGGAAACACCTTAAGTGCCCATCATTGGAAGACTTTTTATTGTGCATCCAGTGATGGGGGCATATATTAAAATTGCACTAAAGAATAAGGTAGATCTCTGTCTGCTGAAAGGAGGTAGAACTAAGTATATAAACAGATATGTGATTCTATACAAACAATTTTTTTCATGGAAAAAAATGCAGCACATTGTTAACTGTGAGCCTTCTGTTTTCCTTGTAGATTGTACACCACATTGATAAAAGGTGAAACTCTACTTTGTCTTATTTTTTATTTGTAGTGTATATTTGCCCTTTCTTGTATTTTTATTTTTCCTAATGGTGTCCCTTGTAGATTGGATACTATGGAATATTTTTTAAGCTGGCGAGAAATTAATCTTCTTAGAGTAGTTTGGAAAACCCCGTATTCATTTATTGTTGTATCAGATGTACTTGTTATTATTCTTATCACCTTATTTTGTGGTCTCTTTTTTTCTTCTTTGCTATTTTCTATAATCTCTTCTTTTGTCAACATTTGTCTGTTTTTTGTTAGTCGATATCCAGTATCTAATGTTCTGTCTCAAATCCGAAGTTTAAATCTTACTTTATTTGCATGTATTTCTTCTCTACTCCTAGATGCTTATAGTATTTAAATTTTGCCTTCAGTTAAATAATTTCACTAGCATATGTTTGGGAGTGGATTGTTTTCTAATTACTTTTTCCTGGTATATGGAGAGCCTTTTTGATACACAAATATAGCTCTTTAGTTTAGGGCTTCTGTTTTATTTTGAGTAGTATTTCCATTCTGTTTATTTGGCACATTTCTTCAGGAATATCAGTTAGCCGTATGTTGGATCTTCACTGTTTATCCTCTGCATTTATCATTTCCTTGCCTACATTCATCTCCCAAACCTGTGTTCCATATCAATAATTGCATTTTCTGAGATATAACTTAAAAAATTCATCCTCATTACCATTTTTAATATCAGTAGGGCATTTTTCTTATTGTTTCTTAATTCCATAAGACTTTTTAGAAAAATCCAAGTCTTTTGTCTTATGTGAACTTTTACCTCTTTCATGAAAGCATTAAAAAAATTTCTTTCACAGTACAAAGCAGATCCTTTCTAAAATATTTTTTGATTTCTATAATGAATCTTTCTGAAAAGAATGTTCTTCATATAATTTTAAAAATTTCTCTCTTATACTTTGCAAACTTTCTTCATAGAACTCATGTTGGATTCTTCTGTGTACTCATCTTTGAATGAAGATAGGTCATTTGTGGCTGCCCTAAGCTAATACCAGATAGATTTACTTGGAGGCATTAGAATACTCCTTTCAGATCTTAAGTAAGAGAACCAGAAGATGAGGTTTATATTACTATTCAGTCATTCAGAATCCTGGAAGGTGTTGAGTGTGGGAGGGGATGGGACCTGAAAATTTTCTCTCTGTGATTTTTCTCTGTGATTGTTAAAACTTTTTTACTAGAAGCCAGCTTTTTCCTATTGAGTTTTCTATGTGGTAAGGATTATTCTAGGTTTATTCTTCTGTGCATGCACATATATTGCATATACATAGATTTTACAGAAATGGTATTAAAGATGTTTTGACAGCTTATATTCCTTTGAGAATTTTTATTTTAATACTGAAGATCAGCACATAATTATTTTGACTTGTCTTTACTACTTATTGTGGCTTACAATCAACCACATAAGATGTCCTTCCAGGAGTTCCTGTTGTGCCTCAGTAGTTAATGAATCCGACTAGGAACCATGAGGTTTTGGGTTCGATCCCTGGCCTTGTTCAGTGGGTTAAGGATCCAGCGTTGCTGTGAGCTGTGGTTTAGGTCGCAGACGTGGCTCAGATCTGGCATTGCTGTGGCTCTGGCGTAGGCCAGCAGCTACAGCTCCGATTAGACCCCTAGCCTGGGAACCTCCAAATGTCACAGGAGCGGCCCTAGAAAAGGCAAAAAGACCAAAAAAAAAAAAAAAAAAAAGATGTCCTTCCATTTAGAAAGATTTTATCTGAACCCTCCCCACCCCAAATAGGGTGGCAATATTTGAATAGAAAACCAGAAAATTATCCAATAGAAAATGTTTTGAGGTGCATTTATTGCATAATTCACTATTAACAACTCTATGCCATAGATAAAATCATCCTATTTCCCAAATAAAGAAAATGCAGTTGAAAGATTAAATGACTAAACTGGGATTCAGACCAAGGTCTCTGATTCTGTGATTTCCATTATATCCCACTGTTCTGTGAACTTGTAAAAAATCCCTCTTACTTTCTTCTCCATATGTTTTACTTTGAATACCCATTCTCCTTGTGTTTTCAGGTCCAATCCTGATATAAGATAGGAAGAATCATATTTTACTCACCTTTGATGTTTTGTATTTGGTGTTTTGTGACATAGTTTTGGAAGCAGGGTTTCTGCTCATTAGGGTGGGGGTTCTAGCTTGAATTCCTTGTTCTCTCTTAATCCTGTTTTGGAGTCTTAGGCCAGGGCTTGGTCCTTGCTAACTGAGGGAGACTTCCTTGATGTTATTTGCTTAGGAAAAGCCTTCACTGAATATTGCTTTATGTCTGTGTTCCCCATCACTGTTGCCCCCTGCTAGACCTTACTGATGCTACTTGCAGTGCGCTACCACCTGTGGTCTGTAGCTCTGCATTTGGAATGTTGTGTTTCATCTTTTCTACATTTCCTTCCAGGGTGGGCATCTGGGCCTCACTTTCCCCCACCTGCATCATCTGCCATTTGTTAATGGTCAGGTCTAAACCTGGCTCTGGCCACACCTCCACTCCTTATTTGGCCCTGTTCTTTACTACATAATCCAGACAATGACCCAAGATATTATAACAAAGAGTTTAAGACTTCATCCTGGTTTGAGGTCTAGCTGGTGATATGTGTGGCGGAAGCATGTATATCAGAGCTGTAAAAGATCTTACCCTTCTCCTAGCCTAACCAGCTCATATTATGGGTGAGAAAACAGAGGCAAGATTTTGCACCCCAAATCACATTTGGTGGCAGGGTTCAAATTAGAACCAGCAGTAACCTCAATTAGATTTTTATTATGTTCAAATTTCAATAAAATATCCACAATACCTAAGTAAGGCTTAAGCATATTTAAAAAAATACAGATTGGGCTGACAAATTTATTTTAGTATGCATGATCAATATTTGATATTAGGTTAGTGTATTTTTGCTTTTGTATGGAAACACCAAAAAAAAAAAAGAAAGAAATTATTTGGAAATTTGATTTCATCACTGCTGATAGGTGAAGGCTAGAATTTTTTTTTAAAGCAAAGCAGTATCATTCCACCAGATGTCACTGTTTGCATGTAGCAGTGATTATAAATAAAACTCCCCCCTCCCTAATCATGTTTTGTGAGAAAAAAATTCTATGTAGTTGCACTTTTAATCTTTTCCAGATGTATTTTTTTTGAGACTATATTCTCTGAATTTTTAAAACTTTTGAAAGTATTCATTACTTCTGCTGTAGATTTTAAAGAGTTTATAAAGAAAATTATTTGTAGATTAGCATCTTCAAGAAGACGAATTCCTAAATTATTTTCTAGACCTAGGAGTTTGCTTTTCAAACAACATTCTTTTAATTAAGTTACTGTTGTCTAAATTGTGGATTATGACCCAAGAAGTCAATTTCATTGTTTGCTACAAGCACTTAAAGGAATGTCTGAGATAGACATCATTGCTTATTGCATGTAATACTTTGACAAAGCTTTCGTGCATGGACATTCTTTTTTTTTTTTTTTAAACAAAAGAAGTATAATCCAGCCAAAAAAAAAGTATATAAACATGAAATTCAGATAAGGCATATTACAAATAACATAGAAGTACAATAAGAAAAGCAGCTGTAAGATGCAATACATTTTTGTTTTCACTGTCAGATTGAAAAAAATTCCTTAGATTGATGATACCCAGTGTTGTTCGGGATTTTGAGAAAAGGCCATTCTCATACTTTGCTGGTGGGAAAGCAAGTTAGTACAGCCTGGTCTGAAGGGCAGTTTGTCAGTATCTTTCAACATTTAAAATGAGTTTACCAGAGTTCCCCTTGTGGCTCAGCAGATTAAGAACCTAACATAGTGTCTGTGAGGATGTACGTTCGGTCCCTGGCCTAGCTCAGTGGGTTAAGGATCTGGTGTTGCTGAAAGCTGTGGCTCAGATCCGTTGTTGCGGTGGCTGTGGCCTAGGCCCAAAGCTGCAGTTCCAATTCAACCTCTAGCCCAGGAACTTCCAAATGCTGCAGATGTAGTCTTTTTTTTTTTTTTTCCCAAAATTTTATTTTTATTTTTTTTTTACAGAATAAAATACATACATTTAAACACAGTTACATTCACACAGATTATTATATCATGGATCTTAAGAAACAGATTAAATGACTCCCTCTGGAGAAGTGGAATGGAAAATATGCTGAGACAAAAAGGAAATTTATTCTATACTTTATCCCATTTTGTATGGCTTTCATCCTTATTATTTAGTAGTATCTATTACATTTCAATTTTTAACTATTAGCATTATATTACAATTGTTATATTACACAACTAAAATTTACAAAGAAAGCCTTATATACCATTAAATATTTTATATAGCGTAATAAAAAGAATAACTGTTAAGATTAACAAAAATAATATATGCTCTGAAAATAAGTATAAAATGCATAAATTGGTTAAAATACAGTGTAACTATATAAATATGTCCTCACAATTTGTTACATCTTATTGATTCTTCAATATAGGCATTACACCATTCTAGGTGACGTGATAAACAAGACATTATAGACCTTACATTGTACCATGGAGAGAAATGGTTATTAATAATACAGTTGTAGAACTGTATTATTTAATTGTACAGTTGCATTATTTAATTATAATTATCATAAATTCTGTGATGGAGAGGAAATCAGAATCAGATCTAAGAAGACTTCAGCATTCCAAGAATGATGTCAAATGACCCCCTTCATAGTGGATTATGCACTTACTTACTGTGAGATATATTTCTTCTCCAGAGATTCTTTGTTTGTGTATCAGTTGTAGATTTTTGGTTTGCAGTTATTCTGCAGTTTTGATATGAGTCTATATGTATATGAGATTGTTTTAAGTTGTTCTCTTAATTGCAAGTTCATCTCCAGTGTCCTGTATTTGTACCCACCTCTTCTCATGATTTCTGATTCTGGTGGTATAATTGTGCATGAATATCTTTACTGTATATATGCCTTTACTGGTGAGCCTTGTCATTTGTGGAATTTTTGTTTCCTGTTGCTGTCTTTTCTTTTCTGCCTAGAGACGTTCCTTTAGTATTTGTTGTAAGGCTGGTTTAGTGTTGCTGAATTCTCTTAGCTTTTGCTTATCTGTGAAGCTTTTGATTTCCCCTTCAAATCTGAAGGAGAGCCTTGCTGGGTAGAGTAATCTTGGTTGGAGGTTTTTTCCTTTCATCCCGTTGAGTATATCATGCCACTCCCTTCTGGCCTGCAGAGTTTCTGCTGAAAAATCTTTGGATAATCTTATTGGAGTTCCCTTGTATGTTACTTGTTTCTTTTCCCTAGCTGCTTTCAGGATTTTCTCTTTGTCTTTAATTTTGGTCAGTTTGATTAATATGGGTCTCGGGGTGTTCCTCCTTGGGTTTACTTTATATGGTACTCGTTTTGCTTCCTGGATTTGAGTGAATGGGTCCTTTCCCATGTTAGGGAAGTTTTTGGCTGTTATCTCTTGGAATATTTTTTCTGTCCCCTTCTCTCTCTCTTCTCCTTCTGGCACCCCTGTAATATGGATGTTGGTGCGTTTCACATTATCCCAGAGTTCTCTGAGACTCTCTTCGTTTCTTTTCAGTCTTTTTTCTCTTTTCTGTTCCGCATCTGTAATTTCCACTAATCTGTCCTTTACCTCGCTTATTTGTTCTTCTGCCTCCTGTATTCTGCTGTTGGCTGCTTCTAGTGAGTTTTTTATTTCAGTTATTGTTTTTGTGCATGGACATTCTTAAAGTGTCCGGGAACACATCGTCTTTGAGTTGCATAAAAATGACCATGAGCTTTATCCTATGAAGTCTCCCCCATGTTTTCTACCACAAAGAGCACAATAAATTTTTAAGAAAGGGATAACTAAGATGTGATGGGGGAACTTCTCAGTTATAGTCATGCTGTAAAGGGGAGAGGGTTGCTGGAGGGAGAACCCTTCTCCACGCTTCACAGAGTGGAGCTCACAGTCAATTTTATGTAGCTCACACAAGGCCTGTGAGGAGATTTTTAAGTATGTTCACTGCCTAGAGCAGATGTTCTCTAAACTTCTTTGACACAACCTATAATAAGAAAAGCATTCTATGTCTCTGGCCCCAAGGGAGACCAGTGATGACTGGAGAGGAGGTTTAACTCACTTTGACAGAGGTGCTTGTCTTCCTCATTCAGTCCACTCAATGATAATAACAAAAGTGATTGTAACATCAACCACTTACTATTTTTTTTTTACTTTGTGCAAATATATATATGTATCTATATATATATATGTGTGTGCATATATATATGAATATATATGTGTGGGCCACACCCACAGCATGTGGAAGTTCCCAGGTTAGGGGTTGAATCAGAGGTATAGCTGCTAACCTATACCACAGCCACAGCAACGAGGGATCTAAGCTGCATCTGTGACCCACACCATAGCTCATGGCACCACTGGATCCCCAACCCACTGAGTAATGTCAGGGATTGAACCCGCATCCTCATGGATACTAGTTGGGTTTGTTACCACTGAGCCACAACAGGAACTCCCATGTATATCATTTCTAAGTATTAGACCCGAAGGGCCCAATCACTGTTGCTTTTCATAGATGAGGAAACTGAGACTTTAAAAAAGTGAGTTATCCAACACAACATATCAAAGTGGCCAAACTGGGGCTTAAATCTGGGTTTTTAATCTCATTCTGAAGCTAGCTCTTCTCACTATAGTGGTGTCCTTTAGTGCTTCCCCTGAAGAAAAGGACCACCTGGAGTGTTTATCAGTTCTTTGGGCTCTATCCGAAATCAAATAACTAGAATCTCCAGAGGAGGTATATGGGAAGCTATAGATTTGGCAAGCATCCCAGGACATTCTAACAATCAGGCTCTTTTAAGAAAAGAGCATCTTCATCGTGCATCAGAATCAACTGTAGGGCTGGTTAAAACGCAGACAGCTGGGTGCCATCCTCAGAGCTTCTGCTTCAGTGTGTGTGTGATGGGGCTCAAGAATTTTCATTTCTAGCAAATTCCTATTGATGTTAAGGGTGCTGGTTAGGCAAACACTTTGAGAACCAGTGCAAGTACATCCTGCCACCCATGGTTTTCAGTTTCTCAGAACAGGTTGTGGGCTGGCTTTGGCTGTGGGATTCTTCAAGGTCAGTATTTAACAATACTTATTCAGTATCCACAATATTCACAGTCAAGGAGACAGAAAATGACTAAGAATCACTCCTCCCTCCTCCCCAACCAGCCTGTAATCTACTGTGGAAAAAATAGTGAATAAAATATAGTATATTCTGTAATAAGGTTGCAGATTAAATGCACCAGGGAAACTAGGGAGGCAAAGATGACATTTCTGGGCAGAAGGACATTTGTAAAGGTCTCCTGGAAGAGTAGAGATCTGAAAATCTTATTTTCAATGTTTTTATAGCCACACTGCATTGTAGTTGGGTTTGCCTGTCTCCCATATTGCCCCTATAGTATCTCAGCACCTAGAGCACCTTTTTTTTTTTTTTTTTAACAGTGCATATAGGTTGGGCCAGGTGTTGGGGAGAGAAGTAGGACTGGTAAAGTAGGTGGTGCCCAGACTCTGGAGGGACTCCTGCCTGCAAAGCTCAGGAGCTTGGGTTTTATACTGCATGTATAGTTATTAACGTATTTGAAAGGGGGTAACTGAAAACAACTCTGGCAGAGGTATACTGCATGGAACAGAAGAGGGAAAGTCTGGAGGTGGGGAACAGAAAAGATGTTACCATAGGACTCAGTTGAGAGAAAATGCAGTGGAAGGGAGAGACACCCTGGACAGAGCAGGACCAGGACTAGTGATTACTGTTGGCAGTGAGGTAGAGGTTGGAGATGAAGAGATTTTCATCTGAACCACTGAGATGGTGGTGGACTCCAAAGGGGAGAACTCTAGGAAAGATTTGTTCTTTTCTCTGGACATAAATAAAAAAAGGAAGCAGGGGAAATCTTGACAAAAGTTTTACAGTAAGTAATTCATCTTTGTGGTATAGGAACAATTGCTAACATTGGCTAGCCTTTCCGCTAAGGTCCCAAATTCATGTCTGCCAGCGCTATGCACTCTAAAATGTCTCTTCACTTCATTGACTTTCCCTCAAACCAGCCAGAATTTCCATTTCTTTGGTGTACATTTGGAATGTGAAAAGATAAGATGTGAATAATTTTGACTTTGTTTTTGGCTTAGGGCCAGAAAAAAATATAGCAGTGCCTCAAGGTCACTTTTTAAGTTACCCCTCTCCTCCCTGGTCTTAGACATACTTTACTGATCTTGATGTACGTACTTTCTTGGCTCACTATTCTAGACAACAGAATACCCTGTTCTTTTGTTTTTCTTGCATATATCAGTCAGGATTCATTTGCAGAAAACAGAAATATTTTTTAGCTATTTTAAGCATAAATGGATTTAGTAATGAGAATATGATGCTTTTAAAATCAATGGAGGGAGTTCCCATTGTGGCTTAGCAGTAATGAGTCTGACTAGTATCCATGAGGATGAGATTTTGATCCCTGGCCTTGCTCAGTGGGTTAAGCATCTGGAGTTGCCGTGAGCTGTGGTGTAGGTCGCAGATGCGACTAGAAGCCTGTGTTGCTGTGGCTGTGGTGTAGGCCAGCAGCTACAGCTCCGATTGGACCCCTAGCCTGGGAACTTCCATATGCTGTGGGTGCAGCCCTAAAAAATAACTAAGTAACTTATTAACTAAAATAAAATAAAAAATCAAATCAAATCAATGGAAAGTTTGGACGAATGGGCTCTAGGCAGGGTGGGCTTTTCAGAGATGATTCACATAGCATGTTTAACTGGTTGCTGAGGCTGCTGCTCCTTCTGGCGCAGTCAGGAAGGTGGGAAATCCAAAGGTCAACATTGGCAACATACCACCTTAGCTGAGATTCAGAGTTCATGTGGCTTATACTGTCACAGCTTTTGATCCTGGAACCACACTATGTCTGTGTGAAATGCTGACTGGCCAAAAAAACCCCCCCCAAAAAAACAAAACTACCCACGAAAGAGGTAACTGCAGCCCTGCCACAGAAGAACTCAACATTACCATGACTACTTGCCCGCAGGAACATTAGAACCTTCTTCCTTCCAAGTTGTATGTGGGTGTATCTGTTAGTAGATCCTAAATCACACCTGGGACACTGGCTGCAAGAGAGTCTTCACCTCTCCATCCCCAGCAGTTCAGGAAAGTGTGTTAAAAGGATGATGGATTGGGTGTTGAAGGATAGTCTACTATATTCACTGTGCTGAGACTTGAACTTTAATTGCATTGAATTCAAATGTTTGACTGCATGAGATAGGAGGCTTTTGTCCAGCTACCTACTTTGGCAAAGCCCTATCTTCTCCAACCTAGCTTGGGTGGGTATTGTTAAGTCAGTTTGGTATATATGAGCTTTGTCTTCAGTTTGGTGGCTCATAAAGAGTCTATTCATATAATGGTATACTAAAAAGTTAGAGGGAATACTGACTCTAAATACTTCCATTTGAAATTGAACAATGGCTATAGTCTGTGTAGTCTACTTTATACTCACTTTATACTTCTTTTACAGTGAGTACTGCAGTACAAAAAATAATGTATTTTCAAGCAGTCTGTAAGTTAGTCATTAATGAGACATCTTCACATCAATTTTTTTCTTGGCCACACCAGCAGCATGTGGAAATTCCCAGGCCAGGGATTGAACCAGCTAGATCTTTAACCTGCTAAGCCACCAGGGAACTCCTTGCCTTCAATTTTTTTTTTTTTTTATGGCCACGCCTGAGCCTTATGGAAGTTCCTGGATTAGGGGTCAAATTGGAGCTGAAGCTGCTGGCTTATGCCACAGCCATAGCAACACTAGATCTGAGCCATATCATCAACCTATACCACAGCTTGTGGCAAGGCTGGATCCTTAATCCACTAAGCGAGGCCAGGGATTGAACCCTCATCCTCACGGACTCTATGTGTGGTTCTTAACCCGCTGAGCCACAACGGGTACTCCTGCCTTTAAATTTTGATTTACCTCATCTCTTTGGTTTAATTAAAGCTTTTGTTGATAAGGTTTAAACCTCCTATATATAATTGTATGCATGTGTAGTTTGTAACCTAGAAGTGAAAACGTGATGCTCTTAATAGTTTTCTGTTCATCCTGGCAAGCTATGAATCAAGAAGAAACGCTTTTTTTTTTTTTTTTTTTTTTAACTTTTTGAGGCCACACCTGTGGCATATGGAAGTTCCTAGACTAGGGGTGAATCAGAGCTGCAGTTGCCGGGCTGTGCCACAGCCACAGCCACAGCAATGCAGAATCCAAGCCCTGTCTGTGACCTGCACTGCAGCTTGGAGTAATATCAGATCCGTAACCCACTGAGCAAGGCCACGGATTGAACCCACATCCTCATGGATACTTGTTGGGCTGGTAACCTGCTGAGCCATGATGGACACTCTAAATAGAGAAACCTTAATGTGAGAAGGCAGTTTTGCCTCAGCCTAAGGAATGAAACCATTTCCTGTGAGCTTGGAGTGGGGAGAAGATTAGGAATCAGAAAGTAGACACCCTCTCTTATAATCAGGTTTTCCTAGGGGGAATTTATTATTCTAATATTACTTTAAAAAGCATCATAGGAGTTCCTGTTGTAGCGCAGTGGTTGACGAATCTGACTAGGAACCATGAGGTTGCGGGTTCGATCCTGGCCTTGCTCAGTGGGTTAAGGATCCAGTGTTGCCATGAGCTGTAGTGTAGGTTGCAGCTCGGATCCTGCGTTGCTGTGGCTCTGGTGTAGGCCAGTGGCTGGGAGCGGCCCAAGAAATGCCAAAAAGAAAGCATCATAGAGGTTATTACTAAAATACATTCAGAAGTAAACAAATTATTTTTTTATTATTATTTTTTTAATTTTTTTGGCCCTTTCTAGGGCCAGAAGCATATGGAGATTCCCAGGCTAGGGGTCTAATCAGAGCCGTAGCCACCAGCCTGCACCAGGGCCATAGCAACTCGGGATGCGAGCCACGTCTGCAACCTACACCACAGCTCACAGCAACGCTGGATTCTTAACCCACTGAGCAAGGCCAGGAATCGAACCCGCAACCTCATGGTTTCTAGTCGGATATGTTAACCACTGTGGCATGATGGGAACTCCAACAAATTATTTTTAAAAATTATTTCCTATTTTGGATTATCAGACTTATGCCCAATATCTGCTTAGTACATATTAAACATCAATGTGGGGAGTTCACTCTTGGCTCCATGGTTTAAGGATCCAACTTGTCACTCCAGTGGATTGGGTCGCTGCTGTGGCGCAGATTCAGTCCCTGGCCTGGGAATTTCCACATGATGTGTGCATGTCCAGAAGAAAAAAAAAAAAACAGCAAAAAAGTCAGTGCGTTTATTTTGGCTGAGATATAAAATGAGAACAAACATCTTTTGCTTTATCAATGACTTAAAAGTTTTATCTGTATTTTTTATTACACTGTAGAATACTGCAAGGAATTCCTTCAGTGGGTGACAATCAAGAACACGTTGGTGTCCTTCCAACAACACCAGGGATACCAGCTGGCTTGGCACCAGGAATTGGACGGAATGCTCACAAACCACATCTGCTTCTATCAGGAGAGGAAGTAAGAACTTCCTTTAATATTAGTTTTCTCTACCTCACAGTTTCTCAACCTTTTTCATTTCAAGACCCTATTAATTTATTTGTTTATTTTTGTCTTTTTTAGGGCCACACCTGTGGCATATGGAGGTTCCCAGGCTAGGGGTTGAATAGGAGCTTTAGCTGCCAGCCTACATCACAACCAGAGCAACTTGGGATCCTAGCTCACGGCAATGCCAGATCTCGGACACTGAGCCAGGCCAGGGATTGAACCTGTGACCTCATGGATTTTAGTCGGGTTCTTTAACCACTGAGCCATGATGGAAACTCCCTCAAGACCCTTTTTACAGTCTTAAAAATTATAGAGAACTTCAATAATTATTTATGTAGGTTATATCTATTGACATTTACAATTGTAGAACTTAAAGCTGAGAAAATGCTAAAATGTTTATTTTTTATTTATTAAAATAATAAATCCATATATGTTAACACACAATGCATTTTTATGAAAATTATATTTTTAAACAAAAAATTACTGTGAAAACTAGGATTGTATATATATATATATATTTTTTTTTTTTGGTCTTTTTTTACCTTTTCTTGGGCCGCTCCCTCGGCATATGGAGGTTCCCAGGCTAGGGGTTTAATCAGAGCTGTAGCCACCGGCCTACACCACAGCCACAGCAACGTGGGATCTGAGCCGCATCTTCGACCTATACCACAGCTCACGGCAATGCCGGATCCTTAACCCACTGAGCAAGGCCAGGGATCAAACCCTCAACCTCATGGTTCCTAGTTGGATTCGTTAACCACTGCACCACAACGGGAACTCCATTTTTTTTTTTTTTTCAAATCTCTTTATTGTCTGGCTTAATAGGTGACAGATGGATTATTATGTCCACTTCTGTATTCAGTTTTGTGGTAGGATGTTTGTTTGAAATATGTGAGGCCAAGTCTGTCCTCATGCAGATGTGTAGTTGGAAAAGGAAAGATTATTTTAATAGCCCTTTAACATAATTATGGATATTTTTCTTTGATAACATGCCAAAACTTTACAAGCGGTAGTTTCATGAAAGTCAGTTGTGAGACTTCCATTTCTGGGGAAGATGCAGTAGGAGCACTTTTTCCTATTCTTCCTTCTTAGAACAAGTAAAAACCTGGGTGTTAACAAACATAGGACAGATCTGAAAGTTGGAGAGACTGAGGCAATAACTAGGAACTTTGTGACCCAAGAACTGGCAGCCTAGCAAGGCAAAATTTTTAGACAATAACTGCTCAACCCTAGCCAAACACCACAGGAAAAATTGTGGCCCTAGTCCTTCCTTCACTTCACCAGCAAAGGCCTAGTAGGAAAACTAGACTTTTATTCCTGCCAGAGTATAAGAAGGCACCATAACACCGCTGCCAGAGTGGTGTTGAAGAAGGCTATGTGGGGCTGGGACTTCATCCTAACAGAGTGGTGATGAGGTTTCCCACCTGTGGTGTCAGTTGAGACCACATGGGGCATCTGGACTTGTGTCCCCACCTTATAGTAATGAGCTCCCTCCCTCCCCACTGTGGTGGTATCCGAAGAGGCCCAGAAAACAGGAGGTTTAAATAAGATCCAGAGTCTCATAACACATTACCCCAAATATCCATATTTTTGATTGAAAATCACTAATCATACCAAGAATGAGGAAAATCTCCAACTAAATATAATAAGATAATCAATAGATGCTGTCACTTAGATCATAGAGGTATTAGAATTATCTGACAATGATTTTAAAGTGGCCATCATAAAAATGCTTCAGTGATATTTATGAACACACTTGAAGCAAATTAAAAATATAGAAAGATTCAGAAAGGAAATAGAAAGTCATAGGAAAGAAGTTGAAGATATTCTAGAAATGAAAAAATATAGTAATTGAAATATAAAAAGCTCGAGAGACAGGCTCAACAGCAGAATGGAGGAGATAGGAAAGAATCAGTGAACTTGACGATAAAACAATAGAATTTATCCAGTAGAGCAACAAAGAGAAATAAACCGAAAAAAAATTAACAGAGACTTGGACTTGTGGAGGTATAATGAAAGATCTAACATTTGTGTTATTACAGTCCTAGAAGGAGAAGAAAAAGAAGAGAAGTGACTGAAAATATATAGGAAGAAATAAGGGCTGGAAACATTCCAAATTTGGTGAAAGGATTTTTTTTTTGGGGGGGGTCTTTTTTAGGGCCACACCCATGGCATATGGAAATTCCCAGGCTAGGGGTTCAGTCAGATATATAGCTGCTGGCCTATGCCACACAGCTACAGCAACCTCCGGGTCTGAGCTGCATCTGTAGCCTACACCACAGCTCATGGCAATGCCAGATCCTTAACCCACTGAGTGAGGCTAGGGATTGAACTGGCGTCCTCATGAATACTAGTCGGGTTTGTTACCGCTGAGCCGTGAAGGGAACTCCTGACAAAAGATTTAAACCTGCATATTCAGGAAGCTGAGCAAACCCCAAGCAGGAAAAATCCAAAGAAATCTGTACCAAGTCACTTAATAGTCAAATTTCTGAAAACTGATAACAAAGAAAAAAATCTTGAAAGGAGCAAGAGAGAAAAAATATATATTGTCTCCAGGAGAAAAACAATTTGAATGGCAGTAGATTTCCCTTCAGAAACTGTGGAGGCCAGAAGTGGCAGAATGTTTTTCCAATGCTGAATGAAAGACAAGAACTGTAAGCTCTGAGCCCTATATCCAGAGAAGATATACTTTGGAAATGAAGGGGAATCAAGACATTTTCAGCTGAAAGGAACCTAAGACTTACCCTAAAAGAAAAGCTAGAGGATGTTCTCTACACAAGAAGAAAATGATAAAAGAAGAAAACTTGGAGTATCTAGAAGGAACAACAACCGTGTAGAGCAAAAAATATGGGTAAATGCAATAGACTTTTCTTTTGAGTTTTCTAAGTTATATCTGTCAGTTGAAGGAAAAATTACTATACTGTTAAATGTATATAGAGGAAGTGTTTAAGACAATTGTATTATATATAAGTGGAGACGAGTAAAGAGACATAAAGGGAGGTAAGGTTTCTACCCATCACTTGAACTGGTAAAATGGAGACATCAGTAGACTTTGATAAGTTATGTTTATGATGTAATACCTAGAGCAAAAGTAGAAAAGCTATATGAAGAGATACACTCAAAAACACCAGAGATAAATAAAAGTAGAATTCCATGTAACAGGAAAGCAGGACACAGAACACAAAGAAATAAAAGAAACCAGAGAGAACAAACAGAAAACAAAAAATGAAATGGCATCTGAAACCTCTAAATCAAATGTGAATGGTATAAAGACACTAATTAAATGACAGAGCTTGCAGAGTAGATTAAAAGACATGACCCAACCACAAGTGGGTCTACAAGAAACTGTCTTCAAATATAATGATTTAGGGAAGTTGAAAGTAAAAAGTGAAAAAAAAGATACAGTATGTAAACATTTATCAAAGAAAAGCAGGAGTGTCTGTATTAATATCAGATAAAGTAGACTTCCCAGCAAAGGTTATCAGAGACAGAGAGGGGTGTTATATTATGATAAAAATGTCAAACTACCAGGAAGACATAGTAGTCTTTTTAAGTTTTTTTTTTAAATTGAAGTATAGTTAGTTTATAATGTTGTGTTAATTTTGCTGTATGATAAAGTGATTCAATTACACACACATATATACATTAAAAAAAATATATTCTTTTTCAGAGTTCCCGCCCTGGCACAGCAGAAGCGAATCTGACTGGCATCCATGAGGATGGAAGTTTGATCCCTGGCTCTCTCAGTGTTAAGGATCCAGCATTGCCATTAGCTACAGTGTAGGTCACAGATGCAGCAAGGATCTGACGTTGCTGTGGCTGTGATGTAGGCCAGTGGCTACAGCTCTGGTTCAACCCCTAGCCCGGGAACCTCCATGTGCTGTGGGGATAGCCCTAGGAAGCAAAAAAAAAAAAAAAAAAAAAGATTATTTTCCATTATGGTTTATCATAGGATAATGAATATAGTTCCCTGTGTAATATAGTAGGACCTTGTTGTTTATCCATTCTATGTATAATAGTTTGCATCTGCTAACCCCAAACTCCCACTTCATCCCTTCATCACCTCCCACCCCCTTGGCAATCACAAGTCTATTCTCTATGTCTGTGATTCTCTTTCTGTTTCATAGATAAGTTTGTTTGTTGTCATATTTTAGGTTATGCATGTGTGATATCATGTGATATTTGTCTTTTTCTGACTTACTTCACATAGTGTGAAAATCTCTAGGCCCATCCATTTTGCTGCAAATGGAATTACTTCAGTATTTTTGTGTCTGAGTAATATTCTGTTGTGTATATGTACCACATCTTTTTTTTATCCATTCATCTGTCAATGGACATATAGATTGTTTCCATTTCTTGGCTATTGTGAATAGTGCTGCAGTGAACATATGTGTGCATGTGACTTTTTGAAATAGTTTTCTTCAGATAAATACCCATGAGTGGGATTGCTGGATCTTTTTTTTTTTTTTTTTTTTTTTTTTTTGCTTTTAGGGCTGCCCCTGCAGCATATGGAGGTTCCCAGGCTAGGGGTCGAATCGGAGCTGTAGCCACTGGCCTACACCACAGCCACAAGAACATCAGATCCTTGCTCCATCTGTGACCTACACCATAGCTCATGGCAACGCTGGATTGTTAACCCATTGAGCAATGCCAGGGATTGAACCTGCATCCTCATGGATGCTAGTCAGATTCATTCCTGCTGAGCCATGATGGGAACTCCTGGATTGCTGTATTTTATGGTTGTTCTATATTTAGTTTTTTTTTGAGGAACCTCCATGCTGTTTTCCATAGTGGCTGCACCAACTTACATTCCCACCAACAGTGTAGGAGGGTTCCTTTGTCTCTGCACCTTCTCCAGCATTTGTTATGTGTAGATTTTTTTTTAATGATATCCATTCTGACTGGTGTGAGGTAGCACTTCATTTGTAATTCTGATTTGTATTTCTCTAATAATTAGTGTTGTTGAGCACCTTTTCATGTGCATGTTGACTATCTGTCTTCTTTGGAGAAATTTCTATTTAGGTCTTCTGCTCATTTTTCAATTGGGTCATTTGTTTTTTTGTTGTTGAGTTGTATGAGCCATTTGTATATTTTGCAGATTAATCCCTTGTCAGTTGCATCATTTGCAAATATTTTCTTCCATTTTGTAGGTTAAGACATAGAAGTGTTACAAAGCATGTGCACAACACAACAGAACTGTAAAATATGTTGAAGCAAAAACTGGTAGAACTGAAAGGAGGAAAAGGGAGTACAACAATTATAGTTGGAGACTTCAACACTCCTTTTTAAAATAGTTGGTAGAACACTTAGAAAATCAGCAGGGATATGGAAAAGTCAATTAACTGCATCAACCAACAAGATCTACTTGAAATGTATATAAACTACACTCAATAAGAGCAGAATACACATTCTTTTCAAGTTACTGCATAACATAGACCAAGATAGAACAAATTCAGAGTGAAATAAAACTAGAGATCAATAACAAAGATAACAGAAAAATCTTCAAACTGTTGGAATCTAAACAATACAGGTATAAATAATACATGTGTTAAAGAGGGAGTCTCAAGAGATTTATAAAAATACATTGAAAATAAATTGGACTGAATTAAAATGAAAATATAACATACCAAATTTGTAGGACACAGATGATGCAGTGCTAGGAGGGAAATTTATAGCACTAAATTAAATGCTTACAATAGAAAAGAGAAAGTATCAAATCGGTAACTTAAGCTCCCACCTCAAGAACCTAGAAAAAGAACAAAATAAACCCAAAGCAAAGAGTAGGAAGGAATAATGAGCAGAAATCAATGAAGTTGAAAACATAAAAAATAGAGAAAAATCAATGGAGCAAAGAGGTAGTCCTTAGAAAAAAATTGATTTCTAGCAAGACTGACAAGGAAAAAACAGAAAAGACATAAATTATCAGTATTAGAAATGAGACAGGTGATAGCACTGCAGATCCTGGACATCAAAAGAATAATAAGGGAGTATTATAAACAACTCTAGACACATGAATTTGATATCTTAGACCAAAATGAAACAGTTCCTCCAAAAATGCAAACTATCACAATGCACTCTGTACAAAATGCATAACTTAAGTAGCTCTATAATGTTAAGGAAATTGAATGCTTAACTTAAAAAACTCCTTTATCAGACCTATGAAAGATAGTCTGGCAGTTAAAAAACGAAAATAAACATGCAGCTACTATTAAATGTTGCAGAATGGATTCATATGGCTATAAGTCTTCAGAGTATTATGCTGGAAAAAACCAATTCCAAAAAAATGTTGAAGGATTTTATTATATAACATCCATGAAATCACAGAATTAGAGGAATGGTTTCCAGGGTTTTAGGATGGGGTGTGTGTGAGAATGAGTGGAGTGTGTCTATAAAGGACAACATAAGGGATTAGTTGTGGAGATGGAAATGTTCTGTATCTCACCTTTATCAGCATCAACATTTTGTTTGTTTGTGATATTAGAGTTTTGCAAGATGTTATCTTTTTTTTTTTTTTTTTTTTTTTTTTTTTTTTTGCTTTTTGGGGCTGCACCTTCAGCATATGGAGGTTCCCATGCTAGGGGTCAATTGGAACTACAGCCGCCAGCCTACATCACAGCTATAGCAACGTGGGATCCGAGCCACATCTGTGACCTATACCACAGCTCATGGCAATGCCAGATCCTTAACCCACTGAGTGAGGCCAGGCATCGAACCTGCAACCTCATGGTTACTAGGCAGATTCTTTTCCGCTGTGCCACAGTGGAAACTCCGAAGATGTTACCTTTGAGGTAAACTGGATAAAGGATAGGTGAGGTCTCTCTCTATTATTTATTAAAACAGCATATGAATCTATAATTATCTCAAAATAAAAAATTTAATAAAAAATTGTGGTCATTGGACAGTACCAAAAAAAGAAAGAGGGAAAAATTAAACTTAGTTAAAAAGAAAATGTATTAAATGATAATTTGTATAGCTAAAGAGTTTGCTGCAATTGAAATCTGAGACAATGTCAGTGACTTTTTTATACTTTATTACATGAAAATCTATTGCCTTATTTTGTATTTTGAATGGATCTTTTACCCATCCATGATTTTATAACATTTTGCATTGGTCATTTAGAAAATACTGTTCATCAAGTTATGTAGATCTTCAAATGTTGACACATTTCACTATATATACATAATATCAAAATTCTCAATTTTAATATTATCAGAAAAATATTTTAGCACTGGAACCTGGCAAGCTCATGGTGAGGGACACAAATTTTCCAAACGTCTAATTTTCGCTAAAAGCTTACTTTTTTTATTGGCAAAAATACTTTCAATTGTTTTATTTGTAATGACGGATTTGCTTCACTCATTTTCAAGAAAATATTTGCCACATACCCAGTCTGAATAACTATAGTTTAATATTTGTCCTCTCAAGTAAAAATGATGACTAGTTTAGTTCACAACTCAAACAATAGCACACATGGTTTTCCTCAAAACTAGCATTCTACTTCACTTTGGCCACAGAAACACTTTATGTGTACTTCTCATTTAGTTACATTGACTATTAAAAAGATATTCACTTAAATGTTAAGATTTAATAAAATCAACATTTTTTGTTGCCTCTTCAACATTTTTGTTGCATTTTTAAGGTGCTGCTGCCTTAATTCATGCTAAAGTGCCATCAGTTTTACTCACATGCTTTTATACCAACAGTGCAAATTTTAACATAGTGGAAAAGGCACATGACCTGTTTATATTTTTAGTGTGGAAAGGGCTTGAAAAGACCCTTGAAAGGTCTCAAGGCTCTCCAAAGCTCAGACCATGTTTTAGAAATAATTGTTTATCCTTATAATTCATTTATATTAAGCTTAATTTAGCCCTGAAACTAATTTGCATGTTTATCTCCCTTAGTGAACAGAATATTCTCATCTTGGGTCTTCAGTATGAACATAGTTGTTGTACTGGGTTGTAATATACATAGTAATTCTAGGGGCTGTGCAGGTGCTATTATACTAAATTAACCTACCTTGCTTTATTTTAGGAATTCAGTTTGCTGTGTAATCTCTACCCTCCCGTCAAATTCTAGCATCCACCAACCTGACTGTTTCTAACTATTTTCCTGGTTTCCTCTTAAAAAGTTCTGAGCATTGTTGGGGAAACCAGTTTACCATAATGAGTATTTCTTTGCTAGTTTAATTTGACAGATTCTTTCCTGAAAGTGTATCTGTGCTTTTGCTTGAGAGCAAAACAGTGTTGTTTAGTGATTTTCTTCTCTTCCCACTTAGAGGCTTATATTTTGCTTTCTTCTAGGGGGATGATTTTATTCTGGATGCTTATTAAACTACTGGACATCTATCCAGTACAAGGGAAGATTTACCAGATTGTATGTGACCTCTCATTTGAATATCTGAAATCTTAATTTCTAGGTGATCTTTGGAAGAAGAGTTGTCAGCTGATTTTGGAAGATTTTACTCATCTTTTAGCAAGGAATTCCTGGTGCTAGGTCTATATAGCATAAAATGATATCCATCAAGACAGAGGATGAGTGAGATGGAAGCAGTTTTGAATTTCTGTGGTGGACAAATTAACCTGGCAACTGCAAAATCTGCCTGTCTCTAAATAAATACCCTGTTGGTAGAGAGGAAACCTGTGATCATGGAATAGCTGACTAGAAATAAAAATGCTGAAGACTCAATGGAAGCTTATAATTGTGAATCTTTATTTACTGTGTTTGGGTCTTTGGATATTGCTCTAAAGAGTCTGTGTAACACCCAGGCTCCAGGAGATGTCACTGTTAAGGTTTCTTAGTTAATGCCAGAGTATTGCTTGCAAGTTAATGCTTTAAAACCATTTGAGGGAGTTCCCGTTGGGGTGCAGCGGGTTAAGAATCTGACTAGTATACATGAGGATGTGGGTTCGATCCCTGGCCTTGCTCAGTGGGTTAAGGATCTGGCGTTGCTGTGAGCTGTGATGTAGGTTGTAGATGGGACTTGGATCTGATGTTGCTGTGACTGTGGCATAGGCTGGCAGTTGCAGCTCCAATTTGACCCCTAGCCCAGGAACTTCCACATGCCTTGGGTGCAGCCCTAAAAAAATTAAAATTAAAATAAAAAAAAATCATTTGAGTTCATTTTTTATCTAGTGCAAGACAAATCTTGGTCCAATTAAATATTCAAAACCAATGAAAGTTAAGGAAAATGTAATTACCAATAATACCATGGGTTCTGGAAGTTCCCATTGTAGCTTAGCGATACTGAGCCTGACTAAGTATCCATGAGGATGCGGGTTCAATCCCTGGCCTCACATAGTGGGTTAAGGGATCCACCATTGCCGTGAGCTGTGCCAGATGTGGCTTGGATCCCCAGTTGCTGTGGCTGTGGTGTAGGCTGGCAGCTGTAGCTCCAATTTGACTCCTAGCTTGGGAACTTCTAAATGCCTCAAGTGTGGCCCTAAAAAGCAAGCAAGCAAACAAACAAAACAAACCTGTGGTTCAAACAGCTATTTTAAAAAATCTTGCAGTATTTTCTTTAAATCTTGTCATGAATGTCTGTTTAATCTTTTACTTACAACTATTTAAATTTTTTATTGTTTTCTTTGTTTTTTTTTATTGATAGTAAACTATTTTTTTTAAGGACAGTTTTAGACTTCCAGAAAAATTACAAAGACAGTATGGGAGTTTCCTATATATCACATACTCTGTTTCCCCTATTATTGATATTATTGATAATAGTGGGTTAATAGTGGCCCCCAAAATATATATACAAGTCCTAACTGATGGTACCTGTGAATGTGACTTTATTTGGAAATAGGGCCTGCCTATGCAGATGTAATTAAGAATCTTGGAATGAGATCATTTTGGATTTAGGGTAGGCCCTAAATCCAATGACTGATGTCCTTTTTTTTCTTTTCTTTTTTTTTTTTTGGCTGCCACCTGCAGCATGTGGAAGGTCCCAGGCCAGAGATCCAAACTGCACCATAGCAGGGACCTGAGCTGCTGCAGTGACAACACCAGCACCAGATACTTAAATTGCTGAGCTATAGGTGGACTCTTTTTTGGGAGGTGGGGACCATAACTGATGTCCTTGGCAGAGAAGAATGCCTGCAAACACACAGACACACAGGGAAGAATACCATGAAATAATGGAGGCCAATTGGAATGATGTAGCTGCAAGCCAAGGAATGCCAAGGGTTGCTGGAAACCACTGGAAGCTAGGATGAGGCAAGGAAGAATTTCCTGTAGTCTTCAGAGGGAGCATGGCCCTCCCGAAACCTTGATTTTGGACTTCTTGTTTCTAGAACTCTGAGAGAATAAATTTCGATTGGTATAAGCCACTCAATGGTAATTTGATACAGTAGCCCTAAGAAACTACCCATACATCTTAGAGCAATTTATACATTATTATTAAGCATAGGTCAATACTTCATCCAGATTTCCTTCATTTTATCTTTTTCTTATTTTTATGGTTTTTATTTTTCCATTATAGTTGATTTACAGTGTTCTATCAGTTTCCACTGTACAGCAAAGTGACCCAGTCATACATATATACATGCATTCTTTTTCTCACATTATCCTCCATCATGCTCCATCACAAGACTAGATATAGTTCCCTGTGCTATACAGCAGGATCTCATTGCTTATCTACTATAAATGCAATAGTTTGCATCTCTTAACTCCAGACTCCCAGTTCTTCCCACTCCCTCCCCCTCTCCCTTGGCAACCACAAGTCTGTTCTCTAAGTCCATGAGTTTCTTTTCTGTGAAAAGTTTCATTTGTGCCATATATTAGATTCCAGATATAAGTGATATCATATGGTTTTTTTTTCTTTCTCTTTCTGACTTACTTCATTTAGTATGAGTCTCTAGTTCCATCCACATTGCTGCAAATGGCTTATTTTGTTCTTTTTTATGGCTGAGTAATATTCCATGACATCTTCTTAATTCATTCATCTGTTGATGGACCTTTACATTGTTTCCATGTCTTGGCTATTGTCAGTAGTGCTGCAGTGAACACATGGGTGCATGTATCTTTTCAAGGAAAGTTTTGTCCTGATATATGTCCAAGAGTGGGATTGCTGGATCATATGGTAGTTCTATATTTAGTTTTCTGAGGTACCTCCATCCTGTTTTCCACAGTGGTTGTACCAATTTACATTCCCACCAATAGTGCAGGAAGTTTCCCTTTTCTCCACACTCTCTCCAGCATTTGTTATTTGTTAACTTGTTAATGATGGCCATTCTGACTGGTGTGAGCTGGTACCTCAATGTAGTTTTGACTTGCATTTCTCTGATAATCAGTGATGTTGAGCATGTTTTCATGTGCTTGTTGGTCATCTGTACATCTTCTTTGGAGAAATGTCTATTCAGGTCTTCTGCCCATTTTCCAATTGGGTTTTTTTTTTTTTTTTTTTTTTTTTTTTTGCTGTTGAGTTGTATAATTTGTTTGTATATTTTAGAGATTAAGCCCTTATCAGTTGCATCATTTGAAACTATTTTCTCCCATTCTGTAAGTTGTCTTTTAGTTTTTTTTTTAATGGTTTCCTTTTCTGTGCAAAAGCTTGTCAGTTTAAGTTTATTTTTGCTTTTTTTTTTCCTGTTGCCTTGGGAAACTGACATAAGAAAACATTTGTACAGTTAATGTCAGAGAATGTTTTGCCTATGTTCCTTCTAGGAGTTTGATGATATCTTGTCTTACGTTTAAGTTTTTAAGTCATTTTGAGTTTGTTTTTGTGCATGGTGTGATTCTGTGTTCCAGTTTCATTGATTTACATGTGGCTGTCCGTTTTCCCAATACCACTTGCTAAAGAGGCTGTCTTTTTCCCATTTTATATTCTTGCATCCTTTGTTGGAGATTAATTGACTGTAGGTGTCTGGGTTTATTTCTGGGTTCTCTATCCTGTTCCATTGGTCTGTATGTCTGTTTTGGTACCAGTACCACACTATCTTGATGACTGTGGCTTTGTAATATTGCCTGAAGTCTGGGAGAGTTATGCTGCCTGCTTGATTTTTGTTTCTCAGGATTGCTTTGGCAATTCTGGGTCTTTTATGGTTCCATATAAATTTTTAGATTGCTTGTCCTTGGTTTTAATGTAACATCCACTTTCTGTTCCAGATCCCATCCAGAATACCATATTACATCTAGTTGGCATGTTTCCTTAGGCTTGTCTTGGCTGTGACAGTTTCTGAGACTTTCCTTGTTTTTGATGACCTTGACATGTTGGGGGAGTACTGGTCAGATATCTTGTAGATTGTCCTCCAGTTGAGTTTGTCTGATTTTTTTTTTTGATTGTGTTATATGATTTTGAGAGGAAGACCACTTAGGTAAAGTGCCATTTTTATCACATTATATAGAGAATACATACTATCAACATTACTTATCACTGTTGATGTTAACCCTAATTGTCTGGCTGAGGTGGTGCCTGCCAGGTTTCTTCATCTTGAAGTTTCTCTTTTTGCCCCCTCTCTATTCTGTACTCTCTGGGAAGAAGTTACTATGTGCAGCCTACACTTAAGGAATGAGGAGCTGTGCTCTGCCTCCTTCAGGGCAGAGTGTCTATGAAATTAATTTGAATTCATCTGTGTAGGACATTTGTCCTTCTATTTATTTATTTTTTCAATAATTTACTTATATCAGTATGACTTAACAGATGTTTTATTTTTATTTTTATGTTTTTTTTTTTTTGTCTTTTTGCCTTTTCCAGGGCCGCACCCATGGCATATGGAGGTTCCCAGGCTAGGGGGCTAATCGGAGCTGTAGCCGCTGGCCTACACCACAGGCACAGCAACATGGGATCCAAGTTGCGTCTGTGACCTACACCACAGCTCACGGCAACGCCAGATCCTTAACCCACTGAGTGAGGCCAGGGATTGAACCTGCAACCTCATGGTTCCTAGACGGATTCGTTAACCACTGAGCCACGATGGGAACTCCAACAGATGTTTGTTTTAAACTTAGAGTTACACTCCAATACTACTTTATGATTATTATTATTTTCCTAAAATTGTTTGAGCTTTGTTCATTGAGAGCTCATTCAGTTGTCTCCTTGGACCCTTTGACAGACCCCATCATTGTAGAATTTTTAAAAAAATTTTATAGTCATATCCATAGCACATGGAAGTTCCTGAGACAGAGGTTGAATCTAAGCTACAGCTGTGACCTATGCCACAGCTGCAGCAATGCCAGGTCCTTAACCCACTGTGCCACAGCAGGCACTCCTGGAATTTTTTTAAAAACACTAATTACTGGCAGTACAGATGCCCCTGCCTCATCTTGTGTATTTCCTGCCCCAGTCCATAGAATCAGCCATTTCTATAGGAAGCCCCAGTTCCCTTTATTGGGAAATGTAATTATAATATCTTTAAACTTCCACTCTAATAGTGAGCGACAAGCCTGGCTCCCACCATCCTATATCCATTCACATAATTGTTCAATCCCAGTATAGAAGTTTCAGAATTATTAACCCATATTCCCGTGACAACTTTATCGATTAAAGTATAGTGCTACATACAGTTTCTTTCGCCTTATGTATTCCACTCATTTCCGAAGTTACTGAGGTCAGCAGATTTTTTTTCACCCCCGTCATTGAGCTTTTTTCACATATTTATAAAACAGTTAGATTCTTTTGTTACATTCTACATTCTATCTTGGGATTCCTCTTGACCTCCTCAATGATTTTTTAAAAATTTATACACATCGAGGCTCACTCTGTGTTGTAAAGTTCAATGCTTTTGACAAATGAATAATGTCATATATCCACAATTCTATTATCATGCAGGATAGTTTTATCTCCCTAAAAATTCCTTTATGCATGATTAATTTTTATATGGAAAAACCTTCAAAGAAACAAATACATACAGAAACCAAACTAACAAGCACATGAGTACATGTTATTAAGAATTTGTAATTAGGGAGTTCCTATTGTGGTTCAGTGGGTTAAGAACCTGATTAGTCTCTGTGAAGATGTGAGTTCCATCCCTGGTCTCACTCAGCGGGTTAAGGATCTGGTGTTGCCACCAGCTGCATGCAGTAAAGCTCACAGATTCAGCGCAGATCTGTTGTTGCCATGGCTGTGGCATAGGCTGCAGCTGCATTTTTGATTTGACCACTAGCCCCAGAACGTCCATATGCCATAGGTGCAGCCGTGACGGAGGCTAGGGCTGGGGCTAGGGGTCAAATTGGAGCTTGTACCTGCCGGCCTACGCCGCAGCCACAGCAATGTGGAATCCAAGCTGTGTCTGCGACCAACACCTCAGCTCACGGCAACCCGGATCCTTAACCCACTGAGTGAGGCCAGGGATTGAATCTGTGTCATCATAGTTACTAGTCAAATTCGTTTCCTCTGAGAAATGATGGGAACTCAAAAAAAAAAAAAAAAAAAAAAGAATTTGCAAGTAACATTTTGTCATACTTGTTTTACATTTTTTTTTTTAAAGACATTTTAAAAACAATTAAATCGAGTCCTCTTGTGCCTTTTCCTAATTCTGTTTCTCTTCCCTTTTACCCAAGGGCAGTTACTGTTACAGTCTTGCTATTTCCAGTCCATGATTTTATACTTAACTGGATGTTTTTGTGACCCTAAACAATAAATACTCCAGTTCTGTGTGTACTAGGTACATGTTTATAAATGACATGATTTTGTATGTATCTAAAACTGACTTATTTTACTGTTAATACTGTGCTTCCAAAATTCATTAATGGTTTGTAATTTTTTTTGCATGAATGGCTTTATAGTGTTTAGTCATAGGAATAAAACACATTTTATTCATCTGTTTCTCTATTAATTGACATTTAGATTGGGTTTTGTTTTTTGCTGTTTCACATCCTGTATGAACATCCTTGTACATATTCATGCATATGTGGAAGAATTTCCTTAGACTATGTGGCTAGAATTGAAATTGTTGGGTCATGTGGCATATACATTTTCTGTTTTATTAGAAATGATTAGTTTGCCTCTGGTGTGGTCCTACTAACTTCCCACATCCCTGGCATAACTGGGAATTGCTGACTTTATGTTTTTGCCAATCTGATAGATATAAGTTGTCTTTTCCAGACTTGCAGAGACTGTGAACCAATCACCTAATTTTCTCAGCAACTAGAACTAATTTGGACAGGAGCGTGGGTTTTTACCTTAGGGACCATTTGTTAGTTTCTAATAACCTTTTATGTTATTTTCAAAGGTGTCTGCTTACCCAGGATTTACAAAGTTGTTTTGGAATCTAACTTCACCCAAATTTTCTGCTCCAGTATCTGTCATAAAAGAAATCGTATACCCCAAATATGAGGTAAAATACTGAATGACTTTTCTCTATTGCTGTTTAATAATTAAACTGTATGGTTGATTATGACATTAAATTTTACTAGTTATGTAAATCATGTGTAAAGATTGCCATAATTGAATGATTAGATGGCACTATAGAAATTATATATATAATAAATAATCATATGTGTGTATTATGTGTGTGTACATATATATGTACATGTGTATTTATAAGCCCATAACTATGTGTATACTTATGTACATATTATACTTGCATTTCTAAAAAATGTTGTACTTATCCATGTTACTTTAGCAAGGTCAAGAATATTCTGTTTTCTTTCTGAAAGAATATTTTATTTGACAAGATATAAAGCTTCTTGGGTTGTTTTGAAGGTCTTTATGATATTTTCATTTGCTTTTAAAAGTGCATTTTTAGTTAATATTTTAAAAGTTTAAATTACCCAATACATTTATTAATCTGTTTTCTTCCCTTAAAATGTTTGCTTGCTCTTATTTTGTTATACTGCTTATTTTAAATATTAGAAATATCAAGGGAAGAAAACCAAAATCCACCTAATGTTTTTCTCCCTCAAGATAATTACAGCCCACATTTTGGTCCATTTTCTTTCATTCTTAAAATTCACTGTTTATGAACATTTGAGCTATTTGGGAAGGTAATTTTTTGACAATTAAAACTTTTTATTTTTTAGTTTTTGTTATTCATGTTTAATATTTTTTCTTGAGTCAATTAGTAATATATATTCATCCAGAAAGCCATCTGGTCAATTGGAATTTATAAATTTATGTGCAGAGTTTTGTATGTGTTCTCCCTTTAGATTTTAATCTCCATTTCTAAAGTTTCATTGTCTTCTTTCCCATTTCTAATGATACTTGGAGAATTTTTTCCCCCTAGAATAAATTTTCCAGAAATTGGTATACTGTTATCTTTTCTCATTTGTTTTCAACTACAAATAACCTTAGTCTGTATTTGTCAAATTACCATATTCGCACTAGTGTAAAACCACCCCTTTACTTTATTTAGCAAGGTTTGTTATGCATGATACCCTAGCTGTTAGATATCGTGGCCACTCAGAAAAACAAATGATTTCAACCTTACATCTTAGGCTGAAAAACCTCTGGATTAGTTATAAATTCAGTTTTTGCCCTTTTGAATTTTGCTACTTCTCTTTAAAAAATTTTTTTTGGTTATTGATTTCCTGCTTCTGCAAAAAGTTGACAGATCCATTTGAGCATTTTCTTAATTTCTTGTTAAAATTTAATTTCTTTACCTTTCTTCATTTTAAGTATTATAAGTACTTTAACCTTATTTCATAATTTTTATTTATGGTATGTTCACTTATTTTCTAAATGATTTCTGTTGTAGTTTTCATTATCTTTTTGATACATAATTTATGTGGGAAAGTGTTCTTTAATCTGTTGAAATTCTTTTGTTTAAATTTTGTTAATTTTTATTAATATAAGAAAATATGTTTTTTAAAATAAGTTTCTTGGAATTTATTGATATTTGCTTTCGTTAAAACAATTTCAATTTTTAAAAATTGAAGTATAGCTAATTTACAATGTTGTGCTAGTTTCAGGCCTACAGCTAAGTGATTTTAGATTCTTTTCAATTATAGGTTATTACAAGCTATTGATACAGTTTCCTTTCCTCCTAATTTATCTCTTTCCCTGCTCCCCTTCCCCCTCCCAGCCATCCCCTTTAGTAACCATAAGTTTGTTTCCTATATCACTGAGTCTATTTCTGTCTTATAAATAAGTTCATTTGTATCTTTTTTTTAGATTCTACATGTCAGCAATATCATCTGATATTTGTCTTTGGCTTATTTCACTTAATATAATATTGATGTTTGCTTTATGAAGTACTAGATATCCTAATACTATCTACTAATTCAATACTGTTATATGTAGTGGCTTTCATATTGTGACCACGCTAAGAGGAGCACAGGCTTTGCAGTCAGGCTTGGAATTGAATCCCACTTGTTTCCTGGATACCCTTTTATTAGTATCTTAACTTCTTTTTCTCCCCCCAATTTTTAAAATTGAAATGTATTTGATTTACCATGTTTCAGGTGTATAGCAAACACTTTCAGATTCTTTTCCATTATAGGTTATTACAAGATATTGACTATAATTCCCTATGCTATATAGTAGGTCCTTGTTGTCTACTTTATATATAGTAGTGTGTGTCTTTTAATCCCAAATCTCCAATTTATCCCTCCCCCACATTTCCCCTTTGGTAACCATAAATTTGTTTTCTTAAGTATCTTAACTTTGTTTTCATAAGTCTCTTAACTTCTTGAAGTCTCAGATGAGTGTTCTGAGGATTTAATGAGAGAATATAAGGTATATTGCCTGATGAATGGTAAGTGCTCAACTAATAGTAGATAAAGCTGTTATATTGTTTTATTATTCCATTCTTCTGTGGCATATTTCTGTCTTGATCTAAAAAATACTATTTGGGATTTTCATTGAAGCTGTGTTTTGTTCACTTCTTCGTATGTTACTAATAGCTTTTACTTTATGTGATTAGAAGCAGTCTAATTTGGCAATATTTTATCTTTATTAATTTTGTCTCAACTTTGACTGAGCTACTTTGGGCTATTTAATGCTAGAATTCTACTGTAATATGTCTAGCCCTTCTTTTCTGTGTTGAGAAATATTTTCATTTTAATCATTTCTTTGTTGTTTTTTCTTTTTATGGCTACACCTGTGGTATATGGAAGTTTCCAGGCTAGGGGTTGAATTGGAGCTGCAGCTGCAGGCCTACACCACAGCCATAGAAACACTGGATCCAAGGCATGTCTGTGACCTGTGCTGCAGCTTGCAGCATCGCTGGATCCTTAACCCACAGAGTGAGGCCAGGGATTGAACCCACATCCTTAGGGAGACAATGTTGGATCCTTAACCTGTTGAGCCACAATGGGAACTCCATTTTTTTTTTAATTGTCTTTTGTCTTTTTAGGGCCGCTCCTGCAGCATATGGAGGTTCCCAGGCTAGGGGTAGTAGAATTGGAGCTGTAGCTGCTGACCTACACACAGCTACAGCAATGCCAGATCTGAGCTGCATCTGTGACCTATATCACAGCTCATAGCAATGCCATATCCTTAACCCATTGAGTGAGGCCAGGGATTGAACCTACATCCTCATGGATGCTAGTCAGATTTGTTTTGGCTGAGCCAAGATGGGAACTCCTAATTTGATTTTACCGATATTATTTTCTTTTGGATTTCTTTTCAAAATTTTATTTCTAGCATGTTTTAAACCATCATTATTTTCCTTAGAAATATCATTGTCTGTGCTGTTTTCAGAGTGTCAAGGCCTATTAAAATTACTTAAGAACTTGTGCAAGTAGTATGTGAATACTTTCTTATAGAAAAAATTCAAAGTTGAGTATGGCATAAAGAGCACTCCCCACCTTGAAGGCATTTCTCTTCTCCCTTAAAATAACCACTCAGACATTTTCTGGTACAAAAAGAGGGCTCAGGACAGTTTCGATGCACCAGAACTGGAATCAGACCATTGTTCCAAGTCTCTTGGATCCTTTGAATGGGTGGTTCCTTTGTTTTTGTTTTGATTTTGTTTTGGGTTTAGGTGAACCCATAGCAAGCTCCCAGGCCAGCGATAGAACCTGCACCACAGCAGTGACCCAAACCACTGTAGTGACAATGCCAGATCCTTAACTGCTAGGCCACCAGGGAACTCCTGGTTGGTTCCTTCGGATAGGAAATGGTATACAAAGATCTGTGTGCCTCATTTTTTTTTTTAAAGCAAATTTTACCTGTTATATATATTATTATTACTGATTTTTTTGTTTTACCCTGCCATTTAATTTATATTTTTTGTAGGTACTGCCTTTTATTTTATATTCTTTTATTTCTTAAGTTTATCATATTTTGGTTATTCCTTTAAAAAAATTTCAGTGATCTGCATATAACATATTGTGATTCTTTTTTTGAGAGATATTTTACCTCCAGATAATGTTATTGCAAATATTTTCTTTTAGCACACTAATGATGTTCCACAATTTTCTGGTGTTTGTGATTGCTGTTGAAAAGTGAGTCTTGAGTGTGAATCCTTTGAAGAGAATTAATTCTGTGCATCCACCCTAACTTTTTACTTTTAAGTTTTTCTTTTTTTCCAATGTAATGTGTCTAATTGCAGATTTCTCTTTATTTATCATGCTTTGAAGTCATTGGGATTTTAAAGCCTGTGGTTTGCTATCTTTAATTAGTTTGGAAAATTTTCAGTCACTATTTCTTCAAATTTTGTCCCTATCCATTCTCATTTTCTGGGACTTTAATTACATGTATTAGCTACATTTTTTTTTTCTGTCGATACTAGATCTATTTTATAATTCAGGTTTGTAAATTCTTTTTTTTTGGTTATGTATCTCTGATCTGTTTATTCTGATCCATTTTATAGTTAGGGTTTATAAATTCTTTTTTGGTTATGTATCTCTGAATTTTTAAATTTGGTCTTGTATTTTTCTTTTTAGAATTTGTATTTTTTCCTACAAATCTATTATGTTCTGGTGTTTTGTTTCTTCGTGTATGTGTCTGTTTTAAAATGTTCATCATTATACTTGAGATTATTTTTAGGAAATATTTGAAACCTAGAACAGGAGTTCTTTTTTTTAGAGGAATTTTTTTTTTCTTAGAACCTGAGATCTTTACAAATCAGCATAAGTCTAACGTTGAGGCTTGAGTTCCTCTGACCATCTTTGTGATGGAGCCCAGGCTGAAAGTTTATGCAAATGTTGATTTACTTCCATTCACTCTTTTTTTTTTTAATTTAATTTAATTTTTATTTTATTTTTTAATTTTTATTTTCCATTTATAATGATTTTTATTTTTTCCATTATGTCTGGTTTACAGCGTTCTGTCAATTTTCTACTGTACAGCAAGGTGACCCAGTCACACATACACATAGACATCCATTTTTCTCACATTATCATGCTCCATCATAAGAGACTAGACACAGTTCCCAGTGCTAAACAGCAGGATCTCATTGCTTATCCATTCCAAAGGCAAGAGTTTGCATCTATTAACCCCAAGCTCCCAATCCATCCCACTCTCTCCCCCTCTCCCTTGGCAAGCACATATCCATGATTTTCTTTTTTTGCAGAAAGGTTCATTTGTGCCATATATTAGATTCCAGAGATAAGTGATATCATATGGTATTTGTCTTTCTCTTTCTGACTCCACTTAGTATGAGGGTCTCTGGTTCCATCATATTGCTTCAAATGGCATTATTTTGTTCTTTTTTATGGCTGAGTAGTATTCCATTGTGTATATATACCACCTCTTCTTAATCCATTCATCTGCTGATGGACATTTAGGTTGTTGCCATGTCTTCGCTATTGTGAATAGTGTTGCAATGAACATTCAGGTGCATGTGTCTTTTTCCAGGAAAGTTTTGTCCAGGTATATGCCTAAGAGTGGGATTGCTGGGTCATATGGTAGTTCTATGTATAGATTTCTAAGGTAACCCCATATTGTTCTCCATAGTGGTTGTACCAGCTTACATTCCCATGAACAGTGCAGGAGGGTTCCCTTTTCTCCACACCCCCTCCAGCATTTGTTACTTGTGGACTTATTAATGATGGCCATTCTGACTGGTGTGATGTGCTATCTCATAGTAGTTCTGAATTGCATTTTTCTAATAATCAGTGATATTGAGCATTTTTTCCTGAGCTTGTTGGCCATCCGTTTATCTTCTTTGGAGAAATGTCTATTCAGGTCTTTTGCCCATTTTTCAGTTGGGTTGTTGATTTTTTTGCTGATTCACTCTTAATCTGAGGGTGTGACCCTGTAGTATCCCTATAGCCTTGGATACTTGTATAGTTTGGCATATATAAAATCAGTTTCCATAACTCAGGGAGATTCTGGGCTGATACTTTCGTCACACTTGCCGCAAGAAATTGCAGTTTGGGAGCTCAGATTTGCAACTGTTTTGGCAAACGTCCTGCAAACAAAAGCATCTCTGAATCCTGGGTTTACCTTTCCAGGTTTTTGATTTTTCTTATATTTTGGCCCAGTATTTCCTCATCACCTTGTTAGCTCTTAGACATTTTAAAGATTATGCTTGTCATATTACATGTAGCTTTCTAGTTGTTCTTGGCAGAATTACCCAACCTGCCATAAGTAGAAGCAGAAGTCATAATTGACTTTTCTTGGCCATGTCTGCAACATGCAGAAATTCCTGGGCCTGGGGTTAAACCTGAGCCACAGCAGTGACAATGCCGAGACCTTGGCCCCTAAGCCACCAGGGAACTCCTATAATTGACTTTTAATGTAGCAAAACTGTATCCATTTCCATCTGCATTCCAGCCTTCATTGCATGCATGCTACTTTTAGCAATATCCCTAAAGAGCAGGAGAATTTTTACATCATCTATCATGTGATCAATACTGTCCAGTATTGTCCATACATGGACAGTATCCTGCCAGACTCCCACATTCGAACTACATTTTCTTTTTTAAAAACAACCATTGATTGTTAGTAAGTTCTTCTGTTTTGATATCTGTAAAATACAGTGTTAAGATTTTTACCTGTCAGCTGTTTTTACCTGTCCTTGCTGTTTTTAAAAACATTTAAAAAATATTTAATAGCTGCTATTTCACCATATTTGAATATTTGAATATTTTGTGTAAGATATGGCAAAATACTTCCAAAATCTCTGTGTGTCACATAGTTTGTATTTGAAGAATAAAGATGAAAGTGACAAAGTATCTTTCTGCAATGCCAGTAATTCTCTTACCTTACATTGCTATAGCTACTTTCCAAAAATACAACAGAGAGGAAGAACAGAAATGCCACTGATTTCTAAATTACCCATAGCCTTCTCCGTATCTGTTCCATTCTTAGTGATAATTACATTATACTTTTAAAAGTTGATTTTATGTTGAATATTTAAAATTTGAATTGTTAGTTGAGACCTAAAAAATTCAGCAAACAAAGCAATGGTGTGATTTATTTCATTATAAATCTACCAACCTATGAAACTTAGGTCTTCTAGTTGTTTCTGCATATCCAAATCACTGATTATGAGATAAAGAAGTAGCACATTTAGTAATAATTATCTTTATTGCAGCAGTTTACCCTTACAACAATAAAAATATATAACTTAATTGACCGATAGACTTCAACCTATAAAGCATTTAAGGAAATTTTCATTCCAGTTAACATTTGGAATGATTACTTGTGTTTGTCAGTGAATAGTTGCATATTGACAATAATCCAAGTGTTATGTTTTATTCATAATCCTGATGTTGAGATGCTAAGTAGATTCAGTGCCAGCCTGTGATTTCACAGTATCTTTGTTTGCACCTAAGACCAGGGATGCCAGAAATAATGTAAAAGTATGTATTTGGCGAAAGTCCAGTGCTGATGCCAAATTGTGGGTTTTGACCAAATACCAAGGCTACAGCTGGACTTTGATGCATCTCGGGTGTTTTCTAGAATTCTACCTTTTCTTATGTTACTCTTTTGGTAATAATGTTGTGCTGTGAAGCCAGAGTAATCATAGGCTTTTAATAAGTATTCCACTATATATTTTAAAGCTATTATATATATATTTTTTTACCACAGAGTGTGCAAGCAAGCAGAATTTTAATTGAGAGATTTATATCTGAAAGCAAGGAAAGTGTCATTACTTTAAATCAACGTAGGAAAAGTTCTAGGGTATGTAAAATTTTTATTCTGATTTATGCATTGGTTGCTTTATCTGACTATAGTTCAGATATTATTTCTAATAATTTCAGAAATTATTTCTTGGTGCTTCTTTATTCTGAAAAATGCCTTGTAATATTCACTGGCGTCTTTGCTGAGGACATAGTTCCTTTTTTTCAAATATGTTGTCTTTATGACAGAAGAGTGTCATTTGTTGTTACTTTCTAATCAGTAGCAGGATATCTATTGTGACTTTTCCTGAAATTTCCAAAATATCTGGTTCAACACTTGTTTATCAGTGCTTGCTCAGGTCTCAAGTGATCAAAGAAACATGCTTATGAATGTTTTGACCAAATGGAGAGAAGTATTTATGTATGGCAGTGAAACAGAGTAAAACTGAATTCTCTAAATGGTGATTGGACTCATACCCCTAATTTTATTATCACTACAGTGTATCCAAGTAAACTAATTAAATAGTAAACACAATTGAAGAGATAAGAGATAGTGACTGAGGGAAGAAGATATGAAATTTATATCACTGGTTTGACAAATATCCTGAACTTTATGGGAGCAAACAGGAAACAGTTTTTTTTTTCTTTAGAGCCTTCAGCCTTCTCCTCTTGATGGTATCTTGGGATGTTGAGGGCCACGTGGCAGAGAGCCTTATTGACCTGGGACAAATCAGATCCCTATTCTAGTGAGCTAACTAGGTTAAGTATGTGTCTCTGCCTCTTTTTATATTCCCCATGCAGTCAGGTAATACTATTTTTTTTTTTTAGAGGGGATACTATTTCTATTTTAATATAGATCACTTTTTCTATTTTCCTTATAGCACTAATTAATTATTTGTCCTTATATATGTTTAATCTTTTTGTTCTCATCAGCTTCAGTGATACAGGGGTTATATCATTCCTGTTTACTGTTTTATCTACAACACCTAGAACACCATCACATAAAAAATAGTAACTGACAAATGACACTTTGTAGTTGGAATGACTCTTGTGGTAGCACTGCTTATATTTACCTGTCAGCTAGTTCCACTTTTTTTTAGCAGCTATTTCTAATCAATCTTCCCTATTGCTCCTAGCAATAGTATTAAAACACAGGGTGTAATTACAAGTCTCTCAGTCTCAACAAACTGAATGACTCTACCTATCAGAGTCAGAATGCTTAACGAAGCCTCTTAACCTGGCCTCAACTCTTGTTTTCTGCTTTACCTTCCATTATGCTTCTGTTTCCATGTAACCTCCAGGTACCTGGGTGCCACTCTCACCTCCCCGAGGGTCACTGCCAATACCCAGGGCCCTGCAACCCTGGAGCAGTCTGTGCCACCTCCCCACAGGTCCATGCCACTGTCAAGGGCCCAGGAACCAGGCCCTGGCTATGGGCACTGCCTATTGCTTCCATATTCTTGGAAGCTAGTGCAGGCTCTACACCGACACACCACCTATCAAGGGGATAACAGCCTGAACACACTGAGGAGAAACAGCAAGCATCCAAACCAAAAGCAGTCCTCATGCCAAAAAAAAAAAAGTAAGCCTTTACAAACTACCCAGGGGCACTCTCACATATAAATAGCCCTCTAAGACTATGGTAGTTGTTTCCCTAATATCACAGAATAAGAAAAATATAAGCAAAATGAAGTTACTCAGGAACCATTCTCAGTTAAAGCACAGGGGAATTCCCCTGAAAGAGGGAACAAGGAAACAGACCTCTGCAGTCTAACAGACACTGAGTTCAAAAAAGAGACAGTGAAAATAAAGGAATTAAGAGTGGATATGAACAGTAATGCAGATTACGTTAAAGGAACTCGAAAATGTAAGGAGGGACCAAGAAAAATTAAAAAATTCATTCACAGAGATTCAAGCTGAGTTAAAGGCATCAAAGAGCAGAATGAATAATGCAGAAGAATGAATAAGTGACTTGGAAGATAGAATAATGGAAATCACCCATTCAGAATAGCAGACAGAAACCCCCCCCCCCAAAAAAAAGTGAGGAGTTCCCGTCATGGCTCAGGGGTTAACAAATCCAAATAGGAACCATGAGGTTGCGGGTTCCATCCCTGGCCTTGCTCAGTGGATTAAGGATTGGGCATTGCCGTGAGCTGTAGTGTAGTTGCAGATGTGGCTCCGATCTGGTGTTGCTGTGGCTGTGGTGTAGGCAGGCGGCTACAGCTCCATTTAGACCCCTAGCCTGGGAACCTCCATATGCCACAGGTGTGGCCCTAGAAAAGACAAAAAAAAAAAAAAATGTGTTTTCCATGATTATACACTTTTCTAAATTAATTGATGGATTTTAAGTTCTGTTCCTATCTGTGAAGTCAGTGATTTAGAAATCAGTAAGAATCTGTATTTTAATTAGTATTTCTGCATTTCATTTATTTACCTAGACAGATATCATTAGCCAATTGTCATGTGATATTTAAGTTTACAACATGATATCTGGAGTCAATGTATATTTATCATTTGATTATTTTAACAGTTTTTCTTCTTAAGAAAATCTGCATCATTTGAAAATATCCAAAAATGTTTCAGCACACAATCACCAGAATTAAAGGTATGATAATTTTCAGTTTTTATTATTTAAAAGAAATATTTATATTTCTAGTAATAATCACTGCCTATGTCTTTTGCTTGGCTTCCTAAAATAGTATTGTTATTTGATTCATCCAGAGTTTATTAAAATTTTGGAATCAAGTGTATTTTTGGTAGTCCCTGTAAGATAGTTGTTGGTCGTGCCTTTTACTTTTTTTCCGTTATAGCTGGTTTACAGCGTTCTGTCAATTTTCTGCTGTACAGCAAGGTGACCCAGTCACACATACACATAGACATCCATTTTTCTCACATTATCATGCTCCATCATAAGAGACTAGACACAGTTCCCAGTGCTATACAGCAGGATCTCATTGCTTATCCATTCCAAAGGCAAGAGTTTGCATCTGTTAACCCCAAGCTCCCAATCCATCCCACTCTCTCCCCCTCTCCCTTGGCAAGCGCATATCCATGCTTTTCTTTTTTGCAGAAAGGTTCATTTGTGCCATATATTAGATTCCAGAGATAAGTGATATCATATGGTATTTGTCTTTCTCTTTCTGACTCCACTTAGTATGAGGGTCTCTGGTTCCATCATATTGCTTCAAATGGCATTATTTTGTTCTTTTTTATGGCTGAGTAGTATTCCATTGTGTATATATACCACCTCTTCTTAATCCATTCATCTGCTGATGGACATTTAGGTTGTTGCCATGTCTTCGCTATTGTGAATAGTGTTGCAATGAACATTCAGGTGCATGTGTCTTTTTCCAGGAAAGTTTTGTCCAGGTATATGCCTAAGAGTGGGATTGCTGGGTCATATGGTAGTTCTATGTATAGATTTCTAAGGTAACCCCATATTGTTCTCCATAGTGGTTGTACCAGCTTACATTCCCATGAACAGTGCAGGAGGGTTCCCTTTTCTCCACACCCCCTCCAGCATTTGTTACTTGTGGACTTATTAATGATGGCCATTCTGACTGGTGTGATGTGCTATCTCATAGTAGTTCTGAATTGCATTTCTTTTTCTTTTTTGGCTGTCCCTTTGGAAAAGAGACAGGCACAAGGACTCTGCGGATCCTGCCAAGACCCCCCAGGCCAGCCACATTGGACCAGACCCAATTACCTGGCGTGCACGAATCTATGACCACAAAGACATTCCTAGCCACCAGTTTACCCACTTGCTGAGTCATCCTCCTATACCCACATGTGGCATGCAGACACACTCCGCCCCAAAAATGTATCCATTCCCAGGCTAGACATTGACAGGCCCTCACTTCAAACCCACTGCCACTGAGATATTGGGGCAAGAGAGCCTTGAGGCTAGCTTTATCTATCCAATTCCATAGCTATTCTGTAGGACTGTGTTTATGTGTGTGTGTTTGGGGTGTATAAATATATATATATATATGTAGAGAGAGAGAGATTGACTTACTTTTTTCTCAAGTAAGCTCATTCTTTTCAATCTGTTTTTATTTATCAATTTATTTTAATGCATTTCTTTAATAATGAGTGATGTTGAACACTTTTTCATGTAGCTGTTGGCCATCTGTAAATTACTAAATTATTGTAATTTTTAGTATACATCTTTGCTTAAACTTGTTTCTAGGTATTTTATTATTTTTGATACTGTTGTAAATGGGATTACTTTATTTCTTTTTCAAATAATTCATTGTTAGTGTTTAGAAATGCAGCAATTTTTTTATGTTGATTTTATATCCTGCAACTTACTGAATTCTTTGATTAGCCCTAAGAATTTTTTTGTGGTGTCTTTAGAGTTTTCTCTATAGAGGATCATATCATTTGCATACAAAGACAATTTTGCTTCTTCCTTTAAGATTTGGATGGCTTTTTCTCTTTTTTCCTTCCTTATTGCTCTGGCTGGGACCTACACTATTTTGAGTAAAAATGGCAAGAATGAAGAGATGAATCTGGATAAGTAGGATAGTAGAGACATAGACTTGCCTGAGATCCCATCCCAGGAGTGGTGACACACAGTCAGGAAGGATCCCAAAGCTTTCCTTCAAGGAATGAAGGGATTGAGCCCCACCTCAGGAATCCTGATCCTTGGGTCTAGTAATGGAAGTATGAGCCCTCAAAATGTCTGCTTTCAAAATCAGGAGGGATTACATCCAGGAGAACCATTGAAATGTGGGGAATGGAGACAGCGCTCTTAAAGGATTCCTACACAGACCCATTTGCCGCAAGATCCAGCACAAAAGCAACAGTTTGAAAAATGTCTAGTTCATAAGTGAGGGAGACCCACTTACTGATCTTAAAGTAATTGCTGGTGAGGTAGGAACCTGCTGGGACAGAAGCACTAGTGGACATCATTTTAAAATCTCAGTTCTAACTTATTATTTTTTGTCTTTTCTAGGGCTGCTCCCATGGCATATGGAGGTTCCCAGGCTAGGGGTCCAATCGGAGCTGTAGCCGCCAGCCTACACCAGAGCCACAGAAACACAGGATCTGAGCCATGTCTGCAACCTACACCACAGCTCACAGCAACGTCAGATCCCCAACCCACTGAGCAAGGCCAGGGATCGAACCCGCAACCTCATGGTTCCTAGTCGGATTCGTTAACCACTAAGCCATGACGGGAGCTCCCAGTTCTAACTTACTGATGAAAGAGCTGGTGGATGCCATTTTTTTTTTTTTTTGTCTTTTTGCCTTTTCAGGGGCCGCTCCCACGGCATATAGAGGTTCCCAGGCTAGGAGTCCAATCATAGCTATGGCTGCCAGCCTATGCCACAGCCACAGTAACGTGGGATCCGAGCTGCGTCTGAGGCCCACACCACAGCTCATGGCAATGCCGGATCCTTAACCCATTGAGCAAGGCCAGGGATTGAACCTGCAACCTCATGGTTCCTAGTCGGATTCGTTAACCACTGTGCCACAATGGGAACTCCAGGGATGCCATTTTTTGGTTCTTCCTCCAACCTGCTAGTGCCAGGAGACATACTCCACCTACCCCGCACTAAAACCAGCCCAGGTGAGCATCCTGAGCACTGCCAACACACTCTGTGCAGCAAGCATACTGGAACCAGGTTGGATGAGTTCACCAAAACCTGCACACCCTGTTCTACAGTTGTATTGCAGTCAGACAGGACAAGTACCCCAAGTTCCACCCACACCAAGTTGTGCCACTACAGCTATGCCACAACTGTGCTGGATAAACAAGTGTACCAAGCCTTGCTCTATCTGGGAAGCAGCTGTGTTCTTGCTATAGTTGGCAGGTGCATGCAGCCTATGCAAAAGACACCCCTTGAGTACCTGGCTCTGGTGGCCGGAAAAGATTGTGCTTCTGGGTCCTTCGGATCATTTCCTACTCAATACCACTCTTTCAAGACTGGGAGAGGTGCTCTTTTGCCTAATTCATGTAGACAAACATAAAGGATCTGGCAAAACAGCTCACTTACAGTAATGGATTGATTATCCAGATAGAAAATCAATAAGGAAACATTGATTTTAAATGACACATTAAACTGGGTAGACCTAATAGATTTATAAAGAACATTCCATCCAAAAGCAGCAAAATACACATTCCTCAAGTGCACATAAAACATTTTCAGTATAGAGCACATGTTAGGTCCCAAAACAAGTCTCGATACACTCGTGAAGATTGAATTCCTACCAAGAATTATTTCTGACCACAATGGTTTGAAACTAGAAATCAATTATAAGAAGAAAGCTAGAAAACCACAAAAATGTGCAACATGCTACTAAACAACCAAAGGGTCATTGAAGAAATCTAAGGAGAATAAAGAAAAAAGATGCTTAGGAACAAATGAAGACAGAAATATGACATACCAAAATCTATGGGATGTAGCAAAAGAGGTTCTAAGAGAGAAGTTTGTAGCAATACAGTCCTACCTTAAGAAACAAGGAAAATCTCAAATAAACAATCTAACTTTATACCTAAAGGTGCTAGAAAGAGAAGAAAAAAAAATAATCTTAAAGGTAGTAGGAGGAAGGAAAAAAAATAAAGATAATAGTGGAAATAAATGAAATTGGGACTAAAAAGACAATAGGAAAGATCAGTGAAACTTAGCTGGTTCTTTGAGAAGATAAACAAAATTGGCAATCCTGTAGCTAGACTACTCAAGAAAAAAAGAGAGATTTTTGATAAGTAAAATCAGAAATGAAAGAGGCAAAGTTACAGTGGCCAAGACATGGAAACAAACTAAATGTCCATCAACAGACGAATGGCTTAAGAAGATGTGGTACATATACAGAATGGAATACTACTCAGCCATAAAAAAGAACAAAATAATGCCATTCGCAGCAACATGATGGAACTAGAGACTTTCATACTAAGTGAAGTAGTTCAGAAAGAGAGAGACAAGTACCATATGATATCACTTATATCTGAAATCTAATATAAAGCACAAATGAACCTATCTACAGAAAAGAAACAAACTCATGGACATGGAGAACAGACTTATGTTTCCAAGTGGGGAGAGGGAGAGAGTGGGATGGTCTGGGAGTTTGGGCTTAGTAGATACAAACTATTGCATTTGGAATGGATAAGTAATGAGATTCTGTTGTATAGCACAGGGAACTATATCTAATCACTTGTGGTGGAAGATGATGGAGGATAAGGTGAAAAAAAGAATTTATATATACATGTATAACTGGGCCACTTTGCTGTATAGCAGAAATTAACCGAACACAGTAAATCAACTATAATAAAATTAAAAACAAAACAAAAAACAAAACAAAACAAAAAGAGGTGAAGTAATAACTGATACCACAGAAATGCAAAAGATCATAAGAACATGCTATGAAAAATTATATGCCAATAAAGTATACAAATCAGAATAGATAGACATATTTCTAGAAACATAAATCTATCAAGACTGAATCATGAAGAAATATTAAACCTGAATAGACTGATTACTAATAAGGAGATTGAATCAATAATCAAAAACCTCCCAACAAACATAAATCCAAGACTAGATGGTTTTTCTGATAAGTTATTCCAAACATTTAAAGAAGCTTTAATAACTGTCCATCTCAAACACTACCGAAAACTGAAGAGGAGGGAAACCTTCCAAACACATTTTATAAGGCCACCATTACCCTGATATCAAAACCAGGCAAGGGCACCACCAAAAATAAAAAGAGAAAGGGAATTATAAGCCAATGTATTGTTTAACAAAGATGCAAAAATCTTCACCATAATATTAGCAAATCAGATTCAACAGTATATTACAAGGATCATACGCCATGATCAAATAGGTTTTATTCCAGGGGTGCAAGGGTGCTTCAACACCTGGAAATCAATCAACATGCTATCATTAACAAAATAAAGGATAAAAATCATATATGATCATCTCAATAGATGCAGAAAAAGCATTTGACAATTCAGTATCTATTTATTATAACATTCTCAACAAAGCAGGTATAAGAGGGAATGTACTTCAACATAAAAAAGTAATATGACAAACCAAAGCTAGCATCACATTCAGTGGTGAAAAACTGAAAGCTTTTTGTCTAAAATTGAAAGAAGACAAGGATGCTCTCTTTTGTTACTTTTGTTCAATGTAATATGGAAGTCTTAGCCACAACAATTAGGCAAGAAAAAGAAATAAAAGACATCCAAATTGTAAAGGAAGAAGTAAATCAGTTGCTACTTGCAGATGACAGGATACTATATATAGAAAACTCTAAAAAACTGTTAAAAGTATAAAATCAATAAAGTGACAGGATGTAAAACAAATGTACAGAAATCTGTAGTGTTTCTATATACCAATAATGAACTATCAGAGAGAGAAATTTTGAAACCCATTTAAGTTGCATCAAAAAGAATAAAATACCTAAGAATAGTTGACCAGGAAAGTAAAAGACTTATGCCCTGAAAACTATAAGACATTTATGAAAGAAATTGATAAAACACACAAATAAGTGGAAAACTATTTTATGCTCATGGATTAGAAGAATTAATATTGTTCAGATGTCCATACTACCCAAAGCAATGCACAGATTCAGTGTAATCCTTATCAAAATTTCATTGACATTTTTCACAGAGCTAAAGCAAATAATTCTAAAAATTGTATGGAACCAGAAAAGATCCTGAATAGCCAAAATAAACTTGAGAAAGAAGAACAGAACTGGGGGTATCACACTCCCTAATTTCAACCTATCTACAAAATTGTAACAGTACTGTTACAACTGTAACAGTATGGTATAGGCACAAACACACAGATCAATGTAACAGAACTGAGAGCTCAGAAATAAGCCCACACATATATGTGCAATTAATTTACAAGAAAAGAATAAAGGACACACAATGGTTTAAGGACAGTCCCTAAAATAAGTATTGTTGAGAAAAGTGGATAGCCATATGCAAAAGAAGGAAACTAGACCACTATCTTATACCATACCCAGAAGTTAACTGAAAGTGGATTAAAAATGAATGTAAGGCATGAAACCATAAGAATTTCTTGAAGAAAGCATGGATGGTAATCTCATTGAAATTTTCTTAGCAATGTTTTTGTGGCTCTGCTTCTGAAGGCAAGGGAAACAAAAGCAAAAATAAGTGCGACTGCATCAAACTATAAACAATTATTACATCAAACTAAAAAGCTTCTGCACAGTGAAAGACTCTATCGTCAAAATGAAAAGGTAACATATTGAATGGGAGAAAATGTTTGAAAATTATGTATCTGATAAGGAGTTAATATCCAAACTATATAAAGAACTCATATAGCTCAACAACACAAAAACAAAATACACAGAGGATCTGATTAGACATTTTTCCAAAGAAGATATACAGGTGGCCAAACAGGCACATGAAAAGATGTTCGACATCACTAATTATTAGAGAAATGTGAATCAAAACCAATGAACTATTACCTTACATCTGTTAGAATGGCTATTATTCAGAAGGCAAGAAATAACAAGTATTGGCTAGGACATGGAGAAAGGGAACTCTCTTACACAGTTGGTGAGATTGTAAATTGGTGCAGCCATTATGGAAAACAGTATGAGGATTCCTCAAAAAATTAAGAATAGAACTGCCATATGATCCACCTATTCCACTTGTGGGTGAATATGAAAACTCTAATTGGAAAAGACATATGCACGCTTATGTTTATTGCAGCATTATTTATAATTGCTGAAATAACCTAAGTGTGCATCCATGGATGAATGGATAAAGAAGATGTGGTATGTACACACACACACACACACACACACACATAGCTATAAAAAGAATAGAATTCTACTCAGCCATAAAAAGAATGAAATCTTGTCATTTGTGACAACATGGATGGACTTTGAAAGTTTTATTCTAAGTGAAATAAGTCAGAAATAAAAAGACAAATACTATATGATTTCATTCATATGTGAAATCTAAAACAAAGCAAAACCCAAATGAATTCACAGAGAACAGATTCTTGGTTACCAAAAGAGAAGGGGGCTGAGGAAGTGGGGAAAAGGAGTGAAAGGGGTCAACTATATGTTGATGGATGGTAACTGGACTTTTGGGAGTGTTCCCTTTGCAGTGTATACGGATGTTGAATGATAGTGTTGTACACCTGATAATTATATAATTTCAAAAGATAATGATAAATACTGTCCTTACTTATATGTAGAATCTAAAAAAGCTGAATTTATAGAAACATAGATTAGAATAGTAGTAGCTAGGTCTGGGGCAGGAGTAGAGGAATGGGGAGATGTTGGTCGACAGGTACAAACTTGTGTTTGTTTATTTATTTGGCTGTGCCCATGGCATGAGGAAATTCCTGGGCTACGGATTGAACCCACACCACAGCTGTAACCAGAGCCACAACAGTGTCAGTACCAGGTCCTTAACCCAATGAGCTACAAGGGAACTCCCAAACTTTCATTTATAAGATAAATTCTGGAGCACTAATGTATAGCATGGTGACTATAATTAATAATACTGTATTATGGGAGTTCCTGTCGTGGTGCAGTGGTTAACGAATCCGAGTAGGAACCATGAAGTTGCGGGTTCGGTCCCTGCCCTTGCTCAGTGGGTTAACGATCCGGCGTTGCCGTGAGCTGTGGTGTAGGTTGCAGACGCGGTTCAGATCCTGCGTTGCTGTGGCTCTGGCGTAGGCCAATGGCTGCAGCTCCAATTCAACCCCTAGCCTGGGAACCTCCATATGCCGTGGGAGCGGCCCAAAGAAATAACGAAAAGACAAAAAATAAAATAAAAATAAATAAATTGTTCTTTAAAAAAAATAATAATAATACTGTATTATATATTTGAAAGCTTCTAAAAGTAGATTTTGAATGTTTTCAGCACACAAAACAATGGTAATTATATGAAGGGACTGAGGTGTTAACTAATCTTATTGAGGTAATTACTTCATAGTATCCATCGTTGCCCTGCATACCTTAAGCTTACATATGTTATATGTCAATATTATTTCAATGAAGCTGGAAAAAACAAAAACCCCAAATCTGTTCTAGTAGTTCTATCCGTAATTCTTTCCCAAGAGCTGCATGATTTATAGCTAGTCAGCAAGCAGGGAATATGGTTATCTTATGTTCGCTTCTTTTCAGGCATGTGTTTCCTTGGTACATACGTATATGTACACATATCTATATTCTGTAGTCTGTATTTCTCTATTCTAAGTACATATTGAGTTAAATACAATTTCTTAAGATGAGGGAAGTATAGTAAGTCACAGAGGGTCAACACCTTTATCTCACTTTAGTACATCTTAACATATATAACTAGCTTGTGTGGAATTTTCTTTTTGGAATTTGGGCTATATTCATTACAAAGAAAAATATTTCTGTAACAAATAATTAGCTATTAGCAAAATTAAATTAATTTATTGACAATGGCTCAATAGGCAAGAAATACTATATCAAAGGATTGCAATTAATCTATTTTACAAGTAATGGGTGTTAGAGTTTGAAGTACTAATGCATAATTATTTCAAATTATTATTATTATTATTTGTCTTTTTAGGGCCGCACCTGCAGCATATGGAAGTTCCCAGGATAGGGGTCCAGTCGGAGCTGTAGCTGCCAGCCTACGCCACAGCCACAGCAACGCGGGAGGGATCCAAGCTGCGTCTGCGACCTACACCACAGCTTATGGCAAGGCCGGATCCTTAACCCACTGAGCGAGGCCAGGGATGGAAACCACCACCTCATGGTTCCTAGTTGGATTCCTTAATCTCTGAGCCATGATGGGAACCCTGGTTATTTCAAATTATTAATGAATTACAGTAATATTATTAAAATTAAGTTGATTGTATAATTAGATAAAATGAATATTAGGTTGAAATTCTGTTATTTAAGCCTATAAATACTAAATTGAAAATTATTGAAGAGAATATTTGAATATTATGTATAGCAATTCAATATTGTTAAGGTGCTTTTGACAATAAACTCACAAACTGATTTTATAGGATAGGACATGTTAGTGAGTTTCCCTATTCTATTTTTTTTTTTTTTTGCATTAAACTAAAAGTAGCATGTACTTTGTTTGGATATATAAAGAGCATTCTCTTTTAATTAAGAATATATAAAATCACAACTAATGCATATCTGCTTATGGTGTTATTTTTACGTAGCTAATGAAATGTCATATGACCAAATTATTGTACTTCGCTTCAATTAACCAATTATTAACTTATAAAGGTCACTTTCTAAAAACATCAAGAATAGATGATTTAAAATTTGTCAATATTGACCAAATGACATTAACAATAATTATAATTGAATTTATTTTAATGTGTACCAACTAAATTAATTTTCTGTTTTTTCTATTTTATCTGTTTCCTTATAAATAAGAGAGCAAACTCTGCAGTTGAGTTGAAGAAGGAGGAGACTGTAGCTCCACTGAAGATTCAGGATGACATGCAAAGCGATATCAAAGAGGTGATGTTTCAGAAAGCAAAGGAGCTGGAGCATTGGATGGCTAAGCAAAATGAAACTGAGGAACCTGCCCCTGTGAAAGAAGATATAGATACTATTTTGGACAATATTCAGGACATACACAGTTCAAGAGACCTGTCTCTCTCTCTCATTGAAGCATCTAGACAAGCTGGCATTACTTACATTGTTTATCCCAAGAAAAAGAAGATGAAACTGAAGAAAGGACTGAAATTCAGTAAACTTACAGTTGTGTATGATGAATTATCCAAGCCTCCAAAAACTCTTACAAGGTCTTGTTTAATCAACATTTGTTATAGCTTAAGAAATATATTATGGTTTTTGTCTTAGTTTTATAATTCACCCATTGAAGTATCCTTTTGTGTGTGTATTTCCTGGGCCCACCTCTGGTATCAGTTAATTATTTAGTAAGGGTCCCAGCAATAAACAGATAGCACTCTCAATTTAGAATAAGTCTAGGAAAGTATAACAAAGGGGCAATTTACAAAGATGTCAGAGCATAGTGAAAACAAAAATGATTGTATAGTATGCTGGAGTGAGGAATGATAGACCCAATCTCTACCCTTAAGTCTGAGAGGATAAAAAACAGAGTGATTAGTGGAACTTGGAAGAAAAGAATTATGTAGAAAGGATTTTCTTGAAAGAAATAGTGAACTTTGGTCAAGGATCATTGCAAGTTTAAGAGAGCTCTTCATAAAGAAGCCAGAGGAATAGATAACTTTGGCTTCAATCTCTTCCCTTTTCAAGACTCTTAATTGGACATGATTAGAAGACAGCAAGGGAAGATATGAGAAAAAGAATGTATGTATATGTATGACTGGGTTAATTTTCTGTTCAGCAGAGATTGGCACAGCATTGTAAATCAACCATACTTTAATTAAAAATAAAATAAAATTAAAAAAACAGTAAGGATCCTATGGATCCCATGTAGTCTGTACAAACTAGTGCTCCAGGGCAAAGAGCAAGGCAGAAAAGGATAGCGATAAATGTGGAGGTGGAAACGAAACCTATCTGGCACAAAGAGTCTTTCTAAGGTGAGATCAGACATAGGAATTGAGAAGGGCCAGGCACCCAGAAGGACTGGGAAATGCAGTAGCTTTAAGGCTTGCTCTATGGTGGGAAAATTGGGAGGGAAGGGAGCAAGGAAGTGTTACAGATGTACTTGCTGGGGCCTCATTAGTTCCAGTCTTGTAGACTATGATGAAAAGCTTGATTTGTATTATAGGTACTAGGGGATGCTCTTGAGGGAGGGACACGATCTAATTTATATTTGTTTAAAAACAACAACAACAACCCATGCTGGCTGCCATGTGGGAGAATGAATGAGTCAAAAACCAAGAGTAGAAGCAGGGAATTAAAGAGTTACTGTCCTCTAGGTGGAAGCGATGATGGCGGCTTGCACTAGAGTGTGGAGAGGAGTAGAGTGTCATAAAGTAAGGAAAGAGAAAGGTACTGACGTCTCCTTATTTTAGCACAGGTCTTTCTCATAGTACCCACTCAGTAAATATTTATGAAATGATGGGATTTAATTTTTTTCCCCAATATAATAAGTTTATTTTGTGTGGCTACTGTAGTACCTTATAAAGGAAATGCTACTTACTGAGTGAAAACTGTGTGGGAAATGGAAAATTTGAGGAAGATAATCCTAAAAATGTAGCATTTGAAAGTATATTAGCCATCACGTTGATAGCCTGCTAAGTCTGGGATGGAGACCGGGATGTTTATTTGATAGTCTCCTATGGAATCAAATCTTTCCTTCTTCCCTCTTCCTCAAGTTCATGTCCTTGACAACCATTTGGGTGGCATTTCCTTTTTCACATCAAGTTTTACCTCCTCAATTCTCCACTGTATTTCCCCTAGTTGGGGGCAGGGGTCTAAATTCAAGCTGAAAGGAGCACTGACCTCTTATTTCAGTTCTCTACGAAGGCTACATCTTTAATAACAGTCCTCTGCTTTCATAAACTCTAGAGATTCTTCATATGATCTTAATGAATGAACAGGAGGACTTGGTTTGCATAAATGTAGCATGTAATTTTATTTATCTGATAATAGGGAAATAGTAATTTTGTCTGCGGCTGAGTTGACTTATTGATTATAAAAATTATATTTTTGTAATTTAAAAACTACTCTTTTGAAAACTAGATCGGTATCTCATGGAATCCTTCCCGGACAGAAGAAATTTTTGCTCAGGATTCCGCTGTATGAATGTCAGCTTCGGTGTCCCAGCCTACCTTTGTTTTTAAATTTTGACAAATTTGTCCACAGTAAGGGAGGAATTCCAGAAAATAGTGATCCTCAAAAATGGGCTCTTGAAGTGCTCTCTAGGCCTGAACGTGAGAAGACAGCAACTCTAAGAGAGAAAGTTGTTAAAATATCTGTTGATAAAGATTTGCCTGAAAGAGTGAAAAAACCACCACCAAAACTAGAATTGAGTGATTCTTTGAAGACTGGTCTTCCTCCAGACGTCATTAAATATTATGAATCTGAAGTGGAGATCTTGACTGAAGAAATAAATAATAAGAAGAAATATCCTGCATTTTTATATTGTAGGCGTGGAGCTCTTTATAGGAAACTGGGAAAGTTACAGAGTGCCATGAATGATCTACAGGAAGTAAGTTTTATTTTAGTCAAAACAATAATACTAGCAATTTACCCTTGCTTGTAATCATGTATTTTATTAAAATTTTGAACAATGAATATTTGTAGTATACATATGGGATTATGAAAGTATGATTATTGGCATTTTCAAATAATTAACATTAAAAACACTAGAGTTTGTCAGATTGGGAGACTTTTTATTTCATTTTCTTTTCAGGTCTGTCTGTGCCTTGTGTTTCATTTATTTATTTAGTTAGTCTTTTTAGGGCCACACACAGGGCATGTGGAAGTTCCCAGGACAGGGGGCCAATCAGAGCTGCAGTTGCCAGCCTATACCATGGCCACAGCAACGCCAGATCTGAGCTGCATCTGTGACCCACACCACAGCTCCTGGCAATGCCAGATCCTTAACCCATTGAGCGAGGCCAGGGATCGAACCTGTGACCTCATGGTTCCTAGTCGGATTCGTTAACCACTGAGCCACAGCAGGAACTCCTGGGAGGCATCATTTTAGAGTATACACATGCAAAGCCATTGCAGTAATGTTCGAAACTTTACTTGATAAATTAATCTTCCCTTAATAAATCAATTTAAGTTGAATTTACACATTTATTTTCTAGGCTATACTTTTGGAGCCATTGTTTCTCAATGCTTATTGGCATCGACATTTCATTTATCTTTTCCAAGACAAAATTAATGAAGCTTTGGATGACTTGAATTATATAAATAGATGTAATAAAAATAATGCAGGTGGGTTGTGTGTGCTGACAGTTATATGACTTGTATCTTAACCTAAGCTTTGCTTATTTGGTGCTATTATAAAAATACATAATTCAAGACATAGAATCTTCAGAAATGGTTGTGACTTTCCTAAATTAAATTACTGTTGGTATTGTAAATTTAGGACTCGTGATACTATATTGGTTTTTAAAATGCTTACCATGGTTTGAAATATTAATATCCTTGGTATACATTACAATAAATTGACTCCTTACTCTTCATCCATAAGAAAATACGAACTTAAAATTTTTGGTTACAGAAGTGCCATCAAAATCTTTTACTATGAACATTAAAAGATTATGAAACTTGTCATATATACATAAAGTGAGTATTTATCCAGCCTTTGAGAACAGATTTTGCATTGTTGAAATAAAAACAAATCTTAAGTGGTAAAGAAAGTATAATAGAGAAACATTATTCTAAGACTACAGTTTTGGAGGGGGAAGGATTAATCTTTTAAAATTTGGGACTGTAACATTAAATTTTACCTTTTAAATTTTCTTTAGAGGCATATTTTTCAAGGGCAGAAATTTTCAGAGGAAAAAATGAGATTACTTTGGCAATTCTAAACTACACTCAGGCAATCAAGTGCAGGCCCACGGATGCTGATATGTATTTCAGGAGGGGAGAGATGTATGAAATAGAAAACAAAGTACTGGCTATTGATGACTTTTCTAAAGTAAGCTGTGTCACATATAATGCTGCCGTTTATGTATTTTAAAGCATGATATTCCCATACTAATGTTATACCAAATTGTTGAAATTCTTTCATATATGTCATATTATCAAAATTAATATATTTTAAGTTAGACCGTAGAGCATTTGTTACTGGGATTGATACCAACATGAATGATTTTTTAAAATTATTAGTGAATGAATGAATGGATCATCATTATATCATTAATGAATGAATGAATGGATTGTTATTACATCGTTATTAGTGAATGAATGAATACATCATTACATCACAGCTGGATGTGGGAACACTGAGACAGCTTTGAGGGAGACTTCACTTTCCCAGCTTTTTCTTGGACTATGAAGCAGTGAATAAGGAAACCTTTGAAAATGGCTTCTTTCCTTCAAACAATAGAGAGAATATAATTTTCCACCTTTTAACTCTTGAGACATAATCAGTTCTCTTCTGCAGCAAACCTATCTGCTTTCAAAGAAAGCTATGGTCACTGGTTATTCATTCATTCACTCACAAATATTTATTGGTTAAGGCACTACATAATGTAGTGGATAAATTTTGGTAAATAAAATAGACATGTTACAAGCTTATATGGAGCTTATTGTTTAAAGGACCGATATTAAAGAAATGAATACATACATAAATATATAATTAAAAATTATGCTGAATGTTATGATGGAAATAAAGATAATGGAGGGAAATTTATATTTGGTTGGGAGATATTGGAGAATTCCCTTGAGGAAGTAAATTTTAAGCTGAACTGTTTTGAGCCTCAAGTCAGGCGGATATTCCAATTGCAGAACAACATTGTAACTTTGAATTCCTGAGTTTTAACTCTGAATTCTTAGTTCGCAGTACTGTTGCAAATTTAGAAGTTATTTAAATAATTTTGCTTTTCATGTTCCCAACTGAAATTATTAAAATATTTTTTTCTGATCATTTCCTTTGTCTGGCACCAGTAGCTTAAAAATTGACTAATGCAGCAACTTGAGGTCAAATACTTTGTGATCTTCGCACTTCAGTTTCCCTCCCACTATCAATAGGCAAGAGGCTTTGCAACTGAATATGCAATCATTTAGTCTGTTCACTCTAATGCCTTGTATGTCAGTGTGAAATGAATGAATCATGCCAATACCAATTCATTTCTTTTCACCATTCAGGGACTAGATTAATCCATATTTGATTTGATTGAGTCAGCCTTGATTTAGTCTAGTTTGTATCTTCTGTAATTGGAATGGAATGATGTGATAGACCCCATATAACCCTACTCTAGTTGAACAATTCATTTCAGAGGTTTTGTTAGTAAAAATTTTAGTGGGCAGAAGCCTTGGCTTTTTGTATATGATGGGTTGTATTTTTGTTTTTAATGAAACCTCCCCTCCCTAGAACTTGAGGACAAATGGACTTCCTGAAAGCTTGGTTTTTAAATGCAAGTCTAAAAGTTTTGGCATCTTAAAGTTGTTTGTTTTTAAGTAACTTTAAGTTAAGAACATGGTTGTAATTCACTTTATTTGCTCTAGGATTATCTACTTTTTTTTTTTCATTATGTGATATGTTCTTGTGCTTCTCCTCCATCCTCTATGTAGTGTATTTTTTATGATCCCAAAAGAACAGATGCATTATTTAAACGTGGGATATTCTACTATGAAAATGAAAACTGGATTGCAGCTGAACAGGATTTTACAGCCTTGTTGAACATAGATCCCAAAAATTCTCAAGCGAGGTGAGAATTATTTTAGAAAAGGTTTAAAAAAATTTTTTTTGAAATACATTCTCAGGAAAGAAAATTACTTGAAATATACCAGACAGCACTTTAAAAATGGTGAATCAGGGAGTTCCTGTTGTGGCTCAGTGTGTTAAGAACCCAACTAGTATCCATGTGGATATAGGTTCCATCCCTGGCCTTGCTTAGTGGGTTAAGGATTGGCGTTGCCAAACATTGTGGCATAGTTCACAGATGGGGTTCAGATCTGGTGTTGCTGTGGCTGTGGCATATTCATCCCCTAGCTTGGGAACTTCCATATGCTGCAGGTGCGGCCCTTAAAAAAAAATAGACAGCAAAGAACTAGTGAATTAATTTTCTGTGGTACCAGTGAATGAAAATCTTACCTATACCTCAACAGTAGTGGGTGACTTAATTTATAAGGCATAAAATGATAATTTAGAGTTGTTTCATTTGCATTTTCCATATATTAGTTACATTCTCAATTTTTGAAGTATGGATCTATATTTTGTATCCTTGGATTTCTTTTCCATATCCTTTGTATTCACTGAGTACAGAGAACTGTTCTGGACTATCTTATTATAATTGGATATTAAACTTTATTCTGCCAACCTTATTGTGCATAGCAGTTTCCATTTTGTTGCTTTCTTTTAATTTGAGTTTTGTTTTGAAGAGGTTAAAATGTGGATATAGTCATACCTATTCATCTGTTCACTTACAATTTTTGTTTAATATTAACATTTTTATAGTAAAATAAAGCATACATCCAAAAAAGTGTACAAAGTACAAATGTACAGCATAATGACTTATTATAATGTAAATCCCATGTAACATCACCAGGTCAAGAAACATATCTAGTGCCCTAGACACCCCCTTGAGCCTTGGCCTCCCTGAGAAGGTAATAACCACTGTCCTGACTTAAAAAAATTAAGAAAAAAATTTTTTTGTCTTTTTTAGGGCTGCATATGTGGCATGTGGGGGTTCCCAGGCTAGGGGTCCAGTTGGAGCTATAGCCACCAGCCTATGCCAGAGCCATGGCGACGTGGGATCCAAGCTGCATCTGAAGCCTATACCACAGCTCATGGCCAACGCTGGATCCTTAAACCATTGACCACTGACCTCACGGCAATGCTGGATCCTTAAACCATTGACCACTGAGCTCACAGCAACACTGGATCCTTAAACCATTGACCACTGAGCAAGGCTAGGGATCGAACCCATGTCCTCGTGGATGCTAGTTGGGTTTGTTAATCTCTGAGCCATGATGGGGACTCCATGAGTTTTATTTAATCACCTCCATGAATTTCCTTATAGTTTCAGTACATGTGACCCTAAACATTCTTAGCTTAGTTCTGCCCACTTTTTGAACATTATACAAGTAGAATCGTAAGGTAAGTATTCATTCATGTCTGGCTTATTTTGCTGAATATTATGTACTATTACACATGGCTCTAGTTTTCTCATTTTAATTTTTGTATAGTATTCAGCTGCATGCATGTATTCCAATTTACTTATCCATTCTACCATTGATGGACAGTTGAGTGTTTCTAATGTTTGATGATGACAAATACTGTTTCCTTCAACATCCTTGTACATGACACACATATACCTGTTTCTGTTGGATATACAGTAGGAGTGGAATATCTGATTTATAGGGTGTACAGTTGTTCAGCTGTATCCAAATACATTTTGCCAAGTTGTTGTACTACTAACAGTGTATGCAGGTTCCACACCAACACTAGGTACCATTACAATTTTCAAACTTTAGCCACCCTAGTGGGCATGTAGTGTGATCTCATTTAGTTTGAACTTTCATTTTCTTCATTATTAACATGATGATTCATTTTCATATGTTTATTAACCATTTGGATTTTCTTTTTTGTCATTCATGACTTTTGGGTTGTTGTTGGTCTTTTTTCTTACTTATTTTATGAATTACATACTCTTGATATAGGCCTTTTGTTGGTTATATTTACAATGAATTTTTTTCCTTCTCAGGATTGATGATTATTACACTCCTTAAATACTGTATTTTGATAAACAGAATTTTAAAATGTAATAGTCTGATTTAGCAAACTTTTTCTTTAAGGTTAGTGCTTTTTTGTGTCCTGTTTTTCCTATTCTTTTGTTATGTGGATATTTCCCCGTCTGATCCTCTAGATTTGTTGTTTTGCCTTTAAAATTAAATTTATAGTACATCTAGAATCATTTTTTGTGTATGACGTGAAGACCAAATTTCATTTTTTTCTGTATGCATAGCCAATTGTCCCAGCAACATTATTAAAAAGCCTGTCTCTTTAGCATGGCTCTGCAGTGTTTGTAGAAAATGAAGATCCATGTATGGGTGGATCTGTTTCTCAATCCTTTTTTCTATTTGGAGTATTTAAAAAAATTATTTTTACACCGATACTATACTGTCTTAAATACTAGTGTTTCATAATAAGTCTTGAAATCCAGTAGAATTGTTCTTTTGACCTTTCAGAATTGTCAGAGCTTTCCTTGGTTTTTTGCATTTCTAAACACATTGGGTTGGGTTGAGCTATATGCAAATTGACTTCTTTATAGCTCAAAATTGTAAAATTTCACAATTTTGTATGGTTTAACCAAATGGAATTAGCATGTCAACTTCCCTGGTAACTCCTTTGTATTTTTATTGGGCTTACAATGAATTTATAGAGCAGTAGGGGGAAAATTGACAACCTGACAATGTAGTCTTCTCATGTGTGCATATGGTACGTTCTATTTCTTTAGGTCTTCATTCCTTTTGCTCAATAATGTTTCATAGTTTCTGTAAAGAAGCCTTATGTCTATATTTTTCTTGATTTATTTCTATATGTTCAGTATTGCTTAGTATTACCTTAGGATAATTCTATTTTAAGCTTTGTGTTGCTAGTGTATAGAAATGCAGTTGATAAATTTATATTGACCTTGTTTTACAGCAATCTGACTAAACTTATGAAATATAATGATTTGTATATTCTTTTGGATTTTCTCCATCTGCAATCATATCATCTGCAAAACATACCACTTTTATTTTCCAATCTTTATACTTTTTATACCTTCCCCTGTTTTTTCCTTATTGTATTCTTGGAACAGGAAAGGTGATAGCAGTCATCTTTATCTTGTTTCTAATCTCAAAGGGAAGTATTTTACTATCAGATATTATGGTTAAATTTCTTTTGGTTATTATATATATGTTAAATATTTTTTCCATCTCTTATTTTAATTTATTTAATTTTTTTTTGTTTTTTTGTTTTTTTTTTGGCCACATCGGCAACATGTGGAAGTTCACAGGCCAGGAATCGAACCTGTACCTCAGCATTGACCTGAGCCACTGCAGTGACAATGCTAGATCCTTAATCTCATGTGCCACAAAGGAACTACAATCTCTTATTTTTAAGCTTTCTATATTGTTTTGTTTTAAAAGTATCTTTTGAAAATAGCATGGAATGGAATTTTGTTTTTTAATCAGTATGACAATATCTTTTATTTGTATATTTGGTCCATTTGTATTTCTTCCCTGCATCTACTCACCTTCTATCTAGAATAATTTTCCTTTTATATATCCCTTTACTTTAGTGCCAACTTGCTAGTAATGAATCATCTCAATTCTTGTTTGTTTGAAAATATCTTTATTTACCTATGTTCTTAAAGATTATTTACTCTTTTCTGCTTGGTATGTAATTCTAGTTTGGCATTTATTTTCTTTTAGCACTTTGAATATATTTCAGTGTGGTGTCCTATAGATTCCTTTTTTTAAAGTGAAAAAAAAATCAGTAATCAGTGCCTTTGAAAGTAATGTGTCCTTTTCCTCTGGTTGCTTTTAAGTTTTTCCTATTGTCTATGGATTTCCAGCAGTTTTTCTATATTGTGCATAAGAGAGATTTTATTTTTACTTATTTTGTTTATGATTCATAGGCTATTCAGTGAGTCTAATCTTTCTGGCCTCCGTGATTTTTGGATGAGAGATCAATTATTAATCTTAACTGAGTATTCCAAGTACATGATGAGTTGCTTCTCTGTTACTGCTTTCAAGATTCTCTCTTTGTCTCTGGCTTTCAACAGGTTAATTATGATATGCCTCTGTGTAGATTTCTTTGAGTTTATCCTACATGGAATCATTGAGTTTCTTGGATCTATATTTTCATTTCTTTCATTAAATTTGGGAAGATTTCAAACCATTACTTTTTAAAATGTTATTTCTGCTCCTTTACTATCTTCTTTTCTTCTGTGACTTGCAATGTATGCTTATTTTTGTATGCGTGATAGTGTTTCAGAGATCTCTTGGGCTTTTTTTCTCACATTCTTTTCCCTGCTTTTTCATCTGGATCATTTGATTGTCCTAATTTCAAGTTTCCTGAGTCTTCCTTTTGCTTTTTCAAATCTGTTCTTGAAACCTCTAGTGAATTTTTATTTGTTTTTGAACTCTTCAACTTCAGAATTTCTATTCGGTTCCTTCCCCCCGCCCCAACAATTTCTCTATCAATATCTTTCTTGATAACCTCTATGTGTTGAAACATCATTCTCTTAGTTTTCCTTTAGTTCTTTATCTATGATTTCTCTTAACTATTTGAGCATATTTAAAATAGCTGATTTAAAGTCCTTTTTTTTTTTTTTTTTTTTTTTTTGTCTTGTTAGGGCCTCACCTGTGGCACATGGAGGTTTCCAGGCTAGGGGTCAAATTGGAGCTGTACCTGCCACCCTATGCCATAGCCACAGCACCATGGGATCTGAGCTATGTCTGTGACATACACCATAGCTCACAGCAATGCATGATCCTTAACCCACTGAGTGAGGCCAGGGATCAAACTTATGTCCTCACAGATACTAGTCAGATTCATTTCTGATGAGCTATGGCAGGAACTCCCGATTTAAAGTCTTTTAAGTTGATTTTAAGACAGTTGATGTTAAGTCTTTAAAGTCTTTGTCCAATGTCTGGGCTTTTCTCTAGGATGGTTTCTGTTTATTTTTATTCTCTGAATGGGCCCTGTTTTCTTCTTCCTTTGCATTGCTTATAATTTTTTGTTGAAAAGTAGTCACTTTTAATGTTATACTGTGGTACCTTTTGATATCAGATTCACCTCCTCCTCTTCCAGCATTTTTTCACATTGCTTCTTGTCATTCATATTGTTTTTTTTAATGACTTTTCTGAACACCTTTTGTGAAATCTGTACTCTGTTATGTGTGGCCACTGAAGTCTCTAGTAACTTAGTTGGCAGCTAGTGATTTGACTGAGATCTATTTAAACACCTGGAACAAATTAACCAATCAACTGACCAAACAGAGTCTCAGTCTTTGCAGATTCACTCTGTTTTGGGGTACTTCCTCAATGCTCATCCAGACAACTTCAGTGCCTTAGCTTTCATGTCCTACTTGCACAGAGTCTGAATTAACCAGAGGTGAGAGCTTAGGGTATTCATAAGTCTTTGCTGTTTATGCTTCCAGCCTTGGGTTTGCATGTGGCCTTTAGATTCTCTGCTGTAAATGGAAACTTTCTAAAGCCCATATTCCCCTGATATCTCCTTCTCCAGCTTCTTTGTCTTAGGGTTTTTGGTTTATCAGTTGTTTTCCCCAACCATTATCCCTTGGCAGCAGCTAATACATTTGCCTTTAAATAGTTTCGATAAACACCTGCTAGGAAGTCACATCAGTCCTGGAAAAGCTCTAAGGCAATTAAAACAAAGAGAAACGTTTGAGCTGATCTTTCAGTGATTCACAGACATCAAAACACACAGCTCCAGTTCTTTGAGAATAAGATTCGTATTATTCCCACCGTGGGTCTGGGAAGTTGGGGAGTGAAAGGGTAAGTTAGAACACCACAGAACTCTCTTACCAAAATTCAGCAGTTTTTCCTCCTTTACTAAGCACTCTCCTTGTTGTCCTAAATTTTTAATTAGATTCCAGGGTTCTAAAAGAAGTTGATTCTGACAAGTTTTTTTCCAGCTTATTCATTGCTTTTGTGGAAAAGTGGAATTTCAGAGTTCCCTATTCTACCACTTTTGCTCTACTCCGATCTCCCAACTCTTTTTAATCATTGTGTCAACTTTAACTTAATAGTGTTGGTGATAATAAGAATCATAATATTTTGAATTTAATGAGAACAACTTTGCCTTTTACCAAGCAACATCACAGTTGTAATTTCTTGAACCATTTATTTTTTAATTATTTCAAGAGAGTATCTTTTTATTCCTATTTAAATTTTTCTCCTGTGATCTACTTATAAGAATTTTGTGTTAATGGGCTTTCTAATTTTGAAGGATAAATGTCTCTTGGCCATCATACATTTTTAGATAGGATATTATTAAACTATATTTTAATTCTCTTTGTCTTTCCTTTTTTAAGATTTTTAAATCTATATTCATAGTAAGATTGTCCACTAGTTTCATAGCCAAATTTTGATTTCAGGATTTGGCTACTTTCTCAAAATGAATTAAGTTTTATCTTTTTCTTTTCTTAGAAACATGTCCTTTAGGATTGGGTAATTTTTATTCTTTGAAAGTTTGAAATAACTTCTAAAATTATCCTCAGCTTTCAGTCATTTGAAGGAAGGGTAAACTTTTACAAAGTTTATTTATTTATTTATTTGTTTATTTATTTAGCTGTTTAGAGATGTATCTACAAGTGTGGAAGTTCCCAGGCTAGGGATCACATTGGAACCACAGCCACAGCAATACAGGAGCTGAGCTCTGTCTGTGACCCTCACCACAGCTCCTGGCAATGCTGGATCTTTAACCCACTGAGTGAGGCCAGTGATTGAACAATACATCCTCATGAATATTAGTCAGGTTCTTAAACTGCTGAGCCACGACAGGAACTCCCAAAACTCTTTTAAAATCTTCTCTTGTTATTGGTCTAGTTATTGGTTGTCTACTTCTTAACTTAAAGGTGGATTACTTGCAGGAAAGCATCCAATTAGTTGGAGAATAACATATAATATGGTATTATCATATAAGAGGCCTTAAATACCATTTAGATGTAATATGGTATTATCATATGAGGCCTTATATACCATTTAGATGTAATATGGTATTATCATATAAGAAGCCTTATATACCATTTAGAAGAATTTAGTGTTATGGAAGCATTATCAGCAAGGGCTGTTGAAAGTTTTTGGGAAAAGTGACCATTATTATCTGATGATCAGCTCTTATCACTCAACATAGGAGTGGTATAAAATAGTAGCTCAGTTGTGATCTGATGAGGGTCTGCACTATTGAGGCAGTAGAGATGAAAGAAGCAATAGGTGTAAACATCAGTGTATTTGAAGAATTGACATAACTTAATGGCATCCTACCAAAAATATTACTAAAGGTTTATTCTGTTAGATTTTAAGTTCAGAATCATATGTATACTGAAAATAATTAGTAGTATTCTTTAGCAATCAGAAATTATTAAAAATAAATACAAGATTCTTAGATTCACCAGAAAATAAATAAGACATTTCTTATTAGATGGGGTTAAAAAATATTCTGCTCCAGGATAAAATATCCTTAGGATGCTTAGTGATTTTGAAAGACTTCTCTTACTAGTCTTCCAACATAATGGCTATACTCTTTTCTCCAAATTATCACTGTTTTTATACTATAACCTTCCTGAACATCTTTTTTCCTCCTCTTGGGTTAGCTTCTTCAGAGAAGGCAACCTACTAGCTTTTTCTTCCTGTTTTTTCTTAATTATCTTTATTATTTTAGTTCTAAAGGCTGATTTGCTTTATATTCTTGAGTGATCAAAAATGAGATTTTAGGAGTTGATGTAAGTCAGTGAAAATTTAGAAATTAAATTCAGGGTTAATGGAGTTAGAATTCAATTCATAAAACTGATGAAATAGCTTTTATCTCTGTATATAAAAGCAGTCTCACAATTATTTGCATGTATCTTCTGAGTATCTTGGGTGTATCATTTGTTTTTATTGACACACCTCTCTGAGAAATGTAAGAAATATAATAAAATTGATAACAATATAATTAATATATACATATCCTTAATAGGCACATATTTTGATAGATAATAAAATATAATGATTTATTTATAAAAAGTTCACATCCTTTTTGCTATTAACATCATAACTAAACTTTCCTGGAAAGCAAAAAAGATATAATCATAAATTGTTATTCAAATATAAAGTTAATTTATAGGCTTTCCAAAAAGAGAAAATTTATATTACAATACATGTTAAAATAATTTTTTTCTTTTTCTAGGACATACCGAGGGAGAGCATATTTTAAACGGCACTTTTATAAACAAGCAACTCAAGATTTTTCTATTGCAATTCACTTAGACCCTAATAACTGGTTAGCATTGTATTATAGAGCCTGCTTATTTAGAAAGAGTAACCCTCTTAGAGCACTACAGGATTATAGTGTTTCAGGTACTTCACCTTCAACTGCATATATATGGGAATTTAATCTGAGCTCACTTTCATGGAGTTCAGTACTAACAGATGACTAATGTAATATGTTTATTATTATATAGTTATACATATACATATATTTAGTTAATATATTTATATACTGATAAGCTATAGTAGTTTGGTTAAAAGTGTTTCTAATACACCCTTTTAGTGTGTGTAATGTGTATAAATTTACATGTGTATAACTGTGGCAAAAGGGAATATCATATCTAAGAAACCTCTTTCTATATATTGAGTTCTATTTCTGGAAATCCAGGTCTATTACCTAGTCATCTTGCTAAAATAGCAGTGAATTTTTCCCTGCTGGGCTGTGTCCAGACAATGGGTGAGTCAAATTCAGAGTTTTTTAATCCTTAAACCAAAAATGAGCTTTGAATAAGAAGATGCCAACAGCTAAAAGTGGCCATTTCCACCTTACCCAGACCCATTGCATTCTGGGCATATGAATATGTCCAGCACAATTCTGGGCATAGAGTAAGTGCTCAGTAAATAGTTTCCAGCTGAATAAATTAGTCCATCCTGACTGGCAGATTCCAGCTAGAGTTCCAACACTCCAGACATGCTGTATTCTTCAGGGTATAAATTACTGGAATCCCTTCATCCTAGATGAGACAAAATATAGAGATTAAGGAAACCCCAAGAGTCTTACGAAGAGAACACATAGAACCAGGGAAAGCAGTCTAAGATGATTGTTCCTTGTTATCTCTAAGTCCATTTGCCTTCTGAGGTCACCCTTGCCATGAGTATTCAAATAAAATAATGGCCATACTACCCAAAACCATCTACAGATTCAATGCAATCCCTATCAAATTACCCATGACATTTTTCCCAGAACTAGAATAAACAATCAAAAAATTTAAGAGACCCAGAATTGGAAAGGCAATCTTGAGAAAAAAAAAATGAGCAGGAGGCGTAATTCTCCTAGACTTTAGACAATGTTACAAAGCTACAGTAAACAAGACAGTGTGATACTGGTACAAAAACAAACAAACGGACCAATGGAACAGAATAGAGAACTCAGAAATAAACCCAGACACTTAGCAGTCAATTAATCTTTGACAAAGGAGGCAAGAATATAAAATGGGAAAAAGACAGTCTTTTAAGCAAGTGGTGCTGGTAAAACTGGACAACTCTATGTCATTCAATGAAACTAGAACATACCTTCATACCGTGTACCAAAATAAACTCAAAATGGCTTAAAGACTTAAACATAAGATAAGACACCATCAAACTCCAAGAAGAGAACATAGACAAAACACTCTCTGACATCAACTGTACAAATGTTTTCCTAGATGAGTCTCCCAAGGCAACAGAAATAAAAGCAAAAATAAACCAATGGGACCTAATCAAACTGACAAGCTTTTGCACAGAAAAGGAAACAATAAAAAAATAACAAAAAGACAACCTGCGGAATGGGAGAAAATAGTTGCAAATGATGCAACTGACAAGGGCTTTATCTCCAAGATATACAAACAAGTCATAAAACTCAAGGCAGAAAAACAAACAACCCAATTTAAAAATGGAGAGAAGACCTGAATAGACATTTCTCCAAAGAAGGCATACTGATAGCCAACAGGCACATGAAAAAATGCTCAACATCACTAATTATTAGAAAAATGCAAATCAAAACTACTGTCAGGTACCACTTCACACTGGTTAGAATGGCCATCATTAGTAAGTCCACAAATAACAAATGCTGGAGAGCATGTGGAGAAAAGGGAACCCTCCTGCACTGTTGGTGGGAATGTAAGTTGGTACAACCACTATGGAAAACAGTATGGAGGTATCTTAGAAAACTAAATGTAGAACTAACACATGATCCAGCAGTCCCACTCCTGGGCACATAGCCAGACAAAAATTTCTTTGAAAAAGATACACGCACCTGTATGTTCATTGCAGCACTATTCACAATAACCAAGACATGGAAACAACCTAAATATCATCAACAAATGAATGGATTAAGAAGATGTTGTAGGAGTTCCCGTCGTGGCGCAGTGGTTAATGAATCCGACTAGGAACCATGAGGTTGCGGGTTCGGTCCCTGCCCTTGCTCAGTGGGTTAACGATCCGGCGTTGCCGTGAGCTGTAGTGTAGGTTGCAGACGCGGCTCAGATCCTGCGTTGCTGTGGCTCTGGCGTAGGCTGGTGGCTACAGCTCCGATTAGATCCCTAGCATGGGAACCTCCATATGCCGCAGGAGTGGCCCAAGAAATAGCAAAAAAAAGACAAAAAAAAAAAAAAAAGATGTTGTATATATACCCAATGGAATATTACTCAGTCATAATAAAGAACAAAATAATGCCATTTGCAGCAACATGGATGGAACTAGAGACTCATACTAAGTGAAGTAAATTAGAAAGAGAAAGACAAATACCACATGATATCACATATATGGAATTTAATATATGGTACAAATGAACCTTTGCACAGAAAAGAAACTCATGGACTTGGAAGGCAGTCTTGCAGTTGCCAAGGCAGGGGGCAGGGGAGGGAGTGGGATGGACTGTAAATTTGGAGTTAGTAGATGTAAACTATTGCATTTGGAGTGGTTAAGCAATGAGATCCTGCTGTATAGCATTGGGAACTACATCTAGTGATTTGTGATGGAGCATGATGGAAGATAATGTGACAAAAAGAAGGTATATATGTATGTATGACTGGGTCACTTTGTTGTACAGTAGAAAATTGACAGAACACTCTAAACTAGTTATAATGGAAAAAATAATCATTTTTTAAAAAGAGAAAGACAAATACCATATTATATCACTTATATCTCGAACCTAATACATGGCACAAATGAACCTATCTATAGAAAAGAAACAAACTCATGGACATGGAGAACAGATTGCCAAGGGGGATGGGGAGGGAGTGGGATAGACTGGGAGTTTGGGGTTAGTAGATGCAAACTATTGCATTTGGAGTCAATAAGCAATGAGGTCCTGCTATATAGCACAGGGAACTATGTCTAACCACTTGTGATGGAACCTGATGGAGGATAATGTGAGAAAAAGAATGTATATATTTGTATAATTGGGTCACTTTGCTGTACAGCAGAAATTGTCAGAACATTGTAAATCAACTCTAATAAAAAAAATAACTTAAAGCCCATCATATGTGCTGAGAGGAGTCTGGTGCTCTCCCTTTTGTTTCCAGGGCTTCCTGGAAGAAAGAACCAAGGATTACTGTTCATTTCTCTTGCAATCTTTGTATCTAGTGTCTGCTTTCTGATTGATTCTCCATTTTTGTTCACCAATTCACTTCTTATGGCTACTGTCTATTACTAACTCTTTTAGGGTTCAAAGGATAAAGTTAGCCCAGGTAATTTAAAGTTGAAATTGAAAGTTAAACATCCTTATTTCTGTAAGTTTATCTTACCTGTCCATCTGTCATCTGGCTGACCTGTCCATCTGTCATCTGGCTGAACCTGTTTCTTCTTGATTATCCTAAAAGCCTCTTTTTCATGTTTCCTCTCCTCCAAGGATCCTTTGGGATCCTCATTCCCTCTTTTCTAGGTTATAACAATAATGCAGAGATCTGTGTTATCTAATTATTAAGGACAGACCAGCTTGATTTTGGCCTCAATCCTCTCTTATAGGCTAGCCTAAGGAGTTTTATCTTCCACAATCAAAAAGGACCCTCAAGATATTTTTCTAAGATAATAATAATATCTAACATACATTAGGCATTTTACTACTTGCCAGGCACTAATCCAAATGCTATGTGTAAGGAGTGTCTCAATTGCTCTTCAGAATAATGCTATGAGGTAGGTACTATTATCATCCCCACTTTATTGATGAGTAAACCTAAACACAGAGAGATTAAGTAATTGTAACATTTTTTTTTCCTCAAGAAGAATGTTTCTATTTTTCTAGAGCAACCACCAACCCTGCAACTAACTTTCTTCTTGTTAGGCAGTGGTATTGTTAACTGAGCAGTCAGATAGCATTAAAGTGACTATTTACTTAATCTGTATGATCATTGCTTACACTAGGTATACTTCCTCAAATCTAGTACTGCAAACATTTATGTCCCGCATGTGAACATTATGTGCATTTTTTTTTTTTGCAAAATTTTTCCTCTTTAGCCAGAATATGCTTGAGAAGCTTAGAAGATGCGGATCAAAAGTAGCAATCTCATCTCACTCACTGCATGTTTTTGAAGGTAGAGGGGAACCAGTAAGTGAGGAGACATGAGATGACCTCTAGACTGGTCACTAATAAGAGCCATACACATGGTGTCCTGAGAAGAGGTTATCTTTGCACGATGCTTCTGTTATTTGGGACATGCATAGTCAAATTGCCTGCCTTAACTGCAAGGTCTGCTTGCACTGGAGTGGCCTCTTTGAGCTGCCCTTCCTGGCTTGTGTGTATAAGCCTTACCTCTGCTTGTATCAGAGCCTGTTCTTTGACAGTAACGATGCCTTCCTATCTTTCTAATAATAACAGGCCATCAAGGGCAGTGGCACCTTTCTGACTGCAATTCCTCCATCTTTGCACTGATTTGCACAGTCAATATACCTGGCCCTTTGGACCTTAATCTCTTCATTTGTAAAGTGAGTGGTCTATCCTAGATTACCATCAAGATTTCTTCCAGCTTTAAAGGATTTGTGAACTATGACAGTTCTTATAAACAAATACATTTTTAAATATATTATTTTTTACTCACCAGTAATACTCATTATAGATATTTTTTATTTTATGTAGTGTTTAAAAATAAGAATAAGTAGGAAAGAGTATCAACTAAAATATAACTCAGGTGTATTTGTTTAGAATCTGAATAAGATATATACCTTTATTTTTAAGCTCTCATAAATGATGGCTATGAGAATCTTGCTTGTTTTCTACATCGAGGAATACTCTATGCAGATCTCAAACTTTGGTTGCTAGCAATTTGTGACTTTGAAGCTGTTATTTCTCTAGAAAGGTACATTTTCCTTTTCATTCTTACTGATTTCACTTTTGTTTATAATTAAGAAAATACCAAAATGAAAGAAAAAGCTTTCTCTCCTCATCATTGCAAAAATGAGACAATGATAAAATCATCCTAGAATTAGAATATGACCTCTGAAAATAAGATTACTTGGAAAATAAGAATTGTTCTCACCATACGTGTGCCTCAGATGCTTTTGTAAGTTTTAGAAACCGAATGGATTTGATAGGAATTTAAATCTATGGATAACAAAATCAATAAGTAAAATTGATAAACTAAAAGTAAAACAAAGAGTAAGTAGTTAATAAGAGTTTGGGGATGCCCAGGTTAGAATTTTTTTGAAGTTAAGTTCATGAAAAACTGTCATCAAGTTTTGAAATAATGGCAAAAATTCTGCTTGACATATTATTGCTATGAACAATATATGACTTTGGGGGAGGGAGGGATCCTCTATTTAGAACTTCTAACTACTTTTTGTTTAGTAAAGCAAAAGAAAAAAAGTAAATGCCATTAGAACATAGGTTCAGGAAGAAACAGACTGAAAGTTTTATGTACTAGTTAGAAATTCAGGCTGTAAAAAATAGGATTTAAGTAATTTCTCTTCTTTCCAAAGGAGCATTCATTAAAATGGAAAGTGTCAGAAAGAGTAGCAAATTGTGCCAATTCTGTGCCATTTGGCAGACTGCTTTGCTTAGCTTATTTAAGGTAAACTTTGATCGTGACTCAGGAGAGCCATGGAGCATGGCTCCAAAATGGCCACAGTGGTTTTCTTTTGGATATATTCAAGTCAGGAAGAGAAAGAAATGAGTTTCAGTTGCAGAAAGCCAGAAAGTGGGCAGTAGGCAAAAATTCAGGGCTTCTATGATTTCAGGCTATAGGATGTGTAGTTTTCTCATTTTGAAAGAGGCATGGAACAAATCATTTCTAAGGACATTTCTGCATTGAAAATTGTTTGATTCTAAGAGAGCAAAACATTTATTTGATACAGAAAAGCATCTGGGTTAACACCTCTATGGAGAGAATTTTTAACCCTAAGCCATGAGAATACTGCAGTTTCTCACTATTGCTCACCCTTACTCATGGTGAATATAATGCATCCTGAGGCCAAGACTTCTAAGTTGGAGAAAACTAAGATTCTATGCAAGATAAGTTAAGTCAAGGAAAAGTGAAATATTCCTAAGAGTCTAAGAGACTTCAGGAAGCCTTCCCAGCACAGGACTCCACAAATGTTTATTCCTTATGAAGAATTTTATATAGGTTTTCATAATTTTTAATACAAAGTAGTTTAATTTACTTTGCTTTAGTAAAACATTGAGGAAAAAAACCCTGGTATAAATTGATGTACATATTTCATTAGGTTCAATTATAATTGGAGAACATTTGGAATAATTAAAATGTCTAAGAAGATTTTGCTTTCTCATTTTTTTTTTAGAACTGTTACTTTGCCTTATATAAATATTGGCCTCATATATCTGCTACACCTGGATAACTACATTAAAGCTATATGGTATTTTTCTGAAGCTATTAGACATGACCCTTCATATATTCAAGGCTATATTTGTCGAGCAGAAGCCTATCATAAGGTATTTAAGGTTTGAGAACCTTGATTTTTAAAAAGAGTTTTAATTTTTCTGAATATTTGATATAATTTAAAATACATCAGTGTATTCTTTTTCTGCTGATTCCAAAACCCATTGCATTTATAAGCATTTCATATTAGGTATAGTTAGCTGTAATTATCCACTTAGAAAGCCTCTCCTGATGAGGTGTAAATTTTTGTCTTTCATTTAAAAAAAAAAATAATGCCTGTTTTTTTTCTTATTACAAAAGCAATATATACTTATCACGTGTAATATATATATGCAAATAATAAATTTAAAACCATTCATAATTTCATTCTCTACTAACATTAAAATTTTTTTATTAAAGTATAGTTAATTTACAATTTTATGCCACTACTGTTAACACTTTAGAGTCCATCAGTTTGTGTGTGTGTGTGTATCTTTGTGTGTATGAGTGTGAGTGGACAAGTTAGTTTTGTGCATAGAATGGGATCCAAATCAACACACTTTCCTTTAAATTTTGTTTAAATTTTATAAGTCATTTAAAATTTTAGAGGGGAATATAACCTTAGTGTAAAATTCAAACGATACTGTAAATAGTAAAAGTTCTCCCTGACTTCAACCAAGACTGACATCCAGAGATAAACACTGCTAGCTGTTGTGTATGCCTTTTAAAACAGTCATCCCTTTTCACTACTCTCCCACTAGCTACCCAGTCCACGATACTGTCATTTCTTACCAGGATTATTTCACTAGCCACCTGGTCTTCTTGCTTCTGTTCTTTATTCCTTTTTTCATGGGTTTTTGAAACAGCAGCCAAAGTGATCCTGTTAAAACATAAATCAGATTATTTCACTTCTTGCCCTGAACCCTTCAATAGCTTCTCTTTGTGCTCAGAATAACAGCCAAATCCTGCAAAAGCCCAAGGAATGTAAGAGCTCCTGTAAACTGGCTCTTCATTATCTTTCTGCCCTCATTTCCTTCAAGTCCTCTTGTCACATTGGTGTCAGACAGGGTAGCCTGTTATGCTGTGGATAAATGACAATAACAAACAAAACTTTAAATCACCATCTCAAAATAGCAAAGGCTTACTTCTTACTCATACTTCCTATCCTTTAGGCATTTGTTGGAGGATCTGTTCTCATTGTCTACATCTTGGGACCCAGTGGGGCTACAGTCCCATTGACAGTCCTTTTTTAAAAAAATTTTACAATTTTTATTTTTCCCATTACAGCTGTTTTACAGTGTTCTGCCAATTTTCTACTTTACCACAAGGTGACCCAGTCATACATACACATAAACATTCTTTTTTCTCATATCATGATGCACAATAATAAGTGAGTAGATATAGTTCCCAGTGCTATACAGCAGGATCTCATTGCTTATCCATTCCAAAGGCAATAGTCTGCATCTATTAACCCCGAATTCCCAATCCATCCCTCCCCTTCCCCCTTGGCAACCCACAAGTCAGTTCTCCAAGTCCATGATTTTCTTTTCTGTGGAAAGGTTCATTTTTGCCTTACATTAGTTTCCAGATATGTGATGTCATATGGTATTTGTCTTTCTCTCTCTGATTGACTTCACTCGTATGAGAGTCTCTAGTTCCATCCATGTTGCTGCAAATGGCATTACTTTGTTCTTTTTTATGGCTGAGTAGTATTCCATTGTGTATATATACCACCTCTTCTTAATCCATTCATCTGCTGATGGACATTTAGGTTGTTTCCATGCCTTGGCTGTTGTGAATAGTGCTGCAGTGAACATGCGGGTGCATGTGTCTTTTTCAAGGAAAGTTTTTTCCAGATACATGCCCAAGAGTGGGATTGCTGGGTCATATGTTAGTTCTACATTTAGTTTTCTAAGATACCTCCATACTGTTTTCCATAGTGGTTGTACCAACTTACATTCCCACCAACAGTGCAGGAGGGTTCCCTTTTCTCCACACACTCTCTAGCTTTTGTTATTTGTAGACTTACTAATGATGGCCATTCTGACTGGTGCGAGGTGGTACCTCATTGTAGTTTTGATTTGCATTTTTCTAATAATCAGTGATGTTGAGCATTTTTTCATGTGCTTGTTGGCCATCTGTCTATCTTCTTTGGAGAAATGTCTATTAAGGTCTTTTGCTCATCTTCCATTGGGTGGTTGGCTTTTTTGCTGTTGAGTTGTAGAAGTTGTTTGCATATATTTTAGAGATTGAGACCTTGTCATTTGCATCATTTGAAACTATTTTCTCCCATTCCACATGTTGTCTTTTTGATTTTTTTTTATGGTTTCCTTTTCAGTGCAAAAGCTTTTCAGTTTGACTAGGTCCCATTCGTTTATTTTGCTTTTATTTCTGTTGCTTTGGGAGACTGATCTAGGAAAACATTTGTGAGGTTGATATTAGAGAATGTTTTGCCTATGTTCTCTTCTAGGAGTTTGATGGTGTCTTATGTTTAAGTCTTTAAGCCATTTTGAGTTTATTTTTGTGCATGGTATGAGGGTGTGTTCTGGTTTCACTGATTTGCATGCAGCTGTCCAGTTTTCCCAGCACCACTTGCTGAAAGGACTGTCTTTTTCGAGTTTTATATTCTTGCTTCCTTTGTCAAAGATTAATTGACCATACTGCCTTCATGTTTTTTCATTTGGTTTTCTGTCTGCTGTCCTGATTGGGTGATTTCCATTATTCTATCTTCCAAGTCACTAATTCGTTCCTCTGCATATTTATTCTGCTCTTTAGTGCCTTTAGCTCAGTTTGTGTCTCTGCACATGAATTTCTAATTTTTCTGTGTTCCTCCTTATATTTCCTCGTTCTTTTCTAAAGGAATGTGCATTACTGTTTTTATTTGCTGTTAATTTCTTGATATTCAGCCTTAATTCCTTCGTATTTTCACCATCTATCTCCCTTTTGGACTCAACGTCTGTCAGACTGTAGAGGTCTGATTCATTATTTGCTGCTTCAGGTGAATTTTCCTGTTCCTTTAACTGGGAATGGTTTCTGAGCTTCTACATCTTGATTATGTTTTTCTTTTTCTGTGAGTTTAGGGAAACCAAACTGTAGTCTTGGAGGGCTACTTCTATGCAAGAACACCCCTTTGTATTTTGTGCAGGTTTACTATTTATTTCTGGTGTGGGAGTTTGAGTATTTGCTGTTTCTTTCTTTGGTGTGAGCAGGCTGTTATCCTTAGGGTGCTGAGTGTGCTTCCAAGGAGAAGGAGGCCATGGGTAAGGCTAGGAATCAGTGCCTGGTTGCTGAGCTCTTAACAGCAGCAAGGACCTGCAGGAAGGTGGCACAAGCTATTCCTATTGCAGGGCCCTGGGAAGCAGTAATGAGCCTAGGCAGATTGACAAGGTGCCCAGAGCATTTAGCAGTGTCAGTAGCAGGATGTGTGAGTTCCCAGGGGAGTGAGAGCAATAACAGGTCATGTTCAATTGCAATGCCCTCCTCTGAGGTGATAAGAGCTGCAAGTGATGCCTGTTTAGGGACCCCTAGTGGTAGTGGGCCATGCCCACCTCTGGAGTCAGTGAAAACTGTGGTGGTTTGCCCCCACCACCTGCAGACTATGCAAGAAGCACTCTGTCTCATTTATCCCATACAGGAGGTGTTGCACCAGCTGCTTCTAGTTGTAGGATCTTGGGAAATGACAGAGTTTAAGCAAATGGACACTGCCCAGAGCATTCAGCAGCGGCAGCAGCCGGGCTGGTGTGCTCCCAGGGTTTGAGAGCAACACCAGGTGGTATTCGGTCACAGTGCCCTCTTCTCTGGTGCCCTTGAGGTGATTAGGGCTGCAAGTAGTGCCTGTTTGTGGACCCCTAGTGGTGGCGGGCCACGCCCACTTCTGGAGTCAGAAATAACTGCAGTCCACCTATAGACCATGCAAGAAGCACCTCATCCTGCTTAGCCCCCACAAGAGGTGCTGCACCAGCTGCTCCTCATTGTAGGTTCCTGGGAAGCGGCAGTGATCAAGCATGTGGGCACTTTCCAGAGCATTTGGCAGTGACAACAGCAGGGCAGGTATGCTCCCAGAGGAGTGAGAACAATAATGTGTGGTGCTTGGTTGCAGTGCCCTCTTTTTTTTTGCTGATCTCTGAGGTGACTGGTTTGCAGGTGGAGCCTGCTCACAGGCCCCCAGTGGTGGCAGGTCATGCCTCTCTCTGGTCTCCAAGATGACCACTGCTGTCAGTCCCTGCTGGCTATATATCATGCAAGAGGCACCACATCACACTTAGCCCCCCACTTCCCTTAGCCTACACAGGAGGTGCCTGGCCACCCGCAGCCTGCAAAAGAAGCGCCCAGTCTCCAGTAGCCCGAGCATGTGGCTTCTTGCCTTAGTCTGCACCAGAGGCACCCTGTCCTCTGAGAGCCTGTGCTTGTGCTCACAGAGATTCCTATGGCGGTCTGCTGCTCCTCCTCTTGCCCTCCCCAACAATGGTGCCTTGCCCCTCCTGTGGGCCTAGACCTCCTCCTGGGTTCCCTCTGCTGTGGCATCCTACTCCCCAGACCGTAGCACACCACTTCCCTGCCTGTGGCACAGAGCTCTTTAGCCCCTTAGGGTGTCCCCACACAGCAAACCCTAGTCCTCTCCTTGGAACTGAGCTCTGGAGCCTACATCTCAGCACCCAGCCCCGACCTGAGCATCTCAGGCCCTGGTGTCCAGGGTGGTGGCTCAGATGATCTGTGCCACTCTCTTTCCTTTGCTATCCTCAGTCCAGCTGCTGTGCTTTTCTCGGTGACTTTTAGGTCCCTCTGTCTCTCCATCAGTCAGGTGACTTCCCAGAGTGTGGGTTCCTTTCCTCTTTCACAGCTCCCTCTCAGGAGGGCTAGTCCTGTCCTGATTCCTTTTCTCTCTCTCTCTCTCTTTCTTTCTCCCTTTTGTTCTACCCAGTTATGTCAAGGGTTTCTTGCCCATTTTGGAGATTTAAGTTCTTTTGCCAGCATTCAGTAGATGTTCTGTGCGAGTCATTTTAACATAGATGTGTTTTTTCGATGTGTTTGTGGGAGAAGGTGAGTCTTACTCACCTTACTCCTCTGCCATCTTGATCTGCATCCCCATTTAAAGTCCTTATGTGATGGAGGCAGAAGACCTCGGGCCATTTTGGTATTGTCCCCAGGGAAAGTTTGCTCTTGTTTCCTGTTGGGAAGGGTATGTGGCCCTTTTGCTTAATTCCCTGTCGATGGAGTGAGGGAAATTGGAATTTCCTCTGAGCATATTTAGAAACCAGAGCACTAGCATAATATCAAGGTGTGAGGACATATAGTCAAAAAAAACCTCAATTGTTCTGAGGGGGCAAAGATCTCTACACAGTAATGGTGAGTGAATTATATAGTATTCACTCTGTAGCGTATTTATATAATCAATAAAAAGAATAATTAGAACTACACCAGGAGTTCCCGTCATGGCGCAGTGGTTAATGAATCTGACTAGGAACCATGAGGTTGCGGGTTTGGTCCCGGGCCTTGCTCAGTGGGTTGACGGTCCGGCGTTGCCGTGAGCTGTGGTGCAGGTTGCAGACGCGGCTCTGGCGTAGGCCGGTGGCCACGACTCCGATTAGACCCCTAGCCTGGGAACCTCCATATGCCGCGGGAGCAGCCCCAGAAAAGGCAAAAAGGCAATAAATAAATAAATAAAGAACTATACCAAAATCAGGAGTTCCCATTGTGGCTCAGTGAGTTAAAGATCTGACATAGTCTCTGTGAGGATGTAAGTTGGTGCGAGTTACACTGGGCCTGGATCAGTGAGTTAAGGATCCAGCGTTACCATTAGTTGCAGTGTAGGTCACAGATGTGGCTCAGATCCAGCGGTACTATGGCTTTGGTATAGGTTGGCAGCTACTGCTCTTATTTGACCCCTAGCCCGGGAATTTCTCTATGCCATGGGTGTGGCCATAAAAGGAAAAAAAAAAAAAAAAAAGAGAACTATATCAGCTGATTTGGAGGGATTTCCAGGAGATATACTTGAGTTAAAAAAAAAAATCAGGGAGTTCCCGTCGTGGCGCAGTGGTTAACGAATCCAACTAGGAACCATGAGGTTGCGGGTTCGGTCCCTGCCCTTGCTCAGTGGGTTAACGATCCGGCGTTGCCGTGAGCTGTGGTGTAGGTTGCAGACGCGGCTCGGATCCCGCGTTGCTGTGGCTCTGGCGTAGGCCAGTGGCTACAGCTCCGATTCAACCCCTAGCCTGGGAACCTCCATATGCCGCAGGAGCGGCCCAAGAAATAGCAACAACAACAACAACAACAACAAAAGACAAAAAGACAAAAGACAAAAAAAAAAAAAATCAGATTTAGAAGAGTATAATGTGTGTACAGTATGATCCCCATTAGATAAAGGAGTGACAAACCAAACCCTATGTATGTATATTGATGAATACATGTGCCTGCAGTGTTGGTTCAGCCTCCAGGGTAAATCTGATATAAGGCTGCCTAGAGAGGTCCAATCCCAGGAAAGGTTGTGAAGACCACAGAGTCTCCATCATTCCCAACCAAGGTTTTCTCAAGGTGTAGATTTGGATAATTGGAACCAGGTGGCACAATGCAGACATATGATGAGGTAGTTTATTAATTATATCAACTTGATCAGAATCAATGTGAGAAGCAGCAGGGTTGAAGTTCCACAGTAATTCTTAAATTTATTTGAACATCTCAAACTCCTTCCTTCTTCTTCTTTTTTTTTTTCTTTCTGTCTTTTTTTTCTTTTTAGGGCCGCACCTGTGGCATATGGACGTTCCCAGGCTAGGGGTCTAATTGGAGCTGTAGCAGCAGGCCTATGCCACAGCCGCAGCAACTTGGGATCCGAGCTGTGTTTGTGACTACACTACAGCTCATGGCAATGTCAGAACCTTAACCCTCTGAGGGAGGCCAAGGATCAAACTCACAACCTCATGGTTTCTAGTCAGATTCGTTAACCACTGAGCCATGACGGGAACTCAGTCAAACCTTCCTTTTGAATTCCCTCTTTTGACTTAACCCACTATTTCCTCCAAACACTTTGTATCATTTTAAACAGGTGTTGTCTACTTTTGCACACAAATAAATTTTGATCACCATTCAGTGGTCACCATATTAAGAAGAGTTATTTGTTCCCAGCTTCGTTTTTCTGGGATCTGTATAGTTCCCCTTTTGTAATATTCCCAATGTTTGTACGTATTTGTGCAGATCCAGCTTATGCTTCTATAACCAGTGTTAAGGACAGAATCAATGTTTACTTTTCATTGTATGTTGATTTTAAACAACTTTTTTCATCATTCTTGTATTTTGTTTTACTCATTCATTTTACTCAATAAGTGCAAACTTGTTTTTCTTCCCTTACTTTTAATAAAAAGTGTTATTTTTTATTTTACCTTAACGTTGCATGCTGGTTTATTAGGATGAGTAAAATCTGATATAAAAGGTGTTATGGTTGAGGGAGAAAAACTGAAAATCTAAACAAAAAGGGAAAACAAACTAGAATGTATGATATAATTTTTTTTTAAACTACAGATATGTGGGTCTGGATAATCATTCTTTAAACTTACAAGATAATTTAAGAAAAACCAAAAGACTTGGCTTCATGATTTTTTTTAGCTTCTCTGTATCCAACTTGCTTTGAGGATTCTTTAGAAAAACATGTGTTTTAGGAGAGATTCCTGCAAAATTTCTGTATTGATAGGTGGGAGGGGATGAATATCAGAAAGGAAGCAATCAGTATTATGAGCTAAGTTTCTGTTTATTACTCAACAGATGCATAAATTGAAAAAGGCAGTAAGAGAATTGTCTCATGCTATCCACCTTCAGCCAGATGGAATCCAACTGTATATCCTAAGGTATGAGCATGGACATAGAACTCTTGGGATAACTTAGCATTTGAACTAGCTGTTGGAATCCTTAGATCTTTCTTGATTCTTGCCGCCTCCTTTTATATTTAATCTCCCAGAAGTGGCTATCTCCCAGCCAGCAAGTCAGATGTAGTTATTGTTTTTGTTTACATTTAAGATAACTTATAGCCTAAGATAACCAGATCTCTCCCTTTATACCATCATTGCATCAAAACACAACTGTCTAATGTTTAAGTACTTTGAAGCCTCTCTAAGATTACTGGTTAAATAGTTATCACAGATCTCATGAAAATAAGGTAACATATTTTGGTTGTATCCACAGAGGTACAAGGTATAAGCCTCAAATAATTCACTGAAAAAAAAAAACCACGACGCATTAAATTGTATTTCAAAAGCAGTAGAGCTTGCCATGAAGAGACCTATTGCAAATTATGAGTTACTACTACCAAAAATTTGTTGCAGTTACTAACATGTGAAATGGATTTACAGATGTGGGAAAATGGATTGGAACAGTGCTTTCTTAGAAGTTCTTGAACTTCTTGCAACTCTTGAACCTCATTTTAACCATTTATGTAAACATTTCTCCTCTTTTTTCTCCCTTGAACTGTTTATATTTTTAAATTTCTCAGCAATATAGTAGAATGTTTTAAATATTGATAAGTACAAAAGTTTTTTTTTTTGCAGTTTAACATTTCCTAAACTAATTGTTTCTTCTCATATCTCCATGCTAATTGGCCTATTTAAACTTACAAAAAATGTTTATAATTTTCAAATTTCTTCTATCATATGTATATATGCATGAATAAATATTGGAATTTAACATTTTAAGTGAATGTAAAAACTTTATTTTAGAAAAGTTACTTTTAACTAAAATTTTCTTCCAGAGGACAGTATCTTCTTAGGATGAAACGTTATGATCTTGCAAAGTTCACTATTTATCAAGTAGCAGAAATGAACAAAGGTAAATATAATTAATGCAAAATTATTGTCTATATTTAAAAAGAAATACTTCTTTAAATTTTGCTGTTTTTTTTTTTCTTTTTCTTTTTTTCTTTTCGCCTTTTCTAGGGCTGCTCCCGCGGCATATGGAGGTTCCCAGGCTAGGGGTCGAATCGGAGCTGTAGCCACTGGCCTACGCCAGAGCCACAGCAATGCGGGATCTGAGCCACATCTGCGACCTACACCACAGCTCATGGCAACGCTGGATCCTTTAACCCACTGAGCAAGGCCAGGGACCAAACCCGCAACCTCATGGTTCCTAGTCGGATTCGTTAACCACTGCGCCACGACGGAAACTCCCTTCTTTAAATTTTGTATACTATTTGCAATAGCTAAGTATAGACAGGGTAAAGGATTCACTTGAAAGTCAAAGTTAGATTTGAAACTTTAAAATTTTAGTTTCACTTGTACATAACCAGTTTGCAAAATGCTTCATAACCTAATGAATTTTGTGAGGAGATTATTGTAGGAAATACCAGGGTTACAGGATATTTTTTTGTTTGTAACTGGAATGTCTTATTGTTTGTTGACAGTAAGTAGATTTTAGTATATCATATTGATTCATTAATTCATATTGTAAAAACAGATTATTGAATTGCTTGACATCCTTAAATTAATTATATTCTAAATCTTAGGAGTTTCCACTGTGGCACAGTGGGTTAATCTGACTGCAGTGGCTTGGGTTGCTGCAGAGTTGTGGGTTTGATCCTCGGTCTGGCATAGTGGGTTAAAGAATCCTATGTTGCTGCAGCTGCAGTGTAGGTTGCAGCTGTGTCTTGGATTCAGTCCCTGGCCCAGGAACATCCATATATCCATATGTCATGGGTGTGGCCATTAAAAAAATCTTAAATACTTGGCAAGTTTATTGATAAACTTTTCTCTCCTTTTAGGTCTCATTGAGTTGAGTCCTACACAGCAAGCACTCATTTATTCATTTTGTGAAAACCATGATAAAGCTATTCAGGTCTTAGAAGGCGTCATTATGAATAAGCCTGAGGTCACCATGTATGCTTTGTTAGCAAAAACTCAAATGAAGGCCAAGAGAAACAAGGTGAACAGTCTTGAGTAATATTTATTAAACCTATTAATGGAATTTCGATATTGTGCTTAGAATTACTGCTTACTTTTTTTAATGAAATTATGCAATTTATTTATTGATTCTTCTGTTAATTAACATTTGGGTTGTTTCCTTTTATTTTTATTCCTCTTAAGAGTAAGGCTGCTGTAAATATTCATTTTCATGTCTTCTGTTAACATTGCTGGTAAGTAGAGAATGTAAATGTTTAACTTTCAGGAAAATGGCATATTGTTCCATAGGTTTGTACCAATTTATTCTTCCACCTGTAGTGTATAAATGCTCCTGTTGATCTCTATTCTCTATGACAGCTGGTGTGGTCAACTTTATTTTTGTCAATTTGGTGGGTAAAAACTAATGTCTCATTGTGGCCTTAATTCACATTTCTCAGTTTGAACAAAGGTTGAGTGTCTTTTTATATGTTTATAGCCACTCATATTTCTTCTTCTATCAGTTTCCTGTATACATTTTGTCTTAATTTTTTGCATTGAAAAAAAATAAGTTCTGTGTATTAGTCCTTGATTGTTTAAATGTATGCCATGCCTCCTCTTGCAATTTGTGGCTGGTTTTAAAATTTTCTTTATGATGTCCTTTGATGAAAAGAGGTTCTTAATTTTAATGTAGTTGAATATATCTATTTCTTGTTTTGTTGTCACAGCTCTCAAAAAATTCCTGTTTAAAAAATCCCTTTCCACACCTAAGTCATAAAGATATTTTCCCATATTTTCTTTCATTAAGTTTAAAAGTTTTGGAAGTTCCCATTGTGGCTCAGCAGGTTAAGATCCCGACATAGTGTCTGTGAGGATGTGGATTCAATTCCTGGCCTCACTCAGTGGGTTAAGTATCCAGCATTGCCACAAGCTGTGGAGTAGGTTGCAAATGCAGCTGGGATCTTGTGTTGCCATGGCTGTGGTGTAAGCCTGAAGCTGTGTCTCTGATTCAACCCCTAAGCTAGAAACTTCCATATGCTGCAGGTGTGGGAATAAAAAGAAAAAATAAAAAGTTTAAAAGTTTTGCTTGTTTTATTTAAGAACTTGCTCTACCTCAAGTTGATTTTTTTTTTTTTTTGAGTGTGAGATAGTGACAAAATTTCAGTTTTCCTCATGTGGATACTAAAATATTCCAGTATCATTTATTAAAATGTTCTCCTAACACAGAAATCTGAAGGGGTCCATCTGTCCTATTGCAGCTTTTCATGTATGTGTGGATCTGACTTGGTGCTCTCCATTCTGTTCCTTTGGTCAGTTTTTCTACTCCTGGCCTAGTAGTACAATGTCTTAACTGCTATAGCTTTATTGTAATTCTTGATGTCTGGAAGAGTAAGTCTCCAACACAATATTCTTCTCCAGAAAATTCCTGGTTATTCTTAGGCCTTTACATTTCCATGTACCGTTTAAATTCAGATGTCAAGAGTCATTAAAAACCCTGCTGGAATTTTGACTGAATTGTATGGGATCTCTAGATTATTTTAGGGAGAACTGACACCCTTATGATATAGAATTCCTTTCTTGGAATACTCCTATGTTTACTTTAACCCCCTTGCCTCCCTACATTGCTCTGCTAAAAACCTGAGGTCGCTTCTCATTTCCCTGTTTTACCCAATACAATGCAGTCATGTTCTCCTTTCTAAATATCTCTCAAATCCACTTCCTTTCTCTATTTCTTTGGTCATCATCCTAGTCCAGGATTTTAATTTTGCTTGAGTTATGTAACCGTGTTGCACTCTCCCAAGCCTTTATGCACACGGCCACCACAGTACTGTGCTCAGAATGTAGATACTAGCCTTACCTACAAGCCCTACCAGAGCTTCCTGAGGAAACGTTTTAGAGAAGTGAAGGAAAGAACAGTGGGACATCAGCTAGAGGAGGAATCAGGAGAAGGTGGAGATATGTTCATCTTAACTTAATTGTGGCCGAAGAGGTTATGGATTCAAGGAGACAGTGAAGGGGCAGAGATCCAGAACATGATGGAAATAACAGGTTTCCCAGGTGAAGCAGGTTGGGGGTCAAGGTACCCGCTTGTGGAGTTAGCCGTGAAAAGGAGAAGAAAGGAAACCATTCCAAGACAGGAAAGAATAAGATGGATATGAAAAAGATACAGAGACTTTGCAGCCAAATGCTCTGCCACTGAGCTATATCCCCAAGATATATAGAGACTTCTTAAAGTCAAAAAGAGGGAAGTCTTGAGAAGGTGATTTTTTTTTTTCTATGGCAAGGTGAGTGAGGATGGGATGCTGCATGCTGAGGTGGGCTGTAAACCTATGGGCACAAAGGACATGGCACATCCAAGTTAAACCTCATTGTTTCTTTAGCAATTTACAGTAGTTAGCAGAAATGGGCTGAAGAGTCATAAGTATCTATATTTCTATATAGATAAATACATTGAGTAACTATCAAAAGGTATTTCTAGCTGGAAAATTGAAGTTTTTCCTTAATGAGATTCAACCATTTATTTTTTTTACTTTTTATTTTTATATTAGTCTTTTTGCCATTTCTTGGGCCGCTCCCGCGGCATATGGAGGTTCCCAGGCTAGAGGTCCAATCGGAGCTGTAGTCGCCAGCCTACGCCAGAGCCACAGCAATGCGGGATCCAAGCCGTGTCTGTGACCTACACCACAGCTCACGGCAATGCCAGATCCTTAACCTACTGAGCAAGGCCAGGGATCAAACCCGCAACCTCATGGTTCCTAGTCAGATTCGCTAACCACTGAGCCACAATGGGAACTCCGAGATGCAACCATTTTGACGCGTTAGTTTAAATGGGTGATTTCTGATGTTAGTTTACTTTCTGGTCCTCTTCCTGTGGTGCGCCTCCAAGGTCTGTGTCTGCACCAGGTCTCGTGTCCTCGTGCGCTCAAGATTCTTTTTACCACTTAAGGCTGTCATGTTACATGAATATTAAAAAGAAACATTCCGTCCCTCTCTCCCTTTCTTTTTGAAATCATTATAGGAAGCCATGAAAATGTTTAAAAAGGCGTTGGACATCTTTTCTCACTCTGACAAAGGAGCAGATGCTGTGGCTGTTTCAGCAGACTGTCTGTACCACTTGGGTCTTTGTTACATGGAGGAAGGCAGCTTACAAATGGTATTTTGTGTAATTTAGGAACATAGGTTATTTATGACTTTGGAAATTTTTCCCATGCATTCAGTTCCATTTCTGAAAGCTACCTAAGCAGTGAGTGACTAGACCAGAGCTTCTTATAAAACTTGGCTTACTGTCATCAGTCTACACCCTGCAAAACCTACTGCATTGCTTTGTTTGTGCAACACATTTTTATTCATATCTGTCTGTCTACATTATTCTAAAGACTATGTGTTTTCCACCAAAACAATAAATTTAACTGTAAGAAGTTATTATAGCATAATAATTTCATCAATTTACTTATTAAATTGTTAAGTACTTTCAATTGAGTGCTTCAGCGTAATGTAGAATAAATGGCAAATGGTTAAGGACACTGTTTGATTTCCCTTATTGGCAACTGAACAATTCAAACCAGAATGAAACTGGCTGTTAAGATGGCAAGATTCATTGAAAATGAGTTGATTCAATTATTATGTATTTACCCAGTATTTAGCTGTTTTACACAATTCTCCATTTCAAAATTGTCAATGAGGAGTTCCCCTTGTGGCACAGCAGAAACGAACCTGACTAGTGTCCTGGCCTTGCTCAGTGGGTCAGGGATCCAACATTGCTGTGAGCTGTGGTATAGGTCACAGGCGCGGCTCAGATCCTTCATGGCTGTGGCTGTGGCTGTGGCCAGCAGCTGTAGCTCCGATTCGACCCCTAGCCTGGGATTTTCCATATACTGTGGTTGTGGCCCTAAAAAGCAAAACAAAAACAAAAAAAGTCAATGGTACGATAAATATGTAAAATATTTTATATTTTCTGATAGCTATTTTTTTAATATTCCACAACTACACACACATACATGCCTACACCATTCCAGTTCTTATGTTCATAGGGGTGGACAGTGTCTGAAACTTGCATATTTATTACCTTAGGAAAGTGTTGTACTTAATTGTTCCATTAAGAAATTACAATAAACCTGTTAAAATGGCAAATTTCTGTTCTATATGTTTTACCACAATAAAAACACTATTAAAAAGAAAAAAATACAATAAATATAAGATTAATTACAAATGTTTTTAATGTTTTTAGCCCTTTTGAACAAGCAGAGGAAACCTACCTTTGCTTCAAAATGTTGGAAAAAATCTTGGAGTTCTGTTGTTTCGAAATTTTATAACTATGTATCTGCTGGCCCATATGGAAAATAAATGTAATTTCTTCTTTGAAGAAGCTCAATATGGGGAATAATGATTAAAATTACATTTCCCAAAATATTGTAATTACATACATGGATTATGTAGACATTAGTCTGGGAATAAGGGAACCTGTAAATTATAATAATAGACTTGGCTTGTTCGTAAATATTTTTCTCTGCAAGGTTTACTGGAAGAAATTTATTTAGAATGACCAAAAAGTAGAATGAAAACTTTTCAACAATAGTTATATATTTTAATTTCTTAACATTTTAAATATCATCTCACTAAATGATTTGCTTTTTAACAATCTGCTCTTCTAGGCTTTTGATTCTTTTACAAAAGCTATAAAAGCAAATCCTGATTTTGCAGAAGGCTTTTATCAACGTGGGCTTTGTAAAGTAAAACTCCAAAAGGATAGCTCCATTCTGGATTTTAATCGTGCGATTAACCTTGATCCAAAACATTACCAGGTATTTAAGTGAATAATTTCACTGGTTAAATTTAGTAAAACTAAAACTAAACTATTTAAAACTTTTAAATCTTTCAATGTTATTGTTATTAGTTAGCAATAGTTACTTATACCTACTTTTCAGGTGTTTTAATACTCCATGTTTCTGTATTTCCCCTTGAACAAAAAATATGATTTCCAATAGGAATATTAAATAGGTTAAAAGTGCTTTGTGAATTGCGGTGTATATAAATTTTGTTAATATTTTAATTTACCTATTGATAATTACAATTTTATATTCTATATTATTAGTTTTATTTACTTTCTATTTTGCTATCATGTTGACTCCTGCCTTTTAAGAGACTGTAGAGAAAACACAAAATTCAATAAGTGAAGCTTGACTTGATCCTGATTTTTTTTTTTTTTTTTTTTTGCTTTTTAGGGCTGCACATGCTGCATATGGAAGTCCCTCGGCTAGGGGTCAAATCAGAGCTATAGGGGCCGGCCTACGCCACAGCCACAGCAATGCAGGATCTGAGCCGCATCTGCAACCTACACCACAGCTCACAGCAACTCTGAATCCTTAACCCACTGAGTGAGGCCAGGGATTGAACCTGTGTCCTAGTTGGGTTCGTTACCTGTTGAGTCACAATGGGAACTTCAATTGGATCCTGATTTTAAAAGCTTATGAAATTTGAACATGGACTAAATATTAGAGGACTTTAGGGAATTACCATTAATTTTCTTAGATATACAGTATTAGAGTGGTTGGGTAGGAGGGACTTTAGGGAATTGCCATTAATTTTCTTAGATATACAGTATTAGAGTGGTTGGGTAGGAGGGTGTCTTCCTCAGAGGAGATGCATATTGGAAGGCTCAGGGTGAAGTTTTATGATGCCTACAACTAAGTTTCAAATACTTCAGCAAAAAATAGATACAACAAATCTTGGAAAAATATTAATAATTATTGAATCTAAGTCATAGGCATATGGGTGTTCATTGTCCTATTCTTTCAATTATTCTGTGTGTTTGAAATTTTTTTAATGAAGGAGAATGAGGAAAAAGTCTACATCCTTGTACCATCTTAGGGTGGCATAGATTTGTTTAAATTAACAACTGTTTTGGTAAAATTAATGCTTTTACTAAAATATTTGTTCCTGCATTCCTCCTTTCTCTGAAAAGGCATATTTAAGTCGAGTAGCCTTCTATGGTTTGAAAGGTAGATACTCCAAAGGAATCTTGAATTGTAGTGAGGCCATCAAAATTTATCCTCAGAGTGTGCGTGCCTATATCTACAGAGGAGTTCTGAAATACTACAACAAGGTAAGGCAGTCTCCTCCCTTGCTCACTGATCTTTTAAAGTGGGTGGCTACTCCAATGCCAATTAGGGACTCACCTCCTTTTTTCTCTCTATGAGAGGAGAATTGCCAAGGGATGAAGGCAGAACCACATCAAAGGCATTAACTAACTCTCTGACAGTGTGTCAAAAGGGATTTCAATTCATCTTTCTTCATAAAATAGAGATATTTTTGACATTTACATTTTTAAATAGCATGGACTATATTTTTTTTATTAAGCAAGTAGTATTTATCTTAGAGAATTTGGGAAATACAGAGAGGAATAAAAGAAAAGATTGTCACTGCTTATCCCACCATCAGATGTTAATTCCTGAGAGCATTTTAGTCTTTTTTTCCTAATAATACATAACACATACTTTCCAAAATTGGGATTATGCTACTTATATAATTTGTGCAGTACCGGCTTCTTACATTTAATTTTTGAAGATATTATAATTATTATTTTTGGCCTCACCATGGCATGTGGAAGTTCCCAGGCCAGGCTTTGAAGCCACACCACAGCAATGACCCAGCTGCTGCAGTGACAATACGTAATCCTTAACCCCCTGTGCCACAAAGGAACTCCTGAAGATACCATTTTTAATTACAACATACTATTCCACAACAGTTTATTTTTAATCACTTTATAGTGGGTTTGGATTGTATGACATTTTTTACTTTTTTTTTTTTTTGCCTCGCTTTTGGCATGTGAAAGTTCTCAGGCCAGGGATCAAACCTTCACCATAGCAGAGACAACGCCAGATCCTCAACCTGCTAGGCCACTAAGGAGCTCTGAAATTTTTTCTGTCTTACTACTTTAAATAATACAGTTATATGCTGACAACAAATCATTGCTTAAGTTTATGACTGGTTCCTAAATGGAAATTAATGTGTTGAAGGGTGTGAGCAGCACCACTGATGTCTGACAGTTCATGGACTACTTTTTCCTCTCCCCGTGTTTCTTTTCTGACCTTTCTTTGTAGCTATTTCATATGAAATATTTTGCAAATAATTCCTTAAAGCAAAGGTAACACCTTGCATTACCTGGTAATTCCATGAAAATTACTATCTATAGAAACGGATGTTCTGAGAAATCACAGAAGCATCAAAGAGAAGCAAAAGAGAACGTGGGTAGAAAATATGACAGTTTTTAAACATGACAGTATGAGTGACAGAAGCAAGCCAGTTCTGGTAAATGTTTGCTGGAAGAATATGGCTTTCTTCTCTATTATCCTTAAGAAATTTAATTTTTTTCCCTTGCTATAAAGCAACAATGGCAACAAGATAATTGTCTAAATTAAAGTTGTTTATGTATTGAATTTTATTCGCAGGTAAGAGAAACTATAATAACAATTCCTACCAAGGGATCTTAATTAATTCAGTGAAAGATAAGCTTGATTGTCTTAATTTCATGGACAATACACAGAATGATTAAATGAATATTCCCAAAAGTCTGATGGAATCAGGAATTTATTTTACAACTAAACTTCAGTTCATTATGATTAACCCTTCTCACTTAATTATTTTTTCTTTATAGACTTATAAACTAGCGATTACAGACTTAACTACAGCTATCAACATGGATAAAAATAGTTACATAGCATTTTATAACAGAGCCTTATGTTATACCAAGATAAATGAACTTCGAATGGTAAGATGACCATCCTAGTAAACAACATTTTGAAGCATGTGTAAAGTATTTTTTATTATTTTTGCTACAATTTTGAAAAATAATTCATGTGGAAATACATATAAAACTTGAGACACTGAAGAACCATTTCAAAGAATATTTCACTTTTTTGTTAGTGTTTGCCCAATTTTCTTATACAATCTCTGCAAGGTCAAATAAAAATTAATTTTACCATGCTTCTATAAGCATTTAAAGACTATGTAAATTAAAATGTATCCCATAATTCTCATTTGAGACAATGTTTCTACTGAAAAACTGTGTGCAGAATTTTTAAGCAGTGATCAGTAGCAATAATGTTTGCTTCAAAATCTCAGCATTGACTAGAGTAGTTTGTGGAGGAATTTCTTTTTTTTAAGGTGCTCAAACCACAGATGCAGCAGGGAGTTTTTTTGGGGGAGGGGGGTTTTGAGTGATAGTTTCCAGCTCCAGGGCTAGACTAGAACTAGGACTGCCTGTGCATTTTGAGGACCTGATGGCTTCAAACCATCAGAAAACCTTTTTCTCTATTTGTCCTGAGCCAGATTCTACCTGTGCAAGCCCTTTTTTATATTTTTCCCTCTTATGCCTTTTCCATTCTTCCTTGTCAGTTTGGTCTTTTTCCAATTAGGATTCCTCAGTGGGGAGCAGGTCTGTAATTCCTTGGTGTTCTGTCCCAGCCCCTTGTCCACCTGTCTCCCCCTCCTTGTTTCCCTGCACTTCCACACTCATTCTTTAAAAAGACTGCATCATGTGCCTGCTGTTCTGTGTGGACAAACTCCCCCAATTTCCTTGAAACTTAGAAAGTTAAATCTATATAAAACAGAAAGAAGTTTAGTCATTTATTTGCTGTGGAAGGAATAAGTTGAGAAACATTGTTTCTACCTAAGAGGATGAAGAATTCCTAGTAACCTGATTATCAGGTTTCCTGCAGAAATGTTGACGAATGAATAACTAATTTTTAACACAGGCTGTTGTTACCTTTCTGGGAGCTAATTAAAGGGTCATTTATCAGAGTAACCTGCACAGCAGGTATCTTTGACAGCTTTCTCCCAACCCCCACTGCTGCCTTTTCTGGGTAACCCTGAACTGCAAACAAGGATCTGAGTGGGGGCAGGGAACCACTATTTTTATTATCTCTGATAGGTAACCAGATCCAGTGCTCTGTGAATAAGGCAAATGAAAAACTACATAAATAGAGGCCTAACTAGAGTAAGAATGTATTGGCTTTTTAAAGCTGCCAGGTACCCAATGCTTTTTATCCAATGGACTTATTTTACAGATGAGGAAATGGGAACAGGAAGAGGTTAGAAACTCATCCAAGTCACATAGGAATAGACCTGTGTCAGTGTTCACAGGTTTGTTTGCTTCTGGTTAACAGTCTTTAGGTGGATTTGTAAAGCCACCTGACCTCCAGCATGTGGACCGGATGTCGTTTTACGGTGTCACCTCCTCCCTTTTGTCTACCTCTACCTGTTTCTCAGCATTCCTGCCTTCCCAAGACTGAGAAAACCCAAGTAGCTTTCTGCAGAAAATGCAGTTAGGTATCCTCCTAGAGAAATGGCCCTATAAAAACTAAGACAAGAAGAATTCTGGTTCCTACCACCCTATGTTAATAAAAATAGTTACAGTTAACACTCATTAGGGCTTATTGTGTGACAGGCACTGGGCTAAAAATGCTTTACCAACAAATAATCAAAATATTTAAAGTGGACTTTTGAAGCAATATGATGAGTTATTAAAATATTCCATTCACAAAAGTGAATGAGGAAACTGAGGCTTATGGTTCATAATAATAGCAAAGGCAGGACCCAAAGTCTGCTCGTTGTGACCTTCAAAAAATCTCATTTCGCAGCTTTTGTTTCCTCTTGTGTCACATATTCAACTGCTTAGTGGATTTCTAAGGCATCTTCATATATATATATACACACACAATTGATTCTGTGATTCTGTGAAAGGAAAAGTGCTAACATTCTAGTTTTGTTTCGCTTTGTTTTACAAGTATTACAAAGTACTTTTACAGCCTTGCCAATGTTTATTTATGGGTTATGCCACACTTTACATGTTGGATCTTTAATTGTACAATTCTTTTAAATGCTGAATACCTAATCATGAAATGCTAGAGAAACACCACTAAGCAAATAGTAAAAGACTTTATTTGCATTTTCAGTTAGCATGTGTTACAGGCATATATGATTTGGCCCTTTCCTGATGAAACCATATGTCTCTTTTGGACAAAATGGTTCAGTAGAAAAATGAGTTGAGATTCAGCTCCAACCAAATTTGGGATGCTTCTAGTACCTGGTACAGAGTAAATGACCAGTAAAAACTTGTTTATTCAGTGAATGGAAAAAAAAAAAAAAGATATAAAAGGGAGAAAGGTCCTCTGAATTGACTCTCAGCTTAGACTAATGTCTTAAAAAACAAAAAAACATGGAGTTCTCATCGTGGCTCAGCAGTAATGAATCCAACTAGGAACCATGAGGTTGAGGGTTCCATCCCTGACCTCACTCAGTGGGTTAAGGATCCAGCATTGCCGTGAGCTGTGGTGTAGGTGACAGACACGGCTCGGATCCCGCGTTGCTGTGGCTCTGGCATAGGCCGGCAGCTGGAGCTCCAATTAGACCCCTAGCCTGGGAACCTCCATATGCTGCAGGTGTGGCCCTAAAAAGACAGAAGACAAAAAAACAAAACAAAAAACAGAAATATTGAGGTAATTTTCCAACAAGTGCTCATTTGTTAGTTTTTATAGGATCCATTTTCATTGCTTTATGATTTATTTACTTAACAAAAGTTTATCAAATACCCAGATTGTGCAGGCTTGGTGCTACTTACTGGCTTTACAGTGGTAAACAAAATGGATAATCTCTACCTCCATAAAACTTAGGTTTCAGTGAGGGAAAACAATAAAATAACTAAAAAGAAATTACATTTCATGGAGTTCCCGTCATGGTGCAGCAGAAATGAATCCGACTAGGAACCATGAGGTTGTGGTTTGATCCCTGGCCTCGCTCAGTGGGTTAAGGATCCAGCATTGCCAAGACCTGTGGTGTAGGTCACAGATGGAGCTAGGATCCTGTGTTGCTCTGACTGTGCACAGGCCGGTAGCTACAGCTCTGATTGGACTCCTAGCCTGGGAACCTCCATATGCCTCGGGTGTGGCCCTCAAAAGACAAAAAAAAAAAAGAAAAGAAAAGAAAAGAAATTACATTTCAAAAGGTAACAAGTGCTCTGCTTTAATGTCAGCCATCATTTGGTGAAACTACTGAGTTGGGAAAGGGTGTTGCCTATGCCTTTCAATCCTTACGAAATAAAGATGCTTAGGATTATTCACAAATAACCAGCAAGAGTGGTGTACACTACTTAGAAAGTAGCAACATCCAAAGTACTTCGTTAAGGGGACCTTTTAAATTTAACAAATGATTATTTGGGGCCATAAATTTTAAGTCACATTGAAAAACTAATTATGAGGCCCTAGTTTGGGCATAAATACATTTCTCCATGGCCAGTGTAGTAAGGCTCTAAAGAGTTGACTCTAGGTTGTAAGTGATTATTTTATTTTTAGGCCTTAACAGATTATGGCATTGTGCTTCTTCTTGATGCTGGAGGAACTCTGATTTTAAACACCTTCATTAATCGTGGACTCATCTACACAGAACTAGGGCAATTCAGTTTTGCATTAGAGGTAAAACTTCCTGTTTACTTGAAAAAATGAACCCACTTAATTTTTGCATGTTTACTTCTAAAAATTAGTGAAAAAGTTTTTCTTGATAATCAAATGACAATATTAATGAGCTGCAATTCAACTTTAGCAAGAATTATGTTGAAATACTTTGAATGAATAATAGAATCCTTGCAAAAAAAAATGTGTAATTCACTTTGTTTTTATTACAGATTAAAAAGCCAATATGTGAAAAAAATTCTGAATTGATGAAATATCAAGACTATCATTTCCCCCAAGAGAATGTCTTGGCTATAGATGAAACTCAATTATTTAGCAAGCAGAATGATTTTTGTATCATTTACTTTGCTGCTCAGTGCTCTTTCTAATTCACAATTTTCCTCATTCCACATTGAAAATATATCAAAATAAATGTTTGCCTCACACAAGGCAGAAAATAGCAGCTCAGAATAGGTTATTGGGAAGAGGCTTTTAAGTTAGAACAAGCACTTAGAATTGCAATAGAAGACTGCATCTGCAGTATATCAAAAAGAAACAAGTGGTTTAAAATGTATTTCTTTACAGAATAACTAAACAAAATTCACCATTCCCATATCTCCTCTATATTGTCTCTTTTGAATTAACTTTGGAATTAAGATTGGTACAGGCAAAAATTAAATAGCAATTTGAAGTTTGCAGTTAAATTATGGTAGTTTTGCCTCTTTGTTTCTCAGGATCCATAACAGAATATTATGTAGTGGAGTGTTTCCTATTTTTTTTTTTTTTTAATCTCCAAACATAGCCTGTGTTCTTTTTCAACTTCTGGAGTCATCTTTTGAGATTTTTGTCTACAGAATTACTTATTATTAAGGAAGTATCTGAGAAACCTTATTCTAGACAATTTACACTGTGATGAAATAGAATTTTGAGACTTGAACTCCCTTAGGTTTTGGTCTTGCATTTGGAATTCCCTCAGGTAGGAGAAGCTAAAGAACGTCTTTGTTTGGAGTAGGTAAAGAGGCTGTGGAACTCTGGACAATAGATTTGGGTGGAAAAAGTAGGGAAAATAAGGGTTGGAAGCAAAAGACCTCAGCTGTTGGAGAACTAAATGCAGAGCCTCTGATATCCACCTAAAAAATATTTAGTACGTCACAACAACATTAACTAATTATTGCACAGTCCATGCCAGGTTCTCAGCAATGCTGCACAATTTATGATTTTAACTTACCAGTGAGGAAGCTGATATTCAAAAGAAGTTAAATAAAGTCTTAGTCAACCAGGAAGTACTGGGGCATTTGAACTTAAGTCTCACTTGAGTCCAAATCCTATGTTCTGTGTTTCAGACAAGGCACAGTAATGACTTTGGCACTGAAGACATGGAAACAAATAAGACAGATTTTCAGTCCTTGGCGGGGGCGGGGGGGCGGTGTTGGGGTCTAGTGGAAGTCTTTCTTGACCCCTCTCTTTCCTCACACCCCAAATCTAACTTAAGCGCAAATCCTGCCAGCTCTTCCAACAAAACACATTTTGAATTAAATCATTTCTCATTTTTGCCACTGCTCTCCTCCCCATTCAAGCCTCAACCCTTTCTCCCCTGTTACCACTGCAGGACCTTCCCAACTGTCTTGTCTGCTTCTGCCCTTGTCCCTCTACATCCCCTTCTCCACGTAGCAGCTGGAGAGGCCTCTTGAAAACACACAGCAGAGCAAGTTATTCCTCTGCTCAAATCCCTCCAGTGGCTTCCCATCGTACTTAAAATAAAGTCTGAGCTTTTGGCTGTTGCCAACCAAGACTGTGCAATCTGACCGCTGCTCTCTGATCTGACTTTGTGGTCAGCATTCTTCTTGTCTTCACTCAGGTTGCTTCGCTCTGGCCTTTTGCCATTCCTTAGAAGTGCCAGGCTCCCTCCCTGCCTCAGGGTCCTCGCACATGCTCTTCCCTGTGTGTAGAAACCTCCTCCTACTGATCTGCGTATGGCCCATCGCTCCTTTCCTCTCAGGTCTCTTCTCAGTTGTGACCTCCTCTATCAGAAAGAGTAGAGTAATGCCGTATTAAAAAAGTTAAATAATCCAAAATAAGTCTAGAGAGAAAAAACAAAGGAACAGAAACAGAGAAGACCAGCAGAAAGCAAATAATAAAATGGTAGACCTAAATCCAACCTTATCAGTAGTTACAGTATATGGAAATGTTCAAAATACACCAATTAAAATAATAACGGTGTCATAGTAGAGTTTTTAAAAGTCCCAACAATCTTCTGGCTGTAAGAAACACACTTTAAATATAATGAGCTAGATGAGTAAAAGTAAAAGTTCTGGAAAAAATATACCCAGCAAACTCTATAGGCTTGCCTTGGAGATATTACAGTTTTGGTTGCAGACTACAGCAATAAAGTGAATATTGCAGTAAAGCAAGTCATATGAATTTTTTTGTTTCTCAGTGCATAAGAAAGTTATGTTTATAATATGCTATAGTCTATTAAGTATGTAATAATATTGTGTCTAAAAAATAATTTGTATAGCTTAATTATTTTAGTGTAATTAGTATTTGATATTTAAAAATTTTTTTCATTGTTCATTTGCAATGTTCTGTCAATTTCTGCTGTAAAGTGACCCAGTTATACATATATATGTATATGCATCCTTTTTTCTCACATTATCCTCCATCATGTTTCATCACAAGTTATTAGATACAGTTCCCTTTGCTATACAGCAGGATCTCATTGCTTATCCACTCCAAATGCTATAGTTTGCATCTATAACCCCCAACTCCCAGTCCATTCCACTCCTTCCTCCTCCCCGTTGGCAACCATAAGTCTGTTCTCCATGCCTATGAGTTTGTTTCTTTTCTGTAGATAGGTTCATTTGTGCCATATACTAGATTCCAGATATAGGTGATAACATATGGTATCTATCTTTCTCTTTCTGACTTACTTCACTTAGTATGAGTGTCTCTAGTCCCATCCATGTTGCTGCAAATGGCATTATTTTGTTCTGTTTCTTTTAATGGGAATGGTAGAGGTTTCTTGTTTTTATTTGAAAGTCTGGAAAATTTTACAGGTTTCTGTGATGCTATCATAAATGGCAGAGCTTAATTCTATTCATAACATTGTTTTCCTCCTTTGCCTGTGGAACTCTGTTTTGTTTTTTGTTTTCTTTTTTTACTTTATTGACTAGTCTTTCTTCATGTTTTTTCTATTAATGAGCATCTTCTGGAATCTCACTATATGCTACATCCAGTCCTAATTGTGTGGAAGTTGCAGTGATTATGGGGCTGTTGAGGTCTGGATGGGACTGAAAGAGAATGATAAGGTTGGCTTAATGGCAAGAAGATCAGCCTAGATTGGGGTGAATGAAAGTGAACATAGGAGGGAAAAGGTTAGAGAAGGATAAAAGCTCAAGGTCCAAGGGTTCATCATAAATGTACCTTCAGGGAAACATAGTGAGATGAGTTTGTGCTGTTTATCCTCACAATTGTTTACAGCCATTTACTTCAAAGTAGACTAGATTAGAGGAGGAGCAAAGAACCAGGCTCTGAACTTGTTCTGGCTGAGAAATGTTTTCTCTAACTTCTCACCTGGTTACTGATTTACCAAGGTGTGATACTTTTTAATATAGTTAGCACTTGATAAAAAATGCTAACCATCATCCGAGCCTTCAGAGTTGTGATCTGAGTTGTAATCTTTTTGTGGAAGTAACATCAAAGATCACTGATGATCATGATACTATAATAAACAATAATAATGCAAAATTTGGAATTTTGTGAGAATTACCAATTTATGATAGAGATACAAAGTGAGCAAATACCGTTGGGAAAATGGTGCCAATAGACTTGCTTGAGGCAGGATTGCCATAAACCTTCAGTTTGTACAAAGTGCAGTATCTGTGAAGCACAATAAAACAAGATATGCCTGTAATTAAAAGCAAAAAAATTTTTTTTTGTCTTTTTGAATTTATTTATTTTTTTGTCTTTTTGCGATTTCTTGGGCCACTCCCACGGCATATGGAGGTTCCCAGGCTAGGGGTCTAATCAGAGCTGTTGCTGCCGGCCTATGCCAAAGCCACAGCCACGTGGGATCTGAGCTTCATCTGCAACCTACACCACAGGTCTTGGCAACGCTGGATCCTTAACCCACTGAGCAAGGCCAGGGATTGAACCTGCAACCTCATGGTTCCTAGTTGGATTCGTTAACCACTGAGCCACGACAAGAACTCCCTGTCCGTGTGAATTTAAAACATTAGAGAAATTAAAAAAAAAAAAAGCCAGCTCTGGAAAACCAATGAAGAATATATAACAATATATTATTATAATAAGAGTGAATAATAAAAGAGCTATGTGAAGGCCCAAGAGAGAGCAGAGTCTTAAAACCTACCCAGGGAGGTGTTTTTAATAGGAATGACTGATTAATAAAGAGGTCAAGTAGGGTGAGAGCTGAAAACCTGTTAGTTAATGATAGTTCTGTGATCTTAACACCTTGATCCAGAAGTAGAGTGCAGTATTTACGCTGGCATTGTTTGGGAAGTTAATGGTGAAGCTTGTTGGATTGGGAACATTTGTTTACCTCTTTGTCCTCTTGAAAACCAAGAAGACAGTGATGGAATAAAAGAGATACAATTCCGCATGGCTGAAGATAGTGAAGGGATGCTCAGATACCCCCAATTACCATTCCGGATTTTAATACCTCCAACTTAAATATGAGGTGGTAGCCAAAGATCCTACACTTGAGGAACGTGAAATAGAGAGTAAAACAGACACCTTTTCATAGGGATATGGGGATGGTGGGAGAAGGGGAGGGGAGCAGAGTGATGGTGAAAGGTAAGTTCTATCCTCTGTTGGAAATTAAACATGATTCAATACTCATGTCATTTAGAAATTTGAACATAGGAGTTCCCGTCGTGGCGCAGTGGTTAACGAATCTGACTAGGAACCATGAGGTTGCGGGTTCGATCCCCGCCCTTGCTCAGTGGGTTAACGATCCGGCGTTGCCGCGAGCTGTGGTGTAGGTTGCAGACGCGGCTCGGATCCCACGTTGCTGTGGCTCTGGCGTAGGCCAGTGGCTACAGCTCCGATTCGACCCCCAGCCTGGGAACCTCCATATGTCGCAGGAGCGGCCCAAGAAATAGCAAAAAGATAAAAAAAAAAAAAAAAAAAAAAAGAAATTTGAACATAAATTGCAGAAGAAACAACAGCAAGATGTAAAAATGTTTGACTTTGGGGAGTGGAACAGGGCCTGCCTGTAAGCACTGTGAGTTTTCTTGTGTTATTAGACCCTATGTTGTACCCTGTGTACATGGGTTACTATGAGGAAAAGAGAATCTAAAAATGCTTTTAGGGGCAGTTTACAAGTTACAGAATAAAATTGGCCTTATTAAACAGCAAGAATAATAAGAAGTGAATGGAATTTGGGGACACGGAGATGGTGAGTGTTGACTATGCTTTCGAAGAGATTGGTAGCGACAGGAACTAGAAAGAAAAGCCATTCGCAGTTTGTGGGTTGGGAGGGTTGAGGGTAGGCATGTTAAGTCAAGGTGCTGAGATAAGGATTAAAGTTTCAGAAGACAGAGGAATATGATGGAGCAAGTTTCCAGAAATGGGAAGGGTGAGGTCAAGAGCCCATCCTCTGACATACAGGAAGACAGTGCAGGTGGAGAGTCTTACCATTAAACCCATCTGCAGAAAGAATGGGAGTGAGTGGAGAGCATTTGCTTTGTATGTAAGTGACTCTGTGTGGTTTGTTATTTATGATCCATATTAGAAAGAAAACTAATGCAGAAGAGAAAAATTGTAAAGAATGCAGTTATCTTTATTCTAAGTAATGCTAGTAGTCATCATTTATGTCTGTTGCTGATAATGTCTAATTACCGTGTAGCATCAGAATGATTATATAGAGAAAGTCAAGTTGACTTTTGTAAGTTTTATCTGGTTACAAAACTAAATTTGGTATTCTCAGCCTTTTAAATTTGCGATCACTCCTCACAACTCCCAAAATGAACGGGAATGTTTGTAATAAATCTCATTTACACTTGGAAGTTTGCTTTCATTTCAGCCAAAGGAAAAAAGAAATTCTCTTAGGGATGTTATCTGGTAGCATATTTGATGAGATCATATTTGATCAAACAAATAAATTTCTCATTTTCTTTCAAATAACTCCATTTACTATCAAAATATGCTTCAGGAGTCTAAGTGGGGAGTCCATATTTTCAGATCAGTCTTCTTCTCTGGTAGGATCCCAGAGTGATCAATTTGACCCTACTGCTCCCTCTTCTACCCCCAGTGTTGGCAGAAAACTTATTCTACCAGCCAGCCTCCTCTCTCTAGTACAGCCTGGGAAGGTTCATGGAAGGGGAGGAAGGGGGTTGGTAACGGACTGGAGAGAAGGAGGCTGTCCTTGTGGTTGAGGAGAAACAAGAACTCTGACACTTGCCCTTTAAGACTGTAGAGCACCCACATCCCAGCCTCCTGAGTTGGGAAGGGAGTCTGGAGGGATGGCCTCCAGTCACTCCATGGTAGGAACCATCTAGCTTGGCCAAATGAGCTCACAGGCAAAACTGCCCAAGGTTCCTGCTGAAGCAGTCCTCTGGGGAAAAGCAGAGCCATTTTCATTCCTTCATAGATTTTGAACTCTTCTGGAAGGCTCCTTCCCACATTATGGCAAACACTGAAATCAATCTATATCTCACATCATTTATGTACACACACACACACACACACACACAGAGACACAAATACGCATATCTCATTGCAGCTGACACCATCTTTTGATATGTAGATATTTATTTAAATGTTGTATTTATTCCCATTTAGTGGAGTTCTTATTTTTCTTCTGGTTTCAGTTGTTTTTGTAGGGCTGTGAAAAGCTAAAGAGCTTCAGACACTGTCTCTGGTGCCTTATGAAGGATGGTATTCGGGGCTAGAGTGGCAGGATCTCTGGCAGACTTAGCATTTAATTCTCTTAATCTCTTTCCCAGTGCCAGTTCAGGTCCACCCCGGCTGACTTCCCTAACTTCAAATCTTGAGGTTAGAGTTTCCATTGCTCCCTCTCAGGAGGCCTCTAGGGTCCCTAGAAGTGTGGGTTGCAAAGGTAGGAACTGCCTTAGCTGCTAATCCACACAAGAGGCTCAGTTAGGTCCTCCCCCTGGGCCTGGGTTCCTGTTTGTCCTGCAGTCATAAGTTTCTCTGCAGGTAAATATCTAGTGGTGTTCATAGGGGAAAAAAAAAAGAGCAAACTAGATACCTTGCCCATAGCAGGCAAAACCACGGGAAAAGTGGCGGTCGTAGCACAAGATTCTGAGTGAGCTTTTGGTTGTGGGTTTCTTCTGCTCCATCCATTGTCACTCTCTGTGATACTAAAAGGAAAAAATAGGTTTTAAGAGGGTGTATATCTGAATATGTGTGTAAGGATTATTCATGGTAGAATCAAAGTTAGAAGGAAGTTTAAGAAAGCACAAAAGGTAATGCTGTAAAATTAACAAAAATTTGTGAAACTGTTTCAGGATTTTAAACAAGCTGCATTGATGAGCAAGACAAACGTGAGCCTTTGTCAAGCTACTGCCATGTGCTGTCACAGGTACGGAGTGCAATTTATATTGAGATGAAGGCAAGTGGGGCCATCAGACGTATAATAGAAAAAGAGACGAAACAGAGGAGAATGTTAATGGAAGGGACAGAGAACAGAAATGGGGAGAGACACAAAGAATCCCTGCCTAGAAGTGGGGACCACATCTCAGTGTGTCATTAGGATTTTAGCCAAGTCAGCAAGTAAAAACCTGCATCAAGGCATAGCGTGTATCCCTCTGATTCAAGCCCATTTACTGGAAAGGACCTTGGTAATACACAGAATAAAGTCGTACATAGCTTGACATACCCAGGAATAAAATCAAGTAATTCATTTTGTTCATAAAATGGAGCTTTTAAGAAGCCTGTTTCCTGGAAGAGAGGTTGATTTAGGAAAATTTATTTCTAAAAGAAATTTTGCATTTAGGAAATATTTCTAAATAAAAGGCTAAAACAATAGCAGTCAATATCTACAACGTATAGTAAAATCTACAAAAATGCATTACTTAAAACATTATTACTTGTTTCTGGTATTATTGTAAAAATAAGTATGCTATAAGAGGGAAGAAAAGAACAGTTATATGAGGTGAAATTCTGAAGATAGTTTCAAATTTACTCTGATAAAATATCAGAGTATAGTAAATTGATTTTGCTAACTATAATGCTTACACTTCTACATATATATGTTTGATATCTAAAAATTAATTTCTGAACATCTTTTAAAAGCATAGAAATTCAGCACATGAATATTTTAAGGTGAAATGAAATGTATTTGGTTAAGTAATAGTTTACAGCATTATTTTTCATGAGAGAAATAATAGCACTTAATTGGATGGGGAAATTAGGATAGTAGACTTGGTGTATAAATATACAATTTAGACAATAGAAAATAGTGTGAATTATTTATGAAACTGACATTCCTTTTTCCCCCCTTTTAGGAGATAGGTATTAGAGCCACATTTCCCTGTAATAGTTAGATTTAAAAATTGTATGAACATAGTAGTATAGTAACGGGAACTTGTGAAGGTGTTTTTGGCTAAAAGGCCTTAACCTGTCTCGGACCTTTAATTCACTACAGACAGTAAAACATAGTCACACCATTGTCTGTTTTAATCCAGCAACCTTTGTACAATCCATTTCTTTAAGTAATTGTCATTCTTAAAAAGAGATGGAATAACGCTGACTGATGTGTTTGTTTTGGTGGGCGAGTGCAGGCCAAAAATGTCTGAGGTCATCAAATTCTCTTCAAGCTAAAAACAGACTCCAAAATTTTTCTCACTCTCATTCCTGTGTTCTGCAACTATTAGTAAATTTCTCTATGTGTCAGTTCTCAATCTCTTTCATGAAATGTAATCACTGGGTATATATGGGGGAGCCTCCTTAAGCTGATACTGCTTTGCAATTCCAAATAACCAACTTTCATCAGCCCCCTAGACTCTCTATTGTCCCTTAATAAAAGTAGAATTTAAATCAACAGGAAAGCTTGGATAACTCTCAGTTCCAAGTTCATGTGTTTTGAGATTTAACAGTTTTACTGGATTTAATAATAAGGAATGTTAAGTGATTGGTTATATTTATTTCAGGAAAAATGTTTTTGCTTCTCAAGGTGAGCTATAACATACTTACTACTACAGCAGCATGGTTCGTGAATAATGAGATTCACTATTGGTGTCTCATAGTGGAGAAAGTGAAAATGCTCCCATTTGGAAAATTTTTAAAAAGAAATAAATCTTTAAATTTTAGAGCGTTGATCTTTGAACCCATGGGGTTGCAGACTTTTGAAGTGTGCCTTTGTATATCTGGTTCTTACTCTTCTGGTTGCTAGGAGACAACATTCCTTAGGCTGAATATCCTACTTGTTGCCCAATTTGGTCACCAAGAGTGTTATGGTAGAGTTAATTTTTAAATCTCTTTGAAAAAGCCACCTTTAGATTAAAAAAAAAAAAAAAGTCACAGAGGGTTACATATTCTATCTTTTTACTTTAGCACATTTATTTTACTAGTCTTATATTTGCGTAAAATATTTTTGAATCTTTGACTCTGCAAGCCACATTCTTTAGTTTTGGGAGGTATTTATGATTTATTTGTACAACTCAGTAGGGCACATCTGGTCACGTATGTGATTAATTTGGAAGATGCGGTGGGCCTTGGCGTCGGCGGCCTTGCCTGCCAGCTCAGCACATGATCCTTAGTTAATGGCCACCGAAATGAGAGTCCTGCCCCTTCCATCAGTGATCACGTTATTATAGAAAAACTAATTTAATATACTTTGTATTCATGGTAACTGATGTTTAACAATTTATGTGCCATTGAACATGTCTTGATACAACAGACATACTGTGCGGCATTTTTCCGTTGTCTGACTGCCTGGCACTTATTTAACAAGAGTGCCAATCTTCAGGATTCTGTGTGATACACACACCTTCAGAAAAAAATGAAGTTGCTGTTGCTATACTTGTTTTTATCAATTATTTTTATTTTTATTTCTTTATGTATGTATTTTTTCTACTACACAGCATGGTGACCCAGTTACACATACATGTATACATTCTTTTTTCTCACATTACTTTTTTTTTTTTTTCTGTTCATGTAAGGGGCTGGGGAATCTTTGGTTTTAGCTCTGTCACCTCCTCTGGACTTGATTTTTAGTTATCATCAGTTTTGAAGGGATTGCTAAGTGACTTTTGGGTTCCCTTTCCAGGTTTAAGGTTTAATGATTAATTTCTTAATCAGAATAGACTAGATATTCATTAAACATTAGTGCTGTTAACTAGATAGATACAGAAAAATATCTTCAATTCCTTACCTCATTTTTTTTTCTTTTTAAATTAGTCTATACAAAGGGTAAGGTTACATTTCATAAACCATGTATTGGCACATATACTCATAAAAGCTTTTAAATCTCCCTCTGGGTAAGAGGGGAGCAATGTTATGATGCAATTTGGATGTCAGTCTACTAGAAGCACATCAGTGATTTGTGGTAAAAATATGAGAAAACTGGAGTTGTCCTGGAAATTTCAGTTTACATAGTCACCATAGGTATGCATCGTTAAGTAAATAATTCACTACCCATAGGTAGAAATACTGACCATAACAAAACCTATCAACTGAATGCACTTTATGCAAAATTACTACAGTGTAATTATTCTTGATAAGGAATTTGTTATCTGTGTGAGAATTATCCTATAATCCAGTGAGAAAGCAGTCACTGGTATTGTGACCTTAAATTCAGTGAACTTCTCAAGTAGTGCCAGTTAGCAGGAAAGAGGAGCACAGTTTCATTGAAAACTACTTAAGGGAAGGGAGCCTGTGTTTTCTTAGTGAGAATCCGCAGAGTGAACTAAGATACCAATCGGCTCCTATACGGGAATGTTAACCCTCACCTATTTTTAGCATCAGAAGCCAAGCTTTCCCGGTGCTTCACTGTTGATTTTTGTGTGATCTTCTGGCAGAACACTTGATGCTCCGCTTTTGGGTAGTGTTTGCCAAAACACGGAGCAAATATAATGAGTACCTCAATTATTTTTCATGGCGTATACAAACACTAAAAAATATTGAATCGCATTATACGAAATTGAATTCCTTTTCAGTTTCAAAGTGAATTCTTTCTCACACTTTCTGAATACATCAAGGAGAGCGTCTCAGCTAAGAGTTAGTCTTTGACATCTTTCCAGCACTTTGTAATAGATGGTGCAGCTCTCAGGCTTAGTTTTCTACAGACTATGCTATCCAACTCCAGTATTTATTTATTTTTATGGTTGCCTTCTGCTTATGGCAGGAGATATTGATTTGGTATTTATGGTATCAAAATTGAGTTGGCTCTTAAAATAGATTCAGTTAAGTAAAAAAAATCGACTTAAAGAAAAATACCCAGTAATCGATAGGGTAAGTGGAGCATAGCACACCTGACACAAAGGAAGAGCCGAAGTCTGGGAAACAGAATTTTAAGAGATATTGTTGGGTAATATGTAGGAGATGGTAGTTTCTAGACCAGTTACCCTGGGTTCCATGTAATCTATAAAGAAAAACTTCGCAAAGTAGTAAGTGTCTTGTTAAATTTTGAAAGCTAAGAAGTAATGAAAAGAATGGAAGATAATAATCTTTACTGGGTGAGAGTCTCTGTACTAAGCATTTTTCACATGCTGTCATTTGAGCCTCCTAACAATTTTGAAAAGTTAGTATTAATTTGTATGTTTAGGCTTAGGTTTGAACTCCAGGTCTTTCTTCTAACTACGCTGTTGAGATATCAGCTCACTGGCTCTTGTGCACCAGCTACGAGTATGTTAAAGGTGAAGAATGTGGGTAGAGATGACTGTGTGGGAAAGCATGGGTTTCAGAGTCTGGCTCAACTGAGTTTGAATCCCAGATATTTGCTCTCTGCATGCTTAGTGTACTATTTACTGTCTTATTTACTTTGTGCAAACTTTTCTGAGCCATGATATTCTTTTAACCTATAAAATATAGAAAAGTTTAACAAGTTTACAGAGTTGTTGGAAGGATTAAGTGAAATAGCACATGTAAAGCACTTAGCACAGTATCTGGTAAATAAGCAGTTACTCAATGTTACATGCATCATTGCATTTATAAAAAATTCTAGGAGCTCCCATTGTGCCGTGGCAGAAGCAAATCCAACTAGTATCCACCAGGATGTGGGTTCAATCCCTGGTCTTACCCAGTGGATCAGGGATCTGGCGTTGCTGTGAGCTGTGGTGAGGGTCACTGATGTGGCTTGGATCTGGCGTTGCTGTGGCTGTGGCTCTGGCCAGCAGCTGTAACTCTGATTCAACCTCTAGCCTGGGAACCTCCCTGTGCTGTGGGTGTGGCCCTAAAAAGCAAACAAACAAACAAAAAAATCTAGACTCTCTATATTAATTGAGATTATATATAATTATTAGATATGCATGTGAAATGGAAATGCGACTTTATAGGTCCATGAGCAAGTGTTTGATTCCTTTAACAACCCGCACTTCACCACAAGAGACTAATTAAGGAAACTAACACAGTTATCATTTAGTCACATATATTCACAAGTTAGTAAATAAAATGCATTTTACTTCTCTTCCTCCCCTCATCTCCTGGTGTCCAAAATGTAATGGGCTGCCTTTATAGAATATTGGAAAGAAGGACTCCTATGTGATGAAAATTTAGTTCCTTTCATTGTAAAGGACATAGTAACAACAAATTTATTTTAATCTGATTTTAACAGTGTATTTTATCAATAATAGCATATGTTTTCCTGTATTTGCCACTAATGGCTATTAAAACAGTTTCAAGAGTGCCATTCAGGGGAGTTCCCATTGTGGCACAGTGGAAACGAATCCAACTAGGAACCATGAAGTTGCGGGTTCCAACCCTGGTCTCGCTCAGTGGGTTAAGGATCCAGCATTGCCATGATCTGTGGTCTGGGTCACAGACATGGCTTGGATCTGGCATTGCTGTGGCTGTGGCATAGGCTGGCAGCCGTAGCTCCCATTTGACCCCTGGTCTGGGAATCTCCATATGCCGTGGGGTGCGGCCCTAAAAAGCATTAAAAAAAAAAAAAAAAAAGCCATTCAGGGAGTTCCCATCGCGGCTCAGTGGAAATGAATCTGACTAGTGTTCATGAGGACAAAGGTTCAGTCTCTGGCCTCACTCAGTGGGTTAAGGATCTGGTGTTGCCATGAGCTATGGTGGAGATCACAGACATGATTCAAATCTGACCTTGCTCCGGCTGTGGCTTAGGCCAGCAGCTACAGCTGCAATTTGACATCTAGCCTGGGATATCTTACCTCCATGTGCCACAGGTAAGGCCCTAAAAAGACAAAAAAAAAGAAAGAAAGAAAAAAAAAAAGAAAGAGAGAATGCCATTCAGATTTTCAAAATTCTGAAAAAGAACTCTAGAATATCATCTCAGCATGTACTGCTATAAAAAAGGCTTTTACAAAAACCTTCAATCTGCTGTCTACAAGAAACTCACCTTAGAGCAAAGGACACATATAGATTGAAAGTGAGGAGAAAGAAAAGTGGGAAAAGACATTTCATGCCAATGGACAAGACAGGAAAGCAGGAGTTTTAATACTCATATCAGACAAAATAGATTTTAAAACAAAGGCCATAAAGAAAGACAAAGAAGGACACTATTTAATGATAAAAGGATCCATTCAAGAGGAGGATATTACAATCGTCAATATATATGCCCCAATATAGGAGCACCCAGATACCTACAACAAATACTAACAGACATAAATGGAGAAATTGATGGGAATACAATCATAGTAGGAGGCTTTAACACCCCACTCACATCAATGGACAGATCCTCTGGACAGAAAATCAATAAGGCAACAGAGATCCTAAAGGACACAATAGAAAAGTTAAACTTAATCGACATTTTCAGGACATTACATCCAAAAAAATCAGAATATACATTCTTCTCAAGTGCACATGGAACATTCTTAAGAATCGATCACATACTGGGGCACAAAGCTAACCTCAACAAATTTAAGAGTATAGAAATTATTTCAAGTATCTTCTCTGACCACAGTGGCATGAAATTAGAAATCAACCACAGGAAAAGAGATGAGAAAAAACTGACTATGTGGAGACTAAACAATATGCTACTAAAACACCAGTGGGTCAATGAGGAAATGAAGGAAATTAAAAAATACCTTGAGACAAATGATAATGAAGACACAACCTCTCAAAATCTATGGGATGCCACGAAAGAAGTGCTCAGAGGGAAATTCATAGCAATACAGGCCTTTCTCCTCAAAAAAAGAAAAATCTCAAATCAACAACAGGAGTTCCCGTCGTGGCGCAGTGGTTAACGAATCCGACTAGGAACCATGAGGTTGCGGGTTCGGTCCCTGCCCTTGCTCAGTGGGTTAACGATCCGGCGTTGCCATGAGCTGTGGTGTAGGTTGCAGACGCGGCTCGGATCCCTCGTTGCTGTGGCTCTGGCGTAGGCCGGTGGCTACGGCTCTGATTCAACCCTTAGCCTGGGAACCTCCATATGCCGCGGGAGCGGCCCAAGAAATAGCAACAACAACAAAAGACAAAAAGACAAAAGACAAAAAAAAAAAAAGGAAGAACAAACAAAACCTAAAGACAGCAGAAGGAAGGAAATCGTAAAGATCAAAGAGGAAATCAATAAATAGAGATTAAAAAAACAATTGAGAGAATCAATAAAACCAAGAGCTGTTTCTTTGAAAAGGTAAACAAAACTGACAAACCTCTGGCTAGACTCACCAAGAAGAGGAGAGAAAAAACCCAAATAAACAAAATAAGAAATGAAAAAGGAGAAGTCACAATGGATACTGCAGAAATACAAAAAACCATGAGAGAATACCATGAACAATTGTATGCCAACGAATCTGACAACCTAGAAGAAATGGACAACTTTCTAGAGAATTACAGCCTGCCAAAACTGAATCAAGAAGAAATAGACCAAATGAACAGACCAATCACTAGAAATGAAATTGAATATATCATAAAAACACTCCCTACAAATAAAACTCCAGGACCAGATGGCTTCACAGATGAATTCTACCAAAGATACAAAGAGGAACTTATACTCATTCTCCTTAAACTTTTTCAAAAGGTTGAAGAAGAAGGAGCACTCCCAAAGACATTCTATGATGCCACTATCACCCTAATTCCAAAATCAGACAAAGATACCACCAAAAAAGAAAACTATAGGCCGATATCTTTGATGAATATAGATGCAAAAGTTCTCAACAAAATTTTAGCTATCCGAATCCAACAACATATAAAAAAGATCATACACCATGACCAGGTGGGATTCATCCCAAGTGCACGAGGATGGTTCAACATATGCAAATTAAATAACGTCATACACCACATTAACAAAAGAAAAGTAAAAAACCACATGATCATCTCAATAGATGCAGAAAAAGCATTTGACAAAGTCCAACATCCATTCATGATCAAAACTCTTACCAAAGGAGGTATAGAGGGAATATACGTTAACATAATCATATGACAAACCCACAGCAAATATAATACTCAATGGAGAAAAGCTGAAAGCCTTCCACCTAAGATCTGGAATAAGACAAGGATGTTCACTCTCAACACTGTTATTCAACATGGTACTGGAAGTCCTAGCCATGGCAATCAGACAAACAAAAGAAATAAAAGGCATCTAAATAGGAATCGAAGAGGTAAAACTGTCTCTGTATGCTGATGAAATGATACTATATATAGAAAACCCTAGGGACTCAAACCAAAAGCTATGTGAACTGATCAATAAATTCAGCAAAGTAACAGGATATAAGATTAACATTCAGAAATCAGTTGCATTTCAGTATACTAACAATGAAATATTAGAAAAGGAATATAAAAATAAAATACCTTTTAAAATTGCATCCCAGAAAATCAAATACCTGGGAATACACCTGACCAAAGAGGTAAAGGACTTATATACTGAGAACTATAAAATGTTAATCAAGGAAATTAAAGAAGATGTAAAGAAATGGAAAGATATTTCATGATCCTGGGTTGGAAAAATTAATATTGCAAAAATGGCCATACACCCAAAGCAATCTAAAGATTCAGTGCAATCCCTATCAAATTACCCATGGCATTTTTCACTGAACTAGAACAAACAATCCAAAAATTTATATGGAACCACAAAAGACCCAGAATCGCCAAAGCAATCCTGAGAAGCAAAAAGAAAGCAGGAGGCGTAACTCTCCCAGACTTCAAAAAATATTAGAAAGCCACAGTCATCAAGACAGTATTGGTACTCTTACCAAAACAGACATACGGACCAATCGAACAGAAGAGAGACCCAGAAATAAACCCAGACACCTATGTCAATTAATCTTCTATGAGGTAAGAACATAAAATGGGAAAGACAGTCTTTTCAGCAAGTATAGCTGGGAAAGCTGGACAGCTGCATGCAAATCAGTGAAACTAGAACATACCTTCACACCAGGCACAAAAATAAACCCAAAATGGCTGAAAGACTTAAATATAAGACAAGACATCATCAAACTCCTGGAAGAGAACACAGGCAAAACATTCTCTGACAACAACCTTATGAATAGTTTCTCAGGTCAGTCTCCCAAAGCAACAGAAATAAATGCAAAAATAAACCAATGAGATCTAATCAAACTGACAAGCTGTTGCACAGCAAAGGAAACCAAAAAGAAAACAAAAAGACAACTTACAGAATGGGAGAAAATAGTTTATTTTCTTTCTTTTTTTTTTTGTCTTTTTGCCATTTCTTGGGCCGCTCCTGTGGCATATGGAGGTTCCCAGGCTAGGGGTCTAATCGGAGCTGTAGCCGCTGGCCTACGCCACAGCCACAGCAACACAGGATCAGAGCCGAGTCTGCAACATACACCACAGCTCACGGCAATGCCGGGATCCTTAACCCACTGAGCAAGGCCAGGGATTGAACCTGCAACCTCATCATTCCTAGTTGGATTTGTTAACCACTGAGCCAAGATGGGAACTCCCAGAAAATAGTATCAAATGATGCAACTGACAAGGGCTTAACTGCTAAAATATACAAACAACTTATACAACTCAACAGCAAAAAAGCCAACAGCCCAATTGAAAAATGGGCAAAAGACCTGAATAGATGTATCTCCTCCAAAGATATACAGATGGCCAACAAGCACATGAAAAAATGTTCAACATCACTGATTATCAGAGAAATGCAAATCAAAACTACCATGAGGCACCACCTCACACAAGTCAGAATAGCCATCATTAATAAGTCCACAAATACCAAATGCTGGAGGGGGTGTGGAGAAAAGGGAACCCTCCTGCACTATTGGTGGGAATGTAAACTGGTACAACCACTATGGAGAGCAGTATGGAGGTACCTTAGAAATCTGTACATAGAACTACCATATGACCCAGCAAGCCCACTCTTGGGCATATATCTGGACAAAACTTTCCTTAAAAAAGGCACATGCACCTGCATGTTCATTGCAGCACTATTCACAATAGCCAAGACATGGAAATAACCTAAATGTCCATCGACAGATGATTGGATTTGGAAGATGTGGTATATATACACAATGGAATATTACTCAGCCATAACAAAGAATGAAATAATGCCATTTGCAGCAACATGGATGGAACTAGAGACTCTCATCCTGAGTGAAGTAAGTCAGAAATAGAAAGACAAATACCATAAGATATAATTTATACCTGGAATCTAATATAGAGCACAAATGAACATTTCTACAGAAAAGAAAATCATGGGCCTAGAGAACAGACTTGTGGTTGCCAAGGGGGAGGGGGAGGAGGTGGGATGGTTGGGGATTTTGCAGTTAATAGATACAAACTATTGCCTTTGGAATGGATTAGCAATGAGATCCTGCTATGAGTGTAGCACTGGGAGCTATGTCCAGTCACTTATGATGGAGCATGATAATGCGCAAAAATAGAATGTGTACCTGTATGTGTAACGGAGTCACCATTGCTGTACAGTAGAAAAAAGTTCTATTGGGTAAATAACAATTAAAGAAGAAAAAATAAATTTTAAAAATGGCTTTTAACCCCTCTCTTTTATCAATATCTTTTTTTTAATTTTTTTTATTGCTCAAATGAATTTATCACATCTGTGGTTATATAATGATCATAACAATCTGATTTCACAGGATTTTCCTCATACAGCCCAAGCACATCCCCCACCCCCTAAACTGTCTTCTCCAGAGACCATAAGATTTTCAATGTCTGTGAGTCAGCATCTGTTCTGCAAAGAAGTTCAGTCTGTCCTTTTTTCAGATTCCACATGTCAGTGAAAGCATTTGATGTTGGTGTCTCATTGTATGGCTGACTTCACTTAGCATGATAGTTTCTAGGTCCATCCATGTTGTTAAGAATGCTGGTATTTTGTTCTTTTTAATGGCTTAGTAATATTCCATTGTGTGTAGGTACCACATCTTCTGGATCCACTCCTCTGTTGATGGACATTTAGGTTGTTTCCATGTCTTGGCTATTGTAAATAGTGCTGCAATGAACATCAGAGTACATGTGTCTTTGCGAGTTGTGGTTTTCTCTGGGTAGCTGCCCAGGAGTGGGAATGCTGGATCAAATGGTAGTTCTATGTTTAGTTTTCTGAGGCATCTCCATACTGCTTTCCACAGTGGTTGCACCAATTTACAATCCCACCAACAGTGTACTAGTGTTCCTTTTTCTCCACACCCTCTCCAGCACTTATTGTTTGTAGACTTTTGGATGATGGCCATTCTGGCTGGTGTAAGGTGGTACCTCAGAGTGATTTTGATTTGCATCTCTCTAAAAATGAGTGATGTTGAACATCCTTTCATGTGTTTCTTGGCCATCTGTATGTCTTCTTGGAGAGCTGTCTGTTTAGATCTTCTGCCCATTTTTTGATGGGGTTGTTTTTTTTTTTTTTTGGTATGGAGCTGCAGAAGGTGTTTATAAATTTTGGAGATGAATCCCTTGTCAGTGGATTCACTTGCAAAGATTTTATCCCATTCTGTGGGTTTTCTTTTCGTTTTGTTTAGGGTTTCCTTTGCTGTGCAGAAACTTTGAAGTTTGAGTAGGTCCCATTTGTTTACTTTTGTTTTTATTGTCAATGCTCTGAGAGGTGGATCTGAGAAGATGTTGCTGTCGTTTATGTCAGAGAGTGTTTGGCCTATGTTTTCCTCTAAGAATTTTATGGTGTCTGGTCTTGTATCTAGGTCTTTAATCCATTTTGTATCTAGGTCTTTAATTTATTTTTGTGTATGGTGTTAGGGAGTGTTCTCATTTCATTCTTTTCCATGTGGCTGTCCAGTTTTCCCAGCACCATTTATTGAACAAGCTGTCCTTTCTCCATTGCATATTCTTGCCTCCTTTGTCATAGATGAGTTGGCTGTAGGTGCATGGGTTTAATTCTGGGCTTTCTATCCTGTTCCACTGATCTATATTTGTGTCTTTGTGCCAGTACCATGCATTTTTGATGACTGTTGCTTTGTAGTATAGTCTGAAATCCGGGAGCTTGATTCCTCCAGCTCCGTTTTTCTTTTTCAGGATGTCTTTGGCTCTTCTGGATCTTTTGTGCTTCCAAACAAACTTTAAAATATTTTGTTCGAGTTCTGTGAAAAACATCCTTGGTAATTTGATAGGGATTGCACTGAATCTGTAGATTGCCTTAGGTAGTACAGTCATTTTGATAATATTAACTCTTCCAATGCACGAGCATGGTATATCTTTCCATCTCTTTGTGTCATCTTTGATTTCTTTCATCAGTGTCTTATAGTTTTCAGAGTACAGGTCTTTTGTCTCTTTAGGTAGGTTTACTCCTAGGTATTTTATTCTTTTGGATGCGATGGTAAATGGAATTGCTTCCCTAATTTCTTTTTCTTCTCTTTCATTGTTAGTGTATAGAAATGCTGTCGATTTCTGTGTATTGATTTTGTATGCTGCGACTTTGCCAAATTCATGGATGAGCTCTAACAGTTTTCTGGCAGAGTCTTTTGGATTCTCTAGGTATAGTATCATGTCAGCTGCAAATAAGGATAGTTTTACTTCTTCCTTTCCGATGTGGATTCCTTTTACTTCTTTTACTTCTCTGATTGCTGTGGCTAGGACTTCCAGAACTACGTTGAAGAGTAGTGGCGAGAGCAGACATCCTTGTCTTGCTCCTGACCTCAGCGGGAATTCTTTCAGCTTTTCACCATTGAGAATGATGTTTGCTGTGGGTTTGTCGTATATGGCCTTTATCATGTTGAAGTAGGTTCCCATTATGCCCACTTTCTGAAGAGTTTTTATCAGAAATGGGTGTTGGATTTTGTCAAAGTCTCTTTCTGCATCTATTGGGAGGATCATATGGTTTTTATTCTTCAGTTTGTTAATGTGGTGTATCACACTGATGGATTTGCAGATATTGAAAAACCCTTGCATCCCTGGGATAAATCCCACTTGATCCTGATGTATAATCCTTTTAATGTATTGTTGGATGCGGATTGCTAGGATTTTGTTGAGGATTTTTGCATCAATGTTCATCAGTGCAAATGGCCTGTAGTTTTCTTATTTTTGTGGAATCTTTGTCTGGTTTTGGTACCAGGGTGATGGTGGCCTCACAGGATGAATTTGGGAGTATCCCTTCCTCTGCAATTTTTTGAAATAGTTTCAGAAGGAGAGGTATTAGCTCTTCTCTAAATGTTTGATAGAATTCTCCTGTGAAGCCATCTGGTCCTGGACTTTTGTTTGTTGGAAGTTTTTTAATCACAGTTTCAATTTCAGTTCTTGTGATTGGTTCATTCATCTTTTCTATTTCATCTTGGTTTAGTCTTGGAAGATTGTACTTTTCTAAGAATTTGTCCATTTCTTCTAGGTTTTCCATTTTATTGGCATATAGTTGCATATAGTAGTCTCTCATGATCCTTTGTATTTCTGTGATGTCCATTGTTATTTCTCCTTTTTCATTTCTAATTTTATTGATTTGAGTCCTCTCTCTTTTGCTTGATAGGTCTGGCTAGGGGTTTATCAATTTTTTTGATTTTTTCAAAGAATCAGCTTTTCATTTCATTGATCTTTTCTATGGTTTTCTTTGTTTCTAGTTCATTGATTTCTGCTCTGATCTTTATGATTTCTTTCCTTCTACTAACTTTAGGTCTTATCTGTTCTTCTCTCTCTAGCTGCTTTAGATGTAAAGTTAGCTTGTTTATTTGAGCTTTTTCTTGTTTCCTGAGTGGGCTTGTATTACTATAAACTTTCCTCTTAGAATGGCTTTTGCTGCATACCATAGGTTTTGGAGTGTTGTATCTTTGTTGTCATTAGCTTCTAGGTATTTTTTAATTTCCTCTTTGATTTCTTCAGTGATCCATTGGTTGTTTAGTAGTATGTTGTTTAGTCTCCACATGTTTGTGTTTTTTGCAGTTTTTTTCTTGTTGTTGATTTCCAGTTGTATAGCATTGTGGTCGGATTTCTTCAGTGATCCATTTGTTGTTTAATAGATGTTGTTTAGTCTCCACATGTTTGTGTTTTTTGCAGTTTTTTCCTTGTTGTTGATTTCCAGTCATATAGTGTTGTGGTCAGAAAAGATGCTTGGTATGATTTCAATGTTCTTAAAGTTACCGAGGTTGGACTTGTAGCCCAGGATGTGATCACTCTTAGAGAATGTTCCATGTGCACTTGAGAAGAATGTGTATTCTGTTGCTTTTGGATGGAATGTCCTATAAATATCTATTAAGTCCATCTGGTCTAATGCTTCATTCAGGGCCTGTTTCCTTATTGATTTTATGTCTGGATGATCTGTCCATTGTTGTAAGTGGGGTGTTAAAGTCCCCGCTATGATTGTGTGATTGTTGATTTGTCCTTTTAAGGTTGTTATCAGTTGCCTTAAATATTGTGGTGAACCTGTGTTGTGTGCGTAGATATTTAAAATTGTTATATCATCTTCTTGGATTGATCCTTTGATCATTATGTAATGTCCTTCCTTGTCCCTTAAAACATTCTTCATTTTAAAGTCTATTTTGTCTGATATCAGTACTGCTACTCCAGCTTTCTTTTGATCCCTGTTTGCATGAAGTATTTTCTTCCATCCTCTCACTTTCCATTTGTATGTGTCCCTAGAAGTGAAGTGGGTCTCTTGAAGACAGCATATATATGGGTCTTGTTTTTGTATCCATTCAGCCAGTCTATGTCTTTTGGTTGGGGCATTTAGTCCATTAACATTTAAGGTAATTATTGATATGTATGTTCTTATTGCCATTTTATTAATTGCTTTGGATTTGTTTTTGCTGCTCTTTTTTCTTTCCTTCTTCTTTTGTTCTTTTCTGCCTTTAGAAGTTCCTTTAGTATTTGTTGTAAGGCTGGTTTGGTGTTGCTGAATTCTCTCAGCTTTTGCTTATCTGTGAAGGTTTTGATTTCTCCTTCAAATCTGAATGAGAGCCTTGCTGGGTAGAATAATCTTGGTTGGAGGTTTTTCCCTTTCATCATGTGAAGTATATCATGCCACTCCCTTCTGGCCTGCAGAGTTTCATCAGAAAAATTTGCCGATAACCTTATTGGGATTCCCTCATATGTTATTTGTTTCTTTTCCCTAGCTGCTTTCAGGATTTTCTCTTTGTCCTTAATTTTGGTCAGTTTGATTAATATGGGTCTCAGGGTGTTCCTCCTTGGGTTTATTTTATATGGTACTCGTTGTGCTTCCTGGATTTGAGTGCGTGATTCCTTCCCCATGTTAGGGAAGTTTTTGGCTTTAATCTCTTGGAATATTTTTTGTGTCTCCTTCTCTCTCTCTTCTCCTTCTGGCATCCCTATAATATGGATGTTGGTGCATTTCGCGTTGTCCCAGAGTTCTCTGAGACTCTCTTCATTTCTTTTCAGTCTTTTTTCTCTTTTCTGTTCCACATCTGTAATTTCCACTAATCTGTCCTCCACTTTGCTTATTCATTCTTCTGCCTCCTGTATTCTGCTGTTGGCTGCTTCTAGTGAATTTTTTATTTCAGTTATTGTATTTTGCATCTCTTCTTTAAGTTTTATGTCTTGTATCTCTTTGGTCGGTGTTTCCTGTAAGTTAACCTATCTTTGTTGCCAGTTTATTTCCAATGTCTTGCATCATCTTCAGCATCAACAGTCTAAAGTCTTTTTCCTGGAGGCTGAGACTCTCCTGATCACTTAGCTGATTTTCTGGGGTTTTTCCTTTCTCCCTCATCTGAGTTATAGTTCTCTGTCTTTTCATTTTGATAGGTTTTTGGTGTGGTGACCTTTTTACAGAGAATAGGGTTGCAGCCTCTCTTACTTCTGATGTCTGCCCCCCTGTGGCTGAAGTCGGTATGGGGGGCTTGCTGTAGGCTTCCTGATGGGAGGGGCTGATGCCTGCCCCCTGGTAGGAGGAGCCGATTCTAATCCCTCTGGTGTGTGGGGCTTAGTCTCTGGATGGGATTAGAGGCAGCTGTGTGCCTGAGGGCTCTTTAGGTAGCCTGTTTACTGAGGGGCAGTGCTGTGATCCCACCTGGGTTGTTGTTTGCCTTGGGGCTTCTCAGCAGCTGACTGAAGGGTGGGGCCAGATTTTCCCAAAATGGCCACTTCCAGAGGAAGGCATGGCTGCTGAATATTCCCTGAGAGCTTTGCTTTCAAGGTCCTTCCCTCACAACAAGCCACATTCACCCCTGTTTTCCCAGGATGTCCTCCAAGAACTGCAGTCAGATTTGACCCAGATTCCTATGGAGACTTTGCTTTGCCCTGGGACCCAGTGCATGTGAAAGTCTGTTTGCACCTTTTAAGAATGGGGTCTCCGTTTACCCCAGTCCCGTGGAGCTCCTGCGCATAAGCCCCACTGGCTTTCAATGCCAGATGCTCCAGGGGCTCTTTCTCCCAGTGCCAGATCCCCACACCTGAGAGTTTGATGTGTGGCTCAGAACTCTCACTCCTGTAGGTGAGTCTCTGTGAACCAGTTAGTTTCCAGTCTGTGAAGCTTCCCACCCAAGAGGTATGGGGTTGTTTTTATCATGAAATCACCGCTCCTACCTCTTGATGTGTCCTCCTCTTTTTCTTCTGGAGTAGCATATCTTTTTTAAGGTTTCCAGTCCATTTGGGTGGAGAGTGCTCAGTCTTTAGTTGTGAATTTTGTTGTTTTTAGGAGAGAAGTTGAGCTCCAGTCCTTCTCTTCCGCCGTCTTAATCCCGTCTCTCTATCAATATCTTTAAAGACTCCATCAGACTTCCTTAAGTCATCTGGATTTACACATTTTGTTGTTATGATAGATAATAAAAATTAAAGGTTTTTTTTTAATGAGTCAATGCATTTATTTTCGAAAAAGTTATATACAAGAAAGAACTTAGATCATTCACCAGATAGCATCAATATTTTCATTTATTTTCAGAAATAAAGAGTTTGAAGAAGCTGTCAATTTTTTCACAAGGGCTCTTAAAATTGATCCATGTTTTCCGGATGCTTACATTGGACGGGGAAATTCTTACATGGAATATGGACACGAGGAGGCCACCAAACAAGCACAGAAGGACTTTCTGAAAGCATTGCATGTTAATCCAATGTATACAAAAGCCAGAATTTGTTTAGGCTATAATTTGCAGGTAATGTTATACAACAACCATGAAAGCACCTTTCGGACAAGAAAGAGTATATTTGGCCTTTTACTGGTGAGGTGTCGATATGTTCTTTCTTTGGCTATGAGCATTTTACCTTTCCCTTATTAATATCTGGAGCAGCAGTGGGGAGCAGGGGTTTACTGGGGGAGTGTACCTGGGAACCTGGTGTGCCAATGAGACGAGAAGCTTCTGAATTTTAATTTTCTTAGTACTTGCACCCCTTTGTACCTCGCCCCTTTTATCTACCGCTCTTATAGACATCTTTTAAGAATAAGAACCTGGCTCAAATTAGTTTCACTAAGTTATACCTGAAGCTCCACAGGTATTGTCTTGTTGAATTAGTGAAAAGCCAAGGGTATAAACAACGTATGAAAGTTTTAAAGTGGACTTCAGCATGCAGTGGGTTAGGCAGCCACTGTTTAAGGACTTCTGAATTCAGGTATCTTCCGAGTGGAAGTGAATTAGAACATACTGGAAGGCAAGAGAGCAGGCATTTGTCCTTCCAGCAGGTTGAAAGAGGGATACTATGTGTGTCAAGCAGGCCTCTGAGTGATTTCTGGGACCCTCTGACCTGACCCATGCATTCACCAAGCTGTTTGCACTGATTTGCACTAACAAAAGATATAGCGATATTCTTGGATTAAAATGCTAGATGGGTCATATTTTCCATGAAAAGGAGAAGAGTAATATTTCTTTATCCCTTTTAATATTAAAAAATTTAAACAGTGGGCAAAAATATGTTTAAATTAAGGTAATTTGGAGTTTCCTTGTGGCATAGCGGATTAAGGATCCAGTGTTGTCACTGCAAGAGTCCTGTGTCACTGCTGCGGCATGTGTTCAATCTCTGGCCTGGGAACTTCTATGTACCACAGGTGCAGCCAAAAAAAATACATAAATAAATTATGGTAATTTTCAGAAATTCCTGTTAATAATCTGTCATTAAAAGTGAATTTTTTTCATTTAAAAATAAGTAAATCTAGCTGATCTAAGACTGATAGTATGAGAGGTGACAGTGAGGTATGCCCACAAACTGATTAATAAGGAAAATAAGATTGCATTCTGAGAGTTAGCCATTATTTGATCACAGTAGAAATTTGAAAGTTCAGTTATGAGGTAGGATGACTCCCAAAACATCTAGAGCCGATTGCAGTCAAATGGAACATGTTAACATCATCCTTCATTGCCATTTACTGAGCATTTACTGAGCACCTAGTATAGGACAGGAACTGATCTAGGCCTAGGGATAAAGTAGTGACCAAAATATACTTGGTACATCTTGTAGAAATTACTCCCTGCTGGAGAGAGAAACAACAAGCAGTCATGTGAAGAATTACTTAAATAAACTCAAGATAAGTTTGATAAAGGAAAAGGATGGGGTTTAGGACAACTTATAACAGGGGGACCTAGCTTTGTTTGAGGGGTGAGGGAAGGCTTTTGAGAAATTAACATTTAAATTTAAATTGAGGTGTGAAAGACTAGTAATAGGGATAGAAGTTGGGGCTTAGAACACGGTGCTCAAAACAAACAAACAAAAAGAACACGGTTCTCCAGAGAGAGAGGGAAGAGGCCACTAAAAAGTCTTTTGACAACCTCAAGTCTGTTCTCCATGTCCATGCTTTATATCTAGTCACTTATGATGGAGCATGATAATGTGAGTGAAAAGAATGTATACATGTATGTGTGACTGGGTCACCTTGCTGTACAGTAGAAAATTGACAGAACACAGTAAGCAAGCTATAATGGAAAAAATAAAAATCATTATAACAAAAAAAAAGTCTTTGGAGAAGGAGACAGAAGGTTCAAGTAGATGGACTGTTATGGACAAGGGGAGAGTGATGTGGGATGAGGCTAGAGAATTGAATGATGACTGGAGGTAAAGTCATTTAAAAATGTGAATCTTGTGCACCAGAGCAGTGACATCAGATTTGTGTTTTGTGAAGGTCTTATTGAGTATAGATCAATGTAGGGGAGGACTGAAAAACACCTCAGTATGAGGATGGATTGAATTAGGAAAGGAAGAACTGAAAAAGGAGAGTCAGGCTCATCACATCCTGTTAAGGGGGAGGAGTGACCACGTGTTGGACATGTACAAAACAGATTTCCCTACTATGTGCCTAGCACTAGAGATATGGAAGTGAGCAAAACAAATGTTGTCACGAACAGACAGGGTTAGATCCTTGTTTATCCAGTGAACGTGGGATGTTGATTGCCACATAATTTACCCTGAGGGAGAACTAAGGTCTAGTTAATCAGTTCTAATTAAAGAACAGTATCTAGTTAACTTGTTATATTTCTTATTAGTTTTATGCAAGAGTCACTGGGCTCAGCTTGCTTTATGTGAGAGTCAGCTTCCGAGATTCTTGCAAGTTGGGTTTATGAGCCCACAGGAATAAAGGATGGACCTGGGACCATGCTGACTTTATCAAGTCACTGCCTTCCTGTGATGAATTTGGAATTTGGTTGCCAACTGATCTTCTCTAGGAAATACTCTGACATCATTCTGTTAAACGGGCCCCTCTCTTGACCTTCTTTCTTTTTTTTCCCAGTTGGAGCTAAGATTGGTTTAACACCTGCTTGGTAGATTTGCATGCATTTTCCATGGAATTGTATAATGATTCTAAAATTGCAGATGCTGGTACAATTTATCAAGTAGGTTTTATACCATTATTTATTTACTTAATACATGTTTATTTTATTATGTATAGAATGTATAACTGGAGATTCAAAGCCAAGCCAATAAATAATTCCTGCAGAGCTCAATATAAATTTTGTGGTGGTCGTCAGAAGAATTGGCATTTCCCAGGGTGGTCATGATTTTATGTTTTCCAAGACTAGTATAAAAGATGACTCTGACAATTAGATTTATTTCATTTAATTAAGATTTCAGCATAAATACTCAGAGGCAATCAGTCAGTTGAATGCACTCACAGTATAGTCTTTACTTCCTTGTTTAAAATGTCTTAGATTAGCACAATATAAATATACCTTTACTACAAGCCTTTATATAATTAAGTTAGAATCATAAACATTTGTCATGTTATAGACAATTTCCTACTTTGTGTAAATGGAAAATTATTTTAGGCCCAAGGAAAATTCCAGAAAGCTTGGAACCACTTTACCATTGCCATAGAAGTTGATCCAAAGAACTACTTACCATATGAAGGAAGAGCTGTGGTCTGTCTTCAGATGGGTGATTATTTTGCTGCCATTCAGGATATAAATGCTGCCATAAAGGTAAAAATCCATATAGATTGTAGTATCATTGGGACAAATTAACATCATCAATGAATAGAATCAAGTAACAAGTTCTCTGTTGCTTTTTAAAAATGATTTGTAGAGAAAATAATATTTGTAGTTTTTTTCCAGGAGGTTCCTAGAGTAAATAATTATTACAGCTTGCCAATTTTCTAACTTAAATGCATTTAAAATTTAAAAAGCAAATTCTTAGCAAATGCTGATTCCTCTCAGTAAATGCAAATTTATGATTTCATGATACATCAATATTATTTTGTAATAAAAATGAATGCAAAAATTTAGATAATGTTCTGGGTTTGAGGGAACAAAGAAAGAACAGTGTGAGTCTCCAGCTTCTTCTGTAGTAAAATGGAAAAATTCTCAGGTTTTGTATGCAGTGACAGAAAATCTTCCTTTTTTCTTCTAGATTTTTGGATTCTTTTTCTGTAGATTTGGGTAGATGTTGTAATCTTTGAGAGGAGAAAAAGGAAAGAACTGATAGATAGTTACTACTACATAGGACAAACATATTAACGATTAAATTTCTTCTCCAGCTTAGCAGAGCTAAACAGACAAGATTTTTCTCTTACAAAGCAACTGAGTGAAGCAGCAAGATTATTTGTTTTATTGCAAACAAATCAACAAAATGTTTCATTGCACAACTTCATACTGAATCCTTTCTCACAATATTTGCTCTAATGGGGTTTCACCTGCACTATAAAATTACTTACTTCCCACAAGGAGATTTCAAAACGTTCATTTTTGCAGACATGAAACTGGGAATAAGTACTATTCCCAGATGCTAAATACTCATACTATTATATTGCAGATAAATACTACAGCAGAATTCTTAACAAACCGTGGTGTGATTCATGAATTTATGGGTCAACAACAGAACGCAATGAGAGACTATCAAGCAGCGATTTTGCTAAACCCCACATACTCACTGGCTTACTTTAATGCAGGAAATATCTACTTTCACCACAGGCAGTTTTCCCAGGTAATGTGAGTTTTCCTTAACATTTTCATTTTGACACTAAATGCTTTCTTTGTTGTATATAGTTTAAAAGTGCAGTCCGTACATCTCAGGCTAATTCCTATTGGCTTATCTTTAAAAAAAAAGTTATCTTTCATAAGGATATTTATAATTCTTTATTAAATTTTATACCTTTATGGATTTATTCCTCTCCTCCTCATCAACCATTCAGCACTTGTCCAGTAAATATAGTTGCGGACTTCTCTGAGTGTCTAGCAATTGCCTTGCTGTCCATTGTCACCAGCTTCCAGCCTGGAATCCTTTGCCCTTTGCCCCATGCCCCACCTACCCAAATCTCAGACTTCCTTCCAGATCCTCTTTCATGATTAGATAATCATGATGTGATTATCTAAGTCATCTTAATTTCTACCTTTTCTAAGTTTCATCCCTTGATTGGGAGTAAAGAAATATGTAGTGTTAGTTCTGATTTTATGACAGCTTAATCTTTTGGGGACCTCAATTCATAATGTCTGAAATGAAAGTGTTGGGTTATTTGATGTTATTTTTTATAATTTGAATTTATTTTATTTGAAGTGTAATGCATTTACATGATTTGAACTCAAATTTTTGTGTTTAACCTATATTCACTCTTTTGTTCTTTATCTTCGGTTTTATTTTGTTCTTTGTCTTTTTGAGTCAGAAGCTTAATTCATTTACTGTCATCCTTTCATTTATATTGTGATAAGTTAAGGTTATGCCTTTTCCCCAAGTGCTGTTTTCAGCAGTATCCCGCATATTTGGTCTTTAATGTCTTTGTTTCCCCAAAATGTGGCACCTGAAATTTTATTCTCTTTTGACTAAAGAATAAATTAATAAATGTTCAGGAGGAAGGGCTTTTGTATTTTCTAATTTTGGAATTTATTATGAGTTTTAATGTGGTCTCAAATAGCAACTTTTTTTTCCTTTACTATTCCAGGGACCTTTCCAAAGAAGAGTTTCTACTATTAGGATATAGTGTTAAAATATATGTATAAGATCTACCTTTTTAATTATGTTTTTAATTAGTCTAATCCATTTTTTTTCCATTTGGTTTATCTTGGACATAGTAAAGTACATTCAAGTAACAATTAGTGTGGCTCTGTATAGTTTTCTTTATATCACTTGTTCATTCTGCTTGATGAAAATTACTATTACATTATTTCATGCACATATATTCATATAAATTACATAGGCATTGTGAATTGTAGTCTTCAGAATTACAAATGTTCTTTGTTTTTCTTTGGAATAAATTGTTTATCTGATAGTATTTCATTCAGTTTGCTTTTGCCTGGTATCCTTTTGTCTTTCTTTTTATTTTCAGTTTAGAGTCCTTTATTTAGGCTGTGTCTCTTGTACAGCATAGAGTTGGACTTTGTTTTAGATAATAATGTGAAAATATTTATCTTTTAATAGGTTATACCCCATTTACATTTTGCATGGTCAATATGTTTGAGCTTAGTGCTGTTATATTATTTTCTATTTTGTTTTGTGGTCTGTTTTATTTAGAAATTTCAGTTTTTCTAATATTTAGGGAGGTTTACAGTTTTGCTTCAGTAATTACTTTTATAAAAATATCTTTATAGACTTACTTCCTTCTTTCTTAATTTCTCTGCTCTGAATAACAATAAAATGATCCTCTAATCTCTTCCTCCCCTACTTATCCCTCTCATCTATTAGTCAATTTTAGCATTAACTAAAATTAATTTAGTACTCTTTTTAAAAAACTTTATATTTATATCCTTAAATATACTTGAGCTTATTCTGTCAGCTTGTCACATCACCCTCTCTTCTCCCATTTTGTGGTGTTTCATTATTCCTATGCTGCCAGAGGATTTAATATTTGCATACTATTTTGTTATCCTTATTGCACATTTTAGTCTTAGTTTTTCAGTTAAGTATATTCAATTCTCACCACCAGGCTTTTTTTCCAAAGTTTCCCTCCTAACCAATCACTTCTTGGTAGTCCTTTAGTCAAGTTCTGAGAAGGGGCTCATGAGAACAATATTCCTTGAATTGTTTCATGTTTATAGCTGTTTGCCTATAGCCTTTATGTCTTAAGACAGTAAGTCTAGGTTTAGAATCCTTAACTCATTTTTTCTTTCCTTGAATGTCTTACAAGTATTGTTTCACTATTTTTTGGTGTTGTGTATGTTGGTGTCAAATTCCAACATTGATTTTCATTATTGGCGACTTCTTTTTTTGTCATGATAACCAAAGTTTTTTTTTGTTTTGTTTTTTGTTTTTAACGTGAAAAGTTTTACCAAAGTATGTCTTAGAGATTGACCATTTGAGGTCAGAGTTATCAAATACACATGTGCATTTTCAATATGTAGATTTCAGAAAGGCTTTATTGAATTCAGTATAAAATTTTTCTGTTTCATTGTTTTGATTTTCTTCTTTGGGAATGAATAAGAATTATTATAAACAGGATGTCTTTTGACTCCTATATGCCATTTTCTTTCTCAAATGTTTATCTCAATTTTTGTTTCATTTTTCTTTCACATTTCTCTTCTAAATTTTTACTGTGTTTTCTGAGATATTTTCTTGTGGACCTTCTAATTCAGCTTTCTTTTACATTTTTGTCCAGATTCATCCCATCTCTGTCACATATCTTTCTGATCATCTCTTCTTTAAGATCCTTTTTTTAATTTTTTTTTTTTTTTGCTTTTTAGGGCCTCGCCTGTGGCATATGGAAATTCCAAGGCTAGGGGGTCTAATTGGAGCTACAGCTGCCGGCCTACGCCACAGCCATAGCAACGCCAGATCCGAGCTATGTCTGCAGCCTATACCACAGCTTGCAGCAAGGGCAGATCCTTAACCCACTAAGCGGGGCCGGGGATCAAACCAGGTCTTCATGGGTACTAGTTGTGTTCATTCTGCTGAGCCACAACAGGAACTCCTACAACACTTTATTTTTATGTTTTCTTTTTTTTTTTTTTTTTTTTTTTGTCTTTTTGCTATTTCTTGGGCCGCTTCCGAGGCATATGGAGATTCCCAGGCTAGGGGTCTAATCGGAGCTGCAGCCACCGGCCTACGCCAGAGCCACAGCAACGCGGGATCCGAGCCGCGTCTGCAACCTACACCACAGCTCACGGCAATGCCGGATCCTTAACCCATTGAGCAAGGGCAGGGACCGAACCCACAACCTCATGGTTCCTAGTCGGATTCGTTAACCACTGCGCCACGACGGGAAATCCTATTTTTATGTTTTCTTAAATGCAATTTCTTCCTTATTTTTTTCTAGTTCATAAAACATAAATGTTACGTACATACATTGTAGCAACATTTTTTTTTTTCCTGGTGAGTTTTTATTATCTTTCCAAAACTTAAGCAGTTAATTTTCATCCTTGTTTTCACAGTGAAGGCAGGCAGATTACTTTTCTGTTACCCACACATAAATGAGTTGGGCTACCTCTGATGATATTGCAAAGGACTTTACATTATGTTCTTTCTAGATGAACCTGGTTTGGGAAGGTTTCTCCCACAAGCTCTGTGTTTCTCACAACTTTTCACAACCTTTGCTTCCAAAATGACATACTCATTTTATTTATTTATTTTTTAATTGAAGTGTAGTTGATTTACAAGTTGTGTTAATTTCTGCTTATGGAAAAGTGATTCAGTTATACATATACATATATTATTTTTTATAGTCTTTCCCAGTATGGTTTATCTATATTGAATATAGTTCCTTTGATGGCCTAAAGTTTGGAAGTTTCAGGGGTGGCCTTTGAAGGGAGCGGGATATACTATCCAGTATGTCATGAGAGAAGGCAAGGAGTTGGGGAACAGTTGGCTTTATTTTTTGCTTTTTGGGGCTGCAGGTGCAGCATATGGAAGTTCCCAGGCTAGGGGTCGAATCAGAGCTTTAGCTGCCGGCCTATACCACAGCCATAGCAATGGGGGTTCTGAGCTGTGTCTTCCACCTACACCACAGCTCACAGTAACAGCGGATCCCCAACCCACTGAGCAAGGCCATGGATCAAACTTGCATCCTCATGGCTACTAGTCAGATTTGTTTCTGCTGCACCACAAACAATGGGAACTCCAGGGCACAGTTGGCTTTAGATAGGTAGAATTGATAGTACGCATTTCTATTTATTGATTTTATTTTCTCCATGGGATATGAGTATCAGTTACCAGTTAAGCAGGATAGAGTGGACAGGTAAAAGGGGGAACAATGTGGCTAGTTGTTTTGAGGAGATAAGGGAAAAAGTGAAATAATTGTTTTTTTTTAGGTTTTTTTTTTTTTTTTGTCTTTTTTGTTGTTGTTGTTGTTGTTGTTGCTGCTATTTCTTGGGCCGCTCCCGCGGCATATGGAGGTTCCCAGGCTAGGGGTTGAATCGGAGCTGTAGCCACCGGCCTACGCCAGAGCCACAGCAACGCGGGATCCAAGCCACGTCTGCAACCTACACCACAGCTCACGGCAACGCCGGATCGTTAACCCACTGAGCAAGGGCAGGGACCGAACCCTCAACCTCATGGTTCCTAGTCGGATTCGTTAACCACTGTGCCACAACGGGAACTCCTGAAATAATTGTTTTAGAGAGTGGTAGGGTAGACATTCTAGGAAAGTATCATAGGATTACCAGATGACGTTAAATTCTCATTTGAAGTTTCTAAGTTAAAATGAGATCTTGACTCTATACTGCTTTGTATATAATTTTTTCCATGCAGATTCAGTACAGCTTTGTGTCACTCCATAATTGTCTCTGTGTTGAACTCTTGTCACCCCATTCCAATTTAGATTACAAGCTCTTTGAGGGCAGGACTCACGTACCTTCCTCTTCTCCCTTACTCAGAAAGCCCATCTATACCTATGGCAGTAGCATGTCAGCCTCTACCTTTCTCTGAGCTCCTAAGCCACATTCATCACCAGTTACTAAAACTGGGTAATTTACAAGTGCATTAGAGCCCAAACTGAATTAATCACTACATTCTCCACCCCAGTCCAGCTCTTTTTCATATAAACCATCTCATGTCAAGAGGTCATTCCACAGAGTCACCTGAGTAAAAGCATCAGCATCGACTATATCTTTCTTTCCTCAACTTCTTCATCTAATCAGTCATTTAATCCTGTCAGTTTTGCCTCTTAATTTTTTTTTTCTCAGAGATGTCTTTCCATTCTGCTTCTACTGCCATTGCCTTATTTTAGCTCTTATCCTTTCCCAAGTTAGATCAGTTAGTTTCCTGACCCCTGTGACAAGTCTGCTTGACCTCTGTGATGAAGCTGCATGCTGGCACAGAGAATTACTGCAGGTATAATTGTGTAAGGCGTGAACGAGACTGTTGTAGCTCAGACCTCACTGGGCCTCTGGAGGCTAAGGTTTCCCCAGGCTGACAGGACAGGGTCAACGGCCTTAAATTTCATTAAACTCAGACCATTCTGGGCTGGGTTTTGGCAATGTTTTTCTTCATTGTAGAGTTAGTTAATGAGATTAAGACAAACACAATGCCCAGGGAAATTTTCTGTTTCCATAAATGTTTAAGGTCCACAGGAAAGGGTGACTCTTGTGTTTTAAACTTATTTGTCCTAAACAAAACTTATTTGTCCTTAATAACCCTATGGGCATTGTGTATAAAAGTATTTGGTTAGATCTAAAATGCGGTTCAACCTTTGATCGTCTTTTTTTTTTTTTTTTTTTTTTTTTTTTTTTTAGTATGGCTCTATTTCTCCCAAACTGGGGGCACATCAGCCTGGCAAATATTTGGTCTAAAATGTATTCCATCCTCTGTTTTGATGTCTTGGATACTTGGGCTTTACAAAGCATGCTCCCTTCAGAGACAAACAGACTTTGACAGTAGTTATCCAGCTATTTCGGTATATTCTGTGCCTCTTTGTGGAGAAAGATCATCTCTTACCCGTGCACCCTCTCCTGCCCCTTTGTTTCTGACTGTATGGAAAGAAGATTTAGGGCCAGGAGGGAGGGTCCCTCAACAGATCAAATCATCTCTAGAGGGTTAAAATGTGTATGTGTTCTGGCTTCTTTTATACCTTGTGACTTAATTATTCTAAACCACATTTGGACAAGCTACAAGCATACGTCATGAACTACAGATGAATTTTTAAAATGACTGTATCTGCTTTCTGATTAACTACAGATCCGAGGGTATTAGACCAGTTGTTAAATCAAGGCCATCCATTGTAGTAGGTGTCTTTGACCTCTAACTACTTAATTAATACTCCTATTCTTCAAGTAATCTCATTAAATTTATGGACTTTCATTTTCTAAGTAATACCTTTTCAGGAGCTGTAATAAAAACTTACATTGTTCAAAGTTAGACATACTATTGTGTTTTACTAAGTTCATTTATTTTAGCTGAGGTAGACATTTTCTCCTACCTGACTGAAGCCATGCTTTTGTGATGCAAAATTGTGTAGCCTTTATTGATCATTTATTGATGAATGAAAATGAAACTTAAATTACTTTTTGAAGGAAGTCTTGGCTCTGTTTCAAGTCATTCTCTTGCTTCATTTATAATGTCTGTGAGTCCTGCCTTCTGTTCAAGAGTGAATTCTCTTTAAGGTGTTCACAGAGGAATGTCAGTTCTGCTACCTTTTTCTTTTTCTTTTTTTTTCAATATAGAAATAAACATTTTATTTGTTAAATTCTAACATCTAGTTTTTGGGGAAAAACATAAATAAAATTGATATATCATGGATTTAATGGTTAAGAAATCAGAATAAAACACTACAACCAAAAATAGAATTGAGGATGGGAATTATGAATTATGTGTATTTTCACTTTTCTTTCACAGTGATTCTTTGCACTAGATTGGAAAATATGCAGATCTATATGCTTCTGGAGTGAAATAAATGTATAGATAATCTTTGAAGATGATATGAAGAAATACATCAGCACTTAAATTATCACTAGGAATTAGCTATCTAGCACCAAGGGTCCTGTCTACTGGAGGACTTAGCACTGAGCTTAGAAAATTAGAAAATGACTTTTATAATGCCCGGGACAACAATTTCATTCCTCATAAGCACTCTTCTTTCTTTTTTCTTTTCTTTTCTTTCTTTTTTTCTCTTTCTTTTCTTTTCTTTCTTCTTTTCTTTCCTTTGTTAGCAGCTAGCACTTAGATAATTCCCCAAAACTTAAATGGGTCCTTAAATTGTACTTACCTACAGAGAACTGAACAGCTCCCGTACTGGGATGAGATGGGTTACAGTCTTAATCTAATTGCTTCTCAAAAGTCCTAGGCAGCAAAATTCATGGAATATTGCCTGAGGACTATGATGTTTCTCCGTTTGTAGGCACTGGCGCAAAAAAAAAAAAAAAGATGTGTCAGTAATAATTGACTGAGTCCTTACTATATTCTTCATACTGTTCTCAGTACTTTATCTATTAGCTCACATAATCCTCATAGCAGCACTGAAAGTAGAGTTCTATTTGTTGCCCCCATTTTATAGATGAGAAAAATTGAGTCAAAGAGAGCTTTAGTTACTCACCCAAGGACATAGATAATAAGTGGTAGAGCCAGGATTTGAATCTAGAAATCTGGCTCCATAGTTTGGGCTCCTGGCCACCAGGCTTTCAGTGTTTCACTTCACCCACGATGGAGGTGATCTGAGGACAAATCCCTAGATAATACAGAGAAAAACAGTTCAGTGGAGAAGACTGGTTGAGAATGATCAGAGAGGTAGGAGGACATCCAGGGAGACACCCTGTCTCAAGGACAGAGAGAATTTTAAGAAGGAAGGAGAGGCCAAGAGCGTCTATGCCCCAGAAATGCCATGGAAGGAAAGGCCTAAAATGCCTTCTGGGCTTGAGGATATCTTCAGCCTCAGCAAAGCAGACCTCATGAACATGGAGGTGGGCATAGATAGAAGCCATGGTGGTGTATTGGGAAAAATTGAATGGTAAGGAATTGGAGACAGCAAGTTGTATTGTTAAAAATGAATTTTTCTTTGGGGAAGAAAGTAGAAGTCAAATTTTCATCCCTCATAGAGAAGGGATTTCTACTTTGAGGAGTAGGGTGTCTAATCAGCATCTCGCGCTATTTGTGGTGAAAGGACCATTTTTTAAAAATTTTCTAACTTATTGTTGATTAAGACCCTAATACCCATTTGTGTTTGTGGATCACACTTTGATGAAGGGTCCATTCCAGCTTGATGATGAGTTGTGACTCATAGAGTCTTTGATCTTCCTGACATGCTGTTTTTTTGTTTTGTTTTGTTTTGTTCTTTGTCTTTTTAGGGCTGCACCTGTGGCATATGGAAGTTCCCAGGCTGGGTGTCAAACTGGAGCTTCAGCTGCTGGCCTATGTCACAGCCACAGCAATGTGGGATCCAAGCCACGTCTGTGACCCACACCACAGCTCATGGCGACGGCAGATCCTTAATCCACTGAGCGAGGCCAGGGATCAAACCTGGGTCCTCATGGATACCAGTCAGTTTTGTTACCACAAAGCCATGATGGGAACTCCGACATGCTGATTTTTATCTTATCTCTTACATCCTTTATAGTGTTTCATAGTATAACTGAGTTTTTAATCCCTTTTAGTATGGTTTAGAACCTTATTGTCAAAATTTGCTTCTCTTTTTAGCTCTTACTCTGTTTTTTATATGAAAAGTGTTAATTTTCTAACTTATATTTTATCTTCTTGTTGTGACCTTCTTTTCTAACCCGTATTTTACTTTTTTTCTAGTGCTATATGGAGATGTGGGATTTGTGTGTGTTTGGGGGTGGGAGTGCAACATTTCACCTCAGCAGAAAGGAGTATTTTATCTCTGACATTGTCTAGAACTGCTGTCACATGGTGATAACATAAAGCACGCCGACGATTTGGTTGGTTTTGCTGTTGCTTTTTTTTTTTTTTTTTTTGGTCTTTTTAGGGCTGCAGGTGCAGCATATGAAAGTTCTCAGGCTAATGGTGAGTCATACCTGTAGCCCCCAGCCTCCACCTCAGCCACAGCAATGTGGGATCCGAACCACGTCTGCGACCTACACCAGAGCTCATGGCAACACTGGATCCTTAACCCACTGAGTCAGGCCAGGATTGAACCTGCATCCTCATGGATCTAGTCAGATTCGTTTCCACTGAGCCATGACGGGACCTCCTATTATTCTCTGCAAATACCACACCTCCTTGTCATCTGTATCAGGGATGAAATGCTTCTGCTATCCCCTCAGTGTGCCACTGGCTTTGGTTTTTTTATTGAGTAAAAGCGCTTCAAGTTTCTGTATAGCTGTCAATTAAAATATATTCAAATTATCATTATCTTCACATTTTATAGGCTAGTGACTACTTCTCAAAGGCTTTAAAGTTTGACCCAGAAAATGAATGTGCTACTATGAATCGAGCTATTGCAAATACAGTATTAAAGAAATATGAAGAAGCAAAAGAAGATTTTGCACATGTAGTTGAAAGCTGTCCGTTTTGGGCTGCAGTGTATTTTAACAGAGCATACTTCTACTGTTGTTTAAAGCAATATGAACTAGCTGAAGAAGACCTCGGTAAAGGTATATATTTTTGGTAATTTTTAAAGTAGGGTTATAGTGGTTGATACGTTTGTTTTTAGAAGCCAAAAGAAGAAAATCATCAGGTCTGTTTGCCTACATAAACTTACATTAGAGTTAATGCTTTTATATATCATATATTTAACGTAATCAACATGGTTTCCTTTATGCAATAACTTATAGGGTCAGCGAGCTAAAACATAGAAAATTATTAGGGAAACCATATGTAAACATTGCCAGCCTTTCAGAAAAAGACATTGTACTGTGTTTCCCTAAGTTAGTTTTCTTAGAAAGATTTAGCATTTTAAATTTAACTAGATAGGTAGGTACATATGAAGAAAAATATTTACAAATAGGTAATCCTAAAATTCTTATAAAATTTTTATTTAAAAAAAATGAGACTGTTTTTAAGTGCTAGCATAAAACCCATATTGATTTTTTTTTCTTTTATAGCTCTCTCTTTGAAACCTAATGATGCTCTAGTGTATCATCTTAGAGCGGAAGTTCGTGGTAAAATAGGTCTGACTGAGGAAGCTATGGCTGACTATAACCAAGCACTTGATCTTCAAGAACATGCCTCAGTGGTATGACTACATAGACTGTGGATTCTCTTACACAATGTTCTTCCAAAAATTGAAATGTATTTGTCACTTTAAAAAAAGTTTGCACTATCTTCATTGTTGTATTCATCATGTTTGGTCTTTTATATAACTCTTTAAAGCATTTTAACAACATCTTTTTCTTATATATTAAGTATAAAACTTTTAGATCATTTTCTGCAGATTTGGAACAACTCAGTAGTTGAATTTGTTCATAGGGTGTAGAATTTAAATGAGACTGTTTCTTAAGGGAAATATTAACACTTAAAATATTTTCTTTAAAGTGGAGGTGCTGTTGTGATTCAGTGGGTTAAGGACCTGATTTATCCCTGTGAGGATGCAGATTCGATTCCTGACGTCATTCAGTGAGTCAAGCATCCGGGGTGGCTGCAAGGTGCAGTGTAGGTCGAAGATGCAGCTTGGATTTGGTGTTGTGAGGCCTCAGCTGTAGGTCCAATTCAATCCCCAGCCCAGGAACTTTCCTACGCTCAGATGTGGCTGTAAAAAGGGAAAAAAAACAAACAAACCAAAAAAACGCCTAAAATAATTCCTTTTAAAATAATTCTGCAATATTTTTTTTTTTTTTTTTTGCCACACCTGTGGCCTGAGCAAGTTCCCAGGCCAGGGATTGAATCTGAACCACAGAAACAACCAGAGCTGATGCACTGACAGTGCTGGACCCTTAACCTGCTGTGCCATAAGGGAACTCAAATACTGCATGATTTTAGAAAAGGTATCATTGACCTTTTCATCAGTACCTAAATGCAATCAGAAGTATCCAGAGTAAAAATAGAGAGAGCTGATGACTATAAATAAATTGATTCCTTTCTCCTCCTTTGAACGATATCTATATAGGTCTGTATTCTTACTGCTACTCATATTTTTCCAACAGATGAACATGTTTCTCTTTTTCATGCACCTGTAAAGATTTTGAGCATCCCCTTTTCCTTGAGTTCCCTCTGCTTCTTTAATACCAACCCCCATCCTATTGCTTGAACCCACAGTTTCCCACCTGAGGCCTTTCTCTCAGTCCACACATAGGCCAAGCCAGACCAGGCAAGGTACAGTGTTCTGTGCCTCACATTCATTGTCTCTCCTTTTTACTTATGCCTCATAAGGTAGCAGGTGTCATTAGATGAGGAAACCAAGGCTCAGAAGGGTCACGTTGTGTGATCAGGGTCACACAGCTAGTAAATATTTGGTGGAGCTGAGGGCCAACCTCTATTCTAGTTTAAAAAGCCTCTGCTCCTCCTACTCCTTTTCATCTAGAGAAAAATAAAACGAGATAAATGCATAGTCTATTAAACAATCTTTATCATAATGACATCAAACCTCTCTATCTACCTAACAATTATTAGGCAGAAAAAGCGTTTACAGTCTTTAGTACTTCTTTTGTACTGGTGTATATGTGTATTTATTTATGTCTATGTATCTGTGTATTTAGCCTTAGATAAATGTGTGATTGTAGCAAGATTAGATTAGTTTTTAATTTGAAATACAGTCAATGGGCAACCTTTTACATTTTACCTTTAACAGTATAGGCCAAATAGAAAGTGAGAATAGAAAGATCAGTATGTAGGTGGGAAGAAAGGGAAGAAAAGGAAACCCATCATTTTTTTAAAACCTACGTAGTACCAGAAACTCAGCTATGGCTTAAGGACAGTTTCATTTTACCGTTATAAATGAGGAAGGTCTTATTATTTGCATTTTACAGAAGAAAAATACGAGGTACAAAAAGGTAAATAATCAGTTTAGAGCTCCGCTAGTATAATGGCGCTACCCAAACAAGTTGCATTTTTATTTACTCAGTATGTTTCTTTAAATTGACTTGCTGGTATTAATTGAATTTATTTAAAAAGAAGGGTTTTGTAAAAATAAGTGCATAACTCTTAGTAAGTTTGTCCTTGTTCTACCTAGAGTAATCTTTGCATACCAGTGTTACTCCTATCACATTTTAGGAAAAGGAAACATTGTATTCTATAGTGTCATAGCTGTAGTGTAACTGGAGGATTAATCATAGTGAGGGAGGGAGAAGCCTAGGTTGCTACTGAATAAAGGAGAAGCAGAAGCTGATTGGTATCTGGGCAGGCAGACGGGCGCTAGAAGCAATGATCTTGTGCTTTGAGAATCTCGGTCTACCTTCTCAGCGTGTTGTAACAAGATCTAACTCCCAGAGGTTCTTCAGTGGCATAAAACTTTTTTGACATTTAGTCAATGTCTTAGAATCACTGATTTCCAAAAATTGCTGGCACTTTATGACCATTCACTCTGAGATCCCAACTTTCATCATCTCTTCTTCTCACCTATCTTTGCCTGGCTGATTTATTCTCAGGAAGAGATTCTTTCCCCTTCTCAGGAAGGTGGCTTGGATCTTTTGTCTCTATGCTTCTCTTTTGGAACACGCTTCATATTTATATATCCTTGTTTAATGACTTTCTTCCCCACTAGATTAGAAACTCTGCGAGGGAAGGATTAGGTCCATCTTGCTTGCCATGGTACTGCCGCTGCTTATCACAGTTCCTGGCACACTGTAGGTGCTTCATATTTGACTAGTTTACTTAAATGCAGGCCTGAACCTTCATAATGAAGGACACTATGACCCAACACACCACAGATATGTTTTACTATTCATTTCTAAGATAAAGTGAGCATCCTGTGAGATTCTAGGCAAGCCTAGAATCTTCAAAGGTCAAAGCAATGGCAGCCTGCATCCTCAGTGCTGTTCTTATTTAACATTTCCTGTGAGTAGAGAGATTCTTAGCATCCTCATAGCTTTCATGATGCCTAAGTTACCCCCCCCCACACACGGCACCCTTAGAACTATAAGATGAATAACCTTAGAAAATGGAATTAGGAAAAAATCAAGATATAATGAATGAGATCAGTCTGCTGTAAAAACAACAAATAGGTAGCTTAAAAATAATTCTGTCAAGGTGATGAGGGTGAAAAGTTTAAAATCATTATGTATTAATACCTGAAGCTAATCAGTGCAATTTTATAATTGGATGATGGTATGATATAATCAAGCTGTAACCTGATCAAGTATGGTGAATAAGAAGCTATAACAAAATTTCTTTTTTTCTTTTTAGGGCTGCACCTGAGGCATATGGAAGTTCCCGGACCAGGGGTCAAATCAGAGCTGCAGCTGGGTCCAACTCCACAGTCCTGGCAATACCACATCTAGGCTGCCTCTGTGACCCACATTGCATCTTATGGCAATGCTAGATCGTTAACCCACTGAGTGAGACCAGGGATTGAACCCACATGCTCATGGATACTAGTTGGGTTCTTAACCTGCTGAGCCACAAGGGAGCTCCTATAAAAATTTTTTAATTGCTCTCTTTTTAAAAAAATTAATTTTGCACTAATCAAGGGGTATATATTGAACTGGAAGGGGAGGGAATGGTCAGAGTACAGACATTTATATGCATGTTCCTGTATCTGTCTGTTGAACTGATGTTCCAAAGCCAATAGGAACATTCTGATCTTTTGACTTCTTATTAGTTAATTCCCGTGAAGTAAATGGATTACATCATTGTTATAGTTTTAATGCACTAAACCATTAAGGTAATTCAACTGTTTCTTTTCTTTCTGAGTCTATGCTAGCCCAGAAATCTTCCAGTGATAATTTGGCTTTCCATATGTAGAATGATATTTGTAGTAGAATTCTACTTTATTTTAAAACTATACATATACAGAATATACCTATCCTATTTCACAAAAGGCCTTAAATGATTTTAATATACCAGCCTTTAACAGTGAGTACCTGTGGAGAATGGGATTGCTGGCATAGGGTTTGTTGGTAAAGGATCTGTGGGAGGTTTAAGAGAAGCTCAGATCGATTTTTTACTTTTGACACCTTTGCATTTTCTGTCATTCATTTTTAAATCATTGGTTATGTCTAGGTTTTATAATGGGAAAAATATAAAATCAGGTCCACTGCTCCCCCCCCCCCAAGTTAAATAGCTTATTTGAGGCAACATTTATGACTGTAAAAGATGCACATTGCCTTTTTCTTTGGGTGCCTACAGTGGATTTCAAGCTGGCTGGCAGGCCCCCTTTAGAGGTTCAACTGGTTCAGGCAGGTCCTGCCCACAAAGCATTTCGGGTCCATTTTGCAGCTTTACTGTCTCTTTGGAAATATTTAGTCTTGAAAAAAATCTTTTTCTATCATACACAGGGTATGATCATAGTCACTTAAATTCCAAGGAAAGTATAAAATTTGCTGTTCAAAGTTGTGAGTCAATTGAGGTCTTTTATCTTCCTAGCATTACAATTTTAATATATTTGCAGAAGGAAAATATATTAATTTGCAGGTATTCATGTAGTGATTTTACTTTACTGTAGTACTCTGACTTCTCTGAAAGTAGAATGACCTCCAAAGCCTCTGATAAAAAGGGAAAAAAAATACCCACTGAAAACTTAGCTTCAATACATCTATCAACTTCATGACACAAATTTTTAATAGAGAAGGGAATCTTAAGAGGCCAGTGGTTTATGCTGATGATACTTGTAACTTTATAACCATCACTTAGAAGAAATAAATCAGTAAGTGGAAAAAGCATCATTTACATTCCAAATGTAAAAATGCTCCTTAATCTTACTTCAATTAGTTAACCAATTTCATTTATTGTTATTACATATATATATATATTTATTTGGTACTTTAAAGTATGATTTTTACTTAGGTGGTTATAAGTCCTAAGGAAAAGATTCCTAATTATGTTACATGAAACATTTTTTTTTCTATAACTTTCCCATAGGAAACCTATAAGTCAGTTTAGCTTGACTTAATATTTTTAAAAAGGGAAAGTATGAGAATTTAACTTAATATTTTCTGGTATTATGACTATTATACAGTGGTAAGTTTTTTTTTAAAAGCCTTTTATGAGTCATGATATTCTGAATTTATTTGGTTACACCATTTGAGTATATTTGCTTTATAAACTAGGAACAAATTTCTCTTTTGAATTTGAAGACCAAGAATTTTAGTGTCTCAGTGAAGGTGATTTATTACACAAAAACTAGAGATGAGGTCGTCTTTCTTTAAAATGATAGAGCAATGATTTTTATTAAAGTCTCAGAGGCCTATTCAGAAGATTTACAAATTCTATAGTACAACTCTGGGCCTTTGAAATGTGCAAGATATCTCAACACAATTTTTCAGGGTGTAAGTTACCCTGAATAATGTATGAGTTGTGTAATAGCTCCGCAGTGCCTTCTCATCTCCACCGAAAGCTGGCTTCTCTAGTATTGCATCTCCTGCTTTCAATTCCTGGGCTGTGTGTTTACTATATTGGATCTTTGATAGTGAGTAGACAAAGTGGGGGGAAAATGTGTGAGACCTGAAAGTCCTTGGCAATCCAGAAAATAGCTTAATATACTAAACCTTTCAATGTAGTTTGGTTTTGGAAGTGTGATTTTTGAATAGAACTTTCCTCTATGGTTTTGAACCTAGGATGTCTTTAGCCCTAGGGAAATAAGTAGGTAGCCAATGAGCATTAATTTTATTCCAGGAATGTCAGAGGGAGCAAGCAGGAGGGGAACTTAATTTAACTGGTAATTTAACCGGAAAGCGATTTGAGCATTTTTCCATAAAAAGATACAGCAGTGTCATGGAATAGAACTTTAAAAATCCATGTGAATCTTAGCAATAAAACACAAGGCTTTGGAGACATCTCTCCCTTTTGGGTGGTTGTTTTGGGATGTGCCACAGACCTGTGGCAATGCTCTGTTGCTGGGACTGGGAGACAGCATCAGCAGGATGGGCCCTGGCAACATTGCCCTCAAGGCTCCCCGCATGGCAGGTGCCCATGAGCCCATTTTATGGATGGAGAAACTTGGTTCAGAAAGAACAAGAGGCCTATAGAGGTTCCACATTTAAAGAAGGAGCCATAATACAAACCCAGGCAACCTGAGAAATTTGAGAAACGCTCTTTCTGGAATACTTTAGAAAAGAAATACCTATAAAGCCAGATGAGAAAGGCGAAGTTCCTCTTTTTTGAGTTTTTAAAAAATTTTTGATGTAATGCATTTTTGTCTAGCCTGATGAAGAATAATTCATTTCTCAAAGTACTTTCAGTGATACGTGTGATTTTATTTAATATTTCAAGCGCCATCTTCATGTTTACTTGGATCCATCCTACGCCATATGAAATGTGGAATAATAAAAACACGTTAAGTGCTTACTAAGTGTTGAGACCTTTTCTGAATGCTCTACATGTATTAGCTCTTTCATTATTACAACTACCCTATGGGAGAGTTGTTATGATTTACATGCCGTAAAACACAATAAGGAAGCAGAAGGAGTTTAGGTGATTTGCTTAATGTCATACATCAGTTACGAGGTTGAACAATCTGACTCTAGGCCTTGGCTCTTCACTGCGACTCTAAACTCTGAAAAGACAGATACTGAGGCCCTGCCCTGTTCAAACGAGTTGCATGTCAGCAGCCTGCAGGTCTCAGGAGATCTGTGCCCTGGAAACTCAATCTCTTGGCACCCCAGAAATTGTACGTTTCCTTGAGGACTGACTTCAGGAACTCCAGGCTTTATCTTCTGTTTGGAATAATCTAAACCCAAAGTAGGCAATTCAGTTTTGTTTTAAAATGAGGAAGATTTAAGGATAAAATCCAGCCTTAAAAACATAGGAATTTACCTCACTGTGCTATAGGGTTGTAGTGTCTAATTCACTGGAACATTATTTTCTGGATACTAAGTCCTTCTGAGATTTATCTCTGTAAGTTTATAGGCAAAAGGAAGGACCCTTTGAGAGGAAATGGCTAATGTGACCTAGCTCTCTAAACAGGACAAAGCTTTAAGGGTAATTTCTGCCATTCAGCTCTTCTGTGACCCAAGCAATAAATGACAGTCTTTTAAAAACGGTGCCATCTTATCGAATTCTTGGGCATCGAGCAAGGAAGAACTTGAGTGATTTCTCCACACTTGTAAGGTCAAGAGGAGTCATACTCGGAGACCTCTGTTATAAAAGAGGAATTGTTTATGGCCATTGAAAAAATCCTGGCAGAACTGTCCATCAAATTTTATGAAATGTGTGAGTTACTTTGGTATCAGCTTTCTGGATCTAGTTTTCTTTCTAGAATATTCGGAATCAAACCCTTTCCTCACTGGCTGATTTCTTACTGATAAACACAAAGCTGTCTTATGTCCTTTTTCTTCCTTTCCTGTTTTTGTTGACTCTCTTCACATCTTTTTTTCTTTGCTTCATCTCCTGTTCTGAGACTATACACTAATTGACTGTCTCTCAAAATGGGCTCCATGGTCCACTGGGGTCAGAATAGGCTAGAATGCTTATTATAAATGCACATTTCAGGCCCTACCTCAATTGTACTAAAACAGATTCTTTAGGAAGGTGCCAAGGACTCTGCATTTCAGGAATCTCCTGAGAAATTCTTATCCACACTGAAGCAAAGAGGGTCTAGTCCAGTAGGTTTCTGACTTAATGATGGAACCCTTGTTACAATGAATGTCTAGGGCCTGGTCCAGGGTTTCTGATTCAAGAGGTCCTGGGTGGGGACTGAGAACTTGCATGTCTATGAAGTTCCTTGGTGATGGTAATGCTGCTGGTTTGGAAACCCCACTTTGGGAACTCCAGAGAGTGAGAAGCTGTGGTCTAATCCTTGACTCTTTATTTATTTTTTTATAGTAATTTTAATTTTTTCCATTATAGCTGGTTTACAGTGTTCTGTCAACTTTCTACTGTACAGCATGGTGACCCAGTTACACGTATCTGTATACATTCTTTTTTCTCATGTTATCATGCTCCATCCTAAGTGCCTAGATACAGTTCCCAGTGCTATACAGCAGGATCTCATTGCTTTATCCATTCCACAGGCAATAGCTTGCGTCTATTAACCCCAAATTCCCAATCCATCCCACTCCTCCCCCTTGGCAATCACAAGTCTGTTCTCCATGTCCATGATTTTCTTTTCTGTGGAAAGGTTCATCTGTGCTGTATATTAGACTCCAGATATAAGTGACTCTTTTAACTGAACGTGCTCTAAAATGTTAAATTTAAGCATTTTGGTTGCAGAAATTAAAATGCTAAGAAAAACGACGACATTTCTCTCCATGTCTCTGTGGGGACTCTGCTTGTTCAACTCAGCTCATCCTTCAGAAGGTGTCTCCCACCCCATTCAGGAAGGCTTGATCCACACAACTGTAAGTCATCTCTCTCTCACAGATGCTCCCCCTGCCCCCCGCTTTCCAATTGCTCAAGGGCACTGACTGCTTTCTACATGGTGTACAGTTATTTGTGTTTGGGGGAGCTATTTCATCTTTCCAACGATACACTGAACTCAAACACGAGGTTTGTGCCTTTTCTTATTCAGTCTTGCTTCAGAGAGGTATTTACTTGGTGCTCAACTGATGCTTGATTAATGAGTGAATGTTTCAGTAGGAGAAGGATAAACTGAATTCCTCTGTTACAGCTTGACTGTTTAGCTTTATATTTTCCATTTGAAGCATCTGTCTTCACAGCAGTGACTACCATTCTTTAATTTAGCTGAGGTCATGTTTGGGATGATATCTTAATAGTAAAACTTACTAAAATCCAAGGGACACGTCAGTAAAGCTTTTTACTGCTTTCCTAGAAATAATTCTCTACTCTGGCCACACATAACTGTGGTTCCGGACCAACAACACCCGTCTCATTTGGGAGTGTGTTAGAACACAGAATCTTGACTACACCCCAGAATCAGAATCAGAATTGGAATCAGAATATATAGGTACTTTGTGCATTCAATTTTGAGAAGCACTGCATTACTCAGAAGCATTTCCTTCTGACTGAAAATAGAGTACTGAGAAACAGTGATGATCAGTGCTGGAATTTTTGTTAGCGGTGGTTGTAAGTTTGTTTAAAAAGATTTTTTTTTTTTTATTTGCAAGATACCCTTGTGGTAACTGGGAATTCTGTTGTGGGTTTGTAACCATCATCAAAGTTCTTATTAAATGGGCTTCATATTGTGCTAGACACTATTAAAGAAAAGTATTAAGGAAAAATAATGAACCTGAGATTTACCACAAAACTACACACGATTGATGTGGGTAAGCACATATTAAGACATAATTAAACACATGAAGCATATAGATGCAGCATCAATACAACATGAGTGGATGTATTTTTGAATGCTTTTGATATTATTCATCCCCTATAACTCACATGTCTTTGATTTGAGAGTTTTCAGAACAAGATATTTTTAGCTATTTACATACAGAAATTTGATATTAAACAGTAACCTGCCATAAGGATAAAGGCACCTCCTCTTTGACTTTCATTAATAGTGTAACTCATGTATAAATGGGTCAGGGATCAAAGGCATAAAAACAGTTTTAAATAAATTCTCAAAAGTAAGGGGAAGTGTTTATATGCTTTGAATTAAAATGTTTACACATAATTTAGGGTTCAAAGTATGTCATTATTATCCAAACATGAAAACATTATTTAGGCTTTTTTGAGATTACTGTGCTTATAATATTGATCTTTCTTGTTCCCTAGTGAGTGGATTGGATTATGCAATATTTAATATGTGAGGCTTATGTGGGATATGAACTTTCTTGGTTAATAGGGTCTCTTTCTTTTTATGGCTGTTGTTATTCTCAAAGATGATGGAGTTCACGTCATGGTGCAGCAGAAATGAATCCAATTAGGAACCATGAGGTTGCAGGTTCGATCCCTGGCCTCGCTCAGTGGGTTAAGGATCCCACGTTGCAGTGAGCTGTGGTGTAGGTCACAGACGCGGCTCGGATCCCTTGTTGCTGTGGCTCTGGCATAGGCTGGTGGCAACAGCTCTGATTAGACCCCTAGCCTGGGAACGTCCATATGCCACAGGTGAGGCCCTAAATAGACCAAAAAAAAAAAAAAAAAAAAAAAAGATGCTCATTAGTAAGGTCAGAGTGGCTGCTCTGAGAGCATCCCCAGAAGTGGATGAGTGGATCAGCAAGTCTGCTGAAGGAGTTTGGGAACTTTATGTATCTTGTTCATTACTATGTTGTTTTTCATTCCTCTAGGACATTTTGTGTGACATAATTTAACCAAAAGAAGAACAGTGTAATTAAAAAGCTATTTAGGATATGGATTGTAATACTGATTGTAAACATTTTGTTCTCCTAGGCCTGAGAGCATTAGAACAAGGGAATATAGCAGTTAATTATAACACTATCGTTAACATTTTATATAATGTTATAGTATTTGGATAAATTATTTCTCTACCACTGAAGACCTAATGGTCTATATAACATTATATAAAATGTTAACGATAGTGTTATAATTAACTGCTATATTATCATTGCTGTTAAACTTCTAGCACAAAATAATCAATATATTATAATAATTTTGTTTCACTGATGTTGTCTTTACTTGAGACTGTGGGATTGAAAACAACCAATGCATGCTACTATTTCAAGAAACAATATGACCATGGTCATTAGGAGCAGAACAAAATAATACCCATCTCTTCTTAATGGGAGAATTAAAACATCCCCAAATTTGACCTGTACTTAGTTCTAAGTCACATGAAAATTAGCATTGTAAACAGTCAGGTCTCATAAGCAGGATTTCCCCATGGGGAACTTCACTTTCTTTCTCTTTTTCTCTCCCCTAAAACATAAAAAAGAGGAAGTCCTGAAATCAGTAATGGATTGCATAGCATAGAGAAGGCATTTGATGCGTATTTGTAGAAATAAGTAAACTTAGTATTGGGGGGGAAGTTGACCTCTCAAAACAAAAAATAGTATTTAAAATATGAACATGGATTTCAGTAATTCGCAACAAAAAGTCAGCACTTACTGACAGAATATAGAAGGTAATCATATATGTTTTGTATCGGTAATAATCAGCCGATATGCATTTCAGTCTTATATTAATGTGCTTTAATGTTCAAAATAATAAACTTCTATATAAATGCATATAAGTTCCTTGATCTCACTCTATGTTAGTTTTCTAAATCAAAGCAAGTTTAAAGTAAAATAAATTGGTTCTCAGAGATGAAATAGTTCAAAAGACTAGGGCATTTTTTTTTTCTTAAGTGCAAATCTGGACTTAGGTTTAGAATTGCACGTCTGGAAAAACTATTCATAATCTGCTTCTCTCCTTTTCTTTTATTTTTGCACATATTTATTTTGGCCAGCTGGTGAGACAGATCTTTTTCAGGGGCTCAGCCTACAGTCTGAATGTGGTTCTTCAAAACCAATCTTTGGATCAAATTCCTGTCTTACTTGCTCCGGTGTCTGAACAGTGTTAATGTCACAGGGGCATGGTGATCCAGTTGTCTGTCCCAAAAGCCTGGTGGCTTGCCAAGAAAAGAGGTTAGTTAGGAGGCCACACACTACCCTGCCTCACGAGGGCAAGGATGTTGTCGTACGGTCCTTGGGCAATCTGTCTCACCTTTGCATCTCCCAGGTCAGCCGATTACTCTGAAGGTAGACACAGGGGTCCCCAGATAAAATAAATGGTCTCTCACTTCCTTCCCAGCATGGTTGTCACCTGGTGTAGTTCTGTCAGTACATCTATGGGCTCACACAAAGGTTAGTTCAAGGAGGACGGGGCTGGAAAGTTATTCTAACTGAATGTGGGATTTTTCACTTCTATCAGCTATAACGTTGGAACACAAACCACAGGATGTTTAAAGGGTTCTATACCTCACAGTCCCATAATCTTGAATGTGTCTCAAGTGTTGTGGTCATAACATGGAAACATTCTGCTGGTAAACCCCCTGAGCATCTTGCCTTCCTTCCACTGTGGTCATCTATAGACTAAATGGCCACTTTTATCTTTCCCTGCTTGAGATAGGTGAGGCATTATGGTGTAGAAAGACAATGGGTCTGGTTGTCAGAAGTAGGTTTTCTAGTCCCATCTCTACCAGTTGTGTCCACTCAGCTGCTGTGAACCAGTTTTCAGGATAGGGTCCGCAAGTCACTTCTAGCCTTAAGATCTGTGGATTGGATGGGAATAGTATTACCTACTCAGCCTACCCAACTGGGTTGTTGTGGAATTAAAGGAGATCATATTTATGAAAGTACTTTGTAAGTCCTCTACAAAAGATTAAGGAATATGATACTATTAATTCCTTCTGAAGAATCAAAATAGCTTGCAATTTACTTTTAATCTTCAAGACTGTGTATATATCTTTTGTATTTAGGTCTTTAATGATGTATACCATAATGCAAGACAAATGAACACACTAATCTCTCTCTCACTAAGATGTTACTTCAAGTCATTCTAAAGCAAGAGGCTAGAGGGAGGAACTGTTTTTTTTAAAAAACAGAGGTAAAATTAATCCCCAGGTACAGAGGGTTCTGAACCTGTTCCCTACTCCTTTCAAAGTTCTGAGAAGCAGGTTGGTTTACTGTTTCACACCAGACACTGCTTAAACAGAGCTGGGGACTCAACATAATATCTCCCCCAGGTGGGGAAAAAAGTGCTGTGGTCCAGAGCACCCCAAAGCTAGGGACCAGTGGGTGGTGATGGCAAGAGGGGCACACTCAGAGCCCAAAGGGAAATAATGATATCCTTTTTTTCCCCCTGGCTGTCACTGTTGAGACACACAGCATTAAATTAGGTCATTTATCCAGTTGTGATATTAAAAAAATATTTTCCATTGTTCCAACTCGCAGCATGACACAGAAACTAAAATAGTTCTACTATTTTATATCTATCTGTCTATCTATCTAATCTGTTATCTATCTATCTATTTATCAATGTCTATACTTGGATGCAGTTAAGAATACCATAGAAAAAATAAGAGTACTCTTTGGGGTACTGAGTGTTCCTTAGGGGTACTGAAATGAATTCTGCATGTACATTAGTCTTCTTTGAGGACAGGAACCATGTCTTAGGCTTTTTTTATATGCTCTCCCCTACCCTAACAGCATCAGATCTAACTTTTGGTCCATAGCATGTACTTGATAACTTGATACTTAATAACTTGGTACTTGAGAGTAGGTATTGATGAAGAGATGGATGCTCAGAGAGAGAGAACCACTGAGGGAGGAGACCCCATTCTTACTCCTCTGCTCTCATGTCCTTGAGTTTTGAGCATATGGTTAAAGCTAATGGTTAAGCACTATCCTTACAACTGCTAGTGAAACTCAGTAAGGTGTTGCAAAGTACCCTGGGGAGGAGGATGCCAAAGGAACTCCCCGCCCTTTGCCCACTCTTCCATACGATGAAATCTAGATCACCTCAAGGTAGAAGGAAGAGGAGTCATTGAAAGTGATTTTTTAAAAAAATCAGGCTTCTGGAGAATGGTACAGATCATATGAAGGGGGCCAGCAGAGTTTATAATGGTACTGAAATTTAATTTCAATGCTGACCTTTTATTTGACATTTTAGATAATGCTATGGATGTGCTCAGTTATTTGTTCTTAATGTATTTTCCATCTTTTAGGGGCTCTAATCTACTTATATTCAAAGTCAATAAAAGAATAAAGTAAATTTTTGGCTTAAAAATCCACTTTTAAAAAAGGAGCTCATTCACAATAGCAACAAAATATGCAATGAATACGAATTAAGCAATATTTAAGACTATGGAAAAAGTGTCAAACTTTACAAAGGCAAAAGAAAATATTGGAAAGAAAAATCATGTTCTGAAATGAGAGGAGTTCATTATATATTTGTTGATTTTTGAAAATACATATATGAAGTTACAAATTCTATTAGAACTTAAAACACAGTTCTGAAGTTTATCTGATCAGATTGACAAAAGTTTAAAAGCTTGGAAACCCTAAAATCTATGAGGCTGTGGAGCAATGGAAACTCTTATATGCTGCTAGTAGCAAAGTAAATGTGTAAGTACTCTGGAGAGCAAAAGGACAATACCCCATATAAAGTTGAAGGGTGTATACCCCACAACCTGGCAGCTCTACTGATCAGTATACCTCCTCAAGAAATTCCTATTTGTACATGTGAAGATAGGGACAAGAATGTTCACAGCAAAAGAAACCACCTAAAACTTCATTTACAAGGTAGTGGATAAATAACTTAAATGATACATTCCATTCCTACAATGGAATATTAGGAAACAATGAAAATGAAAGACTAGAGCTACATGTATCAGTTGCACAAACTTCGCAAACATAATATTGAACACTATCAGTGTAAAACAAGTGAATATATTAATACACATAGTAAGAATTTAAGTGAAAGGGCCTTAAGATGTAGTGGGTACACGAGGGTTCATTTTATTCTTCTCTATGCCTTTAAAATGGTTTAAAATTTCCAGAACGTCTTGAAAAATGTAAAAGGATAAATGGGTAAGACTAGCACAATTTCTATTTGAACAAAACAAAGCCATCATGAGGCCCTCACCATACCATACCAGGTATTACGAGGGATTATAAAGCTAAAATAAAGTGCATGGCATGGGCAGAGGAATGGGATGATGACTAAAAGAAAAAGTACAAATTTCTCAAACTGGTCCATTTATAAAAATTTGGTATTTAACTAAACAGGGGAACAGTGAAAAGGGAATGAAATTTTTACCAAATAGTATTTGGACAACTGGATAGCTACTTGCAAAACACACAGGGACAAACCATGGCTAACTATCTGCCACCATGTGCCAAGATAAATTCAAAGAGATTAAAGAAATTTAAACATCAAACAAATTCACAAGAATGGTATAAAAATTTGTTGAGTATTTATATAATCTTGAGTGTGGTAGATTTTCTTTCTTTCTTTCTTTTTTTTTTTTTTTTTTTGGCTTTTTGCCATTTCTTGGGCCACTCTCGCGGCATATGGAGGTTCCCAGGCTAGGGGTCCAATCGGAGCTGTAGCCACCGACCTACGCCAGAGCCACAGCAACGCGGCATCCAAGCCACGTCTGCAACCTACACCACAGCTCACGGCAACGCCGGATCCTTAACCCACTGAGCAAGGGCAGGGATCGAACCTGCAACCTCATGGTTCCTAGTCGGATTCATTAACCACTGCACCACGACGGGAACTCCAGATTTTCTAAATCTAACAACAAATCCAGACATTGTGAAAGAGAAAGGTGGATAGATATGGCCATGTACAAATTTAAACTACTCTACATCAAAAAATACTATAAAAATGACAAAGCATATCAAACATATTTACAACATACATGAAGACTTGTTGAACATAACAATGAGCCCTACCACAAGAGGAAAAAAATACAAATTTCATTTATTTTTAAAGTTTTATTGAAGTAGAACTGATTTACAATGTTGTGATAATTTCTGCTGTACAACAAAGCGATTCAGTCATACATGTACACACATTCATTCTTTTTCATATTTTTTTCCCATATAGATTATCACAGATTATTGGGTAGAGTACCCGGTGTATACAGTAGGTCCCTGTTGGCCAACCATTCCACATACCACAGTGCACATATGCCAGTCCCAAACCCCCAGTCCATCCCTCCCTGCAACCCATCCCTTTTGATAACCCTAAGTTTGTTTTCAGTCTGTGAGTCTGTTTCTGTTCTGCAAACAAGTTCATTTGTATCCTTTTTTTAGATTCCACATATAGGTGATGTCATGTGATGTTTGTCTTTCACTGTTTGACTTACTTCCAAACATACAAATTTTAAAATGGGCAAAAAATATAACTCCAAAAGGAAGAAATCACACAAGTAATATACATTATAAAATATTTAAATACACAAATAATAAAATATAATAACAATATCCAGTGTTTAAGCAAATGGCCACTTTCATTCATTCCAAGAGGGAAATTAAATTGGTCTAAGTGTTCTGAATGATTTGGCAATAATCAAAAACTCTTTAAAATATACCTATCCCTTGACCTAGACATTAGACTTCTATAAATGTGTCATAAGAAATGATTAGAAATATAAGCAAATATTTGGATAGCATGCCCTTAAAAGTTCTGTTTTTAAGATAAGAAAATAAGGAAACACTCTAAAATCTACAAAATCTAAATCTACAAAAGCATATAGGTTAAATGACTTATGGTCTGTTTATACCATAACATGTTATTTCTCTGTTAACTGTGTATCATAGCTGAATTTTTTTTCCATAGCAAGATGTTCACAATGTATTGTTAAATATATAACTACAAGATAATGTGGAAGTATGCTTTTGCTTACATAAGTATCTAGAAGAATATATAAAATATTGTGTTAATACTCAATCTTTGGTTCGACTGAGGGGTTAAAGATTTTTCTTAATTTTGTTTATATATATTTTTCTAAATATATATTTTTTGCTAAAGGTGTATTTTCTACATTTTTGAAAAGAGAAAAAACTTGACATTGAATTTTTAAGTCCTTTTTTAAAATTTTGAAACTGTAAAGCAATTCTGAAATTAAAAGCAAATATTCATGAACTGTAGGAGTCATGGAAGCATTTTCTATAAGTAGAAATTATTACCTTTGATTACAACTAACAGGTGTTGGATAGATTTCATGGAATTTTGACCATCGTTCCAGTTAGTATTCATAAAATGTGTGAAATAAAGTATATTGCACTTATCATATATTTAATACCTAAAAATAAGATTCTTAGTATCTCTGGGCTATTACCATTATTTTTACATAGTTAACTAGGAAAATACCCCTGTAGAAAGAGTTTGTGCATTAACGACTTTATAAGTTGTTTGAGTAAATAAATAATATGTGCCTAGGGATTGTGGGCCATGAAACAGCTCCCCGCCCCTGAGGTGAGGAGAGATTGTGTGGCATCCAGAAAACCTTCCTGGAGGATATGCCTTCCTGGTAAGCATGGGTGAGAATTATTTCCTATATGATAATTAAGCTGTTCATTATGTCTGCCCTGCCCCTCTCTCCAGCAGACAGATTTCTTTTTATCTTGTCTTTTTGGGGCTGCACTCGTGGCATATGGAGGTTCCCAGGCTAGAGGTCCAATTGGAGCTGCAGCTGCTGGCCTACACCACAGCCAGAGCAATGTGGGATCCGAGCTGCGTCTCCAACACCACAGCTCACAGCCATGCCAGATCCTTAACCCCTTGAGCGAGGCCAGGAATCCAACCTGTGTTCTCATGGATGCTAGTCGGAAACTAGTATCTGAATCACAGCGTTTCTGCTGAGCCACAAACGGGAACTCCCAGATCTTTCTAATTATGATCGGCAGAGCTGTTATTTGTGAAATTTCACTCTCTGAGCACATAGAAATTTGGCAGCCTAAAAGAGTGTTCTGTGCAGTAGAAGAATGTAAGTTTAGGACTGAAAACTGACAAGCGATCCTGCTTGTTCATGTTACTGAATCAAGTCATTGTCAGGTCTCTCTTCTGCTAAGGAATCCTTAATGACTTCCTTTTAATGCAGCAAATTAGACTCTTTGAGCTGGTGCACTCAGTGCTCCATTTCCTAGCAATCCTAACTTTCTGACCACATTTCCCACTATTTTCTTTCCTGTATATCCCTGCCCAGACAGTGGAACCACCTGCTTTTCTTTTTAAGCATATCCAACCTTACCTTTTTCAATGCCATTGCTCAGATGGTTTCTCTTTGAGAATGCCTTCTGCATCACCTTTGCACACACTCATTTTTACCGCAACTCTTAGCTCCTACACAAAATCTTTCCAAATTCTCCCAACATAGAAATCATCTCTCTTTACCACCCTGCCAGTGCAGACTTTATCTGTGACTATATAGTGTCCATTTCTAACTGTATGACAGATATTTGTGTACTTATAGCAGCGATTAGTGCTACTTTAAGCTTTTAGATGGGAAGACCTACGTGTAAATTACTTTTGTTTTGCAAAGCACTTAACCCAGTGCCTTGAAATAGAAACATTTGTTGGATTAATGAATGAATGAAATGCCTAATTATGACCCTAGCCACTAAACCCCTGAGTTCATTTGCATCTAATTTGAATTTCCTGGGCCAGCTACCCAGAGGTAACAGCTGGTGGTCCTGTTAACAGTAACGCACATACTTTTGGTTCTTGCCTCCATCACTGCTATGGGCTTCTATTTAGGTCTCCTCGGAGTCTCATGGTAAGTTGTGGGAGGCCCTGAGTACTATGTCCTGGGGATTCATACCCACAAACAAACCTCAGTGGCCGTTATGTCAGTGGCTGCCATCTGTTCCTATAAAGCTCTGCCTTCCTTTGGTAACTTTTCTAATAGAGGCTTCTGTTGCTGATTAAAAGCCCCTTGGAGGACCTCACCAATGTGGACTCTGCTAGGATTCTCCTTTATGTATCTTGTCAAGGGCCTGACTCCAGGGTAAGATGCAGTGGTCCCCAAGAAGTCAGGACAGAGAGGAGCCAGGGGCCACCCTACTGCTCTTCACTGCCCCATTGATATGGTATCCTGCCTGCCAGATCCTTTCACTTATTCTTTTTTTTTTTTTTGGTGGGGGAGGCGGGGGGTGGTGGTGGTAAAAAATTATCCATCTTTTTTTGTTATGAGAGCCTTATTCTCACAGTAAGAGTCTTAAAAATAGAAACCATATCAGTCATCTATTTAACCAATCCCTACAGCATTTTAGAAGCAACTAGAGAATTCCACAATGAGCAGATTTAGAAACCTCGAATGAGGGAGGCTGACTATAAACTAGGCAAAGCGTGTCAGTCCTCTAAATGGCAAAAACACCAACAACCATAACCAGCCTCCTTAGCCATTTAACCTACTGTTTTGTGTCTTTCCTGCATCGGCTACGGCCACCCTTTGGCACACTTGGAAATGTTGGCTTCAGGGCAGCCTCAGGACTTCACTATGCTGAAAACAGAATGTGTCTCTTCGGTGCCACAACTGAGAGGATGAACTGTCACTTGGGTGGAGGAGCACCCCTTGGGGGTGGGAAAGGGAGTCCCCCTCTGCAGGTAGGCAAGGACAAAAACGCCTCACTTTCCTCCATGGTGAAGACAATGGTGCCCTTACCGTTTTGCACTTCATTTCCCTTGAGCTGCTGTCCTCTCTCCTATGCTGGCAAGTGTATGAGTTTGGCAAGGAGGTTGGCAAGCATTTCACAAGACAGTAAAGGTTAAGGTACGGTGGAGGTTGTTTAGTGCAGAATTGTAAATATTTGTTAAAGGCTTGTGGAGCTGCTTCTTTTGATACCTCTAATCCACCGAGACAGAAATAACTTCAAAGCCATGCCTAGTCTGACTTGGTCCTCAACCAAAGGGAAAGATCAGCTACTGCTAAAGTATGTTTCACTCACAGCCAGGCAGCCTGCCTTAGCAGGCATCCTGGAGATGAATCATCAGTTAATTGTCTCCGGGCACTTGTACATGTGCTTAGGAACGTCAGTAGGGCAGGAGTGGAGCTGCATGAATACATGTGAAGGGGCCTTTAGTGTATACTGTTCCATGCTATCAACAGCGGAACGAGAAGTAAGGCTTGTGTCCATTCAGAAGGATGGGCTGAGCTGGCTCCTCTGCCCAGAGCACAGCAGGCTTCCTGCTGTGCTGCTCCAAGTGGCACGAGAGAAGGATCTCTACCTTTCCAGCTTCTCTAGGGAGTTCAGAGTAGGGATGTCTCAAATTTTCCTGTGAGATCTGAGCATCTGAGGAGGAGAGGAGAGTGATTTGGAGGCCCTCTTACGATTGCAAGTGGGTTTTGAAATTCCGGTATATTTTTTTTTTCATATTTTAAATTTCTGTAGGAAATTGCCATTGAATCCAGTTTCTTTTTTTTCTTTTTTTTTTTTTTTGTCTGTTTTGCTATTTCTTGGGCCGCTCCCGCGGCATATGGAGGTTCCCAGGCTAGGGGTTGAATCGGAGCTGTAGCCTCCGGCCTATGCCAGAGCCACAGCAACGTGGGATCCGAGCCGCGTCTGCAACCTACACCACAGCTCACGGCAATGCCGGATCCTTAACCCACTGAGCAAGGGCAGGGACCGAACCCGCAACCTCATGGTTCCTAGTCGGATTCGTTAACCACTGCGTCACAATGGGAACTCCTGAATCCAGTTTCTTGATTTTCTTCCATCTCCATATTATACTCTTATGTTCATCTCATAGATCTTATTTGTTCCCCAAAGCAATGAAGAACAGGCAGGAGTGGCAGTTTCCATTGTGGTGCAGTGGAAACGAATCCGACTAGGAACCATGAGGTTGCAGGTTTGATCCCTGGCCTCCCTCAGAGGGTTAAGGATCCAGCATTGCCATGAGCTGTGGTGTAGTTCACAGATGAGGCTTGGATCCCACATTGCTGTGGTTGTAGCATAGGCTGGCAGCAACAGCTCCGATTGGACCCCTAGCCTGGGAATCTCCATATGCCACCAGTGAGGCCCTAGAAAGACCAAAAAAAAAAAAAAAAAAAAAAAAAAAGAAGTGAATGGAACACATGTTGCCATCTCTAGGGAGAAATGGATTACATGATTGACTATGTCTGACTAATGAACACTCTAAAAAGAGTGAACAGAGACATTTTTACATCTTCTACTGTTCCTAACATCACTTAAATATTTAACTCAATAATAGTGGTATGATTACTACTATCTTTATAGGCAATACTACAAACTTCTTATATGGATTCTTGGCTACAAGCAAGTGTAAATTCTACTCTATCATGTTTTATGTCTAAATTGTTAACGTCATATAACTCGACTTAACAACTGAAGAGAGTTTCGAAACTTTGGAAAATCTCTGGGCTGAAGTCTGCTTCTTCCGTGGCCATTGCTTCCTGAATTTGAGGGTGAGGCTTGAGGCTGGACATCAGCCTCCCAGCCACGTTCACCAGTAGAATCATTCTCTGAAGGACTCTCACAATTATTCAGTGGAAGAAACACTGGGCTAGCCAAAGAGCGCTCAGGAGGTAGGAGAAGGTCTGAAATCATGGATACTGATGTAGGAAATGTTTCATCAAGGAGAGTGCTATCAGATTTAATGTCTCTGAGTTTGATAAGAAAGAGCATTGATATAAGTCTATGTATTATTCTTCACATTTGAAGAATTTCTATGTAAATTTCTTCACATTTGTATTTTCACATTTAAAAAACACTTTATATTCATTATTGAATTCTTCCTTACAATAGCCCTCTGAAGCAGATATTAATACTATGAAATTTAGGCTTAAAGCAATTAAAGTTACAAAAGTTATTCAAGCACAGAGCTAAAATTTGAATCCATGGTGACTGATCCCCAGGCTAGTACTCTTTCTGTGACAGATCTGATTCATATGGCCAATCGAAAGTCAGAGACTGTAGCAGGAAGTTTATGTGTTCCAGACAACATCTAAGGATTTTTTGTTTGGGGAGCAGCTTAATTAGGATGAGTTAGCAGAGCAGTGATTCCAATTAGTGAACTTCTGAGGTAAGCCAGGAGCAAGGAAACAAGAAGCTTGAATGAAGATGGTGGCAGATGAGAAGGAAAGGAAGGTCAGGCTGATGTTTTACAAAGGAAAACATTTATTAGAGGACCTGGTGCCTGGGTGTGAGAGACAGAGTAAGGCAGGAATAGATACTCTTCTGTTGAGGTTCAAGTGTATCTTGGCTTGTTTGTCGAATGGGAGGGAAGGCCCTAGAGGAGGTAATTTGCATACGGCTTTTACTATTTCTTAAAGGAAGGACATCTGTGCTCCTTTGGGTGATGGAGAAGGGTTATTTATTCCATGCCTGGGACTTGGTCTATATCTGAGACGAGTGGAGAGAGAAGCAGAAGGCAGAAGTGGTGAAGGTGTTTTCACAAAAGATTTTGTGAAAAATGTGGGGCCCAAGTCAGGCTGTTTCAAGGTCCAAGAAACAAAGTGGGACATGGAGCTGGAATGAGAAGCCCTCTTGAAGTTTTGTTGTAGAAGAAGCATAGCTCAGACCTGAGAGGCCCGAAGGGGATGTGCATTTTTAGGCAGACGATGTGTTTTGCAAATATGGGAGATGAGAGACAGCTCTGTGGCAAGAATGGCATCCCCTCAGAAGGTACTGGTAGCAGGGCAGCACCTGTGCTCACGTGGAGGGAGCAGGTGCAGACTCATCAGCACGTGAGATGAGACACATCCAGGGCATCTCAGTGGCACCTGGCTGGGGTGAGGGGAGGACCCTGCAGGTGGGGACAATGGGCCAGGAGACTGAATTACTGCTATTGATGTAGTTATTTCCAAAAGTTGGTGAGCCCTGGGGACATTTTGGGTCTCACTGGGACCCACACTGAGAATATTAATGTGTAATTTAACGAGGAGACACCGTCTATACCCGAATTAGGATCATTTAAGGATTGAGACCAGAACAGCAAAAATGAGCTTATTCATACAAATGTAACTTAATCCTTGCCTATTTTAAGCTTCTTATTGTGCCTTGTTACTTGATGGGACTTGGTCTGGCAACGTCCTTGGTGTTTAAGAGGTTATATTTTCAGAAAATGAGGGATTTTTTTTTCCCCCTACTTGCATGTTTCAAAATGCTTTCATGGTATGCGAAGAAAGCCACTTGATTAAAGCGTTTGCAGTTTACATTAAATCCTTTTCTTCTTTCCAAAGAATTCAAGGTTTTGGCACAAACTAAAAGGGTTAAACTACACCTGGCCTTTTCATTGTGTCATTTCACAAGCAGCGAATATTGTGAGTAAAGTCCAAAATATGACTCTTCATGCGAATATTCTGTAATTTCTTTTCCCCCACGCCCCTCTGCACTCTGCGTCCCACCCCTTACATCTCACCATGTCAACATGTTACTCACACATTAAGTACTGTGTGGTGGTGATGAAGCAAACTGGTGGTTTTATCACCCCTCCGTCAGCGAAGAGGGAGAAAACCTGTAGAGGCTAAACTTGTTGTCTTGAAGGTTCATTGTTACCTCCCCCATTCTTGCAAAACCCACTAACCAGAAGCTGCTGATAAAGGTTCAGTCTGCTCCTCCTGGGGTGTGTTTGAGATGCAAATGGAAAGGGCTGGCTCTTTAAACACACAAAACCCGTCTATACGCCGCCACCAAGTGAAGATGAGCCCGTTCTAAGCCACACGCTATTATTTTTCTTGCTCTGAGTGTCATTACCACAGGCTTTTGCCTCCCTCTCATTTGTCATCCTCCTCAAATAAATCGCTCCCATGGGAGACGGAAGCGGTGCCGCACCTTCCCGGCCCCTCTAAGCAGTCCAGCTTATTTTGACAGATTGCGCCATTAAAGCAAGTCTATTTAGTTAAAAACAGACTGCCAGACTTCCTTCCATAAATGCCAGTGAGAGAGGGACAGAGCTGTCCCTTGTTCTCAGCCCAGCTATTCTGCACATTGTTTCAGGCTTCTTGCATTTCGGACCGGAGGATGGAGGCTTGGCTGTGCAGCGCGGTGTCTTTCAGCAGTAGCCCTTCCTGGCGCTGCTCTGAGTCTTGCCTTGTCCCTGCTCCACAGTAGGGGGCAATGTCATTTTTTTTGGCAAGAATGCAAAGCAAACAGTTGTTGAAGGAAAAGTTTGGCAGGACATGTTACACAGGTCCAATTCAACAACAGCCTAATAATGACTTAATTTTTGCCCATTCGTTTTATCTTTCATAATATGCTCTCAGGCAAAGTTAGCACACATAATTCATTCATTCGTCAAGTACGTATTGCGTGCCTATGATGTGCCAGGCATTGGACTTGGCAGTAAGAATACGGTACTGAAGAAACTAAAATCTTTACTCTTTACGCTTATATTCTGGGGGGAAGAGACAGGAAAAAAATAGCATATTAGGGCTGTGTGGTTCAACATAAAATGATAGGTTATCACATATTTCATAAATCAATTTTGAAATAACTAACAATGGCATATCATTTTACAGTTTATAAATAATTTTTTTACGTGTCAGGTTAAATCATAGGCAATTTCATAAGTTTCAACTTCCACATCATCTCATCTTATTCTGATAACTCTGTGGTATTATTCTTTATCCTATTTACAAAGGATGAAAGAGTGGATTATGTAAGCCCAAGATCACAGACTCACCCAAAACTCAGGTACTCGGATAGAACAGCTAAGATAAGCAAAACCACAACCATGGATCCAGTGAGTTGCCAATTTTTAAAACACTACTGGAAAAACAAAAACTCAAGGTTAGTAGTTGCTCTGTCAGTTCTTATGTGGAGAGGGATTCGAGGAATTTCAAAAATTATGCTATTGTCACTCTCCCAGGACCCTTTCAGGCTTTGCCTCTTAAAGGGACACATACTCAGGAAACCCTGGGAGTGGGATGTGGTACAACCATTGTGGACCCAGTATACCCTTTCTAGCTTACAGTGAGACGTGATCAAAAGAACATGGTGTTTTTTTTTAGAGCTTCCATACCTGAGTCTGAGTTGAATCTCTGACTAGAGCTGGAGACTACATTTAATGAGAGAGAATCTGAGGTAGTCTGGGTGGTACCAACTCTAGAAATCAGAAACTGAAACCTCCCTTTTCAGTGCAGGCAAAGGTCTACACTGAGGAAAATCTGCTAGGAATAGATTCCAAGTTGAGAAAAGAAATAATGATGGAGGAGTTCTTCCTGTGGTGCAGTGGGTTAAGAGTCCGATGGCATCTGCTTGGGTCTCTGCAGCTGCGAGGGTTCAAGCCCAAGCCCAGTGCAGTGGGTTAAAGGGTCTACTGTTGCCACAGCTGTGGCGTAGATCACAACTGTGGTTCGGATTCAATTCCTGGCCCAGGAACGTCCATATGCTGCAGGTGTGGCCATAAAAAGGGGAAAAAAGAAAAAAGAAATAGTGATGTAAAAAGGAATGAAAAATTCTGATGAAAATGGGAGAGGGGAACAGAGGAGACATGTCTCAGAAAGCTCAAAGACATATATTTATCTCTTCAAAAGCAACACAAGGAGTTGCCATTGTGGCACAGCAGAAATGAATCTGACTAGGAACCATGAGGTTGTGGGTTTGATCCCTGGCCTCACTCAGTAGGTCAAGGATCTGGCATTGCCGTGAGCTGTGGTGTAGGTCACAGATGTGGCTCTGCTCCTGCATTGCTGTGGCTCTGGCATAGGCCAGCAGCTGTAGCTCCAATTAGAACCCTGGCCTGGGAACCTCTCCATATGCCCTGGGAGCGGCCCTAAAAAAAGAAAGCCAAAAAAAAAAAAAAAAAAAGGCAACACAAGAGGAATTCTACTGCTATGAAACTAGAAATGTTATCTACTCACCCCTCCTTCCTAAAAGTATAGTAAACCCCATCTGTCTGAAAAATAAGCAGTAGAAAAGGGATATGAGTGGATCAATACAAAACTATTCCAAAAAGGAGAATAAGAAGTAGATAACTTCCACTCAGTGAAAGATTTTAGAGTCTCCACTCAATGAAGGATTTTAGAAAAATATTTGCCCAAAGCAGATGACAATTGTAAACAAACATTTCAAAACAAGCTAAAAAACTGATAGGAATTATGAGAGAACAACAGAAATCAGAAAGATTATAGATATTGGAGGGAAGGGACATTTAAATGAAAAATAACAGAATTCACAAAAGATGCAGAAAGAAAAAAAATTTCAGAAGTGAAAAAAACTAGGAAGAAAATAAAAGAACTTAAACACAATGAATATTGCCTTTGGGAGATAGAAAAGAGGAAAAGGAAAAAAATTTAAATTAACCAGAAAGGAAGAAACAGAATTTGAGAGTAAATGATAGATTGAAGGATTGGCAAAGAAGATTCAATATATACATGGTAGGAAAACCAAAAAAAAAATGGGGTACAACAAATGCTATAATTTATAATTCAAGAAAACTTTCCTAAAAGAGAAGATGATTTCAAACCTCAGGTTAAAAGGGAGAACTTGGGGAGTTCCCGCCTCAGCTCAGTGGTAATGAACCCAACCAGTATCTGTGAGAACGTGGGTTACATCCCTGGCCTTGCTCAGTGGGTTAAGGATCTGGCTTGGCCATGAGCTGTGGTGTAGATTGCAGATGTGGCTCAGATCTGGTGTTGCTGTGGCGTAGGCCAGCGGCTACAGCTCTGATTTGACACCTAGGCTGGGAACCTCCATATGCCATGGGGACAGCCCTAAAAAAAAAAAAAAAAAAAAAAAACCAAAATTAAAATAAAAGAGAACTTGGGAAAACTGACTCTCAAAAGGCCAACATTAATACATAGTCTAGTAAGCATATGGGACTTGAAAGAGAAAAAAAAAAAATCTTCAGGGTACCCAGGCTAAAGGACAATTTGCATGTTAGGGAAAGACAATTCATGTGTTAGGGAAAGAAAATCAATTTTCATCAGACTGTTCAAGAGCCATGTGTGTGCTAGAAAACAATGGAGTGACATAATTAAGATACACAAGGAAGGGAAATGTAAGCTAAGGATTTTATATCCAGCCAAACATCTTCAAATACAGAACTCAGACCAGCTGTCCTGACCATGGTACAATACAGGAAGCATTAGTTCTGTGAACTCTTCCTAAGGAATCTACTGGAGAATGTGCCTTAGACAACTATGGTGACCAAAGAGGCATTGACAAGAGTTGCTGGATGATACTGGAGGATATGCTCCACTAAAATTAGGAAAAAGCAAAACCAAACCTGGAGGACAGATGAGATCCAGGAAGGAGGATCCAACACTAGAATGTGACACTGAGAATAATCTGATACATTCTCCTACGTGGAAAACTGTCTTTGGAAGGTGTTGGAGTGTATGTGAAATTTAGTCAGATGTCATAGTAAATTAAGTAAATAAAAAAATAAGACATTTGTCTTTCTGACTTACTTCACTCAGTATGAGAGTCACTTATATTTGGAATCTAATATACGGCACAGATGAACCTTTCCACAGAAAAAAAATCACAGACTTGGAGAATAAACTTGTGGTTGCCAAGGGGGAGGGGGAAGGAGTGGGATGGATTGGGAGCTTGGGCTTAATAGATGCAGACTGTGGCCATTGGAATGGATAAGCAATGAGATCCCGCTGTGTAGCACTGAGAACTACCTCTAGTCACTTATGATGGAGCCTGATAATGTGAGAAAAAAGAATGTATACATGTATGTGTTACTGGATCACCATGCTGTACAGTAGAAAATTGATGGGGCACTGTACACCAGCTATAATGGAAAAGAAAAATCATTATATATATAAAAAATAAGACAACAATTCCAGAATGAATAGAAGGTTGTACAAGAAACTAAATGCAATCATAGTATATTCCTTGATGTAGTATGTTACTTGAATAAGATTGATAGTTGCAGTGACAGAAAACAGTGACTGTGTACCGACCCTTTTGAGTTGGACCCCAACAAGGGTCCTTCTGTACAGTGTCATTGGAGCCAACAGAATGAGACCCCAGTTTGGCTCAGAAGCAAAGGATAACTTTATTCTTTGATTAGAGAATGGAGAGAGGCTCACCTGGGCTCTGGAGCGCGGGCTCTCCGGGAAAGGCTGTGGGCGGGGCTGGAGGGGAGTTCAGGGCGGCTGCGCGCGGCTTGGCGTCTCTGCCCCGCCGGCCGCCATCTTGAACTACGGCTCCTGCTCGGGGTTTCCAGACACGGTTGGTCTCCAGAGTTCAAGTGTCCTTTGCAGGCGTTTGGCACTAGGAATGCTGGTCTGAAAGGCCCGCTGGGAGGCTTCTGCCTTGGGCCCTTTGTGAACAAGTGAAACTGGACGAAGCACAAAGGAAAAGAAGGTTAGACTTTATTTTATTTCCCAGATTCTATTTTTATTTCCCAGGGATCGTTAATGATCTTTGCTGGTGGCAAATATAGGTATGATCCAAAAAATAAGATAAATTATATTTGGAGGATAATAAAGGGAAGCGATGGCGTGATTAATATCCGAAGCCACCAGAGTAAAAAGTCAGTAGGTACTGGATCAAGTAGTAGGATTATATTATTCATAGTATTTGGAAAAATGGAGCAAACTGGAGAATTCAGAGACTTGCTTCTGAGGCAAAAGATAAGGAGGATAAGGATGACGAGACTGTTGTTTTGGTTATATGCCTTTTAGTCCTATTTACTTTTTGAACAATGTGCATGTAATCTTTAACAGATTAAAAAAAAAAAAAAAGCCAAACAATAGAAACCCACAACTACTACCAGAGCCCTTGCTTTCACACCAAACAGATTCACTATCCATCCACATGCCCTGTTGGTCCTCACCCAGCGGAGTGACTGCCCTCTGACTGCCCCCGCCCTCGCCTATGGAGTAGGGATTCTTCCAGAAGCACTGATCACAGGTGTGAATGTTGGAAGAGCCTACTGGAGATCACCCTTTGCACTTCTTGTTTTACTGATGAGGAAATCAAGGCTGGCGGTGAGTGACTGGCCCAAAGGCCCAAGTCATTAGTTTCCAAGTCTGAATCGGACCCTAGGTTTCCAAACTTTTGATGGGTGTTCTTTCTACTGCTATAAAGTGTTCCGTCCTGTGAATTTTTCTGGCTCATGTGAATATCTCTCTCCATGCTGTTGATTTTCTCAGTATCTTGCTTTTCCAACTCTTACCCATGTTCTGTTCTGAGCTTTATTAGAATAAATCCCAGGCTTTTTTGGCTGGTTGGGGGGGTGGGAGGAGTCCTGTACGAGTTACCCTGCCCTCTGCTGCCCTCTGCTGGCGACAGATGGTATTTACTGTTTACCCTTTAGATCCAGGCCTCATCAGCCACTTAATGAAGTAATGTTATCTTTCACACTGTGGGCGTTACCGTTCACTGAAGAAAATCCTTTACTTCAGGGTACCAATGGGCCCTCTGACCTATGCCAATCTGTTTTCACAAGTCCAGTTTGTTCTAGGCCCTTCTTGCTTCTTAAAATGTAAGCTTTTTTTTTTTTTTTTTTTTTTTTAAAGTTTGGGTCTTCCTTTATTTTTAAAAATTTTATTGGAGTGTAGTTGACTTACAGGGTTGTATTAGTGTCAGATGTACAGCAAAGTGAATCAGTTATACATATACATTTATCCGTTCTTTCTTCCCCTATAGGTTATTATAGACAATTGGGTAGATTTCCCTGGGCTATGCAGTAGGTCCCTACCTAAATTTTTTAATTTTTTAAACTGTTGTCTTTGAACTAACAGTATAGACATTATCTAGGAGCTTGCTAGAAATGCAGAATCTTGGGCCTCACTCCACATTTACTGGATAAAAAACTTCGCTTTAACTAGATCTCTGAGGGATTCACGAGCACATGAAATTTGGAGAAGCACTGCTCTAGATCCAGCTCACCCACACTTCAGGAAAGAATCAAGCTCAACCTTACCTACTTGGCAGTTATCTCTGATCCATGCTAATACCTATTCCAGTCTTGTTACTTGCTAATCGGCTCATCACTGTCTCACTCTTTCCTTCTCCTCATCTTGGTGTGATGACGTTTTCAGGGAGTAAACTGCTCTGACCCAAGTTCCAGGATAGACATATTCCACTGCACCCAGTGAGATGGGCAGGACACCCCAGTTCTCTTTCCCTACTCCCTCAGCCTAAGCCTGCAGACTGTGCCTAGTCGTCTTCTGTCTACTCCTTGAAATAGGTCCTTGCTTTTTCTCTCCTAGCCAGGCCCCCTGCTCTAGAGCTTCAGGGAATGGATTCAACATAGTCTCTCCGAACTTTTTTCCCCCCATGTTGTAGTCTGACTCCACATGAAATCATGCTTATTCCTTGAAAATAAGCCTCTGGTGTTTAAAGGTTAAGGAAATCTTTCTGTAGGCTTAAAGCAGACACTGATGTCAGTTCATCTCTGGGTAAAATTACTGGGAACGGAAGTTCAAAGGAAGCATTTCCACGTTGACAAGAAGAATCTCAGAAGTAAGGTTTTGCCCACCAAAGCTTTACTTCATGAGGAAGTACTCACACTGTGTTTAGAAGGAGCAGGTGGATTATTTAGAAACTGAGAACGGACAGATTTCAGATTAGAAGGAAGAGAATGTTACTCTATTATTAGAAACAGAATTGCTTTTAAAATAGTTAAGTGGAGATTGTGAGAAAGAGGAGTCAAAATAGAGTTGGCGCAATTCAGAAAAATTTTACTCTGCAACTAGTAATATTCTGCTATTATTGAAAATTATTTAGTGAAATACACTGTTTAAGAGTTCTGAACAGAATCATTTATTTTACATATATAACACTGACATGTAGTATTTCAAATCTGTTTTTGTCATAAGCTCTATGGATAGCCAAGCCTGGGCTTCACTGGGCCATACTCACTGACCACTTGAGCTCACAGCTGAGGGTAGCAGATATGGTCTTCATAAATGTCCCAAGAAGCCTAGGAGAACCAATCTCAGGGCAAAAATCAAAGTGCCTGTGTGGTTCTGAAGAAGTTATACCAAACTCCCATTTAGCACTACTGTGACTACACCAGCACCTGTTGCTTTGTGCTGAAGCCAAGAATCCAATTTTGCAATTGTAGCGCGTTAGCGAGATGTCAAAGGAGGTTGTCAAATCCTCAGGCCTGGCCGACTGTCCACTGATTTATACATTTCTATTTGTGCCAACACAAGCACATGCCTTATCACACATGAAGGAATTCCATAGTGAAATCATAAATGACAGATTGTAATGCCAAGAATTCTGAGCAACCAGTGAGTGTCCGGGCTCTTCTAGAACTTTCTACAAGCCCTCAATAGAGTAGGTAGAGTTTTAGAATGATTGATCCCTCAGCTGAAGCTTATTCAAGTCACTTTCTGGAGGAAAATGCTGCTTATCGGGGAGCTGTAATTTCTCTTTGCATTCTGTCTTACCCACTGACCAGCAGGTAGGGAGCAAGGGTGAAGAACCACGTCCTGAGGACCAGTGTTGACCAGGTGAAGTTCTAGAAGGGAGATAGTGTTTGGGTGCCATCAAAACCAACAAGGGCATTTCTAGTGCAAACAGAAATGTCTTCCCTGAGGACAGGCATTTAAGGGCGCTCACCTTTTCACTTCTTGGAAAAGATCATAAGTTCAGTAAAGTGTGTGATTTTCTTTAGATGTTCTGTATGATTTTTCCTGTGAGATTTCTCTTTGTGCCCTTTTTGTGTCTGATTTTTTGTGTTTCTGGGTACAAAAAAAAAAAAAAAAACAACCAACCAACCAAAACCCAATGTTTTTATTATGACTGGTGGCAAAAGCCAGCCCGGCCAGAGGTGTTTGCCTTTTCGCTGTCTCTTCCTCACTGCAAGCTGCTTATTGTTGGGGGCAAGGGGCTTGCAGAGTGAATAAAACTGGGTGAGCTTAAAAAGAAAACCAGGGACAAAGAAAGTGGCTATATTGAGTAAGTTTAAAATGCCCTACTTTCTGCAGAGATGCATATAACAAACTAACCTCTGAGAGCCACATCTATAGCCTCATTAAATGCGAGGAGCTGGGAAAAAACCTCCAGAGTTTATTAGCCTATTTCTTACTCCATCCTTGTCCTTATGCTGGTGAAGGAGGAAAGAAAGGGGAAGGGAGAGAGAAAGAATCATATTTAGAATGACAGCAGTAAACTTGAAGAGATGAAGTGGAAATAAAAGCTCAATAACTAAAATAACATCAGTTTTGGAAAAATAAAGAGATGAGAAATTTTGCATATCCCGGTCTCAGTACATAATCCATGAAATGTGTATCTGCTTAGTCATTAAACAGAACGCAGAGCAGCATCTGCACCACAGATGTCCTCAAGTGCATGTCTATGTGTGATGTTTAAAAACCATCCTGGGGAGTCCCCCAAACAAAATTGACTCCAAAAGTGACTATTATTCACCTTCAGAAAAGTGAAGGCTAGCAGGTCCTCACTGCCTGTTCCATTGGCCAGTTTTGTAATTCCTAAATCTGATATTTGTTAAATGTATATGGCATACCTGGTACTTTGTAACTCTGGGGTACAGCTATAAATATGAATGGGGTACATCCCTACCCAGGAAGTTACATTCTAGTCAAACAAATAGGATATTTACATATCAAATAAATAATTAAGGCATAGGATAGGACATGATGAAGTCTCATTGTGGTACAACCGAATAATACAACATTTATTAAAAACCTGCTATGTACCAACTTCTGTACTAATTATGCTACGCCTATTAACACATTTTTCCTGACAACAATCCTCTGGGGTGGAAACAGTGGAAACAATTATTATCTCCATTTGCAGAAGAGGAGATGGAGGCAGAGAAGGTTAATATCATCACCAGACTCTAAGTGGCTGAACTAACATTCAAAACTGATAGTCTGGTTCTTGTGTTCCAGCTCTAACCGCTGAGATTTTCTGCCTCTCAGAGTGAGAAGGGAGGAGAACAGGGGCCAACATCATCTGGGTAGTTTCTTCAAAAAAAGCGTGGTTTGATCTGGCTGCAGAAGTGCTAGTGGGCATGTGTGAATTGCCAGAAGCAGGGCTGGAAGGGCCTTTCTGCTAGGGGAACAGCATGAACATGCTGGACTCCAGGCAGAATGAGTGGAAGGACAGCAAGGAGTTACGGCCACTAGGAGGCCATTGTGGAAAAATAAGGGGCTTTGGGGTTATACTCATTGAGTTCAAGTTCGAGCTCAGCTACTTAGATGCTTAATTAACTTTTCTCAGGCTCAGTTTCTTCATCTGTTTTTTTTGGGAGGAAATCAGTACTCTCATCACAGGATTGTTAGTAACAGAGGTATTGTACACATAGTCTGGAGTCAGGCACGGTCACGTTGTACCTACACAATAAAAGAAAGCTTCTGTATTATTTAAAAAGCTGTGTTAGAAGAAATAGGAACTCATACAAGACAGGGAGATGGGGCCAGATCATGGGAGGCCTTACATGTCACAGTAGCAACTTGGAAAGTGAAATCACACCCTTTAGTGTTTTTCAAACAAGATTATGACCTGTTAATGGACAGTGATCAATTTTAGTGGGCAGCAACAAGTTTTATTTGTTTGGATGAAATCCAGCTGAGATTGAAATATCACAGTGCACCCAGGGTAATAAATTATTGTTTCATGAATCTCTTGATTCCTTTTATGTATACTTTTGTGCATTTTATATATGTGTGTGCAGGGTCATGATCTAAAAGTTATTTTGTACTGTGGGTCAAGGTAAAAAAAAGTTTTAAATGCCACTGCCTTAGGTAGTCTCTTCCTCTAGTAATTCCAGATGTCCCAATAGGTCATAACTTGCCAATAAGACCCAGAGCAGTTTTGAAATGCATGACACTATAGTAAGTGAGCACACAGCAGAGTGAGACTATGTGGAGAGGTTATCCTCAGTTAATCCCATGGGGCTGCAGAGGCACAAAACGATGGCTGAACAACGTGAGAAGAGAGGAGTTCCTTTGCAAGACTCACACTTTACTGCTTTTGACCTCAAGAAGCCATGCGGTGAAACTTGTTCTGAACCTGGCTAACAACTTTCACAGGTCTTTTGGAAAATTTGTTTCAGTTCAAAACTTCCTAAAGGGAGAGTTCCCTTTGTGGTTCAGGGGTAATGAATCTGACGAGTATCCATGAGGATGCGGGTATGATCCCTGGCCTCACTCACTGGATTAAGGATCCAGCGTTGCTGTGAGCTGTGGCGTAGGTCTCAGATATGGCTTGGGTCTGGTGTTGCTGTGGCTGTGGCATAGGCTGGCAGCTGTAGCTCCGGTTCAACCCTTAGCCTGGGAACTTCCATATGCCGCAGGTGCAGCCCTAAAAAGCAAAAGGCCAAAACAAATGAACTAAAACAAACAAACAAGAGAAGAAAAAATAAATCTTCTCAAAGGGAAAAACGTGTGGGAGATACTCATTCTTATAGAAGTACTATTTTTGGAGTTCCTGTTGTGGCTTGGGGAAACATCTGACTAGCTTCCTTGAGGAGTCAGGTTTGATCCCTGGCTTCCCTCAGTGGGTTAAGGATCTGGTGTTGCCATGAGCTGTGGTGTAGGTCATAGACTCGGCTCAGATCCTGAGTTGCTGTGGCTGTGGCTGTGGCTGGCAGCTACAGCTCCAGTTCGACCCCTAGCCTGGGGAACCTCCATATGCTGTGGGTGCAGTCCAAAAAAAAAAAAAAAAAAAAAAGTACTATTTTCAGTTTTGCTAAATAAAGAAAAATCCCCAAAGTGTCTTTTTTTACCACCGCCAGTAACTTCTAATCTAACCATTGGGTAGGTTGGGTCTGTAGAATTTCTTCATTCTTAGGAGGCAAGAGCTGGTTCTTCTTGAACAGTTGTCAATGGCAGCCACAAAGGAAAGAAGCAAAGGTAAAGGGTGGAACGTTGGAGGCAGAAGGGAAGGTGAAAGATGGTTAATAATTACCAGTTAACAGTGTCAACCTAAAAAAAGTCTGGTCCTAAATAATTTCATAAGTGAGATTCCTCTTTGCTGTCTAATACACAGGCTATCTTTCTGTCCTCTCAGCCCCTGATATTCCCTAGCCCTTCCTTCTCCCTCCACATGGAAGCAGTTAGCCACTGTTCATATCTGACCCCTCTACGGGCTGCTGTGGCCTTGACCCAGCTTCTTACTGGTGCATCCCCAAAATTATGTTTCTGCTCTGAAAGGAGAAATTATTCTGGTCTTCTAACTAATCTTGCCTTCCAGGAAGTCACTCTAGTATCTCCCTCTAGTTTCATGTTCTTAACCTTACTGCTATGGTTGTCCATCAAAAAACATTCCCTTTCTTTCTAGCACAGTGATGTGAGAAACTGCCCTCCTGTATGTACTCTGTGTGTTTAGTTTGTAATATATATTCTTCTCTAGGCTCTCTAAGTCATTATTTTGACCTTAGATTTTTCTAGAGAACAGTGAATTCCTGTATCTCCCAAGCCTACTTCCACCTACTGAATTGATCCTGTTATTTTGCTTAAGGCCAGGAAATTGCCTCTTCACAATTTGTCTCTTGACAATCTTTTTGTTCTCCCATTAAAATTCATGTCAAAAAAGTATGCTTCTAGAACAATTTCCTACTTCCTGGATGCCTAATCTCATATGCTGTTCTCCTGAGATATTTTCCTATACTACATCATTTTAATACAGCAAAAATGTGGACTAGGGTCCCAAGGCCTCAACTATACCAGCCAATGCAAGAGAGAAAAGGACTCTTAGGGACATGAGATGTTAAATTCTGTAGTGACCTGGGCCCCAAGAAGTCTGAACATTTTCAGATAACTATTTAGATGTTTGACACTAGCCACTTTTTATTCTTTTTTTTTTTTTTTTTAAACGGCTGCACCTGTGGCATATGGAGGTTCCCAGGCTAGAGGTCGAGTAATCAGAGCTATAGTCACTGGCCCTCACCACAGTCACCGCAATGTCAGATCTGAGCCTCGTCTTTGACCTATACCACAGTTCATGGCAACACCAGATCCTTAACCCACTGAGTGAGGCCAGGGAATGAACCTGCATCCTCATGTATGTTAGCCAGATTTGTTTCCGCTTAGCCATGATGGGAACTCCAGACGCCACTTTTAAAAAAAATTTCTTAATCATTTTGTGTGAGTGGTGGCATGAGGTAAAACATTCCTTGCTGGAAGGTATTTATCTTCTAGCTTCTCTAAATATTGATTTGTTACACATTTAGAATCTTCTGACTCCTTAATTCAAAGGGGATAACATAACCTATAGTTTTCTCTAGTCTGTGTATTTTTGTAGCAGGAATATAATCTATTGGAATGATGTGCTATAAAGTTAGAAAAAATAGAGTGAAACTATCTTCTTTCTCTCCTGTTATTGTGATTTTAACACAGGAAAAAAAAATGAGAGGATTTATTACTCATTTCTCTCAGCCAGCACTGGAGTTCTTTCTGGATATGTTATCATATCCATTGTCACTGATTGAGTGTCCTGGGGGGCCCATATCCTACTAGAGACTCTTCATACATTCATCGCAACCGCCTGAAAGGTACAGATCCCTTATCAACATTTTCCTAGTGAGGAGAGACTCAGAGAGGTTAAATGGCCTCTCTTGTGCCAAGAGCTAACTAATAAACAGGGAGTAGAAAAGAAGCTAGATGACTTGGTCTACAAAGCCAGGAGCTGTCCCGGTATTGATGGAGGTGTACTTTACCACTTTCATGTTTTCAGTATCTAAAGTCTGCAGTGTCCAGTGTTGTAACCCCTAGGTGCCTATTGTGCCCTTCAGATGTGGCCAGTCAGAGACGAGATAGTGTATTTCAAAGGCCTGGTATGTAAAGTAGATGGAATTCATCTCATTAATAATTTTTAAAATATTGATTACATATTGAAATTCTAACAGTTTAGGTATATCCGGTTCAGTACAGCTTATTATTTTTAAAATTAATTTCACTGATTTCTTTTAAACTTTTTAATTGTGACTACCAGAAAATTTAAAATTTACATTCGTAGCTTGCATTACACTTCTGTCAGACAGGACTGATCTTAAGAGAAGCTGAAAGAATTTGTAAACTTTATTGTGCTTTGTGTCTCCTAATTCACAAAGTTGGCTTTGTTAATTACTGCTGTGTCCCAGGCTGTTAAACGTGGCATGGGCCACTGCCTTGCATGTGAAATTCGTTGTCTGCTTAGGGAGCCTCAGCTTTTTAATGAAGGCCTCTGCTAGAGGTTTATTCCTTCAGCTCAAGGTCAGTGGGATGTTTTGGCTCACACGTAGATGTCCCATTTTCTTGGCTGGCTTTGTGCCAGGCTGTCTGTCTGCTGCTGTGTTGCACTCTCAGCCACCAAAGTCAATGTTACCTTGTTCCCCGCAAATCCTTGTGAGACAGTCGATGGGGAGTTTTTTGCCTTAGAAGGCTAAAGGGCTATGAGTCTTTAAAATGGTTCCAGAAGTCCCAAATGAGCAGTGTGGTTTGCATAAAGATGGAAATATTTTCTATCACCCTTACAAATTGTGTACGCAGACCCACCCTACTGCACATCCCAATACCCCATTGCCTTGACTTGAAGTTCACCTCATTAACATCCTTGTTGTCATATATTTTGAGTGAATTTTCAGACCCCAACCAATTCTGGGTTATGACTTCCTTTGAATAATGAGTAAAGTAGAAAATGTAAAAATAATGTGTTATTTTACTGACCAGATTGGTTATTTGTGTTGAATTTTTTTTTTGAAATTTTTTTTTGAACTTAACCCTAATGAAACTTTCATCATATACACTTAATTTATTCCATTACATATTTCTTTCTTTTTTTTGCTGATTCTAATTTTTTATTGAAATACAGTTGATTTACAATGTGCCAATATCTGCTATACAGCAGTGACTCAGTTATACATTTACATATACGTTCTTTTTTTCTATTCTTATCTCAGGAGACTGGATATAGTTCCCTGTGCTATAAAGTAGGACTTTATTATTTATCCATTCTAACTTTAATAGTTTGCATCTACTAACTGCAACCTCCACCTCCCTCCCATCTATCCCATTCCCTCCCTCTTCCCCCTTGGCAACCACAAGTCTATTCTTTATGGCTATGTGTCTGTTTCTGTTTTGTACATAGGTTCATTTGTGCCATGTTTGAGATTTCACGTAAGTGGTATCATATGGTCTTTGTCTTTCTTTTTCTGACTTACTTCACTTAGAATGATAATCTCTAGTTGCTGCAAATGGGATTATTTTGTTCTTTTTTATGGCTGAGTAATATTCTATTGTATATTTATCACATCTTCATTCATCTGTTGATGGACCTTTAGGTTGTTTCCATGTCTTAGCTATTGTGAATAGTGCTTCAGTGAACAAAGGGGTACGTGTATCTTTTTGAATTGTGGTTTTGTCAAGATGTATGCCCAGGAGTGGGATTGCTGGGTCATATGGTAATTCTATGTTTAGTTTTCTGAGGTACCTCTATACCATAGAGGTTGTACCAACTTACATTCCTACCAACAGAGGAGGAGTCCCCTTCTCCACATCCTCTCTAGCATTTGTTATTTGTAGACTTATTAATGATAGTCATTCTGACTAGCATAGGGTGGTACCTCATTGTAGTTTTGATTTGCATTTCTCTAATAATCAGTGATGTTGAGCATTTTTTTTTTTTCATGTGCCTACTGGCCATCTGTGTGTCTTATTTGGAGAAATGTCTATTTAGGTCTTCTGCCCCCCCCCCCTTTTGTCTTTCTGCCTTTTCTAGGGCCACTCCCGCGGCATATGGAGGTTCCCAGGCTAGGGGTCTAATCAGAGCTGTAGCTGCTGGCCAACGCCAGAGCCACAGCAACGTGGGATCTGAGCCATGTCTGCAACCTACACCACAGCTCACAGCAATGCCGGATCCTTAACCCATTGAGCAAGGACAGGGACCGAACCCGAGACCTCATGGTTCCTAGTCGGATTCGTTAACCACTGCGCCATGAAGGGAACTCCCTTCTGCCCATTTTTTGATTGGGTTATTTATTTTTTTTTTTGTTGTATGAGTTGTTTGTATATTTTGAATGTTAAATTCTTGTCAGTTGCACCATTTGCAACTATTTTTTCCAGTTTTGTAGGCTGTCTTTTCTTTTTTTTATGGTTTCCTTTGCTGTACAAAGGTTTATAAGTTTGATTATATCACATTTGCTTATTTTTGTTTTCATTTTGATTGCCTTGGGAGATTGATCTAAAAAAAAATTTGTACAGTTTATGTAAGAGAATGTTTTGCCTATGTTCTCTTTTAGGAGTTTTATGGTATTATGTCTTATATTTAAGTCTTTTTTCCATTTTGAGTTTATTTTTATGCGTGGCGTGAGGGTGCATTCTAATTTCATTGATTTACATGAGGTGTTCAGTTTTCCCAGCACCAGTTGCTGAAGAGACTGTCTTTTCTGCATTTTATATTCTTGTCTCCTTTGCTGAAGATTAATTGACCATAGTGTATGAGTTGATTTCTGGGCTCTCTCTTCTGCTCCATTGGTCCATGGGTCTGTTTTTTGTACCAATACCATACAGTTTTGATTATTGTAGCATTGTAGTATTGTTTGAAGTCTGGGAGAGTTTTACCTTCTGCTTTGCTTTTTTTTTTTTCCCCCTGAGGATTGCTTTGGCAATTCTGGCTATTTTATGTTTCCATATAAATTTTTGGATTATTTATTTTAGTTCTATGAAAAATACATGGGTAATTTGATTAAGTAATTTCATGGGTAATTACATTAAGTCTCTAGATTGCTTTGGGTAGAAGGGCCATTTTAACAATTCTTCCAATCCAATGCATAGCATATCTTTCCATTTCTTTGAACCCTCTTTAATTTCCTTGATTAATGTTTTATAGTCATAGCATATAAGTCTCTCACCTCCTTGGTCAGGTTTACTCCTAGGCTTTTTTTTTTGCATGTGTGATTTTTAAAAGGTATATATTTTTTAGTATTTGTTTTCTGATGTTTCACTGTTAGCATACAGAAATGCAATTGATTTCTGAATGTTAATCTTGTATGCTGCTACTTTGCTAATTTGTTGATCAGTTCAGGGAGTTTTTGTGTAGAGTCTTTAGGGTTTTCTATATATAGTATCATGACATCTGCATTGAGTGACAGTTTTACCTCTTCTCTTCCAGTTTGGATACCTTTTATTTCTTTTTCTTTTTTTAATTCTTGATTGTCTGATTGCTGTGGCTAGGACTTCCAATACTATGTTGAATAAAAGTGATGAGAATGGGCATTCTTGTCTTGTTCCGGATTTTAGTGGGAAGGCTTTTAGCTTTTCTCCATTGAGTATTATATTGGCTATGGGTCTGTCATAAGTAGCTTTTATTATGTTGAGGTATGTTCCCTCTATACCCACTGGTAAGAGTTTTTAATTATGAATGGCTGTTGGATTTTGTCAGATGCTTTTTCTGCATCTGTTGAGAAGATCATGTGGTTTGTGACCTTTCTTTTGTTAATGTGGTGTATGACATTGATTGATTTGAATATGTTGAACCATCCTTGTGAACATGAGATGAATCCCACTTGGTTGTGGCATATGATCTTTTTGATGTGTCATTGGATTTAGTTGGCTAAAATTTTGTTGAGAATTTTTGCCTCTATATTCATCAAAGATATTGACCTATAGTTTTCTTTTTTAGTGGTATCTTTGTCTGCTTTTGGTATTAGGGTAATGGTGGCTTCATAGAATGTTTTTTTGGGACTGTTTCCTCCTCTTCAGTCTTTTGGAAGAGTTTGAGAAGGATGGATGTAAGTTCTTCATATGTTTAGTAGAATTCGCCTGTGAAGCCATCTGATCCTGGCTTTTTTTTTTTTTTTTCTTCCATTTACATATTCAATTTCACTTCTAGTGCTCAATCTGTTCAAATAATCGATTTCTTCTTGATTCAGTTTTGGTGGGCTGTATGTTTCTAGCCATTACATCTTTCTTTATTCATTCATTAATACAGGCACCACAGGGTACCTGAATGATACATATTCCCCGCTTCAAAATACTCTTGGAAGCCACCTGTGCAAACTGACTCAATATTTGTCTAAATGTGAATTTGTATTTGTGGAGGGTACTCACAGATTCCTTTTGGAGTTTAGAGGGGAAAGGACTTTTGCTCTACTATGACCAGGGAAAATATTAAAAAAAAAAAAAAAGGTATATTTTGAGTTGAACTTTGATTGAGCAAAGTAGTTCAAGAAAAAAGCAAGAGGATGATTGAGTAAAGAAAGAGGTTGATGTTTGTGTGGGTAGGGAGCAGGAGCTGGGGTCAGGAAGGTAGGTGGAGTCAGCAGATTAAATTAAAAGTTCTTTAGTGCTAGATTGAAGAGTGTCTGTCCCTTAAGCTCCCACTTTTCTTCATAAATGATGTAAGGGAAAACAATAAAGTAAATAAATTCCAAGAAATATGTAACAGTGAAATAATAAAACATACATAAAGACTATCACACTAGGGGAAATGCGAATTAAAATAGGAAGATAAGAACAGATGACATAGCAGAGTAAAAACTCTATTGATGAGCTTCCTTGTGGTCAAAACAAAAAGGCAGGTAGGAGTGATTTTATAATTAACCCTATGAGGAAAAAAGTCTCTCTTCTAAAAAGCAAAGCTTTTCCTAGCATCAAATTTAAAAGACATTTTGACATGGTATGAGTAATATCTAGAAAATTCCTAAGCTACACGGGTTTATTTTAATGTACCTTATGTAACCCCAGGGAAAACATTCTGTAGATTGGTGCTTTTCAAAGCAACGTGCTTACAATCACCTGAGGAACTTGTTAAAATGAAGGCCCTGAATCTGTAAGTCTGGGGCTGGCCTCAGGTCCCGCATTTCTAATAAGCTTTCTTTGCCACTGCTGCTGCTGTCTGTGGAGTACAATTTGAGTAGGATCAGCTACTAGAAAAGTGTATTAAAGCAGGGAATCATAAAAAAATCCTGCGTACGATATTCATTTTATTATAACTAAAGGTGCATTTAGCTATCTTTTGATGTAGAGCCTGGGCCTTGCCTTTATGATGCAGTCTGAATGAGGAATGATTCTGAATGTCTACATTTTTGGAAATTTCACTTTTCTTTTATCATTGTCTAATGTAAATCTGGTGCGACAGCAATTTTTAGCACCTAGTTTACTGAGACTATCCAAAGCAGTCAATTAAATTTTCGTAGAAACAACTAGTCCCTTTTCATTCTTTTCATTCCTATTTTGCTTACTTTTATATACTATTTAACTAAATTATAAATTATAGTAACAAAATTAAAGAGTATAAACAGACTTTGAGAGAAAAACACAATTGAGTCTTGGCAAGCAAGTGTAACTTGGGAGACGGAAAAGCCCAATTTATTAGCTGCTAGCATTTAGCTGGCCCTGGGCTTTCCCCGGTGCATTTACAGAAAGGTTGGGGAACATCTGTTAACCAGCAAACTGGATAAGTGCATGTCAGCTTGTGTGACTCCCAGAGAGCAGAGGCTGAGAATCCAGCTCTCAGATGATTAGGTTGGATAGAATATAAAAGGGCCTGGGTGGGCAGCGTGTCCTCCAACAATATTCCTTAAATGTTTTATCTTGACCTGATGAATGCTGGACTGCAGCTGATTCAACACTGCGCTCTCTGGCAAGGCTTTGGATGAGGCACAGTCCTAGGAATCTTTTTTTTTTTTTTTTTTAATTGAGAGTAGGGTTCAGTGAGTGGTAGCTGCTGACCAAATGGTTCCAGAAGGCCCAGGTCATCAGGAACGAGCCATTTCATGGTGGTGTTGCATCTGTAGCACTTCTGGTCTCCACTCAATAGCGGAACTCCTGGAGGAGCCAGCTAAAACTCCCAGGCCTAACCAGTAGCACACAAGTGACAGAATAGGACAAAATAATCTTCAGCTCATAAAATATAGAGGATTGACAGGCAGCTTGTGTAAGGAGCTCCTACAGATAGGTAAGAAGAAATCAAATCCAACTGCCAAAGGGAAAAATGTCTTTGAATAGGTAACTTACTCAATGAGTTCTCAGGGAATGTAGATTAAAATCAGCTATTGCATTAACAAAAATTCAAAAGTCCTATAATATGCAGTGTTAGCAAGGGTGTGGGCTTGTGGGCACGCATTCACTCTTGGCTTATGTAATCATCAAGTCTTTCTGAAGGGTAATCTCAATAGTATTCATTAATAACAAATGTCTTGAGTGCCTCAGAGGGGCCAGCACTCCTCTGGCAACTGGGAATATAGCAGTGAAAAAAAGGAAGTCCTGTCTCATAAAGCTTACTTTTTAGTGGAGGGAGGTAGACAGTAAAGAAATAAATATATGTCTGAGGTTGATTGAAGCTGAGAAGAAAATAAAGGGAAGTAAGGGACGAGAATGACAGAGGAATGTGGGGTGCTATTTTATATAGGATGGCCAGGGACAGTCCCAGACAAGGTGACATTTGACAGTTTGCATCTCTTTGAAGAATGACTTGTGTCTGCATGCATAGGCAGTGAAAGAGCTTCAAGATCTATTATTTATTGAAGATAGTAAGTTGCAGAACTATATCTTAGATACAGTCCCTTTATATTAAAAAAGTGTGTGTGTGTTTAAATACATACATATAGTAGTTAGATACAATACAGAAAAATACACGGCGGGGATACATACATACTTCAAATTCTTAGCTCCAGTTATCTCTGGGGTTAAATTTGATTGCACAGGTTGTGGTTGGAAGGAGCGGGATCATAGTTTATATGACCTTTTTTTTTTTTTAAGTAAAAATCAAAATAAATACTGAAAGACACTATAACATTTGGGGGAAAACTACCAATTTAGTAGAAGATGGGGATGATAAAACATATAGAAATGTTTTTAAACTAAGACTTTGGGGCTATGCCCTTAAAGAAAAATATCAGCAGCTTTAAAAGAGGAGAGAGGAGTTCCCGTTGTGGCGCAGTGTTAACGAATCTGACTAGGAACCATGAGGTTGCAGGTTTGATCCCTCCCCTTGCTCAGTGGGTCAACGATCTGGCGTTGCGGTGAGCTGTGGTGTGGGTTGCAGACGCGGCTCGGATCCCACGTTGCTGTGGCTCTGGTGTAGGCCAGCAGCTACAGCTCTGATTAGACCCCTAGCCTGGGAACCTCCATATGCTGTGGGAGCGGCCCAAGAAATGGAAAAAAGACAGAAAAAAAAAAAAAAAAAAAAAAAAAAGGAGAGAGAGGAGACAGGCAGATGGTGACTTGGTGTAACAGAGCAAAGTACAGTTTGGAGCCGCAGTTTATATGCAGGCAGCCCCCACAACTTGTGGTGAAGCCTTGGACCATTTCACCTTTCTAGGGGTCAGCTTCCTCATCGGTAAAATGGGACAGCTATTTCTCAGAATAGATATGAATAATAAATGAGTTGCTTCACAAGCTGTGTTTAGGACACTGGCGCATAGTTTCATGCTTAATAAATGTTAGCTATTAGAAGAGTCCTCAGTTCCACCAAGCTGGGGATGGCTTCACACAAGGGAGGCAGCCAGCCCATCAGCAGAAGGTGGGACCCTTTGGCTCATTCTTTAGCATCTTGGCACTTCTCAGATATCTGTGAAGTCTGAAAAATATTCATTTGGTAATTAATCAAGGTACAAAGGACTGACTGGCTGGTGTGTGGTTTAGAGGTCACAGAACAAGCATGGGACACAATGGAGTCTGATATAATGGAGCTCAGAGCTGACTCCACCGCTTAATAGCTTTCACCTTTGTCAGCTGCAAAATAAACAGGTCTCCAGACTCCCTCAGGGGTGCCGTGTGCACTTATGGAGAGTGGGGAAACAATGGACAGGCTTTCTTTGCTTTGTTGACATTTGCCTTAATAAGCTGTACTAGTGGTCCTCAGAAAATCAAGGGGTTTAGTTGGTTTTCCAGATTTCTAGGAAATGTACGTTTGAACACCTGAAAGTGAGTCAATAACTTTAAAATAAATTAGTAGACATTTTAAAGTTCCAAAAAGCAAGTTGCAAACTCTGCTCATTGTACTCCTTTGATTGCAAATGGCAGGAGTGGGTGACATTTAATTTTGCTAAGAATGAATTTTAAGGGACCTTGTCCGAACTTCTGTTAAGGAAGAAGAAATCCACAATTGCCTAATATCCCGGTGGACAATTTTCTTATGGCTTCTTCAGTACAGCCTCTCTCTTTATCTTCCAGAATAATGCTGCCAAGTATAGAATGACCCTGCCAGGGTCACTGTGTATTAAGAACTTTGGAACAGAGCCGGGCACATTGACAGGACACTCAGCCAATCAGGTAAGTCCTGACCTGGCAAATACCCTCATGGAGTATGTAGGTGGTCACACACTCTTTGTCAAGACGACCTCAGCAGAGTCCTTCTCCGCCTTTAACTTTTCTATCTTCTATTTATTTCCTTCTCTTTTCATTCAATTCTTTTCCACCCTCCCTATATTATTTCCCATATTGTTTCTCATCTTGTTACCCGGGGGCACACTTGCCAACATTGTGCCCAATTTTATGTTGTGACTATCTCGTGTGTGCTTAGAATAGACATAGCTTATAGATGTCTCAAATGAAGAAAGTGGTCCTTTGCCAAGCTAGAGCAGGCTTAGTCAGATTGCCATTTTCCCATGAAATCTTACTGATCATTCTTTTTAAATGCTTAATAGTGTCTTTGAGAGATTACATCTTTGGGGGAATGAGCTGTAATTTATGGGGAGAAGTTAGCTTTAGTAAATACTTAAGTACTCTCATGATGAGAAACTGAGCAAGATTTGTCTTGATCTCTGAGTGTTGAAGAATTTGAACATAAAAGCCGTAGTATTGTCCCCAGAGTTAAAATGCTTCTGATTCAGGGGAGTTTCTTTGGAGGTTTCCTGGCTAGTGGCTGTTGTGACAAATGTTTATGTATTCTGTTCTTGACACTTAAATTTGCACGCAGGGCATAGTGGTCAGGTTATTGAAGAGGGAGCAAAAAAAAAAAAAATCAGTGGCTTTATGAATCTCATATATTCTCTTTATCAGGATTGCATAGTCGTTTGTCAACTCAAAATATTAGTGAGGATTTAGGGAAATCATTTTGCGCTCTAATTAGATGAAATTGGAGGCTGATTGTTGCAGCCATAAATGATATTTGAGGTGTTACTAATTCGACTAAATTTCAGATGCCCAATTTGTGCAGCCTGTTGATGATGTTATTCTAGTGAAGAAGCGTTCGGGAGATTGGGGATGATTAAGAAAATTGGTTTTGCTCACAACCTAATGATAACACTTGAGGGTAATGTAAAAAAAATCAACAACTGCTAAGCCAAGGAGGGCTGTCCGGCTGTGAACTATTCCTCAGCTCCCTCCCAAGATTCGGATCATTAAGTGCTCAGCTACATGAGAAAGAAATAAATCACTAATTAATGCTGTTAAGGCTAATGTTCTTGTCTAGCATTTAGGCTGACTGTATCCTGGGGCCCTGCAGGATGCGGGGATGCTCTCCTCACAGGGCTTCCTTCCACCTTCTCTCTCTGGGGAGCAGTGGTAGGAAAGTGGCAACACAATCTCCAGGTGATGTCTCCGCCTTTCTGGCATCAAGAATTGAACCTACGATGTCTTCTTATTCTTTTTCTCCATTCACACTGTGCCTACATTGGTTTTCTTAGCCTTTGTTCAAAGAAATTGTGTGTGCAAGAAGCATTGTGAAGGAAATGAGGATATGTATCCTTAAATCTGTTTCTTCGCTTTGTATTATGGCCCCAGCACTTTTCCTGTAGAGAGCCTGGCTTTCTAGGGAGGGGTCATTCTCTATTATAAGGACAACTGAAAGGAACTGAAAAATTCAAGAGTGATTTATACATGTACAGAAGGTAATAAAGATCAGGAGGATGCTGCACAGACCAAAGACTCCACACTTTCCTCTGATAGATCAGGCACGTTTACTCAGGGCAATTGACAAAAGAATGTGGGCGGGCACTTTGGGGTCCATTTAATCAGAGCCCAATCCAGTGGGCCAGCTTTGAGGCAGCCACAGACCTAAAGGGATTCTGCCAGGGACCTATAACCAGAGCAGCCTCAGACCTTCTAATAGTGGAACTGACAGCAGTTTTAGGAATGGACATGTAATAACCAGGGCTTCATCCTTAAAGTGAATTCAGAGGCGTCCAGGTTTCTACTGGGCATTCCAAAAATACTGAACTCTTATCAGTGCCATTATGTTACTTTATGTGTGCCTGCATGCCTTTAAAAAAAAATTTCTCAAAAGAGTGGTGGTTTAATAAATTTCGTTTTAAAATTAAAGTGTTGAACCTATCTGCTGGATAATAGGAAAACTTCACCTACATTCTGAGGAGGATTATGAATGATCTTTAAACTTACGTAGAAAGGGCTGCTTAGACATAAACTGCCCAAATAGTGGCACTTCATCTCAGAACAAAAGCAGGGCTTAAGAAGACATGTCTTCCAGATTGGATCTTGTTTGAAGGAGCTAAATGTCAAAGGTAACATGATTTTTTACCTGTGGCAAAAGGAGGAAGCTCCATTTCTAGAATCTGTGAAGTTTAAAAAAAGCAAGGTGCTAAAATTATATGTAATATGCTATCTTGTGTATAACCAGGGCATAAAATGAGAATATGTATTTCATTTGCTTGTATTTACACAGAGAAACCCTGGAAGGATAAATGAGAAACTAAAAAAAGTGGAGGGATGGCGTAGATGGGGATGGGGTGGGAGCATGATTTCTCGGGGTCCACTTTCACGTTGCTTTGATTTTTTTTTTTGCATTTAAAAAATTCTTTTCCATTATGGTTTATTATAGGATATTGAACCTAGTTCCCTGTCTATACAGTAGGACCTTGTTGTTTATTCTATGTATAATAGTTTTCATCTGCTAATCCTAAGCTTTGATTTTTGAAACTCTGTAAGTATACTCCTATTCAAGAAGAATTAAGTTAAAAGACAAAAACATGATTAGCTCTTTTTTTGAAAAACTTAAATCCAAATGGAATGTTGCTGGGAGGATGTAAAGCACGTCATTTGAACAAAAGCACAGCACTGGGATGTAGTTGAAAGGTCAGCGGCCTGAGAAACGGTGGACATGGGTTCAGGTCTCAATCTTAGTTTTGCCGCAGATTACTTTGATGTCACTTAACACTGTATCAGCATATGGGCTTAATGTATGTTAATGTCAATCACGTTTATAATTAAATACAATGAGGCTGCTTATAGTAGTCTGATGAGAAAGATTTGGAGGCTAGTAAGAAAGATTGAAGTTATTAGTGATCTCTGCCATGGTGTAGGAGAGGCTGGGAAAGTGACAGCAGACTTGCCTTCTATTTGTCCTCCTTGTAATTCTTTCTCCTCACCTGTAAAATTAGGGACATAGACTACAAGATCTCTAGTCTCCTTGTTGTTCTAAAATGTTAATGATAGGTGGTCCCATCATGGCTCAGCGGAAACAAATCTGACTAGCGTCCATGAGGACACAGGTTCGATCCCTGGCCTCGCTCAGTGGGTTATGGTTCTGGCATGGCAGTGAGCTGTGGTGTAGGTTGCAGATGTGGTCCAGATCTCATGTTGCAGTGTCTGTGGCATAGGCCAGTGGGCACAGCTCCAATTTGACCCCAAGCCTAGGAACCTCCATACGCCATAGGTGCGGCCCTAAACAGACCAAAAAAAGAAAAAGGAGGGCAGATTCAAAGAAAGTAGCTCACTAAAATTTGCATTCCTGGAACAAGTAGGAGTAAAAAAAAAGTTAATAATAAACAAGGTATATTCCAAAAAGAAAAGATGGAGGAGAAGGGTAGGAGGAGAGCTGCCACGGAGGACAGAGTGTGTGCTCCTGTGGCTCTTTAGTCAGAGGTGAGAGATGTTGCCTTTAGTGGAACGTAGGAAAAGCTCAGTTTCAGACAATTCCATCCAATCATGGATGAACAGGCATCTGGGACCCAGGCTGAAATGGTCTAGCATTTCCAACTCCTTAGTCATTCAGTTGGAAGGTAGTTAGGACAAAGGTGAAACATTTTCCGAGAATTTGCTGGAGGAGATTCTTGGAATATGATAGCCCCCATTTTCATTTCCTTCTGGAACATTGTAACAATTAAAGGAGGAAACTTCGGGAGAGCCCCCAGCCTGCCAGTCTCCTGTGCTGCTGTGAAGAGCTGAGAGACACAGAAATGGAGAAAGCTAGTCTTTCCCCAAAGCTTTGGGTGCAAGGATAGATTTTTGTGGCTTTTTCAGGGTCTAGCAAGTGGAAACCTTTGGATCCTCTTGAAGAGGACCTGGCCTGCTTGCTATGTGTGGTTCCTGATGAACTGCCTGATGCTAGTGTCTCTTTATGTTTGAGAGCAATGGTAGCTCTAAGTTTAAGGCCAGAAGTCAGAGTAGGAAGCCAAGGGTGGGTGAGGCGACCCATGAGATCTTCAGTAAGATATCATCAGGTAGAGAACCTTTAATGCCTGAGAGGGTTTCCTCATGTTGTAGAAAACCTCAGCGTCCTGGAGATGAGACGTTTCAGTGCCCTTGAAGCCGGGGGTCTGCAGAGAGGCAAAAGACACCTGGAGAGCTGACCCAGAGCCCATTTAAGATGGAAGTTTTCTTCTCCTCTCTTCCATCTGGATACTCCTTGGCTCTAGAATTGGTAGAAAAGCAGGCTAGACTCAGCCATGTCAGCCTCAGGCTCCTGGCTTCTGCACGTCAGGTAGGGACCCTCTTCTCCCAGTGTCCCAGCCTGACGAAGCCTTCTATGTTACACTGTTCATTGCCATAGCCGCTGGTCACATGTGACCATTTAAATTTAAATTAATGAGGGTTAAATTAAATAAAAATTCCAGTTCCTCAGTTGCACTAGCTGCATTTCTAGGGCCCAACAGCTGTTTGTGGCCAGGGGTTCCCAAACTGGGTAGCAGACACAGAACACTTCCCTCATCACAGAATGTTCTGTTGGATGGTGCTGTTCTAGGGTGTGTATCTGGAGGCCACTGTGCACAGATGGATCCACAACAATAAGGAATAATAAATAGCAAACCTAAAATCAACAAAAGGGGCAAGGGATGCCTATTTTATTTCATGTGAGATGTGAATAGGCTCAATTCATTAATCAACAGACAGAAAAGTTCAGATTAGGTTTAACAATATGCCATACATTTAGAGAAATTTACACACTGCAAAGTTGCCAGGAAAAGTTGAAAAGTTCTTATAGATCAGTGGTATTCATGTGGTATAGACTTTATGCAGGCTGTTCATTATCTAATTTTACTAAGCTGTGATTTTAGAGGAGAGTGCAAATTAAGCTTGGGGTTCATGCTAAAGTAAATCAACAAACTTGTGGGTAAAAGGCATCACTATTGGGAGTTCCCCTTGTGGTGAAGCTGAAACAAATCAGACTGGTATCCGTGAGAATGTGGATTTGATCCCTGGCATTGCTATGGCTGTGGTGTAGGCTTGCAGCTGCAGCTCCGATTCTCGACCCGTAGCTTCAGAACTTCCATATGCTGTGGGTATGTCCCTAAAAGGCAAAAAGCAAAACAAAAACAAAGTATCACTATCTTTTCATGGTTCTTGTTGGGAACATTATTCTGCTAGAGTGCTAGAGGAGGTGGAGGGAAGCAGGAGAGATGAAGGGAGAAGCAGTCCCTTTAAGATTTATCTTGTCATGGAGGCAGGCTTCCAACCAGCTGGAAAGAACCCTGTGGTGGGCTGGCTGCTAGGCATCCTCCTGGGAGCACTTATCCAGCCTGCTATTCTCTTTACAACTCACCATGGAGCCTGTCTGGGCAGGGCCATTAGCATGCAGGGCCACCTTGGGAAAAATCAGGTCCTTCCATCCATATTAGTTACCCCCTCCCCCATTGCCTCTGGGGGCTGAAAAAGGCAGTGGGACCTTTATACCCTGATGATTCTCATTGGATCCCTCTAGATTCAACAATAATATTTCCATTTGCATTGCCAGCCAGTATTCATGTCTTAGGACATTGCCTGTATATTTGAACATCCTTCTCTTCCTCTGATGTTTCCTGAGTTCTTGGGATATTATAATATAAATGAGAATAGGAATTGAAAAATTTTGAAGTCTATTTTAGCCATTATATAAATCCAGTGGAGTCAAGTTAAGTGGCTTGAGCAAACCTGATGTGCCTAAGAGTATTTTCTTAGGATGCATTTGTAGAGGAAAACCAAATATTTATGTTGGAAACAGGTTTTCTTGTTTTTTTCTCAGCCTTTTCCTTATGCATAATTCTGTGATGGGACAGAATTATAACAGATATTCAATACATGGGATTAAATTAATGTCATTTAGGAAAATGAATTATATCCATAAATGTGTATCCTAATAGAAATATACTTCTAAGTTGTTGTGCAAACTAAATTAGAAAACCTGAACTAAAACCTGAAATGAAGTGTCCACTGTTAGAACCAAATAAGCAAATAGGATGATTTTGGTTTTCTTATTTCGTGCTGCTTGAAGATAGGAGTAGATGGCTATGCAATTGAGAACCTAAAAGGCAAATTGAGAACCTAAAAAGACATAGGTGTTCTGTGGTAACTTTTACTTTTTCTTTGCCAGGCCAGGATTTTTGGATTGCCAGCCAGAGTCCCAGTGGTTAGAGCGATGACAGGTCATCATACTAAACAGACAGGGAGTAAGTGAGAACTACATAGTTATTCATTTTAACAATTGAACATTTTCTTTCTCAGCTTGCCAGCATTAGAGGGTGGGCAAGAGAATGTGTGCATTGAAGGTTACTGTAGTCATTGTGTAACTTTTTTTAGTGGTTTTGATTGGTCCCCTACACATACTTGGGACAGTGTAGCCTAGCTTGGATCATCTCCCACTCTCCTTGTAGGATGTAAGCCCAGCACAGAGCCAGGGCCATCAGAGGGCAGACGCTGCCATGGTGTTTGAACTAGAGGTGGCAGAAGAGTTAAATCAGGGGCCGAAGGCGTTTCATGACACGTTGCGATGTTACCTCATTTTTTCAGAAAGACTCTATTAATAGAACATAAGACCATTATTATAAAATGGTGTTGTTTAATAGGTGGTGTTAGACAAACATTTGGATTTTTGGGGTTTGTCTTGTTGGTGTGTGTGCATTATAATCACCAGGGATCTGAAGAACCCAGTTTTAGAGAGGTGTGCGTTTTGCACTCTTATACTACCTTAAGTTAAAAATGCTTCAGGCTTGTCATCATCTGGCAGATGCACAGGACTGGAGGATCCCAAACACTGACTGTTCGTTGGTGCTGTGTTGGAACTTAGTATTTCAGGAAATTTGGGGTCCCTCCCAATTACCTGCCATCTATTCTCACGCTTAGTGTCTATCGCAGCCCTTACTGTTGTCCTGGGCTGTCTTCCTTCTGGGAGGACTCTTCAAACTCCTTTCTTTTGCCTTTTTATTCACCTTTCTGCTGAACAATAGAATTGGCTGTAAAATAATGTGTTACCATTAGGTGTCGCTCTCTAACATATAATGTCCTTAGTGAAAATGAAGAATTTCAATTTATTAAAGAAAATCAAGCAGTTGCTGTTGTGGGGCATTAAATTTGTAGATTTTTAAAACATTTTTCCCTTGCAAATAAGAAATTCTTTCAGGAGTTCCTGTCGTGGCTCTGCAGAAACGAATCTGACTTGTATCCATGAGAATGAAGGTTCGATTCCAGGCCTTGCTCACTGGGTTAAGGATCCTGTGTTGTCACGAGCTGTGGTGTAGGTCACAGATGTGGCTCGGATCCTGCGTTGCTGTGGCATAGGCCGGCCGCTGTAGCTTGGATTAGATCCTTAGCCTGGGAACCTCCATATGCCACGGGAGTGGCCCTAAAAAAACAAACAAAAAGAAAAAAAAATTCTTTCAGATAGAATAGTTAGGAATTATTCAGTCAGAATTTAAGCAAATTAAATTTCAAAGTTTATTTTATTTGCAAAAGAAAGTCCAAACCTGTTAGGCTGGCGTTCAAAGTTTTCCCTGACTTATTTCAAACTTATATTTACAAAATTACATTTTTTTCTGTTTGTCTTTAATAACCCACACCTCAGTAAAGTTGTGCTACTTGCCCTTCTTAAAAAAAATCTTTTTCATTTATTTCCCCATGCTACTCCATTTGCTCAGCACATCCTTCCATCATTTCTTAATCCCACCTGTTCAAAACCTACTTACCCTTAGAGATAAGCTCAGACACTCAAAGTGCTCTATGAAATGCTTCTTAATCTTCTCAAATGGGAGCACTTATTCCTACTTCTGTATCTCTTTGACATTTTACTCTGCTTCTTGTGCAGTGTCTTGTAAACACTAGCTCAAATAATAATTATTCATGTACTGTCATGAAAGCAAGGACTGTGATATAATTACCACAAACCTAGACCGGTGCTTAGAATAAAGGTTAGACATGGTAATGATGTTAGTTAAGTAATGAACTAATACTTTAAAAATATGGAAGCAGGGAGATTTTATTCTAGGTGAATTTTGAAGCTTGCCAATTTCCTGGGTCCTGGAAGCTGGCCAAACAATGATCATTAAAATGTAACAATAAATGGCAGTTTAATCAATGTATGAAGAAATGCATCTTACACAGTCCTGTAGGGAACCAATCAGTATGATTGATTTATTGGGCATGATAATTGATGACATGAGAAAGTAAACAGCTCATCAATCCCTTAGAATCTCTATTTAGAACTTCTACTTTTTAGCCATGCTCTTGTACCTAAGTAGGAAATGCAGTTAGAAATACGGAATACTCTGTATGTAATTAATTTAGAAAATGTTTTTCCTTTATCCACCATATTCACAATGAAACTGAGAGACAAGGGATGCATGGAGGAGAGGATGGAAATTCTATCAGGGTATAAACTTGAAGGAGACAGAAGTTTGAGCTCACCCCTTAGCAACTCATCCTATCGGATCAGTTGTTGATCATCCAACTCATCAACAACAGTTTTCTCCATCACTGTTGGCCTTTGTGATCATTACTGGTAACCTTGTTTGCCGCCCTGTCTCATTACTTGTTTGGGAAGGAAGATTATTCAGTCCCAGCCCAAAGGCTGGTAACCTGTCCCCAGAGATTCTGTGAATCCTGACAGCCTCAAAACCTCAGGATGCTCACACTTGTTGGGACTTGACCCCTGACTTCTAGTGCAGTATTGAGTGAACTGGCTATTATTTTAATTCTGAAGTTTACAAGAAATCACTTACAGAAATTGAAACAGTTGTATATTTTGTTTGATGAGATTACCTAGGGCAGACTAAAATTTAATTAATTGAACATACTTTCACCATTATTTTCATCTTCTTTTATATCCCTTAATCTTAAAGATGTTTCTAAAAGTAACCTAAAACAACCTTAGAAAACCCAAACATATAGAGATTTCTAATGTGTCATGATGACCAACTAGTTCCACTGACTTTTCTAACCTTCCCACTGATAATATTCATAAAAGAACATGCAATGGTAGAGACATACTGTTATGGAAAGATGGAAATGATTTTTTTTTTTTTGATGGCTGCACCTGTGGCATATGGAAGTTCCCAGGCCAGGGGTTGAATCTGAGCTGCAGCTGCAAGCTGTGCCATAGCAGTGGCAACGTGGGATTCCTTAACCCACTGCACCGGGCTAGAATTGAACCTGCACCTCTGCAGTGACCTGCGCTGCTGCAGTCACATTCTTAACCACTGTGCCACAGCAAGAACTCCTGGAGATGATTTTCCAATTTGGCAACACCTAGGGGAATTGCATTTAACCATCACGTTTAACCAAGAACCTTGATCTGTGCATTACCAACACCAACAAGGAAGTAGTAGGAAAGGCAACTGCCCATGCCCCTTGGTGTATTCCATTTTTATTTATTTATTTATTTATTTTTTTGCTTTTTTTTTTTTTTTAGGGCTGCACCCGTGACATGTGGAGGTTCCCAGGCTAGGGGTCTAATCGGAGCTATTGTTGCTGGCCTACGCCACAGCAATACCAGATCCGAGCTGAATCTGTGACCTGCACCATAGCTCACGGCAACGCTGGATCCTTAACCCACTGAGCAAGGCCAGGGATCGAACTCACAACTTCATGGTTCCTAGTTGGATTCATTTCTCCTGTGCCACAATGGGAACTCCGGTGAATTTTATTCTAACCAACTATCAGAGTCAGGAGGTTCCTCCCAACTTGACCACACTTGTTTTAATGTGGCTGATGGTATTCCTTTATCCCTGATCAGAACCCTGAGGATATCTTAGGATGTCTATAAACCATTAGTCTGTGTCTGTGTGTGTGTGTGCGCGCGCGCATACGTACATGCCTCAGTTTTGACAGAATGGCAATATGCCAGGCAGTAGTAGTGAGTGTGAGATGGAGTCTCTTCCAAGGCAGGTCTACAAGGTATCCCACATCTCCTGGACTCCTCAGAGAGTATTCTGCAAGGGAAATTACTGAGGAGTTTTGCCTAAACTGGTTTGTGAGTATGGTATAAATTCCTTCCCCAGGCTGGGGATGGGTGAGGGCTTTCTAGAGAGGGTGCATCAAGAGGACCACTCAGGGAGAGGACTGTGCCACACACCAATCTGAGATAGCTAAAAAGATTGTGGACTGAACTATCAAAGGTATTAACATGAACTCATGGTATGTATGCAAAGTTAGACATTTACAAATAAATAATTACTGTAGATAAGAATCACTGATGGGTGATAAGATTAATGGATGAAAGTATGATGAAAAGCAAGAAATTTGCATAGTTTCAAAGTACCTCTCCAGAAGATATTAATTTACAGTGGAAAATAATAACTTTATAGAGGAATGACTTGGCAAACAACTCCCTTTACCAACTAATCAAAGTTAACATCACCATTGATAAGATAGTAACATGATGTACCTCTGATATGGTGCACTGGGAAGCCACAATGTCATTTCTGTGGTATTATTGCTAAAAATGCATGTTTTCAACCTAATCATTAGGAAACATCAGACAAACCCAAATTGAGGGCAGTCCAACAAAACAACTGGCAGTACTCACTCCCCAAATTTTTAAGTCATGAAAGACAAAGACAGTCTGTGGAACTGGCACAGATTATAGGAAGCTAAGGAGATATGACAGCTAAATGCAATGTTGATTTCTGCAATGGGTCCTAGAGCAGAAAAGGACATTAGTGTGACAATTGGTAAACTTCTAATCAAGGTCTGTGATTAATTAATAGAATTGTATCAATATTAATTTTCAATCACTAATTAAACTAATTTTTAATTAGTTTCAATAATTGAACTAGCTAAATATCAATGTTAGAGGATACTGAGTGAAGAGTATACAGGAAATTTATTTTTGCAAATTTTTCAAAAAAATAAATAAATAAAAGAAATGCTCATTGTGACTCAGTGGGTTAAGAACCTGCCTAGCATCTATGAGGATGTGGGTTCGATCCCTGGCCTTGCTCAGTGGGTTGAGAATCTGGCATTGCTGCAAGCTGCAGTGTAGGTCGCTCATATGCAGATGTGGCTTGGATCTGGAGTTGCTGTCGCTGAGGTGTAGGCCAGTGACTGCAGCTCTGATTTGACCCCTAGCAGGTTTGGCCCTAAAAAGACCAAGAAAATTCTTTCCTTCCTTCCTTCCTTCCTTCCTTCCTTCCTTCCTTCCTTCCATCCATCCATCCATCCATCCATCCATCCATCCATCCATCCATCCATCTTTTTAGGGCAGCACCTGTGGCATATGGAGGTTCCCAGGCTAGGGGTCTAATCGGAGCTCCAGCTGCCGTCCTACAGCAATACCAGATCCGAGCTGAATCTATGACCTACACCATAGCTCACGGCAACGCTGGATCCTTAACCCACTGAGCGAGGCCAGGGATCGAACCCACAACCTCATGGTTCCTAGTTGGATTCATTTCTCCTGTGCCACAATGGGAACTCTGAAAAAATTATTTCAATATGACAAATTAAAAATCTCTATAAAAGAGTGAAAAAGTCAGCCACAGAATGAGAGAAGATATGTTGCAATACATACATATGATAATGAACTGGTATCTGTAAAATGTAAAGAGCAACTCCAAATCAATGGGAAAAGGACAACTCAATTAAAAAATAGGAAAATCCTTGACACATCCCCAAAGAAGATACTCAGCAGGTCAATAAGCAAGTGAAGCAATGAAATATCACTACACACATATAAGAATGTATAAAATAAAAAACAAATTGATAATATTATGAGTTAGAAAGGATTTGGAACAATAGACATGCTATTCTCATGCATTGCCTAGAAAACTATCTGGCAGAATCTGCCAAAGCTGTTACATAACTTAAAGGTAAGCATATATACTCCCAAAGATATATTTATATCTCCTAACAGAAATACATGTGTGTTAATAGGAGATAGGGTAAATAAACTGTCCTATATATAATAGAATATTATAGAACAATGAGGATGAACATATTCTGAATATGTACTACATAAATGAATCTCAAAAACATAATCCCAAGCAAAGGAAATTAGACACAAAAGAATACATGCAGTGTAATTCCATTTATATAAATTTTAAAATAGGTAAATCTTATCTGTGGCAATGTAAGTCTGAGCAGTAATTATCTTTGGGTAGGATTAATTATTGAAAAGGGGTATAAGGAAAGTATCTTGAGTGCTGATAATGTTTTAATTTTTCATCTGACAGGTGGGTTGAAGATATAGCCACTAGGTAAAAATTCAAGCTGCACATTCAGGATTTATACATTTTTCTCTCTATATATTATATTTCAGCTTAACAGCTTATGTTAAGCAAGGAGAAACAAAACACCAATACAAGGGGATAATGTGAGACTCTTGTCTTTTTAGTACATCATGAAGCGTCCTGGTTCAATATAGGTTTGACACACACAGACACACACATGCACGGTATGTCTGGGGCACATAAAAGGCCTGTGTAGGATCAGATTATCAGTGCAGCTCATGATACAGGAATTGATAGTAGGAGCAGGTCCTGTAGAGTATCCCAGAGAAACACCTGGAGGACTCTGCTCATCCACCTTCAAGGGAAGGCCTGAGAGGAGGTGCCATGAGAGCCTGGGGAACACCGAGTGGGAACAAAGGGACGACTGTGCCTGTGCTGCTTGGTGTTCATCAGACCTGGCGAAATTTTCCCCTCATTCAATGGTGTATAAATAAGGGGAAAAAAACACCAAGCAAAACCTTAAAAAAAAGTCCTATGTAACATAAAAGAAGTAATCCACTGCAACAGAGTACAACTTTCAGAAGTCTGGAAAAGAGCACCATAGTTAAAAGAAGAAAGTTTAAAATTCACCTGCTGTGAGTTATTAAAAAACAAAAAGTGTATCTGTGAAGGAGTATTTGAAGGTGGAGTTGACAAAGATTAAAAAAGAGCTGCCAATGTTAAGAAAAGATTCCATAGAAATTAAAACTCTGCATCAGAGGTAGTTAATGTAGAATCTTTTATATAATGTGGAAAGAATGAAAATTATAAAAAAGAAAATGGTAGATTTGGGGGATAGAACATGAATAGCGGCATCATTGAGAATGAAACTAGATGAATAGAGAGAAAGTATAATCAAGTACATCATCAAAGATATATAAAGAAAAGTTTCGGGATCTGAAAAAAATAGTTGACATTATAGATTGAAGGAAATGTTTTAGGTGAAATGAATAAAATGAGGATTCCCAGGCATACACCAGTGAAAAATGTGAATTTCCAGTATAAAAACAATTTAAAGTTTTCAAACAAGGAAAATAAACAGATTACTTGTAAGTATAAAAAAATTGTATTGTCCTAAAATGTGACATAAATGAGCTTACTGACAAAACAAAAAACACACAGACATAGAAAACAAACTTATGGTTACCAGAGTGGAGAGAGGGTGGGGAAGGGATAAATTAGAAGTTTGGGACTGACATATACACACTGCTATATATAAAATAGATAAACAACAAGGTCCTACTGTATAGCTTAGGGAACCATAGTAAATATCCTGTAATAAACCATAATGGAAAATAATATGGAGAAGAATATATATATATAAATATATACACCAGAAAGTAACAAACACAACATTGTAAATCAACTATACTTCAATATAAGAAATTAGATTTCCCTTAGTTCCTGTCATGGCTCAATGGAACGAATCTGACTAGCATCCATGAGGTTGCAGGATTGACCCTCCTGGCCTCACTCAGAGGGTTAAGGACCCGGCATTGCCATGAGCTGTGGTATAGATTGCAGATGTGGCTCAAATCCTGTGTGGCTGTGGTATAGGCCAGCAGCTACAGCTCCGATTTGACTCCTAGCCTGGGAACCTCCATATGCCATGGGAGCAGCCATAAAAAGACGGAAAAAAAAAAAAAAAAAGAGACTTCCCTAAAGAACCATGATGAGAGCATTGATGCTAAATATATGTACAGAGTGAAGTCCAAGTAATTATTTTAAATTGTTACCCAAATGAAATACAAGAATACAGATTTAAAGAGGGAGTTCCCGTTGTGGCTCAGTGCTAACAAACCTGACTATATGCATGAAGATGCGGGTTCAGTCCCTGGCCTTGCTCAGTGGGTTAAGGATCCAGTGTTGCCATGAGCAGTGGTATAGACCACAGACACAGCTCAGATCCTACCTTGTTGTGGCTGTGGCGTAGGTTGGCAACTGCAGCTCCAATTTGACTCCTAGCCTGGGAACTTCTACATGCTGCACGTGCAGCCCTAAAAAGAAAAAAAATGAGAGACAATAAAAAACAACTTCATAATATTTTAAGTGCACAATCTCGGGCTCTACTGGCAAGAATTTGGAAGTAAAAGAATATTAAACTAATACAATACACTACTGTTGGGTTTTGTAATTTGAAAAAATATAAATTCAAACAGGATGTTGAAAAAAAAACCCTTGGTCATATTATTTAAATGCATTATTATTAAATGCTAGCTCTACATGGTCTAAACTTTGAATAAAATGAGTATATTGATATGATTGAACTCATTAGCTATATGCATATCTGTGTGAAAGTGAATTCAGCAAAATGCTCAAAGAGTACCTCTAGTTACTGAGAATATGGATAACTTTTATATTCTTCCTTATGTTTTTGTATTTTTATAAAGCAGTAAAATGATATTAAATCTACAAGTCATTCACAGTAAAAGCAGGCAGTGTTTTCTGTTTATAAATGGAAAAAAGCAGATTCCAACTATTGTTCAAATATTCAGCAAGGTTTGTTTTCTTATTGTATCTTTGAATAATTCTGGACATCAAATGGGAACAAGGCAGGAAAGTCTGAACCTATTTCAAGGTTCTAATCATATTGATAGTACTTTAAGTCTGTCTTTTCTTTATGAAGCAATAAAATCTTTTAGGGTCATTAATGCTGCCTTAAGTAATCCTAAAGGATGTGTCATTCTCCACCTCTACAAAGCCAGCCTCATTGTCGTAAGTAGAATCTCATTAATAATCAGTTTCCCAACTCTGCACCAGGTTGCAAAGGTGATGTATATCAGAGAAACTCAGGAACATATAGACTATAAATAGCTAGAGGTTTAATTCCAAACTTAAATTTAGTTTCCTTGGGAGCTGCGCTGTATCACAATATGTGACAAAAGTGTTTTTAATCTACAGCAGTCAGACCTAAGTGGTTAAGATAAACTTTAAAAAACACCGAAAACTAATCACAACTACTACTACAAGATAGTCAAGAGGTCTCATTGATCTTTCTCCTAAGTTTAGGCTCTAATTAGCTGTCTGGATTTCACCACATATTGGTTGAAAAGAGGAAAGGAAAGACACTTAAGCGAGATGCCTAAGGTCAGAGAGGAGGACAGTTTGTTCCAGGGCCTACAGAAGTGCTGGGTCTAAGGTATCCTTAGAGGATGCTCCCACTGCGAGGCAGCCCTAGGTCTATTTTATTGCAGCAGGTGCAACATGAGGAAAAGACAAAAGCAATTCAAAAAACCGTATCCAAACAACCTCTTCTTTTCTGTGGAAGCCTAAATTCTAACATTTCCCCCATCTTACCAAAAGCTCTGTTCTGGCACAATATAGCTTTCGACTTGACCCATTCTTTAAATATCCTAACCTCTGAAGAAAAGAATTCAACAACAACAAAAATAAACCCAGATAAGCAAGTTCATTGAAGGATAAACAACTAGTAGAGAGGATAACTTGATTCCAATACCAGAATGAGATTTGGGAGCGTAGGGAGTCTAGAGTTGAGGTTTTTGCTTATTCCAAGCTAAATGAAGATGTAGTTTAGCCTTCCTAGTCAAACACAGTTTAATTTTCAATGCTTCCTCTTATTTTAAGAACCATCTCCATTCTCACACCATCCTTCCTGCCTCCCCGGTGGCTACACAGAACTTCATGGGCTAACTGAAGCAGCAGTTTCCAGGGCCTCAGGCGAGGGCAATGAAAGAGAAGAATTTGAAATTGTACTCGGGAAGGATACTGAAAAATGGCAAGTGGAACCGTACTTCCTTTGCCTCCACTCCCAACTCCAAATCATTTGCCTCTGCTGAACCACATGTTTGATGGAGCAGATGGGTAGCTGGATCCAAGTGAGTCCGTGGGCTGTGGGCATCCTGATGAGGAGGATGGGGGTACCTTTCTCTGTGGGCTGAGTGAAAAGTTGAGAAGCAGAGCTAGAGACCCTTGAGGTGAAGCAGATGCTCTTGAGAAAGCTGGATCTACAGAGGTCTGTGACCGCCACACTCTGGGAGAAGGGGGATCAAAATCAGCTTTGTAGAAATACATCAGAATTTTCTAGCCCATAGCAGGTCAAGAGTCAGCTGAATGAGTGGGCTGAGTCTTTCTAGTTAGGAAGCTGTGAAAGTCTTGCACATGAGTCTGATGAGTCAATAACAATGACGAAAAAAAAACCCCAAAACAAAACAACCCCACAAAATAACAACTGATCTAAAGGACCCAATAGCAAAAGGGTGAGTAGGTGAATACAAGTAGAACACATACTTGGTAAATTGAATTGTAGGAGCAGACCCAAGATAACAAGCAAAAAAAAAAAAAAAAAAAAAAAAAAAGCATTTTAGGACATTCAAGTTTAGAACAAATAAGACTTCTTGTAGCTAAAAAAAAAATCACAATTTTCCAACTGATAAATTCAATGGCTGATTGGAAGAAGGTCACTTTTTTATGTTTTAATTTTTTTAAATTATATTTTTTCCCACTGTACAGCAAGGGGATCAAGTTATCCTTACATATATACATTACAATTACATTTTTTTTTCACCACCCTTTGTTCTGTTGCAACATGAGTATCTAGACATAGTTCTCAATGCTACTCAGCAGGATCTCCTTGTAAATCAATTCTAAGTTGTGTCTGATAAGCCCAAGCTCCCCATCCCTCCCACTCCCTCCCTCTCCCATCAGGCAGCCACAAGTCTCTTCTCCAAGTCCATGATTTTCTTTTCTGAGGAGATGTTCATTTGTGCTGGATATTAGATTCCAGTTATAAGTGACATCATATGGTATTTGTCTTTGTCTTTCTGGCTCATTTCACTCAGGATGAGATTCTCTAGCTCCATCCAGGTTGCTGCAAATGGCATTATGTCATTCTTTTTTATGGCTGAGTAGTATTCCATTGTGTCTATATACCACATCTTCCGAATCCAATCGTCTGTCGATGGACATTTGGGTTGTTTCCATGTCCTGGCTGTTGTGAATAGTGCTGCAATGAACATGCAGGTGCATGTGTCTCTTTTAAGTAGAGTTTTGTCTGGATAGATGCCCAAGAGTGGGATTGTGGGGTCATACGGAAGTTCTATGTATAGATTTCTAAGGTATCTCCAGACTGTTCTCCATAAGTGGCTGTACCAGTTTACATTCCCACCAGCAGTGCAGGAGGGTTCCCTTTTCTCCACAGCCCCTCCAGCACTTGTTATTTGTGGACTTACTAATGAGGGCCCTTCGGACTGGTGTGAGTTGGTATCTCATGGTTGTTTTGATTTGCATTTCTCTTATAATCAGCGATGTTGATCATTTTTTCATATGTTTTTGGCCATCTGTATATCTTCTTTGGAGAAATGTCTGTTCAGGTCTTTTGGCCATTTTTCCATTAGTTGATTGGCTTTTTTGCTGTTGGGTTGTATAAGTTGTTAATATATTCTAGAGATTAAGCCCTTGTCAGTTGCATCATTTGAAACTATTTTCTCCCATTCTGAAAGTTGTCTTTTTGTTTTCTTTGGTTTCCTTTGCTGTGCAAAAGCTTTTCAGTTTGAGTAGGTTCCATGGGTTTATTTTTGCTCTAATTTCTATTGCTTTGGGAGAAAATATTCATGATGTTGATGTCAGAGAGTGTTTTGCCTATGTTCTCTTCTAGGAGTTTGATGGTGTCCTGTCTTATATTTATGTCTTTCAGCCATTTTGAGTTTATTTCTGTGCATGGTGTGAGGGTGTGTTCTAGTTTCATTGCTTTGCATGCAGCTGTCCAGGTTTCCCAGCGATGCTTGCTGAATAGACTCTCTTTTTCCCATTTTATGTTCTTGCCTCCCTTGTCAAAGATTAATTGACCGTAGGTGTCAGGGTTTATTTCCGGGTTCTCTATTCTGTTCCATTGGTCTGTCTGTCTGTTTTGATACCAGTACCACACTGTTTTGATGACTGTGGCTTTGTAGTATTTCTTGAGGTCTGGGAGAGTTATGCCTCCTGCTTGGTTTTTGTTTCTCAGGATTGCTTTGGCGATTCTGGGTCTTTTGTGGTTCCATATAAATGTTTGGATTGTTTGTTCTAGTTCAGTGAAAAGTGTCATGGGTAATTTGATAGGGATTGCATTGAATCTGTAGATTGCTTTGGGTCGTATGGCTATTTTTACAATATTGATTTTCCCAATCCATGAACATGGAATATCTTTCCACTTCTTTACATCTTCTTTGATTTCTTTGATTAAAGTTTTATAGTTCTCGGCATATAGGTCCTTTACCTCCTTGGTCAGGTGTATTCCGAGGTATTTGATTTTGTGAGGTGCAATTTTAAAAGGTATCGTGTTTTTGTATTCCTTTTCTAATATTTCATTGCTGGTATATAGAAATGCAACTGACTTCTGAATGTTAATCTTATAGCCTGCTACTTTGCTGAATTTATGAATCAGTTCAGGTAGTTTTTGGGTTGAGTCCTTAGGGTTTTCTATGTATAGTATCATGTCATCTGCGTACAGTGACAGTTTTATCTCTTCTCTTCCTATATGCAATAAGAAGGTCACTTTTAAGATATAAACTTGTGGAAAAATACCAAAAGATGGAAATCACTAGGGAAAAGATAAAGTTGACTCCCTAAGACCTACTATATGCATTTGAAGAGTTCTAGGAGAAAGAGGAACTCTCTGAAGAAAGAGTGTCAGTAATCAAATAGTAGCAGAAATTGTTGCTGATTTGAAAAAAGACCTAAATCTGCACTCTGAAAGGGCTCACCTGATTCCCATAGGGTGCATAAAAAAGAGGTATATTGAGGCATGGTAAAAATTCTTGAACTCTGCTAGAAAAAAATATGATCCCAAAGTTGGACTAGGTCTTCAGGGATTATTGGGTTATTTTTCTGTGCAGGGATGGGCTTAACTTTTTATTGACCAAACTGTTTTATAAGTCTCTAGTGGCTGAGGTTAATGTTTAGATTTTTGTCTGATAGAGAGGAAAATAATTCTGTTTGGTGGAACATATGACCCTAAAGGATACAGTTTATGACTCTGTAAGACATAAAGCAGTTTTGTAGCTAACTCAGCAGTTTTATCTTAACATTCCTTTCTGCCTGTCTTTCTGAATCCTCACTAAATTGCTTTCTCTCTTTTTAAAATATTTTACTGTGCTTCTATTATTTAATCAGTTAAAAGAATCATTGCCAAGTACTCATATTGGATGAGAATCATGGTATCTCCTTTCTGAAAATGATTCTTGTAACAGTTTTGGAGATCCTCCAATGCAATGCCCAAGTGCACTCACTTGAAGAGCTACTTCTCAGGAGAAGTCACCTCAGGAGTTTCTTTTGCTCAAGTGCATCTTTTCTTGCCTCCTGGAATACATGCCAAGCAGCAGTAAAAGTTAATTTTGCTGATGTTCTGCTTCTTCAGATGTCTCTCTCTCTCTACCTCTCTCTACTGATTTTATGTTTTTGCTTTTCTGGTTTCTGCATAGTCATTAAATTCATTCCCCATTGGTGCAGCAATGGTTGGGAATTTGGTTTTATGGCCTGACTGTTGGTGATCTCTGTGAAATGGATGATGGAGATCTAGTCTCTGAAGGGTGATAGTTTGATTTGTTATCTTTTCCTGTTTTCCTACTTGTGAGCTCAAATCAGTTGAGAAATACTTGGTGAGCATTGGGAAGGGTGATGACTCTGGAAATCTAGATTGATAAATTCTGAGGTTTCTGGGTTTTCTTTTGACCTGCAGTTGTAATAGTACCAACTGGACTAAAAGCTATGTGTTTGTAATTCAGATAAACTTAACTCTTTTGTGTGAATGTGAAATATTTTCTTATTCTGGAGGTTATTAAATTAGATTATGGTGTATATTAAATTTAAGGAACTCTGTTCTGATTAATTTTTAGAGATAAACATATGCTTATAGAAATTAAATATCCCTAGAATTCCTCAGAAAATACAGAGACTAACCTTTTACTACTTTAAATGCACTAGGGATTTGAGGGAAAAAAAAATCTTTCTTACAGAAACTGCTAGCTTAGGAGTGTATTAAGAATTCAAATTCACATAATTAAAGTGACTCTTTGGATGAATTATACTGTTTTAATTTTTTTTTGATTGATCAATCAGTATAATACACTATATTTTTTAAAACATGACTTGGGTATGTTTTTTCATGAGATTAGTTTAATATAAACTTCCTAAACTTGTTACTTTGGCTTATTAATCAAATAAACTAATATTAGAGATACACAATGGTTAAGATTATAAAATTATAAATTGTCTTCATAATTCTGACAAGCATTTTTATGGCAATAATTATTTTTGCATTGTGTCAGTTTGAACATCATTTTCAAGATTTGTAGGTAACTTAAAACCTTGGAATTTAAAAAAATGTGTTAACCAAGAGACAATCAAGGGAGTTCCCATCGTGGGTCAGTGGTTAATGAATCCAACCAGGAACCATGAGGTTGCAGGTTCGATCCCTCACCTCGCTCAGTGGGTTAAGGATCCCAGCGTTGCCGTGAGCTGTGGTGTAGGCTGCAGACGAGGCTTGGATCTGGCATTGCTGTGGCTGTGGCTGTGGTGTAGGCCCGAAGCTATAGCTCCAATTAGACCCCTAGCCTGGGAACCTCCACATGCTGGGGGTGCTCCCAGAAAAGACAGAAAGACCAAAAAAAAAAAAAAAAAGGCAACCAATAGATATACAGATAATTTATAAGCACTATTGATACTAAAACATTGACTACCAAGCATAATTTCAAGTTCATATACTTTTTGTAACTGATTTTGATAAACTGTAAAGTCGCTAAATCTTTGGAATGTTGATGTTAATCAGTGTTCTATTTTTGCTGCTTTATGAAGGTGTGTGTGTATCTGGAGAAAGGATGTGTGTATCTGGAGAAAGTTTTGTTATTAGTATTCATGAGTTTTTGTTAGACCGATGGAATTCTTAAGTATGATACATTTCTCAATTTTCTATCTTCTGACTTGCTCTGTGAAATAGAAGTTATTTTTAGTTAAAAGTTATAATTAATCTAGATACTTGAGACTATAGTAAGAGCCATAGTGTGGGAGAAATGCAACTGTGTAGGTATTTTTGTTTTTTAAGATAAAAGGAGAGTGATTTAATCTTTAATTAAAGTGGCAGTTTGTTCCAGAACATTCTCAAGAGAGCCTAGTGAAGGACAAAAATCTGAGTATGTACAGTATTTTGTACGGAACTTGGGGGAAGTTATTTTATTTGCCTTGAATTGTGATAGCTGAGTCTGAAAAGAAGCTATGAAATGTATTAAAATTTTGGCAGAGTTTGTTCAATTTCAAAGAATTCATCAACAGATAATTTAAGGAACAAAAAGGAGCTGTGAATATTTTCATATTAATGAAAAACTAGAATTTAGCTTTCTCTCTGTTAAATAATAAATTAGTGATAGAACTCTTAATAAGGGATAGAAAAATTTTCTCCTTTGCCCTCTGTGGAATCTATTCAGATAATGGAGACTCCTCATCTTATCAGAAAAATTTTCTCTGTTCTGTGTTTACTTTTATAATGTCCTTAATTAATTTTTAAAAAGAAAAAATAAAGAACAAAGATTCTTCACTTGCGAAAGAGTTAAAATTTCTTACAATCATGTTACCTTTCCTGATGTTATTTTAAAATACCTTATTGAAGCATTCCCTTGTGGCTCAGTGGGTTATGGATCTTACAGTGTCACTGCAGAGGCTGGAGTCCCTGCTGAAGAACATGTTCAGTCCCTGACCTGGGAACTTTTGCATGCCATAGGCATGGTCAAAATCAATACCTTATTGAAAAAAAAAATGTACCTGCAGGGACATAGAGAACAAACTTGTGGTTGCCAAAAGGGAAAGGGGGTGAGGGGGAGGAATGGATTGGGAGTTTGGGATTAGCAGATGCAAACTCTTATGTATAAGGTGGATAAACAAGGTCCTACTGTATAACATGAGGAACTATATTCAATATCTTATAACAAATCATAATGGAAAAGAATATAAAAAATATATATATAACAAAATCACTTTGCCATACAGCAGAAATTAACACAACATTGTAAATCAACAATACTTCAATAAAATAAATTTTAAATAAAAATAAAATATCTTATTGACACTTTGATTAAATAGATGAGGGAGTACTGGTTTTTAGCATCCTTGATGTTATCCTAAGTATTCAAGTCTCTTTGATTTTTCCTTCCCTGGTTCAGACCCTAAAATTAGAAAAATAAAATCAGTGTGTCTTTTACATCTAAAACTATCTTTGAGAGTTAACAGCCTTGGGAAATAAAAAAGATTATTTTGCCTTATAAAGAAGGAAGGTAGAAATAACTAGGAGTGTTTGGTATGTTCCATACTTCACAATTAATTTGACACTATTGTAAGAACTCCATTGGAGTCATTATTACAGCAGAAGACATGCTGAATCTTCCTTTGTTAAGTATGTATAGGTAAAATGTTATTAAAACAAATATTTCAGAAATTGTGCATTTTATGAGTAAACCCTTGAGATTTATTGATGCTCCCATTATTTCTATTCTCAGGAAAAACATTGATCAAACCCTTATAAAATAGTTATATACTGTACTCATTTAGAGAATATATTCCTCCATTCTGATACTACTAGTCACTGTATTAAGTTGACTGTGGAGTCATTCAGTTTCATTATTGAACAAGTTTCAGATTCCCTTAGACATTTACCTGAAGGCTATTCTATACAGTCCAGACTAGTATAATGTATCTTCAACAAAGAAGGCAAGTTTTAGAGTCCCATGGGATGTGTCAGATACTATATTGACACTTTAAAGAACAGATTCTTAGATATATACTTTTTTTTTGTCTTTTTTTGCCATTTCTTGGGCCACTCTCATGGCATATGGAGGATCCCAGGCTAGGGGTCTAATCAGAGCTGTAGCCATGTGCCTATGCCAGAGCCACAGCAATGCAGGATCCCGAGCCATGTCTGCAACCTACACCACAGCTCACGGCAACGCTGAATCCTCAACCCACTGAGCAAGGCCAGGGATCAAACCCGCAACTTATGGTTCCTAGTCGGATTCGTTAACCACTGTGCCACGACAGGAACTCCTTGGATATATACTTTTGAGCTAACCATGCTTAGACAACTCTAAGATTTTACTAATGAACCGTTAGGAATTTCAGGACTTTTTTCAGTCCTGAAAGCATATAGACATGATGAAAGCAGACTTTTTGGCTCAAGATCCAGTGGAACAAGAGTGAATTACATGAGATTAAGTAAACTGAAATTAAATTGTGGTTATTTATTTGAAATAGAGTTGGCATTATTTTTAATGTTCCATTTATATATATATATATATCTATAGAGAGAGAGAGAGAAAGTGTTTCTCTTGGTTCTTAAACTATCACTGTCTCCCAGTTCAGTAAATCTTGCTTTTTAAGCTGAAATAAATATTTTAGTGGTATCTGGTTTTCATTGACCCTTCAAAATTCATAAATACTTCTACTTAGTGTTTTTCTTTTAATAGCAATAAAATTATTTGTATAGGTTCAGTAAAAATCTGTGCTCCTTTTTTTCCAGAATATAATTGGACAAATTGTTATGATGCTACAAATATGGACTATAGTCCATATTTGAGAACAAATCTCAGGTATGACATGCCCCTCATTAATAAGCAAGTTTTGGTTTTGTAAAAGGAGCCTAGACTGTCTGCTATGCATACCTTCTCAGAAAACCACTAGGTAAAATATTCCAATCAAACAAGAAATGAACTGTGTCAGGAAGTAAAATAAGGGAAGATGAAGAGATAAAACATGGAGAATAAATTTAAATTACCCATTAAATAGAAAACCATAGTTTTTCTGAAAGTATTTAATGTAAGAACTGAATTCAGAATCTTCAAATGGACGGAACCTACTACAAGGAAAATTCTAATAATAGTCTAGTACAAAAAGTACAAAAATGAAGCAAACTCTCTTAGCAGAAGCAAACTCTCTTAGCAAAAGCAAGAATTGGGTTGGAGGGGGAAGAATAAAACCATTCCCAGTGTCTCAAGGGGCAGGGGGAAGGGAACACGAAGTAGTCTAAAAGTGTGGTCTTATTTAGAAGAAGAATGTTGGGGGAAAACATTGGGTGTCTTATTTCAAACATCACTAGAGACAAATGCATCTTATTATGAGGGCATGGAAATGGAAGGTATGTCAAATTAATAAGGGAAAAAGAATGAATAGCAGTTTGAGTTTATCAGAAAAATAATAGAAAAGGAAGCAACTTTAATAAAAGATTAGTAATAATCTTTTCATTTATGTTGTAATTTTATGCCTCTTCCTATAAAAATGTTTGAAATCACTTTCACTGTTTATATACTTATAGAAAATGATAGGCATTATAATGTTCTTAAATGCTTCCCCATTAACAACACACCAAGCCTTATGCATCTTAGGCCAGTGAATAATGCAATAATACCCTTTGCTGAAGAAAATGTGCAAGACATATTGTTGCTTCTTTCATACTTATTAGGAAGTTTTAAAATTGAAAATTCATGAGCAGTGGAGATTCTGTGACCAATTACTGTAATATTCTGTACCCCTCGTTTTTCCTCTTCAGTTGAATATATTAAAAAATTTTTGTCTGTCTTGGTGACTGCATGCTTAACAGTCTAAAAGGCACTTTATTTTTGATTAAATAATTGATAGACTGAACCATTGAATAAAAAATGAGTCATTCATTCTAAAATATTAGAGACAGTGTGTTAGTAGGACTCTGCTGAGAAATCTGTATCTTACTTTTTATTCTTTTTACAATAAATTGTATTGGACTATAGTTGACTAAGAAATTCGTGTCAGTTTCAGGTGTACAGCAAAATAAATCAGTTATACATGTACACATATCCATTCCTTTTCAGATTCTTTTTCCACATAGGTTATTATAAAGTATGGAGTAGATTACCCTGTGGTGTACAGTAGGTCATTGTTACAACTATTTTATATATGGTAGTGTTTATATGTTCTTCTCAACCCCTAATTTATCCCTCCCACCCCACATTTCCCTTTTGGGAAAGATTTTGGTTTCAAAATCTTTGAGTCTGTTTCTGTTTCTGTTTCTGTTTTTTAAGTTCTTCTGTATCATTTTTTTTGTTAGATTGTGCATTTAGTGATCTCATATTCATCTTTCTCTGTCTGACTTACTTCACTCAGTATGATAACTTCTATGTCCAACCATGTTATTGTGAATGGCATTATTTCCTTCTTTTTTATGGCTGAGTAATATTCCATTGTATATATGTACCACATTGTCTTTATCCAGTCCTCTGTTGATAGACATTTACATTGTTTCCATGTCTTGACTATTGTAAATAGTGCTGCTATGAACATTGGGGTACATGTATATTTTTGAATTACAGTTTTCTCAATATATTCCCAGAAGTGGAATTACTGAATTACATGGTAGTTCTATATTTAGGTTTTAAGGAATCTCCACACCTTTCTCCATAGTGGTTGCACCAGCTTACATTCCCACCAATAGTGTAGGAGGGTTCCCTTTTCTCCACACCCTCTTCAGAATTTATTGTTTGTAGATTTTTTGATGATGGCCATTCTGTCTGATGTGAGGTGATACCTCATTGTAGTTTTGATTTGCATTTCTTTAATAATTAGTGATGTTGAGCATCTTTTCGTTTTTTTTTTTTTTGCCATGTGTATGTCATTGGAGCAATATCTATTTAGATCTTCTGCCCAGTTTTTGATTGGGTTATTTGTTTTGTTTGATATTGAGCTGCATAAGTCGTTTGCATATTTTGGAGATTTAATCCCTTGTCAGTCACTTCATTTGCAAAGATTTTCTCCAATTCTCTGGGATGTCTTTTCATTTTTTTTTGATAGTTTCTTTTGCTTAATCTTTTAAGTTTAATTTGGTCCAATTTGTTTATTTTTGTTTTCATTTTCATTACTCTAGGAGGTATATCAAGAAAGATACTGCTGCAATTTATGTTGAAGAGTCTTCTAAGAGTTTTATAGTATCTGGTTTTACATTTAAGTCTTTGATCCTTTGTGAGTTTATTTTTGTGTATAATGTTAGAGAGTGTTCTGATTTCATTCTTTTACATGTAACTGTCTAGCTTTCCTAGCACCATTTATTGAAGAGGCTGTCTTTTCTCCATATGTATTCTTGCCTTCCTTGTCATAGACGAATTGACCATAGGTGTGTGGGTTTATTTCTGGGTTCTTTTACTTATCCATATTTATATTTTTCTGCCAGTACCATACTGTTTTCATGACATTATGGTACTAGCAGACTGTTTTCATGACTTTAGCTTTGTAGTAAAGTCTAAAGTTGAGGAGCCTGATTTCTCCAGCTCCATTTTACTTTGTTAAGATTGCTTTTATTATTCGGGGTCTTGTGTTTCCATGCAATTAAAAATTTTTTGTTTGGTTTCTGTGAAAAATGCCATTGGTAGTTTGATAGATATTGTGCTGAATCTATAGATTGCTTTGGGTAGTGTAGTTATTTTGACAATGTTGATTCTTCCAATCCAAGAATATGATGTATCTTTCCATCTGTTTGTGTCATCTTCAGTTCCCTTATCAGTATCTTATAGTTTACAGATTACAGGTCTTTTGCCTCTTATGTAGGTTATTCATAGGTATTTTATTATCTTTGATGCAGTGGTTAATGGACTTGTTTTCTTAATTACTCTTTTTGAGCTTTCATTGTTGTGTATAGAAATACAGCAGATTATAAGAGACTACTATAAGCAACTCTATGCCAATAAAATGGATAATCTAGAAGAAATAGACAAATTCTTAGAAAGGTACAATTTTCCAAGACTGAACCAGGAAGAAATAGAGAATATGAATAAACCAATCACAAGTTGTGCAATTGAAACTGTGATTAAAAGACTTCGAAAAAAAAAAAAACAAAAAAAAAACCCAAAAAAACCAAAATTCCAGGACCTGCCAGCTTTGTAGATGTATTCTATCAAACTTTTAGAGAAGATTTAACATGTTTCTTTCTAAACTATTCCAAAAAATTGTAGAGGAAGGAATATTCCCAAGCACATTCTATGAGGCCACCACCCTGATACCAAAACCAGACAAAGACACCACAAAAGAGAAAGTTATAGGCCAGCACTGATAGACATAGACGTAAAGATCTTCAACAAAATACCAGCAAATTGAATCCCTTGAAAGGTTAATACATCATGATCAAGTGGGATTTATCCCAGATGCAAGGATTCTTCAATATATACAAATCAATCAGTGTGATATACCACATCAACAAATGAAGAATAAAAACCATATGATCATCTCAGTAGATGCAGAAAAAGCTTTTGATAAAATTCAGCACCCATTTTTCATAAAAACTCTCTAGAAAGTGTGCATAGAGGGAGCCTACCTCAACCTAATAAAGGCCATCTCTGACAAACTCAAAACTAATATCCTTCTCAGTGGTGAAAAGCTAAAAGCTTTCTAAGATAGGAACAAGACAAGGATATCCATTCTCACCACTTTTATTCAGTGTAGTTTTGGAAGTCCTAGCCACAGCAGTCAGAGAAGAAAAAGAAGTAAAAGGCATCAAAATTTTAAAAGAAGTAAAATTGTCATTGTTTGCAGATGACATGATACTATACGTAGAAAATTCTAAAGATACTACTGGCAAAAGATTAGAGCTCATCAATGAATTTGGTAATGTTGTAGTATGTAAAGTTAATATATAGATATCTCTTGAATTCCTATACACCAAAAATGAGAAATACGTATTTTATTTTTTTGAGAAATCTGTGTTTTAAAGGAGATTAGTATGTACCACAAAGAGGAGAAAGGGCAATGGTAGATATTTTGCAGTATTTCTGTGCAATGACTTCCTGTGAATCCTCTGATTACACCAGCCTGGCAAATGCCTAACTGTCCTATATCCTGCTATTCTTTCTACATTTTGGAGCTCCAGAATACTTGTCAGGCCTCTGCAGTATTCATCAGCTACATATATGTCCACATGACCCACGGGGCGGTAATCAATGGCCTCTTCCTAATCTTGACAAGAAAATCACTAGTTTGCATGTAGAGAAGCCTCCAGGTTCTGGGAACTAAAACCTGGTGCAATGAATTAACTTTATTGTTTGGTTGTGTTCATTAAAATAATTTTCTTATCTGATTGCTTCGTTAGCATGATTTTTAAGATTCCAGGAAATCCTTGCCCAGAAGATAAAAACGCAAGTAACTTTATTGTTTGTTTTGGGAATGTTCCCCAAATCCACTGATCTGAATAGTAGATTATTTAATGTACCTTCTTAAAAAAATATTCCTTTTCAGAATGATAGATAACATCAAATTTACTTCAAGATTTACTTTGAGACCCTTGCCTTGCTATTTTCACCAATCCTTAACTGCTATGTCAAAAACTTGACCTATCCTAATCAAACTCCTCTCTCTCCTCCCTTTATAAAACAAAATTGCCTAAACCAGACCCGAAAAACCTTGTAAATGGCTTATCTTTGCTCTCCTTACTCTGAAATGCTACCATGAATCTTTCAAGGAAGTGATCTCCGTTACCTGAGTAAACAGTAAACTCTTCATTACTTTTTGAATAGGTTTTTTTGGTGACATTTTCAGGAGGTCAGTAGTTGAAAGAGGAAATTGTGGAGTCTGATCACCTTATTCAAGTTTTTAAATAAATGGGTTTACTGAATTCTTACGTTGTTTAATTATGTGTCCTGGTGTGCTGGAGCTGACTCATATCAGTTCGCACTAGCTCACAGAACTGATTTTCAAATAATTAAGTAGTTTGTTAAAATATCAGTGGCTTTAAACTGACCATGGTGGGAGTATTTATAGCATGGAAACTAGCAAATACTGCAAATCAAGGGTTTTTTAATTTAGAGTACTGGTATACCAGCACGTTACTGGTTTAGTGCTGGGTTAATTGCATGTGGGATCCTCAAGTGATTCTTGTTCACCCATATTAGGAAATAGGGATGAAAAAGCATTCCCTCTTTTGAAATAATGAAAACCTTAAAGCCCCATATTATCAGAGATGTATTTATGCTTTTCTGTTACAAAAACATAGTTATGCAGAAAAATGCATGTACCAACAGGAGACCCTGTGAGAATGTTTTGTCTTTGGAACATCTTTTCCTAAGTCCATCACTTTTATTCTACTATTAATAAAATTTTAAATGGTTGCACTGAATGTATAAAAAGTTCTACAGTTAGGCGTTTCAAGTTGTTTGATATATTGCAGAAAACTAGCTTTGCAGGAGCAAATAGCTAAGGAAATACGCGAATGGAAAAGGAATGATGCACCCTTTTTCAGGGGCTGACTTCCCTTGCTGTTCCAGATGTAAGGTCTTCCACTAGGCTTCCTGAGCCATTCCCTCTGCTCCTGACTTTTGGCATGCATTGCTGATCTTGATTCTTCAGCAAGGGCAAGAGTATCTGTCAGTTGAAATGGGGTGGAACTTAACAAAAACAAACTTTTTGCTAATAACATCAATTAAAAAAGTAATAACAAAGTAAATAAATAAAATCTAAAACCAAGGTGGTACCTGGTGCACATGGTTCTCAAAAATCAACCTTATCTTCCCTCTTGGCCACATTTCCCCTTCCCTCCTTCCTGTATGTTTATTCTCTGATTTGAGCATAGTGCTGGAGTGAGAATTGGTTAGGTTCTCTCTCCCTGGTGAATCCCAGATAGTAAATAAGTGGATGTGTGAATTTGCACATATTTTATTATTACCCATGTTTTATTTATTTCCTGGACTCCAGTTTTCTTTTCTCTGGGAACACACTGACTAAAGGAATAGGTGACAACAATAACTGTGTAGCTCTGTCTTTGTCTTTCTTATTTTCTTTTTCTTTTGTATAGTATTGAACTATTGGCACAAGACCAACATTAAACCCTGGGGGATTTTGACTGATAAAGGACTTAAAACTCAAACATGGTTACTGTGCCTATAACTCTCCTTAGATTTGGCAGAATAAAGCAACTTCTCTTTCGCTGTGTAAATTAAAAAAATAAACAGCAACCTCGAAAATCCCTAGGTAGATGCTTATTCATAGTACTTTTCTTCACGTGGACGCTTGGTTTTCTAATCGAGAGAGAGGAAGAGAGATGAGAAAACATCTTTTGCTTAATTGTAGAAGTTTATAAAATCATAGCACATGAAAGGACCTTTGGGTAAATAACACCAGCCCCCCAAACATACAGAAAAGGAGTAAGAGGGAAGTCATTCCTTAATGCCACATTGCTAGTGGCAGAATTAGAACCAGATAGAGCAAGTGAACAGACTCCAAACTTACACGCTAATTTTTGGCAGTAATGACTGATGTGATGTTGGATTTATAAATATACATATATTTATAAAAAATATATATGAATTTTAAGCTTTTCCATTTCCCTCTTCCTCTTTGCTTCATTTTCCCCCTTTTCCTTGTTTCTTCCATTGTCTTTAAAACAGGTGCAAATCTCACAAAGAAAAGAAAAAGCCTTTAGAAGTGAACAAAGTAACTCCAGATTTTCCCCCTTGTTGTTCGAAGGTCATTTTCAAGCAATTTAACAATCCATGTTAGAGTCCAGCATGAATTTCCAAGTGCAGAAATTCCATCTAAGTCACAAATAAAGGTAATGGAAGATGTCTTTTTTACAACCGATTTTCAAACCTGGCATCCAACAGCTGACCCCCACCATACATGGATTTCTCAGACAGTCTGGAGAGACACAGGCCACTGAATTAATTTACTGCTCCCCAGTCTGTGGTCTTAGAAAGCATTTAGCCATATTTTTTCCTGTAGGAAAACTCTGCAAGGAAAACTGATTTTGGAATTAGCCACATTACCTCTTCCTGGTCACTAGAGTATCATTCAGTAAATTGCTTCTTCAGTGTTCTTTAGTGGCTGGAAAGAATTAATGAAGTTACTGGGAAATTTTTGCACTGAGAGAATCTGGCCATAATTTGTTAAAGAGAAGACACTCCATATTGTAAGCATTTCTGAGCAGTAATTCTGTTTTTAGTTTTGTTCATTCATCCAGTCAACATTCATCCAGTCAACATCCAGTTGTGTGTCTGCTATAGGTAGGCTCCTTATTAGGCACTGGGGTGGGAATGGGACAAGAAGAACAAAAGCAGTCCCTGACACCAAAAAGAAAAATAAGTCTGGAGAGAAAATAGCCAGAAGCCATTAAATATGGTGTGATATAGCCTCATAGGAGACATGCAAAGTGTTACATAAGTAGATTGAGCTGTAGTGGTGGTGGCTGTGAGTGGCAGAGGCAGTGGTGGTGGTGGTAGCAGTGGTGGTGGTGGTTGTGTTGAAGGATGCAATGGGGATCACAGAAAGCTTCTTACAGAAGGTAATTGCTGAGTTGAGATCTGAAAGATAGAAATTAACCAAATGAAAGAGGAGCATGCTCCCTTGCTCCTGCCCCTAAGTGCCTCAAACATGTATATAATGCATTTTAATTTAAAACTCCAATTTAGCCAACATGAGAATAATTCTGAGAAGTTCTTCAAGTTCTCATCTTAAAGTTCCCCTTGGCTTTCCCTTCGTGTGCTGTACATCTCATGCAGGCATCCCTACACATTTGTTATCTATTCCATTGCAGAATGTATTACATGCTACAATTTTTGGCCCTGTGTCACTGTTTGATTCAAAGCAATATCTTCTCCATTGCCTTTGCTCTAGCAAGAAGCATACCATGCATCATCAGACCGCCCAGTAACACTGACACTTTTATGTATCCCTGAGAAATAATTTCTGTAGCTGAAAGGCCAAAAAGTTTGTAGAGCAGGATTTTGGAGAAATAAGCAAAATGAAGACAACCTGTTAAATTCTCTAGTGTTGATATACTTTAAAAAAAATGTCATTCTGGGAACTCAGGTCATTGAGGTGAGAAAAATGATGCACAAGGCTGTCACATAAATCTTATCTGTATCCTATAACTTTTAATCTGCTTCAGGTCAGTAGAGGTTTACAATACTTGGCCAACAGGAATGGAGCAGTCAAGATATTCCTCAAGGGACCCTCAGAAGGAATATAGATTATTTTATATCTTTCTTGTTATAGGGACCAAGAAACCTTGAGGTCACTCTTGATACTCTAGGATATATTGGACTTTGCTTAATACAGCCACATATCTATTTTTACTGCCCTGAGCAGTTGTTTTCATTTTAGTTCTCACCAACATGTTCTCTGTTTCACTAACAAATATTGTTCTTTTATAATGGCCTTCCTAGGCATCAAAGACTAATTTATTTATCTTCCATGACATTGATTGGTGGTAGCAAATATTACCTACTTTTAGTACTGACTTAAATTGAAATGAATAATCAGATGAGTAGTGGTGAAGTGTTTTCAGATATTGATAGCTATCATTTAGTAAGTTCTTGCTCTGTGCTAGGTATTGTACTTACCAATCGTCATGTATTAAAGGAAAATTTCACACGTATAACACCCCTATCAGGTGGGTATTATCTGTTCATAAATAAATATAAATACTTGTAAAGGAATTTTCAAAGATAACATACTAGAGAATAGGAAAAGCAGTATTTAAACTCAGAGCTAATGTTCCTTCTGTCATATTGAATAGATTTCAATCTTTCATAGATGTACATGACTAGAAATCTTTTAATCAGCCTTCACTATACTTGTCTTATGGATGCTTTCTTTTTTTTTTTTTTTTGTCTTTTTGCCTTTTCTAGGGCTGCTTCCCGCAGCATATGGAGGTTCCCAGGCTAGGGGTCTAATCAGAGCTGTAGCCACTGGCCTATACCACAGCTACAGCAATGCAGGATCCGAGCTGCATCTGCAACCTACATCACAGCTCACGGCAACGCCGGATCCTTAACCCACCGAGCAAGACCAGGGATCGAACCCGCAACCTCATGGTTCCTAGTCGGATTTGTTAACCACTGAGCCACGATGGGAACTCCTGGATGCTTTCTAAATGTGAAATAGATAAATTGGATCTTATTAAAACTTTGAGTTATATGGCTTGAAATATGAAGTTTGAAAAGAATAATGCAGGAAACTTTGTGGTGGAGAGGAAGAAAATTTCACAGAGAAATGCAACTTTAACTAAAATCTTAAAAGATATATGGAGCATATAGAAAAGAGAGGTGAGCATATTTTAGGAAGTGGGATATTAGTTTGAGGAAATGTTACAGATAAGGATATACATAAAGAGTGATAATAATCTCACTTTTTAATTTGACTATCATTTAAGACCTGGGCAGGACCAGAATGGCAGTCAGGGCAGGTGAGTGAGTAAATATTAATTGGACAATGAGGAGATGACACTGGATACTGACAATATACTTACTTCAGAAAGAAAAGGAATCATGAAATTTCCTTGTTATGATTGCATTTCAGCTACGTAATCCCAAATGTGTATATGCAATGACACCAATAGTGATCAGTGCCTTCGTAAGGCAAGATCCATGACCTCCCTTAGAGAACTGATGTGTGAATAAGTTTTAAGCTATTGTCCCTCCCCTTGTTTTTAGAAGAGGATCTGGTACCCTCTTCTCTTCCGTGTGTGTTCAGTATTAGTACTCAATGATTTAAGAGGTCATGCTGCTGATGAAACGGAGCTGTGAAGGAGAGGGAACCTACTGAATGACAGAAACAAATCAAAAAACCTTGGCCCATTATTTCAGCCTTCCTAATCTATGAGGTAGTGTCACATGAAAAAAAGAGATGTTAGCAAGACAAAGGAATAGGAATTTGAAAGTGTGGATTCATATTTTCACATGTGAAAAAGACCTAGAAGCTTTATTAGAATTAAAGCAAATATCTTGTGAGTCAGAAGCATGTAATAGCTGGAATAAGATAGCTGATTTGCTATTGAGCTACATAATTAGAAATATAAGACCTAGGACAAGGATGGCAATAATGAAATTCAACTCTGTACTCTTCAGACCACACCTGTGGTATTGTTTTCAGTTCTTTGCTTCACATTTTAAAAGTGTTATAAACAAATGAGACTGTGATTATTGGAATTGAGTAGGAAGCACATAGGGGCTCAGTACAATGTAATCTGAAGAACAGTGGGAAAATTAGGCTATTTAGTTTTGCAGAAAGAAAAACTTGGTAGAGAAGAAGGGGTGAAATGAAAGATGTTTCTGAATATTTGAAGAGTTTTCAAACAGAAGAGGAATTAGATGAACTAATTGAACTGAAGGGTGAAACTACAGCCGGTGATGACAGCTTGAAGGGGTTAGATTTCAGCTCAATGCAGAAGGAACTCTGAATTATAAGAGCTTTTAAAAGGAAAAAATGACCTGCTTTGGGAAGAAGTGAATTTCCTGCTGCTGGAGCATAGGTGTGGTGTTATCAAAAAAGGTTAAGTTATGAAGTCAGACAGTAGGGTTCACATTCAGGCCTTGACACTTAATTAGTCTAACTTGGTACATTGCCTAATGTCTTCTAGCTTCAGCTGCTGATGGAGATGTCTAACTTTACTAGAAGGCGTGTTTGGAGTATTAGATAAAATCTATGTAGATCCCTTGATATAGTCTCAATTGTTGTGCTCACAAGATATTGGATGTGCATTATAGGAAGTATATTTCATTTGACACATGTATACAAACATATATTTGGTTAAGGATGGAGCTTACTTTGACCTAGATCTTAAAATATCTTTCTGAAAATCTTTAAAAAGTAGGAAATGGCTTAACACAGTTCTTATCAAACTTTTCTTAACTTCTATCGTGAAAACTAAGACCATAAGAATCTGCCTACAAAAATATCCTTAGAGGTCTCCTAGTTTTAAATATGGCATTGCGAATTTTTATAGTCAAGACAAATTTTTTTTTAAATTTTCCCACTGTACAGCAAGGAGATCAAGTTATCCTTACATATATACATTACAATTACATTTTTTCCCCCACCCTTTGTTCTGTTGCAACATGAATATCTAGACATAGTTCTCAATGCTACTCAGCAGGATCTCCTTGTAAATCTATTCTAAGTTGTGTCTGATAAGCCCAAGCTCCCCATCCCTCCCACTCCCTCCCTCTCCCATCAGGCAGCCACAAGTCTCTTCTCCAAGTCCATGATTTTCTTTTCTGAGGAGATGTTCATTTGTGCTGGATATTAGATTCCAGTTATAAGTGACATCATATGGTATTTGTCTTTGTCTTTCTGGCTCATTTCACTCAGGATGAGATTCTCTAGCTCCATCCAGGTTGCTGCAAATGGCATTATGTCATTCTTTTTTATGGCTGAGTAGTATTCCATTGTGTCTATATACCACATCTTCCGAATCCAATCGTCTGTCGATGGACATTTGGGTTGTTTCCATGTCCTGGCTGTTGTGAATAGTGCTGCAATGAACATGCAGGTGCATGTGTCTCTTTTAAGTAGAGTTTTGTCCGGATAGATGCCCAAGAGTGGGATTGCGGGGTCATAGGGAAGTTCTATGTATAGATTTCTAAGGTATCTCCAGGCTGTTCTCCAGAGTGGCTGTACCAGTTTACATTCCCACCAGCAGTGCAGGAGGGTTCCCTTTTCTCCACAGCCCCTCCAGCACTTGTTATTTGTGGACTTACTAATGAGGGCCCTTCGGACTGGCGTGAGTTGGTATCTCATGGTTGTTTTGATTTGCATTTCTCTTATAATCAGCGATGTTGAGCATTTTTTCATGTGTTTTTGGCCATTTTTCCATTAGTTGATTGGCTTTTTTGCTGTTGGGTTGTATAAGTTGTTAATATATTCTAGAGATTAAGCCCTTGTCAGTTGCATCATTTGAAACTATTTTCTCCCATTCTGAAAGTTGTCTTTTTGTTTTCTTTGGTTTCCTTTGCTGTGCAAAAGCTTTTCAGTTTGAGTAGGTTCCATGGGTTTATTTTTGCTCTAATTTCTATTGCTTTGGGAGAAAATATTCATGATGTTGATGTCAGAGAGTGTTTTGCCTATGTTCTCTTCTAGGAGTTTGATGGTGTCCTGTCTTATATTTATGTCTTTCAGCCATTTTGAGTTTATTTCTGTGCATGGTGTGAGGGTGTGTTCTAGTTTCATTGCTTTGCATGCAGCTGTCCAGGTTTCCCAGCGATGCTTGCTGAATAGACTCTCTTTTTCCCATTTTATGTTCTTGCCTCCCTTGTCAAAGATTAATTGACCGTAGGTGTCAGGGTTTATTTCCGGGTTCTCTATTCTGTTCCATTGGTCTGTCTGTCTGTTTTGATACCAGTACCACACTGTTTTGATGACTGTGGCTTTGTAGTATTTCTTGAGGTCTGGGAGAGTTATGCCTCCTGCTTGGTTTTTGTTTCTCAGGATTGCTTTGGCGATTCTGGGTCTTTTGTGGTTCCATATAAATGTTTGGATTGTTTGTTCTAGTTCAGTGAAAAGTGTCATGGGTAATTTGATAGGGATTGCATTGAATCTGTAGATTGCTTTGGGTCGTATGGCTATTTTTACAATATTGATTTTCCCAATCCATGAACATGGAATATCTTTCCACTTCTTTACATCTTCTTTGATTTCTTTGATTAAAGTTTTATAGTTCTCGGCATATAGGTCCTTTACCTCCTTGGTCAGGTGTATTCCGAGGTATTTGATTTTGTGAGGTGCAATTTTAAAAGGTATCGTGTTTTTGTATTCCTTTTCTAATATTTCATTGCTGGTATATAGAAATGCAACTGACTTCTGAATGTTAATCTTATAGCCTGCTACTTTGCTGAATTTATGAATCAGTTCAGGTAGTTTTTGGGTTGAGTCCTTAGGGTTTTCTATGTATAGTATCATGTCATCTGCGTACAGTGACAGTTTTATCTCTTTTCTTCCTATATGGATGCCTTTTATTTTGTTTGTCTAATTGCTGTGGCTAGGACTTCCAAAACTATGTTGAAGAGCAGTGGTGAGAGTGGGCATCCCTGTCTTGTTCCAGATTTGAGTGAGAAGGCTTTCAGTTTTTCCCCATTGAGTATTATATTTGTTGTGGGTTTATCATAAATGGCTTTGATTATATTCAGGAATGTTCCCTCTGTACCCACTTTGGCGAGGGCCTTGATCATGAATGGATGTTGGACTTTGTCAAATGCCTTTTCTGCGTCTATTGAGATGATCATATGATTTTTGACTTTTTTTTTGTTAATGTGGTTTATGATGCTGATTGATTTGCGTATGTCGAACCATCCTTGTGAACCTGGGATGAACCCTACCTGGTCAAGGTATATAATTTTTTTGATATGTTGTTGGATTCGGTTCGCTAATATTTTGTTGAGAATTTTTGCATCTATATTCATCAGTGATACTGGGCGATAGTTTTCTTTTTTGGTGGTATCTCTGTCTGGTTTTGGAATTAGGGTAATGGTGGCCTCATAGAACGTCTTTGGGAGTATTCCTTCTTCTTCAACCTTTTGAAAGAGTTTAAGGAGGATGGGCACCAATTCCTCTTTATATGTTTGATAGAATTCACCTGTGAAGCCATCTGGTCCTGGACTTTTATTTGTAGGGAGTGATTTTATGACCTCTTCAATTTCATTTCTAGTGAACGGTCTGTTCAGTTGGTCTGTTTCTGCTTGATTCAGTTTTGGCAGGCTGTCATATTCTAGAAAATTTTCCATTTCTTCCAGATTGTCAAACTTGTTGCCATATAGTTGTTCATAGTATTCTCTTATGGTTTTTTGTATTTCTGCTGTATCCGTTGTGATTTCTCCTTTTTCATTTATAATTTTGTTTATTTGGGTTCTTTCTCTCTTTTAGTGAGTCTGGCCGGGGGTTTATCTATTTTGTTTACCTTTTCAAAGAACCAGATCTTGGTTTTATTAATTTTCTCTATTGTTTTTTGAGTCTCTATTTTATTGATTTCTTCTTTGATCTTTATAATTTCCTTCCTTCTGCTGACTTTAGGTCTTCTTTGTTCTTCTTTTTCTAATTCGTTTAGGTGGAGGGTTAAGTTGTCAATTTGGGATCTTTATTCTTTTTTGAGAAAGGCCTGGATTGCTATAAATTTCCCTCTGAGCACTGCTTTCACTGTATCCCCTATTTTGAGAGGTTGTGTCTTCATTATCATTTGTTTCAAGGTAGTTTTTTATTTTCTTCTTGATTTCCTCATTGATCCATTGATTTTTTAGTAGCATGTTGTTTAGTCTCCATGTAGTAGGTTTTTTCTCTTTGCTTTTCCCATGGTTGATTTCTGATTTCATGGCATTGTGGTCAGAGAAGATACTTGAGATAATTTCTACGCTCCTAAATTTATTGAGGTTAGCTTTGTGTCCCAATATGTGGTCGATTCTTGAGAATGTCCCATGAACATTTGAGAAGAATGTGTATTCTGATTTTTTTGGGTGTAGTGTCCTGAAGATATCAATGAAGTCTAACTTTTCTATTGTTTCCTTTAGGATCTCTGTTGCTTTATTGGTTTTCTGTCTAGAGGATCTGTCCATTGATGTGAGGGGGGTATTAAGGTCTCCTACTATGATTGTATTCTCATCAATATCTCCCTTTATGTCTGTTAATATTTGTTGTATGTATCTGGGTGCTCCTGTATTTGGGGCATATATGTTGACGATAGTAACATCCTCTCCTTGGATGGATCCCTTAATCATTAAGTAGTGTCCTTCTTTGTCTTTCTTTATGTCTTTTGTTTTAAAGTCTATTTTGTCTGATATGAGTGTTGCGACTCCTGCTTTTCTGTCATGTCTATTGGCGTGAAATATTTTTCCCCACCCTTTCACTTTCAGTCTATATGTATCTTTTGTCCTAAGGTGTGTTTCTTGTAGGCAGCATATTGAAGGTTTTTGCCTTTTTATCCACTCAGCCACTCTGTGTCTTTTGATTGGGGCATTCAGTCCATTGACATTTAAGGTGATAATTGATAGATGATTATTTATTGCCATTTTGAACCTCGTGTTCCAGTTGATTCTATGGTTCTCCATTCTTCCTTTTTTTTTTTTTTTTTTTTTTTTTTTGGTTGGATGGTCTCCTGTCATTATCTCCTTGAGTGTATTTTTGTTTTCATTTTTTGCAAATGCAATATTTGGTTTTGGCTTGTGGTTGCCCCTTTTTTTTAAGTATGCTAACCCCGTCCCATAATTGTGTGTTTTAGCCTGATGGTCCTGTAGGTTCAAACCCTTCATTAGTATATTAAAATTAAGAAGAGAAACATACAAACAAACAAAAAGGATTATTTCCTAACATCCCTTGCCCACATTTTATGATTTTGATGACTCTTTTTTATTTTTTCTTTTTAATTTTATTTTGTTTGAGGCATGTTCATGATTAAATCTGTATGCTGGCTTATTTGAGTGACTGCGCTCTGTGGTTTCCTCAGTCCTAGTTCTTCCTCTTCTTCTTTTTTTTTTTTCTTTTCTTTTTTCTTCCCTTTCCTTCCTTTCTTTTTGGTTTAGAGAAGCCCTTTCAGTATTTCTTTTAGCCTGGGTTTTGTGTTGCTGTATTCTTTTAGTTTTTGTTTGTTGGAAAAAATTTTTATTTCCTCTTCTATTTTAAGTGATATTCTTGCTGGATAGAGTATTCTAGGTTGCATATTTTTTCCTTTTAGCACTTTAAATATCTCTTGCCATTCCCTCCTGGCCTGTAGTGTTTCTGTAGAGAAATCAGCTGATAATCTTATGGGGGTTCCCTTGTAGGTAACATTCTGCTTTTCTCTTGCTGCCTTTAGGAGCTTCTCTTTATCACTAACTTTTGTCATAAGACAAAAATTTTTTGAAATAAGTGGAATTTAACCTATTGTAAGCCTCGTATAAAATATCTATATTCTCATCTTGTTCTCTGATCTCCTTTTCTCTGAAGCATTTTTGAAAAATCAAGGTGTTTTCTGGACGGGGGCAGAAATATCATTAAAGGATTATAGGGATCAGTATTCTCACACGCAGCCAAGGTGGGTAAGATAAATTCCACTTTATAGCTGGAAAAATTGAGAATGTACCAGTGGTAAAATTTATTGTACACCTTCCACGTGTCAAGTGCTGTGTCAGACGCTTTATTTTATTTCATGAAGGCCTTGCAACAACTCCAACTGAAGCAAGCCTTGTTATCTTTAGTTCTAGGCGAGGCATTGAGGACAGAGGTCAGAGACCATGCCTCTTTTATTGACTGCACTCATCCAGGGCCCAGCATAATGCCTGGTATGTTAGACACAGAAGAAGTATGTGTTCGATTAATGGATAGGAGAATAAATAAATGGAACCATGGAAGCTCAGCAAGAACAAGTAATTGGACTGAGGTAATAAAACTTTAAGTGGTGACGATGAACTCAGACTCAGTCATTGTACTTGCTAGCCCTCTGCAAAGTCTTGCAAAATCAGCTTGTGATGGCTCCTGATTTCCAGGCATTGTATCAAGTGTGTGGGTGGTAATATGCATTTTCATCCTGTAAGACCATTAAATATCTGGTAATTCACATTGGGTAAACCTGAGTTAATTGTTTTTACATATTTATATCTTCTCTAGGTGTATTATTTGCATTTTAGGAAGCTTATTTTACACAAGTTGATTCCACCATTTTACAATTTCAGATACTGTTAAAAATAAGACAACAAGCCCCAAATGGAGTTGCTAAGTCCCACATCACCAAACCCAGACTTACTTTGATTACAGTTTTGTCTCTCCCAGATATTGAATCTTTTTTTTTTTTAATTTTTTTGGCCATGTACATGGTATGTGGAAGTTTCTGAGCCAGGGATGTAACCTGAGCCACCACAGTGACAATGCCAAATTCTTAACCCACAGAGCTACAAGGGGACTCCCAGAAATGAAATCTTAAACCAGTCAATCAGGAATCACCTGAGCAGCACTGGTTAGGTAATCTGCCTGATAGGTTCCTGGAACCCCCTAAAGGAAAGTAACCTTGAAATGACCAATCCTCCTTTTTGCCTTGTATAACTTCCTTGTTCCTGTCCCTTCTGCTTATTAAGGTATTTTATTTTGTACAGCTCTGCAGAATTCCTTTCTATCTGCTAGGCTGAATGCTGCCAAATTCATGGATCATTGAATAAAGCCAATAAGATCTTTGAAATTTATGCACTTTTATTTTGTTCTTTTTAATGTATAATATTTTTAGAATAGCCCCTTTTCTCTGATTATGAAAACAATACATGGTAGATCAAATTAAATTATGTAGACTTGGGTCTGAATCCTGACTTTAACCATATTTCAGCTAAGTGATCCTTGGCAAGTTGGTTAATACCTCCTACATAGATTCTTTTTTTTCCCTCTTTTGGTCAGAATTAAATGAGATAATATGTGCTGTTTTCTTGGCATAGTGCCATGTACTCTATAAGTATTCAGAACATATTAATCCATTCATGATAAACATACTATCGATATATGCTCATTATAGAAAACTTGGAAAACACAAAACTATTGAAAACAAAGTAATAAAACACTCATAATCACATCCTCAAAAATTATCACAGTTAGTGTTTTGTTGTATTTTCTTCTAAAATGTTTTCTTTTCTTATATAAATGTTGTGTACATTTTTAAATAGCTGAGATAGTACTGCATATATAATTTTGTGAACTGCTCTTTTTGTTTTTACCTCAGTAGGAGATTAATTTGATTAAGAGATAAAAGCTGAAAAAGTCAGAAGTGCTTTTCACAACAGAGCATTTTGATGCTCCGTTCCTAGACCTTAGATGGGCACTTGTTCATCTTTTAAATTACTTTCCTGCTCAAGGAGTGATGAAGTTGAAGTGTTGCTCCCCAGCATATCTGGAAGGCAGTAATTATTCTGCTCCCTAATTGAAGAATAAATGTCCAGTTTTTACTGTGTGCTTTTTCTAGGCCTGTGCTAATCAGGATGCTAGATCTTTGGGCTTTCAGATAATTAGTGATGAACATTTTGCTCTGGTTGTTCAATAATCTTCCCTTTCCTTTTCAATGCCTTCTCATTAGTAATCCAAAGAGAAATTACATCAAAAAAGCTGAATATGTGTTTTTATGACTCAAATGCCATGACTGGCCTGTGAATTACTCAAGAACCTAGGAGTATGTAACTTGGAAACCAGATGTACTTGTAAAGATGAGAAAGGGATTGCCTTTTACAAGAGATACTCTTAATTCAAAGGACTGATGGTGAAAATGTCATGGGCTGTTTTCTTGCTGGCTGTTCCTATTTCTGAGTGACCAAAACAGGATTCAGGTAAGTTCAGGGACTGTGAGGGGTTGATGAACGGCTGCTTTTGGCTTTCACCTTATCTAAAGAAGGCACTGTCAAGTCAAAATTACTTCTACTATTTTCAGGAGAGGAGTAGAGATTTGAGGCAGCCATTGAATTCTCAAAGCAAAAATATAATGGACTGTAACTAGCCTAGAAAGAAAAATAAGACATAGGCATAAGTATAAAGAATTATCCATTGGTTGTCTGTGCATTCTAGTCATGCCAAAAGCCATATTCCTGGGTGGAGTAGGTTTTAGAATTAGCACCACAACCACCATTATTTCCACCATCCTCATCATTAAGATCATCATCATCATCATATTTAGTATGTCTAGGTGAGCAGGGAAAGAGAGCTACTTAACTTGATTTTTCTGTTAAGCTGGTGGGTATGGTATGTGGTGGATTAAATTGTATCCCCCCCAAAGATGTTTTCATATATACACCTCCTATGTCTGAAAGTGATCTTATTGGGAAATAGGGTCAAGTGAAGATGAGATCATACTGGACGAAGGCAGGGGTGGGATGCTAAATCCAATGAGTGGTATCCTTATAAGAATGCATGTGAAGATACAGAGACACACAAGGTAGAACTCCATGTGAAGACAGAGGCAGAGACTGGAGTGATGCAGCTGCAAGCCAAGCAAAGTCAGTGATTGCCACCAGTCACCAGAAGCTAGAAAGAGACAAGGAAGGCTCCTTTCCTGGAGCCGTCAGAGGGAGCATCTTAGACATCCGTGTTTCAGAACTGTGAGGAAATAAGTTTCTATTGTTCTAGGCCACTAAGTTTGTGGTTATTATTGCAGCCCTAGAAAACTAATACATAGTATGGATGAAGTTGACTCTGTCAATACTCAGGGCTCTTTTTCATGAGGACTAGATTACTTTTACACTCCCAGACTGAGTTTTATACTGCTTCGTATTCTTTACTGCCTACCACAGTAGAAGATTGAGAAACAGGGCATTAGTAGCTCAGAGGAACTCATGGGCACACACGTTGTCTTAGATTTCTGAAGAAGCAGACACTGTAACAAGGGTTTTGTGAAAGTAGTTTGTTTGGAGATGATACAAGGAAGGACTTAGAAGGGAGCAGGGACATGAGATAGGCAAGGGAAGGAAGCAAATATAGGACAAGCTGTTGATCAGTTTACCACTGGGATGCAATCCCTTTGGCAAGTTCTGGAATAGAATGTAGAACATTCTTCAGAATCCCCTCCCAAGAAAGGGGAGTTGGAGGATAAATACACTATCTTTTTGTCAAAATTGCTCCTTTATTTCCTTCAAGAATTCTGTTCTTGATGTGTTTGTGGGAGAAGGTGAGTTTGATGTCTTACTCCTCCACCATCTTGATCCACCTGCATCAAGAATTCTGTTCTTGTGTATGTCTTTAGAGTGGGTGGTTTGCATTTTCAGTTTGCTCTTTACCTCTGTGAGGTCCACGTCTTAATATTCATATTTGAATTCCAAGATCATTATAGGAAGGGCTTTTTACAGATGAAAACAAATTGTATGTAGTCTCTTCTTTCCTTGATAATGCTAGAACCTTCTAGCCTATCATTTTTTATGCATCACTTTTTATGCTTTCCTTCTAGATTTGCCTCGTGATCATTTTGGCACACAGCTCATGGGAAGGTGAAGAGACTAAATCTCAAAAGGTGACTTTAAGGTCAAATTTCCACACCCTGAATCTGCTTAAAGCATAGTAGTGTAACTCCTTTGAGGATTTAATTAGTAAACAATTTTCTAGTTGAGAAAGACTGTTTAGCTGATGTTTTTAAATGTAAAAATTTCAGTCTTATTTTTAGTTACTCAGTCAGAAAGCTGCTTTAGAAATATAGTTTTAAGCCTTGGATTTGCTTTAGCAAAGAGAATATTTTAAAAGTTAGCAAAAATTATACAGTTTTCTCTTTTACTGAAGAAGTGATGAACAGGTCCAGGAATTGCCCCCCAACGCCCCTCCTTTTTTGTATTCGCATAGAAAGACTTGTATTACAGGAACATGTTGTCCCCAACTCAGAGATCCTTTTGGGTATTACAAATTTTGCAAAAAAGTCAAGGCATGCAGGAGAGGGAGGTTTTATATCATCTCGAACAATAGCGGGTGGCAGTGGAACACCTGTCAAATGAACCTGGCTTTCCTTCCAGCAGCAGTAGCAGCAGCATCGAAACTTTCAAGGTGTGATAAATTATTATCTACCATCTGTTTTACAAAATTTTAATTCTTCCAGAACTAAAATTACAATCCAGCTAATGAGCTCTTAGCAAAGCAACAAGTCATCGTTCATATGAGGCTATAGAGAGAACTTGAGCTGGAAATTATTAGCAAAAATACTTTGCCAGAAACATAATGGAATCTTATGAAAGACCAGAGAGAATGGTCAATTAGATAACCAGACAAAAAATAAGCAGTCAGTGATGAGAGTAGGGGAAAAGAGTTTCTCCAGAGGTTAAACTAGAAGTTTTGTTTTTTGTTTTTTGGTCTTCTTAGGGCCCCATCCACAGCATATGGAGGTTCCCAGGTTAGGGGTCAAATTGGAGCTGTAGCTGCCAGCCTACATCTCAGCCGCACCCATGCCAGATCCGAGCCATGTCTGTGACCTACACCATACCTCAAGGCACTGCCAAATCCTTAACCCACTGAGCAAGGCCAGGGATCAAACCTGTGTCCTCATGGATGCAAGTCAGATTCATTTCCGCTGAGCCACAGCATGAACTCCTAGAAGATGTGTTTTATCCTTTAGAAAACAATTACTGACCTATACAAAATCTCTATACAATTTTTCATGTGGCATTTGTTCAGGGTTGCTGTGTGAATGGTGCCCCAGAGTTGTGAAACATAGTTGTTCTTAGTTTTTCTTTGTCCTGTGACTGTAGTAAGATTATTGTGTAGAGGACCTGTATCTAAAATCCATTGCTATATTTATATGCGATGTGCAGTTGAACTTGAGATGAATAGCATATTTGGGGGTATGTTCCATTTTATTTGATAAATATGTGTAATATAATTCATAAATATATATTACCTCAGGAATTGTATAAAAGTTTTGACTGGGATTATTTTTTCTTATGAGTTATGGATTAATCTATAGCTATATTTTATGCAATTAATATATACAGAGAACAGTGTATTGCATTTTATGTTAACTGTAAGGTAATAGGTGATTTTTAATATAGTGCGTGGTTCCAAAATTCATTCGCAAATAAAATTTTATTATTAAGTATCATTGCTGATGGATTTTGAAATTGTTGATTTTTCGAAGTAGGAAATTTAACCAACAACCTTAAATTTATTATCTCAATTGCTTAATATAATATGCAGAATATTTAGTAATTTTCCTTCAGCTATTTGTTTGGCTGTGTTTTTTTTTTTTTTTTTTTTTTTTTTTTTTTTTTTTTTTTTTTTTTTTTGTCTTTTAGGGCCATACCAGTGGCATATGGAGGTTCCCAGGCTAGGTGTTGAATCAGAGCTGTAGCTGCTGGCCTACACCAGAGCCACAGCAACTCAGGATTTGAGCCTCATTTGCAGCCTACACCACAGCTCATGGCAATGCCAGATCCTTAACCCACTGAGTGAGGCCAAGGATAGAATCGGTGTCCTGATGGATGCTAGTAGGGTTCGTAACCACTGAGCCAGGACGGGAACTCTGGCTGTGATTTTTTGGTGTTTTAAATAAAACATATATCCTTTCTCTTAAATCTCCCTGAACTCTGCACACCACTGTTCTATTATGAATATATAACAGACATAAAAAGCAATAATGAAAGCTGTCTAGGGACTTAGATGTTTAATAATTCCTCCCTGAAAATTAACATTAGGATTCTGAAAATCTTCGGGATGTGATAATTCTGAGCTAAGAAACTGAAGAGGATATACTAGAGAGTATAGGAATGGGTCTCAAGAATGATTCTGGATCCCTGATAAATGTATGTACATCTAAGCCTATGCTAATTCATGTCCATATTCACATTTTGTGTTTACATACCTGTGTGTAGTAATCTACATCTACATATGTACAGTCATTCAAACAATAGACAGCACATCGAATGGACTATGAATTTTACATATCTAAAAAAATTAAAAAAACTGTGAATTCAGTACAATTCATTCCAACTTTGTTCTTTGGATGACTATCTGAGATGATGCTTGCTGATGTTGCTGCTGATTTTGGTGACAAATGAAGAGAAGTGGAATTTTCCTGGGAAGAATTGTCTTCTATCCCTTGGGTTTCCAGGTTCTTAGGTTTTCTTTGTTTTACTTGGAACTTAAAGTTGTGAGATTTTTCCTTTAGAGGGCCTATCGTCTTTTGGGTGCATCTGAATGGGATTGACTGAAAGCCGTAGAGTATCTTAAAAAACAACATTATGTGTTTGTTTGCTGACCACATTTTAATGTATAATTTAATTATAGGACATTTTGGGGGGAATTGAAAAAAGGGTGAGGAAGACAAGAAGTCATCCCTAATTCCTATCACCAAAAACTGTCATTATTAACATTTCAGTAATAGTTGTCTTTCCAAATATATAATTCCAAACATCGTGATTCTAAAGGCCTAAGTAAAGTTAAAGCAATTGTAGTTCTCATAAATTTCACTGGCTTGAGCTTCCTCCAGCAGATGTCAGAGTCTGACCCTGTTATTTTGGGCATGGCCAGTAGTGACTTTTATGGCTTTGTCAGAAGTATGTCTTCCACACTCTGACACCATCTGCAAAACCACTTGGATGATAGCTCTTCAGCAGCCTCGATGTCATAGCTTGTCTTTCTGGTGACCAGTCTCATTCAGGAGACCACGATGAGCCACCATTAGAACAAAAAAATGTTTCTATCATCAAGGAAATTACAAGGGATTTACAAGCTTGATGTCAAGAGGCTCTGTCACTCAGGAAATTATAACAGCCTTAGGAGCTCTGTGTCAGGAACAGGGACAAAGACCTGCATATATATTTACTATCATTCCACATTTACTCACACTGATTTTGTTCTATTCAGAAAAGAAAGAACAGGTCTGCACTATCTATGAAATTCTGAATACTCCCACCCTACTCAATCCTCTTTATTTTCACACCTTGACTATCCCCCCATTGATCTTTTGTGCTCAGCACAAGGTCTCAAATCCTGGCCTAGTCTTTTGCCACTGTGGCAGTTGAGGCCCTGTCTTGATTCCTAATTACATGGTTTGCATTTTTATCTTCTAATTTTAATATTAGTATGAGAAAGGGTGCCCTTGTCTAGTTTCAGTTTCACCGAATTCTCTATTCGTTTTATTAGCCTCTTCTCAGCGAAAGAGTCCAAGACAACAAATGTTTTGTGGTCTCCTCCTTTTTTCTTGCATTGTTTCCCCCTGACATCTTGCCAGCTGTTTGTATTTTTACTAGCTAACTCTGGTGTACATCCTTTAACATTTCAGATTTCTCTTCTGATCCCTGCCATCCAGACAAAAGAAAAAATGAATGTTCATAGAGTGATTCACTTTGAAAGTCTCTTTGCTCCTTACAAAATTATACCAAATCACTGAAATCTCTTAGAAAGGCCCTACTTGGAGTTCCCATCATGGCTTGGTGGTTGATGAACCTGACTAGTATCCATGAGGATGTGGGTTCGATCCCTGGCCTTGCTTAGTGGATTAGGGATACCATGTTGCTGTGAGCTGTGGTGTAGGTCACAGATGCGGCTTGGGTCCCACATTGCTGTAGCTGTGGCCTAGGCCGGCAGCTGCAGCACTGATTTGACCCTGAGCCTGTCAACCTCCATATGCTGTAGGTGCAGCCCTAAAAAATGACAAAAGACACCCCTCCCCCCACAAAAGGTCCTACTTTATGTAGTTTTTGCACGAGATGCCTCTGCATCTTTACTTCTAAGATGTAAAATGAAAATAGTGATAATACTTACCTTATAAGACTGTTATCAACTTAAATGGGTTTACAGTATTACCTGGCCCATACTAAGTGCTCAATAAATATCAGTTCTATAACCATTACTATTAATACTGCAACACTGCCTTTCTCTAAAAGTGGGTGTCTTCATTTTAATATGAAGACACTGGGCTTAATAAATTGAGGGGAGCTAGAACTCTGAAAGTAGAATCTATAGGATATCAGAGATGAATTATTGTCTTTTGTAATAACAATTAGTTTTGGTGGAAATTTTTACTTGCTGCAGTGTATTCTGCACAGGGCTGGTTCTTATTTTTATGATGTTGGGCTCTTCTGTATCCTGACTGTTCTGTGTTTGTACTCCTTTATGGAAGCCAGCTCTAGCTCTCTTTCCATCACAGTTAGTGTTCAGTTTTTCTAGTCATAAGAGGGACGTTTTAAAATCCTTTTGAGAGTCCTAATTGGGAATGATTCCCCATTGTGTGGCATCATAAGTTTTCCTGTTGTTAAAAGATAAATTGAGGCATATTAAACTTTTTATGAGTTTATTTAAGCAAAATTTGCTTAGAATTGAGCAACATCCAATGTGGCAGTTAGAAAGGACCTCGGAGGAACTGTATGAAATGAAAGACTTTTATAGGCAGAAGGGAGCAGGCACAAAGAACTTTTACTAGACCATAAAGCAGGTTGGTTATTGCAAGTTTACTTTCCTTTAGGGGATGGCAGGGGTCTATCAGGCAGATTACCTAAGTGATAAGGTGATTCCTGATTGACTGGTTTAAGATTCCATTTCTGGAATAGCTGAAACTGTAATTAAGGCAAGTCTCAGTTTGTTGATGTGGGGCTTAACGCAAGTGATTCCATTTGGGGCCTGTTGCCTTGTTTTTAACACTGTGTAACACCATTAAACTGAGATATGGAGCTGATGAGCCCTACTGTCTTTATGTTCACTATCTTTTGTCTTCCTAAGGCACTGCATAATAATAATGTATTTTCACCAGATTAGCAGGCTGTTACCAACTGTGCAGTTGGCAGGAGGTAGGAGAACAAGCATGGAAGTCAGTGATCCAGAGTTGCATTTCACCTCATGAGGAAGTTGCAAAGCAAAGCAATGGATCCAGTGTGCACACTGTTGTGGAAAAGATACAGAGATAGTTCCATGTGGAGGAATTGTCAGTGAAGGTATACGGGTCTCTTTCTCCTCCCAAAGGTGAATTCCTCAAGGACAGGAGACCTACCTTAAGCATCTTCATATCTCTGTGCTTTCCTAACTGTAATCAGATGCCTCCTATTGACCTGAATCTGTGGCAGGGGACTTACCTGGTCTCATCAAATTCCTATCAGAGCCTGAGGGGTTGGTAGTGGTAGACTCACTGAAGAGCCAAATTGGAGAAGCTGTGTGTGGTTCAATAGAAAGTGGTAAAATGAAAAGCCAGGCTCAGGTCTGCTGACCGTAGAGCCTTGATGGGTATGTGGTGGGGGTCAGGAATGTGGGCTCTGGAGCTGGACTGCCTGGGCTCAAATCCTGGCTCTGTCACTCACTGGGTGTGTGAACTTGGGCCAGTCCCTTAGTCTCTCTGCTTCTCCATTCCTGAGATGTAAAATCAGGCCAATAATAATACTTACTTTATAGGGATATTGTCAGCTTAAGTTTACAGTACTGCCTGACATATACTAAGAATCAAGAAATTCATATTTAAGTATCAATAGCTAAAGTAACCATTACTACTACTACTACTACCACCACCAAACTACCCTTCTCTAAAAGTGGGCTTTATATTTTAGTCTGAGGGCACTGGACTCAATACACGGAGACAGTTGGAACTGAAAACAGAAGCTGCAGGATATGTAAGGTAATAGGACTGCTTGACCTCCCTTAGTAGCTCTTAGTATTTTCCCTTCCATTAAGTTTGGATTTCTGGCTTGGTTGGAGTCGTTCCCTAGAACGTGACATTAGGTACTAAAATTCTATCTGGGCAGCAGTTTCAACACTAAATAGTATGTCTGTCCGTAGGAACTCATAAAAATTCATGGAAAATTTCATCCTAAGAGTATAACTGATCCAACAAAGGAAAAGCACAGCAGTGATAATGTATTTGCTAAATTCTTTCCCCCTTTTTTATTTTCCCAAGATAAATATATAATTCTGAATATATTAATCCATTAAGATTTTCACTTTATAAAATGCGGAATAAATTATGTATTTTCTATGCAGAGAAGGTCATGGAATTCAATGCTTCTAAATTAATTTCCTTTCCTTTAATAATGGTTGGATAAATATTAAAATGAAAATGTTCTTTCCTTTGAGGCAAGGAAGAAATTTATACTTATTGCATTTCTTCCATGATCAGATTAATTTTGCCCTTCTAGTTCACCACTCAATGGTGAATCTAGAGACACATGGTGTTAATCATTTCTTTTAGGGTTTACAACTGTTTTTGGGCGTGTTTGGGTATTAAGAGAATGTGGAGACCATGGGAGAGGTTGCTGTGTTTTGCATATTTTGTTTTTTCATTAGAAAAACATTTTTAGTGGTTCCCATCGTGGCGCAGTGGTTAACAAATCTGACTAGGAACAATGAGGTTGCGGGTTTGATCCCTGGACGCGCTCAGTGGATTGAGGACCCAGCATTGCCGTGAGCTGTAGTGTGGGTTGCAGACGCTGCTCAGATCTAGCGTTGCTGGGGCTCTGGCGTAGGCTGGTGGCTATAGCTCAAATTCAACCCCTAGCCTGGGAACCTCCGTAGGCCACGGGTGGGGCTCTAGAAAAGGCAAAAAGGCAAAAAGACAAAAAAAAAAAAAAAAAAAAAAAAAAAAAGGGAAAACTTTTTATTTATTTATTTATTTTTGTCTTTTTGCCATTTCTTGGGCCGCTCTCGCGGCATATGGAGGTTCCCAGGCTAGGGGTCGAATCAGAGCTGTAGCCACCGGCCTACACCAGAGCCACAGCAACGTGGGATCCAAGCCGCGTCTGCGACCTACACCATGGCTCATGGCAATGCTGGATCCTTAACCCACTGAGCAAGGCCAGGGATCGAACCCGCAATCTCATGGTTCCTAGTGGGATTTGTTGACCACTGATCCATGATGGGAATTCCAGGAAGACTTTTTTAGAAGTACACAGGTATTTTCTACTTTTCAAGGACATGAAACGTAATCTTTATATTTGGAAAACACATGCTGGGAAAAAAAACTATAACCAGCTATGGCTTTTTAAAATGAATTTTAGAAATTTCCTTATGCATCCAGATTTCTCATTCTGTAAAGTTACTCTTTTCCCTCCTTTCCATATACTGTGGATACAGTATGGTGTTAAGCTTCACTTCCTTGAATGTGGAGTGTCTGCACAAAGTATTTGGAATTCTACTGCTGGGGAAATTTGTCTATTCTCCCCAATTTATTTATTTATTCAATCACTTCTATCAGTATGAATGCATGAGTGCTCATGGATATTTATTTTATATTTTGTATTATAACTTAATTTTACTTTATTAATTTTGTTGCTCAGATTGTTCCAGCATTATTGTTCTAAGTTCCATTGGGAACTCTTTCATTTGGCTCCTGGATTCCTTTGACATACCCACATCATTGTTATTTTATTATTATTATTATTATTATTTAAAGCACCTCCTTACTTTCTGATACTACAGGATGCTCCAGGCTCATCTTTGTATTTCCTACTCTAGTCCTAGAATCACCAGTTTCTCCCAGGAGCCCTGTTTTGTTTGTTTGTTTGTTTGTTTATTTGTTTGTTTTTTGAAGGATGGTATTTAAAAGCATGATCTGGGCCCTGGGTGTGCTTCTTGGTACTGGGCTCTCTCATTTGAAAGAATGAGAGATGGGTGTGTGCGTGTGTGTGCGTGTGTGTGTGTGTGTGTGTGTGTATAAAAGTACTTCTCTGTGTAAATGACTGTATCTATATGATACAATGGATCTAATGAGTTTTTAACTCTAATCCATTACTGCATGGATCATTCTAATTTTCTCCCTTTGCTTATCTATAAAGTCCCTCTTCCACCATCTATCATCCATTTACTTAATTTTTCACTTCTGGCATACATATACAATGCTTTCAGAATTGATAATTTATTCTCCAATGGGAAACAAATTTTATCAAGTCAAGTACAGTGGTATGTACAGTTCCTGTTGCCTTTAGTCTTACAGGTTCCATTCACCTCCAGAGTTACATAGATTATCACATTATTCCTTTATTGAGGTTTTTTAAAATATATATTTGTAAGATATTTAGATTCTTTTGCCATATCTTTCATTCTTTGTTGGGATCCTACAGCCTCCTAAATTGACTTTTTAAATATTTTACATGCATTGAAGTTTGCTCTTTGTGCTATAAAGTTCTATGGGTTTTGTCACATGCTTAATGTTTTGCATTAACCATTACAGTATCCCACAACATGGTTCCACGACCCTAAAAAATAATCCTTTGCGTTATACCTAGCCACCCACCTCCTGCCTCTGAATCCTTGTCAAACATTGATCTTTCTACCATTTCTATAATTTTACCTTCTTTAGGCTGTCATATAATTGGAATCATATAAACATAGCTTTTTTCAGAAATGTGTTTCCATTATCAATGTGCATTTAAGATTCATCTGTATCTTTTTTTGGCTTGATAGCTCTTTTCTTCTTGTTGCTGAACATTCCTTTTGATGTATATAGCAGTTTGTTTATTCTAATAGAAGGCATCTTTGTTGCTTCTAGTTTTTGCTAATTATGAACAGAGCTGCTATAAATATTCATGTGCACTTTTCGCATGGACATAAGCTTTCAAATCAGTTGGGTAATTCTTAGAAGTACAATTACTGAATTGTATGGTAAGAATACATTTAGTTTTGTGAGAATCTGATGAACTCTCTGCCAAACTCTCTTGCAAAGTAGCTGTACCGTTTTTCATTCCCAAAAGCAGTGAATGAGAATTCCTCTTGCTCCATATCCTCACCAGTCCTTGGTATTGTCAGTTTTTGGTTTTAGTCATTCTAATATGTGTTAGTGGTATCATATTGTTATTTTAATTTAAAATTGCCTAATGATAAATGGTGTTGAGAGTCTTTCATATGCTTATTTGGCTTTTATGTATTTTCTTTGGGGAGACGTTCTTATCTTTTGCCTATTTTTTTTCATTGAGGTTGTTTGCATTTTTGTTGTTGACTTTTAAGAGGTGTATATAATTTTGGATACAAACCCTTAATAAAATATGTGTTTTGCAAAATTTTTTCTCTTGTCTTTGGTTTGTTTGAAAATTTTCTTCAGAGTGTCTTTCCCAGAAAGTCCAGCATTTAATTTTAATGAAGCCTAGTTTATCAACTTTTTCTTTTATGGACCATGTAATTTGTGTTGTGTTAAAAAAACTTATCACCAGGAGTTCCTGCTGTGGCACAATGGGATCAGTAGCATCTCTGCAGCTCCAGGACCCAGGTTCAATTCTGGGCCCAGCACAGTGGGCCTTAACTTGGGAATTCCATATGCTGTGGGGTAGCCAAAAAAGAAAAAAAATTATTAACCTACCATTGTACAGTTTATCCTATGTTTGTGTCAGGAAGTTTTGTAGTTTTGCATTTTATATTTGGGCTTATTATATATTTTGGGGGTTAATATTTATGTAAAGTATAAGACCTGTATCTAGGTTTATTCATTTATTTTTTTTGCATAGGAATATCCCATTGTTCTGGCACCTTTTATTGAAAAGCTACTCTTTCTCCATTGAATTGTCTTTGCCCCTTTGTCCAAGTTCAGTTCACTATATTTGTGTGAATCCAGTTTGTTCTGTGGTGCTGTCTCCTTTTACTGAGACCATACTATTTTGATTACCGTAGCCTTAAAGTGAATCTTGAAATAGAGTAAAGTCAGTCCTCTTCTCCTTCTCCCTCTTCCTCTTCTTCTCCTTCTCTCTTCCTCTTCTTCATCCCCACCCCTATCCCCCCCTTCTCCTCTACATCCTTCTCCTGTGGTATTGGTTATTATAGGTTTTTGCCTTCTCATATAAACACTTTTTTTTTCATTTCCATTTTTCGTTTTTTTAGAAGTATACTGGATTTACAATGTTGTGCCAATTTCTGATGTACAGCAAAGTGACCCAGTCACATATGTATACATACACACATACACACATACTCACATTCTTTTCTTTAATTATCTTCCATCATGTTCGATCCCAAGAGATTGGATATAGTTCCCTGTGCTATACAGTAAGACCTCATTGTATTTCCATTCTAAATGTGATAGTTGACATCTACTAACCCTAAACTCTCAGTCCATCTCATTCCCCTCATCCTTGGAAACCACAAGTCTGTTCTCCATGTCTGTGAGTCTGTTTCTATTTTGTAGATATTTTGACTTTTGCCATATTTCATATTCCACATATAAGTGATATCTTATGGTGTTTGTCTTTTTCTTTCTGACCTAACTTCACTTTGTATGAGAATCTCTAGTTGCACCCATGTTGCTGCAAATGGCATTATTTCATTCCTTTTTGTAACTGAATAACTTTCCATTGTATATATGTACCACATCTTAATCCATTCATCTATAAATGGACATTTAGGTTGTTTCCATGTCTTGACTATTGTGAATAGCGCTGCAGTGAACATAGGGGTGCATGTGTCTTCTTGGATTATAGTTTTTTCTGGATATATGCCCAGGAGTGAGATTGCTGGATCATATGGTAGTTCTACATTTAGTTTTCTGAGGAACCTCCATACTGCTTTCCATAGTGGTTGTACCAATTTACGTTCCCACCAACAGTATAAGAGGGTTCCCTTTTCTCCACACCCTCTCCGGCATTATACTGTTAATGATGGCCATTCTGACTGGTGTGAGGTGGTACCTCATTGTAGTTTTGATTTGCATTTCTCTAGTAATTAGTGATGTTGAGCATCTTTTCATACGTCTATTGGCCATTTGTATGTCTTCTTTGGAGAAATGTCTATTTAGGTTTTCTACCCTTTTTTCAATTGCGTTGTTTGTTTTTGTTGATATCTACAAAATAGTTTGGTGGTATTTTGATTGGAATTGTATTATATCTGTAGATCAAGTGGGGAAGAATTGATATCCTAATTAATTAACAATATTGAGTCTTCAATCCATGAACGTGAAATATTGCTCTATTTACTTATATCTTCTTTCATTTTTTGTTACTGGTTTATAGTTTTCTGTATATTGGTCCTGCATGTATTTTATTAGATTTCAACCTAAGTATTTCACTTTAGGGAGATGCTACTGTAAATCTTAGTTGTCTTATCAGTTTCAAATTCCCATGGTTTATTCCTGGCATATACATAGGAAAGCAATTTGCTTCATATCCTCTGACTTCACTAACTTTCTTATTAGTTTAAGAAGTTTTTTGATCATTCCTTGAGATTTTCTACATAATCTCATAATCCATGATAGAGACAGTTTCAATATCTATAACTTTTGTTTATTTTTCTTGTTTTACTCCCCTAAGTAGTACATATTGGATAACATTGAATTGAAGTGGTGAGAGAGATTTTCAAGGGTTGAACCGGCCTTGGCTTCTTGGAATAAATACCACTTGGTCATGGTTTAAAATGATTTTTATACACTGTCAGTTTCAAATTTTATTGAGGATTTTTGCATCTATATTCATGAGAGATACTGGTCCATAGTTTTTGTTTCTTATAACATCTTTATCTATTTTTGGTATTAGAGAATGCTAGCCTCATGTAATGAATTAAGGAATATTCCCTGTGCTTCTATTTTCTTTAGGAGATCAGTGTCCTCTCTAAGTGTGTTTTTGATTCTTTCTTTATCTCCTCAGACTATTTTTTTCTTGTCTTTTGGTGTGCCTTGAAATTTTTTATTGTAAGCTGTACATGTGGTATGAATAATAGAAACTGGGAGTAATATGCCTTCACTGTGATGATTTATGTCAACAGGGAGTTGGGCTGTATTTGCTGTTGCTAAAGGTAACAGACACTTTGAATTCCTCTGGTGCCCCCCTGCTTTTGTCTCCCCTCTTGACTTTGATTTTCCCTAAATAATTCTCTAGTAGGATCTGTGTCTTGTAGTTTTTTTCAGCTACAACCCACTGTTATCACACTGGTGTCTTCCTAGTGTGTGATATTTTGTGGGCCTGTGTCTGTGGCCTGAGATTCTCCCAAGTGTTTATTTACTTATTTTTAATAGCTTTTCCTCTTTCCCCCACCTTCCTTATATGAGACAGGAAGGCCTTCAGGGCTGAAGTCCCAGGGCTCTGAAAACAAGCTCTGGTAAAGTCTTTTCTTCTGGATCATGGACCTTTGTTATGTAGAAGACTCTGGATAAATTTTACAAGGAATCCTTTTATTTTCATACTACCAGAGATGCAAGAAGATCTTTCCACTTCTTCAAAGTTGCCATTTAGGGAGTTTTTTTGTGGCACAGTGGGTTAAGGATCTGGCATTGCGACTGTAGCAGCTTGGGTCACTGTTATGGCATGGGTTCAATTCCCTGGCCCAGGAAATTTCATGCCTTGAGTGAGGCCAAAAAAAGAGTTATGATATAAGTGTTCTTACAAGTTTATAGCTCCTGTGGCTTCTTCTACAGATGGGAAAATTTTGACTGTGATTCCCTGGATCTGCCTGTTTCTTCAGATTTGGGAGTGGTGGTTTGCCTTGCCAACTCAGTTCTTTTGTGGGTTTAAAAAAGTTATTTGTTTTCAGTTTGTTTAGCTTTTTTTTTTGATGAAACAGCTAGTCCATTTTTAATATTTTATTCTCTTGCCATTTGTTGCTTCTTAATAGGTCATGTCATATTTATATGTCTTACCCGTTCTTTCACTCTTCACTTTTAGCTTCCACCGTATGTATACATATTGTACTTGTCCCCTGTGAACCTCTGTAAGAATTTTTCTTTTTTTTAATTAATTAATTAATTTTTTTCCCACTGTACAGCAAGGGGATCAAGTTATCCTTGCATGTATACATTTTTTCCCCCACCCTTTGTTCTGTTGCAACATGAATATCTAGACATAGTTCTCAATGCTACTCAGTAGGATCTCCTTGTAAATCTATTCTAAGTTGTGTCTGATAAGCCCAAGCTCCCCATCCCTCCCACTCCCTCCCTCTCCCATCAGGCAGCCACAAGTCTCTTCTCCAAGTCCATGATTTTCTTTTCTGAGGAGATGTTCATTTGTGCTGGATATTAGATTCCAGTTATAAGTGACATCATATGGTATTTGTCTTTGTCTTTCTGGCTCATTTCACTCAGGATGAGATTCTCTAGCTCCATCCAGGTTGCTGCAAATGGCATTATGTCATTCTTTTTTATGGCTGAGTAGTATTCCATTGTGTCTATATACCACATCTTCCGAATCCAATCGTCTGTCGATGGACATTTGGGTTGTTTCCATGTCCTGGCTGTTGTGAATAGTGCTGCAATGAACATGCAGGTGCATGTGTCTCTTTTAAGTAGAGTTTTGTCTGGATAGATGCCCAAGAGTGGGATTGCGGGGTCATAGGGAAGTTCTATGTATAGATTTCTAAGGTATCTCCAGGCTGTTCTCCAGAGTGGCTGTACCAGTTTATATTCCCACCAACAGTGCAGGAGGGTTCCCTTTTCTCCACAGCCCCTCCAGCACTTGTTATTTGTGGGTTCCCTTTTCTCCACAACCCCTCCAGCACTTGCTATTTGTGGACTTTTTCTATCTTATTTTTTTATCTATTAATTCTACAAGTTTTTTTATTAATTAAATCTTTTATTCACCTTGAATTTATTTTGGTTGAAGGAGTGGGCTAGCCATCGTTTTTTGATTTTTGCCCAAGTGCAAAATTTTTCCTCATAAATCTAACTTTTCCCCACTGATATAAAATACTTTTATTTTTTGTATACTACATTAAAAATACATTTGCTCTATTTCTGAACTCTCAAATTTGTTCTGTTGATATGTCAGTTTACTCCTGTGCCTTTACCAACTTTTTAACCTAAGTTTTTAAGTGTGGTGAGTTATTAAGAAACATAGTATTTTAAAAATAGTAACGCATTAATGGTATAGATTATTTTAAGAATAATTGATATCTTTATAACATTTTTTCTTCTCTATGAATACATTTATCTTTCATTGTATTTCTTAGTAGAGTTTTAAATAGTTTTTTTACATAGATCCAATATTTTTTAATATTTATTTTAACTATTTTATCTTTTCATTATGTTTTCTTGGCAGTAATTATTTGTGTATAAGAAAACAATCAATTTGGGAACATTAATTTTATAACTAGAGATTTTACTGAATTATCTCATTGTGTCTAATAGTTTTTTAGTGTGTCTCTCTTGGATTTATGGTTATATCACCAGATAATTTTCAAATAATGATAATTTTGCCTTTTCCTTTCTATTTTTTGCTTCATTTATTTCTCTTGCTTAATGTAATGGCCAATTTTTTAGAACAGTATTAACTAGTAGAACACACTTCATTATAATAAACTATATTTTTTAACCACAATTATCTCATTGTCTTGTTACACTGTAAAATTTTTGGGTTAGGGACTTTTATTTCTAATGCTTAAAATAATATAGGCATAAAAAATAGGTACTCAAGAGGCAGTTTTTTTTTTTTTTTATACATATTGTTGTTGTTTGTTTGCTTTTGCTTTTAAGGGCCACACCTGCAGAATATGGAAATTCTTAGGCTAGTGGTTGAATCAGAGCTGCAGCTGTCAGCCTACACCATAGCCATAGCAACACAGGATCCAAGCCTTGTCTGTGACCTATACCACAGCTCACGACAACACCAGATCCTTAACCCACTGAGGGAGGCCAGGGGTGGAATCCACATCCTCATGGATACTAGTCGGGTTTATTACCTCTGAGTCACAATGGAAACTCCCATAAAGGCAGTTGTTGAATGATATGGGTAGGGTAAGGTGGACTAGGTTGAGCTGAGATACTCCACCCAGATGCATTAGCCTTTAGGAAGTGAGTATCCTTGCATGTGACAGAGATAGCAAAAGTGCCTCTTCATCAAATCCGTGAAAGTCTGGTGTGGGTCCCCTTGCTAGAATCTATGATTTTTGACCACAGATGAACCCTCAAAAAGCTGTATCCTTTCGGCCTGTCTCAGTTCAGCTGGAGTGAGGGAACACTCCTGGCCAAGATCAATCCTTTAGGTACACTTGTCCTGAAAGGTAGAACTTTAGATTTTTAAACATGGTGTATACAGAGGAGAAGTAGCAGACAAAGAGTCAGTGGTGCTTTGTAGATTCTACACAGCCATCCTGCAGCACAAGTCTCATGACATCCTCACAGAAGAAGCAGGAACCTTCCTAGTTTCTAAAGGGGACTCCAGCAGTGGTCTTGTGTTGGGGCAGGAAGATGGAGGTAGAAGCTTGGCTTTCCTATGCATAGTAAACATAAAGATTTTTTGAAGAATGTAGAGAGTAGAGTTATATACAAGGCAGCTTGGAGAGCTCTGTCAGTGGGGCCTGCCTGGAACGTGGTCAGGGTAACAGAGCATTAACAATGAAAGCATGAATAAGACAGCTCCTGGTTGAATGGGACCAGAATGGGAACAACAAGTGAAGTAAATAAGCCGGACACACTTGTATTCTTGGGTTATGAACATGAGCCAAAGTAGTTTACGGACCTATCAAATCAATAGGCAGACTTGAAACCCAAAGGCTTTGGCTTGTGCCTGATAGACAAGTGTCTCTGGCTTGGTGCTGGCTCCTACAATGCTAATATGGTGGCCTGAGAAGAATGCTCTCCTTTTCAGCTCTATTTCAGTAAGTCCTTTATCATGCATCCGTGTTTCAGAGAATATTGCTTCTAACTTTTCCATTAGAGAAATGAATATGATGATGGATTTCATTTTTCCATTGAAGTTAATTGACCATGGGCAGTATACTCAGCATCGTATCTAGTAGAAAGGAAAGCAGAAGGATATTGCTCAAAAATTGCCGTGGGGAAGCAGAGAGATCACAGCTCATTTGAGGAATCGAGGCTTCTGATTAGCTGTGCTACTTGAGGAAGGCAGGGTGCTTCTCGGTGTCTGGCCACTTAATCCAAAATGGGGTTTGTGCATTTATTCTTTCATTCATTAATCCATTCATTCTTTTTTTCCTAAACATTTGTTTGTTATTGGTTTTTATTTAGATGGAGTATACAAGTTAGATTGAGGCTAAAATTTACTCAGCATTTGGTATTATTAATGATGTCTATGCCTCAGTTATATCAGTTTATGACACTTGAGTTTCTTACGATGGCAGTTATTCATTTTATTTAACATGTACATCGAGTATAAAAACTAGGAGAGAAACTAAGTAACTAGAGGAATGATATGTTGGATGTATGAAGTATGAATAGAAAGCAAGATGTGGGGAATAACCAATCAATAGCTTGGGTTTTCTTTATAGTTTGGTCTTTTCTTCCTGAACAGTTTGCTACAGGGTAAGTGCCTTTACAGTAATCTTTATGCAAAAAATCATTATTCTTTATGAAACTTTTTTGAGATGTGTATATATATATATATGTGTGTGTGTGTGTGTGTGTGTGTATATATATATATATATAATGCATAGAATTGTAGATTCAAAGATGAATAGACTATCTTCCAGGCTGGTGTGGATAATGTGTCACTTTCTTTATACAGTGTATAAAAACAGTTTTGGTCATGAATCTATGGAAAACTTAAGAAAGTAATGATCCCTCTTTCCAGGAGAAGGCACATAAGCCCCTAATTTTCAAACACAGAGTTTCAGAGGTTGCACAGCTGTCTCATGCATGTCCATGGAGCCTCTCAGGTTGAGGTCTCCATCAGGAATGCAATAGATGATCCGGATCGATTCAGAAGACTCTGAACTTCATGCCTCAGAGCACTGAATGCCACGGTCTCTGTCCAAGCCCTTCTTTGACATCCCATTCACTTTTATAACCCATCTGTCCCTGTTTCTCTTTTAATTTGAACTCTTAAATATTTTCCTCTTTATGGTAGTATGCTATTATTGAACACTGGTGGGGGCTTGGCTGAGGATGGACACAGTGTTTTGTAATATTGCCAGTTGGAAGTTTGTATTTCTACAGCAACATTCCACCCCCAAAAGAGCTGAAAGAGATTTTGACTGGATTGATCCATGATCTTGCCTGAGATTCCATGCCTTGTTAATGGCAGAGCTTGAACACAGAATTCCTGATTCTCAACTCTGTGCCTTTATAACTGGCTTCGCTTCATTCCAGACCCTATTTTATCTTTAGTTCTATCTTCTGGCTTGAAAACTCCATGTAAGTTCTAAACAGTCACTTTTTCTGAAGAGAGTTAAGAGTTTGTTTGCTGGAGTGGTTAGAGACAGTATGGGATTAGCAAGGTATTTTCCTCATTAAAATGAATATGTTGGCGTTCTCTTATGATCTGGTATTGTCACTGTAATGACTCAGTTTGTTGCTGTGGCAAGGATTTATTTTAAATCCCTGGCCTGGGAACTTCCACATGCTGTGGGTACAGCCAAAAACAAAACAAAACAAAACAAAACAAAAAAACAACCCATGAAAATGTGTTAATACAGTGCCTCCACTCATCACATACAATTTTAAAAGCCAAAAAAAAAAGTGTCTCAAAAGTATTACATTTTATCTTAAGAGATAAAAGAAAACTTTTTTTTTTGTAGTCCTAGATGAATACTTTTTTTCTTTTGAAAAGACAGTTTTTTGGACACAGCTTTCCTTTCTGTGATGTAGGACACTAGTGTTGCCCAAATAGAACAGAAAAATGCAGAAGCTAGGAAATGAAATGCTGACAGACTCACAACCTCAGGGGCCAAATGGCACTACAATGATTTCTCACATATTTTAACTTTCAAAAGACCCTAGAGACTGCTTTTATTGCACATTTTATGGAGCCATCTGTCTTTTTACCAGAGCTAGTATATATTCAAATCTTTAAATAAATTTTTTTCCTTGTGTCAGAGGACCAAAAATTCACCCACTGTAGTTGCTAGTAGGAAATCCACAGGGTTCACAGTGGAAGAAAGAGACTTGGCACAGCCCTAGAAGCCTGCTGCCCCTGCTGCTATGGAAACTGCATTAGGTAGGCATTTCTTGTTACAATGTGTTTTCCTATTTTGGCCAAGAATAATCAATACCATAAATCTTCTTGGATAGTACATCCTTTTTAGGGATCTTCCTTTGGATTTGCTGTTTTACTGTCATTTAAAATTCATTATATTTCAATTGAGACTTCATAAAGAGGAAAGCTTCTTCCAAGTCCATATTTTGCAGCCTAAGAATAAGAGTGAGGGGCAAGATATGAAGGAACAGTGTTTTGCCTGGGGTAAAGCCCTATAGCAACTATGTGCAAGAAGTGGTTTAAGCCTCAAGAAAGTCTAAATATAACTACCAACCCAATTATATATATATTTATATATCTACATATATATAAAATGCAAGACCAAGAATATTTGAATATAAAGTACACAGGGTTTGATAAAGGAAAAGCATTCAATTTAGGGCCATCCCCACAGCATATGGAAGTTCCCAAGTAGGGGTTGAATTGGAGTTGCAACTGTCGGCCTATGCCAAAGCCACAGCAATGCAGGATCCAAACCGGGTCTGTGACCCCCACCACAGCTCACAGCAATGCCAGATCCTTAACCCGCTGAGCAAGGCTGGGGATCGAACCCCCTTCCTCATGGATTCTAGTCAGGTTTGTTAATGCTGAACCACAATGGTAACTCCCCCAATTTTTAGAAGTAAACCTGTCAGCAACATTTTCTCAGGTTTTGGAGGCACACTGACAGCATCTGGCAGGGGGATTGTTAATATTCAGGATTAGGAGTAGTATAGTTGTTTCTTAGAAGTTTGTTTGTTTGTTTTTTCCTGTCTTTTCGTCTTTTCTAGGGCCACACTCATGACATGAGGTTCCCAGGTTCCCAGGAGCTATAGTCACTGGCCTACGTCAGAGCCACAGCAATGCGGGATCCGCACTGTGTCTGTGATCTACACCTCAGCTCACAGCGACGCTGGATCCTTAACGCACTGAGCGAGGCCAGGGATTGAACCTGAAACCTCATGGTTCCTAGTCGGATTCGTTAACCACTGAGCCATGACAGGAACTCCCCCCCATCTGATTCTGATCAGCTCACCCATGTTCCACGCTGTAAAATACTGGAGATCCCATCTTGATTTTGAATTTCAGTCTAATACATCTAAATTCCATCCTGAATGATACTAACTTAAACATACTGATTCTATATTCCTGTATCCCCACAGGGCAGAAGGGGCAAAGGAGCCCTTTAGGGTCTCTTACATAAGGGCACTCATCTCATTCATGAGAACTCTGCCCTCATAACCAAATCAGCCTCCCCAAAGCCTCACCTCCAAATGCCAATATACTGGGGATTACGTTTCAATATATAAATTTTTGGAGGGACCTAAATTGTATTTTTGTACTTTTCTATAAAATCTATATTTGGTTAAACTATAATGCTTATATCATGTTTTAAATTAAAAATAACCATTTAGTAACTTACAACATTCATAAAAATACATAAAATCAATTTAAAATAATTTATAAAATCACTACCCCAAAGTAACTCTCTTTGACACATTGGTATATTTCTATCCATTCTATTTTTTTTTTTTTTTTTTTTTTGCCTTTTCTAGGGCTGCTCCTGCAGCATATGGAGGTTCCCAGGGTAGGGGTCTAATTGGAGCTGTAGCCACCAGCCTACGCCAGAGCCATAGCAACGCGGGATCCAAGCCTCGTCTGTGACATACACCACAGCTCATGGCAATGCCGGATCCTTAACCCACTGAGCAAGGCCAGGGATCGAACCTAAAACCTCATGGTTTCTAGTCAGATTCGTTAACCACTGCACCACTATGGGACTCCTATCCATTCTATTCTCTATGTATCTTCATGTGAATGTGTCTTTTTCTTTTCCCACAATATCTGGCTATTTGGGGGCATAGAGTTTACATCTTGCCTTTAAAAATGTAGTATTTCATGGAGCATTTAATTTAAAATTAAATTATGAAATTAAATTATCTTTTCAAAACATGTTTTTATATGTCTTAGTCTGGTCCTCTGAAGAGCAGATGCTAAGATGTGATTAAATTGCAAGGATTTTATTGGAAGTGCCTGTGTGTGAAAAAATAGGAATGGAGCCAGATAAGACTGGGGTAGCCACCATAACTCCATGCAAGTCTGACCAGGAATGAGTCTGTCCTAGTATTTTGTCTTTTTGATCATTAGCTGGGAGTGGCCTTGGGAGGTATAGCTTCAGTGCAAGTTAAACACTGGATTTCAAAATGTAGCAGCCAGATGGGCCCTTGGTCAATTATAGTTCCTGTAGTTGGGGGCCTGTTAGACCCATCTTCACAGTCCCCACATTAAGGCTACATCATAGTCCATCACATGGATAGATTCCCCCCAACCCTGTTTTTCTTTCAGCATTTCTGCATCAGTGATAATTATCTTAGCTGGGTTCTTTGAAATTAAGTTGCTGGATTGTGGTGTGAAATTTATTTCTAAATATTTTATATAATACTTAATATTTCTAAATAGTTTTTCCAAATGAATTTCTAAATTATGATTTGTTTACTTGAATCTCTGCAGTTATTTGGAAGGTATACATGATTTAACTAGTGGCAGTTTCTAGGTTTTCAAAATAATTTTTTAGTCTTTTTTAACACCAGCCTATAAAAGTTATATAAGACATTGTTATGTCCTCTCCTCTTTAATTTTTCTTATACTAACTTCTTCATCTTCATGAATAACATGTAGAATTTGAGGCTAAAATTCTTGCTTGCTATTAAATTGTTATTAAATTTCAAAAAATATATATGATATTAGTGATTAGTGTAAAATTACACTAGTATTACTACCACAAATAAACCCAAATAAATAAGTAAAAATACTTTTTCTAAGATCTATACTTTAAAAGGGAATCACCTATTCTGGTTAACTAAGTGTGTCTTTTGATATTGGATTTATGTTAGCAACAACACCCCAGGGGAATAGAGCTATCTTCACTGAAACAGAATTTTCTTTAAAATTGATTTTGAACCAAGGAAACTTGGAACTGACTTAATGTGTTGTGCTATACTACTGTGAGTTGGCTACAAAGAGCTGCTTCTTCCCACTCATCAATGACATTCTCCACTGGGTAGGAAGGCTACCTTCTGTCTCCAGCCATGGGCTGATAGCATCATTTTAATGAGGGTCAATTTCTATTTCTCCCACCTCTGTGCAGCATAATGTTTCACAGCAGAAATATGCCCTCTCTTGTAGCACATTCTCCTGGCCACATTGATGATAAAATGCTGACTCCATGCTGAAGATAAAATTCCACATCCGTTTCTCTCCTGAGAAGAGAAAGTTTTAATCATTTCACATGAGGGTATTAACAGTATGAACAGACAAAAAAACTGTAACAATCTGCATATGTGTTCAACATTGGGAAATGAATTCTTCTGTAAAATGTAATTTAAAAATTTAGCTATAGGCATTTTTTTACTCCTCGTTGGGAAAATAGGTCTCACCTGTCTATATTCAGAATGCTAACCTACAAAATCATAAAGAGGAGGTGGGGCAGGGGAACTGGCAGGGATGCAGTGGCTGATTAGTATCCTGCTTAAAGGATAACAGAATTGTCCTGTGCAATATTAACCACCCATAACACCATTTAGTCTGATAACAGCCAGCTCTGTGAATATTTAACTTTCACAATGTTTGCTTTACTGATAGTGGGTCACTTTCATATACGAAATATAGCCTGTTGCCTATTATTAATTAGACCTGAGTTGACCTTCAGAACTTAATATTATTTCAACAGTGATATGTGTAATTTAATATGGGGGGATACATTCAAAACATGAGAATGTTAGGATTTAAAACATCATAGACCTGGAACGAATTTTGATAGGCTGTCTAATTTATTCATTCAGTTGTCTATTGAAAATCATTTACATGCTAGGTGCTGGAGGGCATTCAATGAAATATAACATGCCTTCTAACTCCATATATACTCAGGCTCTACTTTCAGGGGAAAATGAAATGACCTCCTAAGAATACAAGGCAATGTTAGTTGACAGATATTGAGTCTCTTTAAAGTTCAGACCAGAGGAAGAATGATGTGAGCAGCAGGTGAAGACTTAGTAGAGGAAGAAACAGTTGGCATGACCATGGAAATAAGGGTAGGGCATGAGTACGCAGGGGAAGGGAGCAGGAGGAATCTAGGCAACACCTTCTGGTGACTATAAGGACTTAGTGGACGGGTCTGTCAATCAGCCAGCCTTCCAGCTGGCTCAGGCCATTCCTGATGGTGTGAGGTTGAAAGTCCTGACCGCTTTTTAGCAATGTTGATGGCTGAGGCAGATGGATGCCTTTTGAAGGGACATAGAGCTTCTTTGATCTGGTGTTTATAGAAGGTGTCTGTGATATGAACACAGGCTTATTGTTTGTGACTCTTCTCAAAGCACCCTGTGTTCCACTCACACACACTGCTTCCTATTCCTCATGGCTCAAATTTGTGAACTACCATAACCTACAGGTGGTAGGTGGAAAAAGATAGCCTAGAACCCAAGGTCAGCACATGATGTGGTGTCATGTCATGCTTAAAAGTTAAGACTTTGATCAGTAAGGTATTAGAAAGTTATCGATAGGGTTGGGCTTTTAATGGGAATGCCTTAATTAGATCTGCATTTTAAATATATGGCTGAGTACAGTGGTGATATCCATATCGTATGGTTGTCATGCACCAGTGCTCTGGAGTCAGACTACCAAGCTTTGGATTCCTTCTCTGATCTTTGAGCTCTGATTTTATTAACTTCTCTAAGCCTGAGTGACCTCATATGTAGAATAGGGATGAAAACCATTGCTTGTCTTGTAAATTTGTTGTGAGGATTAAGTGAGATAATGTGGGTAACATACTTAGTCCAGTACCTATCAGAGAAAGAGTATTTAGAACATATTGACTGTTATTTCTCTTCTTATCTCTCCAGGAATAAATAGTATAAAAGATGGATGACTCTGATGGTGAATCAAAGGAGACAGGAGGGCAAAGGCCAGATGGAAATCCATTCATGGCAGAATTTTAAGGAAGGCATTGACACACTCAATTAAGGCAGTAGCATAGGGATAGAGAAGGGCAAATGAAGTTAACACCATGATAGGAGTAAAATCAACAGAACTTGGTGTCTGAGTAAAAGAGGGATAAAGAAGAGGGAGAAATCATAGATGATTGTGAGGTTTCTAGCTAGGGTTACTGGTGGTATGCTGCCATTGACCAAAATGCAAAACATAGACTTATAGTTGAGGTGTGATTTCAATACCCGAGGGCTTCCTCTGGTAGCAGGGGCAAAGGACGTGGGACACGCTGGAGAATTAATGTCCTGCTAACAGCCCTCAACCATTGTTTGAGAGGAGTTGTGTATAAATTCTTTGGCGCCTTTGTACCACAGGTGGGATTACTCTGAATTTTGTATTCTCTTCCCAGAGTTCCCCAGGAGGATATAGCTCCAGGTTCCCATAATAGCAAATTGTTTGATACCTAAGCCTTTTGGGCTGCCTTTCTTCCTGGTCTCACTGCTCCAATGCCAGAGTAGTTTTCCTTGGATTGTAGGCAGGACTTACATACAGAGAAATGAGACAGCAAGGCTTTTTATCAGGAAGCAGCATTTATTCCTGCTGCCACTGGCTCAGCGGATTAATATCCAGAGGCTGAGCCCAGTATGTAGCAGGCGTCACCTTATATACCCTGTAGGTTTCCCACCACATCTAAATTCCTTTGTCTTGCTTATAAGGTACTCTATAAATTTTGAGCAGACAGTTACAGATATGCCTGCGCTCATGGATACAGGTTATGCTATGTTGTTGTAGAACTGTGCATGTGCACAAAGATGTTGGTTGTTGAATGCTGCTTTCCCTTCATTTTGGGAGGACCCTTCCCCCTCCCCACTATAGGATCATCATCCAAATAAACTATTTGCACTGGAATTCTCATCCTTGGGTTTGCCTCTGGAAGAAATAAAACTAGGAGATTAGGAAAGGAGAAAGACAAAAGGGGAACAGGAAAATAAATTCTGTTTTAGACATTTTGAGGAGGGCATGCATTTGGGATATTCACCTAGGGATGGTCCAGAATGCAATTAAAATCAGGAGATGAAGTTTAATAAATAGCTGGGCTCTGGTATTCTAGATTGTTGAGTAAATTACAAAAAAAAAAGTGGTAGTTGATCTTGGAAGAAGGCATCTTCTCAAAGATAGTTGTTAATTTAAGAAATTTGAAAAAGCTAATGGAAAATGCAACAATGGACACAGAAATGATGTTTTTATAAAGGTGAGAGCAAAACAAAAGGGTGATGTTATGGAAGCCAGAGTTTAAAATTGTTCAGGAAAGAAAGTCTGAATTTTTTAATCAAAGTGCAGATCCTTTTAGGGGAGTCCATACTTTATCCTGGTAATGGCCAAAGTGTTTCACATAAATGATAATAATAGTAATCAATATTTCTTGAATAAATATCACTTTTCTTTATCCCGCTGTGAAAATATAGGAGAATAAAGGTGGTAAAATTAAGGGGTGAGGAGTAACTCAACAAAAATTCTCATCTTACATAATCTTTTCTGTTTTTTGGTTGGTTAGTTCTCTGCCCTTGTTTGCTACAAAATAGTTTCTATTGTGAAGAAATAGGTCCTACCATGTTCCATTTCCTAGCAGTTTGTATTCTGCATGAGTTTATTCCCAGTGCAACTAAGTTTGGCTAATTCTGGTGTGGGGTAAAAGTTCAAGTGGGAGAAGGCTTGAAGGAGGGGGAGGGAGTAAGGACAAGGAGCCACATGCTGCATAGCTCCAGTTCTTGCTCACCCAATTCTGCCACTACTCTTCCTCCAAAATTCTCCCTCACTACTTTATTACTGCATATTGAGTTAGAACAGGAAATTGTAACATGATGTCATCATGATGTCATTACTTTCTGACTCTGAATTTTGAGGTCACATTATTTCTTTTCCTCCTCTAGTCGAGACAATACAGAGCAAAGTTATCAATTTTTGATAACAAACTCTTCTAAATTATGAAATATTTCCAGTCTGTAGTCAATGACCTACTTACTGTAGGTAGACTAAGATGCAATAAAATTCCTAAATATATTAAAATTTTTCCAGTCTTTTTGACTTACAGCGGGATTTAATTTGTACAGCAAAATGGCACTTACATTGTTTATGAAGAGAGTGGGAGTGCACACACCTGTCTTAGGTTTCAGGTCTTTCCTGATTTCTTGCTATCCCTTAACGCATTGCATCTGATTTTGCAAGACTATGTAGAGGAACTTTCTTCCAACTTTTCTAGAGTGAAGAAAAAGTGACTTGTTGGAAATGTAAGAGATGAACTCAGTTGTTTGTTATGAGGTCATCAAATTTTATAAACTCTGGAAAATCATTGTCATTTTGAAATACACATATCATTTAAGGAGTAATTTCTGATCAACTCTTTATACTTTTCGGTGTTCAACATTCTCAAGTGTTCAACCCTAAGATTGTACTCAATGCCTTGTTGCCTCCAGAAGTATCTTTTCTATCTTGTCTACTGTTGTACTAAGTCAATTACCAGGTTGTCTTTTCCCATTTATGTAAAGCCGTTAAACCAGTGTCCTGTCTTGCACAGATACAATAAGCAGTCACTGACAGTTTTCCACTTAATTACATGCTTCACTGGGTGCTTCTTGATTGAAAATATTCTCTCATGATTTCTTTTGTTTTATGCTCATGACCTCACTTGTGTAACATAAGGGATGATAAAGAAAGATCTGATTCAACGAGATGGCTTTTCTAGGTAGTAGCTGTACCTGTCACTCCAGTGAAACACATAACACTTGCCCTTTACCTTCAGGCTGGAATGTTGGATCTGTCTTCTATCTTGTGGGTTATAGTTTTTAGTTTTCCAAGAAGTGTTACTCAGCCCTTGGGTTATGGCTTCTCTGGAAGCTATTCTTCAAAGGCCAAACACCTGCTTCCACTTGCCTTTTCCAGTGTTTGGAAAAGCCAAAATGACTGTCACATTTCTATTCAGGACTGTTTTTTTCAGCTTCCTGACCTCTTGGTCATTGTACCAGTAATTATTGAGCTCCTACAATCTCCAGTACATGGCAGGAAGTGATCAAACAGTTTTTGAAAAAGAATCACCTAAATGCCTTTGCTCAAACAGTAGTATTATTTTTTGGACCTAGAAATAACTTTGAGCCGTAGTTGCTTTGAAATGAAGATTTTGCTTGAATTCTTATTCTTAATTGATTGAAGTACTAACCCTTGACTTTTAAAAAATCTTCTAGTCATGCTATTGCCATGGGTGATAATCATGGGAAGCCAGGTTGACCTCAAGAGGAAGATGGTACCTGTTTGGTTCAGCATTCACCTTGTTTTCCTCTCCCAAATTCTTTCTCCAGAAGAATAGGAGAAAATATAGTTGTCAGATTAATTTATTTTGCTTAAAGCATTAGGTCTACTAAAAATCATTCCAGGAAGAAGTTACAATTTATGACTTATTTATTAATCACCATGTATATAGTACTGTGTATATAAAAATGTTATAACTGAGAGGAACCTCAGAGTTCAGTCTTATCCAGTTCCCTTATTTCTAGACAGAGGAAATGAGGTACACAAATGAAGTGACTTCTCTTCATGTTGACTCCCTCTCTTAGAACTGGCACAAGAGCACAGATCTTAGTGAAGCTCTTTTTCTTGCTGATGAGGTCTTTCCATGGGAACAAGTTTTGTTAGAAAAGATAAAACCTTAAAGGTGCTAGGAAAGAAAGGTCAGCCCAAGAGCAAAAGGAGCAGGGGAAGAAAAGGCTGAGATTTTTACCATAATTTTTCTCAGAGCTGACTTGGTGAGGCAGTGAGTTCTTGATTCCATCTGTAACCTGAGAGGTACCAGATAGTGTCTCAGAATATCTTACATTCAAAAATGTTTGTCTTTTGAAGACTGAGCTGTTTTTTCTTCATCTTTGTTATTCTATTTGGAAACCCACAATTTACTGACAGAAGTTACACAATAAAAAAGGTGAAAGAACATTCATTGGTTGTCTTCTCACTTCTACAACGTAGAAGACAGAAGCATTTCTTTTCTTTCTTTTTTGTTTTTCATTTTTAGCCACCCTGAGGCATATGGAGCACCTGAGCCAGGGCTCAGATTCAAGCCACAGTGACAACCTAAACTGCAGCTATAACAATGCTGGATCCTTGATCTGCTGTGCCAGGCCAGGGACTGAACCCAAGTCCCAGCTGCTCCCAAGACTGCTTGCACCACAGTGGGAGTTCCAGAAGACAGAAGCATTTGTACCTTGGCCCCCTTGGGCCTTTGGATTATCTGGGGAATCTAAACTAGCTTCTGGTGAAGTCAGAGAAAGAGCACTTAGGTTTAGTGACAATGGTTAGGAAAGGAAGTAGAACCTGAGCTTGTCCTTAAAGGCCAGGCAGAATTTGAGTAGATTCTCAAGAGTTGGCAGGGTGAGGGTGCTCATTGAAGTGCACACACTTGGAAATGAGCCTTGGGTCTTACTCCTGAGTAAAATTTTGGAGATTAGTGGAAGATGAGCTTGGCGAGCTGGAGTGGTGCTTCACTGGGGTCCCCTGAAGGCTCCCTGCAGTTGGGGTTGGATCCAATTCACAGCAGTCCCTAAGTAGGGAGATGGAATTAGGAATGTAGCCCTGCAGAAAATTCAGTTTGCTGTCGTGATTGGATTGAGAGAAGTGGAAACAATGAAAGGAGAATGTTAGAGCACCAGAGACAGGAAGTGATGACCTGGCAGCCCTGTGAAGAGAAGGAATGAAGCTCTGAGACAAAACCAAATAAGCACGGATCGAATGCAGGAGAACATGGAAAACAATTTTAAGATTTCAAGTTGGGAGTTCCCATCTTGGCTCAGTGGAAACGAATCCAACTAGTGAACTATGAGGTTGCGGGTTCGATCCCTGGCCTTGCTCGGTGGGTTAAGGATCTGTCATTGCTGTGAGCTGTGATGTGGGTTGCAGATGTGGCTCGGGTCTGATGTTGCTGTGGCTCTGGTGTAGGCTGGCAGCTGTAGCTCTGATTAGACCCCTAGCCTGGGAACCTCCATATGTCCCAGGTATGGCCCTAAAAAGACAAAAGAAAAAAAAATCAAGTTGGAAGGAAGGCTTGTTCCTATAAACCTTGAGTTAAAATAAAATAGCCACTTGGGGAAAAGTTGAATATCAAGGATGAAGGAAAGAGAAAAGTGAACTGTGATCACCATGGCACCTCCCCTTGGTTTGTCATTCTCCCTGGCTGGATTGGTGACATGTTAGGGGTGAAGATTATACCCCATTTCTCTGTTTGCAGCACATATAGAGACACATATGAGGTGCTCAGTAGGATAACTTGAACCTGGGTATCTGGGAGAATAGTAATATTATACACAAAGGAAAAAAAATAGGAGCTTTAGATGTGGAAGGAATACAATTTAGAAATTCCGTGTTTATGGAAATGGCAGGTACCTTGTATAGAAATAGCGTAACTATGGTTGGAAACATTGGATCCAGGGTGAAATCTCAGACCCAGTGATAAAGAGTTATGAATTAGCAGAATGGGATTCAGAATTGAGTTTTGATATTGGATGAAGTCTCTGAGAATGGGGAATTAGGGAGAGAAGAGGAGATGATTTAACTATAAACCGTCATTTCTTACAAGAGTGCTGTTGGAAAAAAGAAGTTACATGTCATTACACTATTCATTATTGAGTTTGGGACTTCCATTTGCCCAGCAATTTTAAATAATTCCCTAATTTATTTGATATATTTTCTCTATTTCTATTCTTAAAAAGCAGAGGATAGCATCTCAAGTACGTCACGAGGAGGACCAGAAGGGTCAGGCAGTTCATCCCCTTACTGTCCTCAATGAGGCTCATTAATCTTGAGGCATCAGCACTAAGGGAGGACTTGGAGATTAATGGAACAATGATGAAAGAGGAAATAATACAAAGCCTAAGAAAATAAGACAAAGTTGCCAAAGAAGCCTTCTCATCCAGAGTAATGTGAAATTGTACATGAGGGATGGAATTTTTATTATTTTTTTATTCTTAATATATGAAGAAAGAGTAGGGCCAGTAGCATGAAGGAGCAGATTATGGAAAAATGTGATTAGAATGTCTGAAAGGCCAAATTATCTTTTCATTACTGCATTTTAAAAAGACGAACATTTTAGAGACTGAAATATGTTCTGTTTTTCTGAGGAATTATATTGTTAAAAGCCTATTAGAGCTTCTTTCTTGATATTAATGTACTTGCTAGGCCTGGTGAATCATGGGAATCACGGCCGAAGACTTTGTAGCACAAATCAAAATGCATTTAATGATGTTTCTAGCTGAGTAGTGCAAGAGGGCAGAAGAGCGATGGCCTTGAGCTATATGAACATCTCTTCAAAACCATGAATAGCTGACTCACCTTGCATCCAGGTAGCCTCAGGATTTGTAGTATGACTAGTACTACATAATGAAAAATGAGGGTGGGTAGAGTTGTGAGGAAATGTGGCTGGGGAGAGCCCTATGACCAGGTTATGTAGTCCTTGCCTATAAGTCTGTTTAAGCAGTGTGGACTTTCTTGAGGAAATAACATTCTCTGTTTTAGACATCTCTGACTGGCTAAAGTATGGTGACTGGACTGTTAGAAACATCAGTGGAAGACAAATCGTGTATGTGAGAGAACTAAGATAAAGGCAGTGGAGATGGAGAGAAGTGTGTAGGTTTAGGAGTTACCTAGAATTACAGGATGGGATGATGGATCGGATGTAAAATGGGAGTGTCAACAATGACTCCTAGGATCCCCCACCCCACCCCCGGCTTGAGCTGCTGGGTAAACAGAGCTACTTCTAACTGAAAAATGGAATACAGGAGAACATATCAACTCTGGGATATTAAACAATTTAAAGTTTTTTTTTTTTTAAGTTGAAAAACTCCATCTTTTTTTTTTTTTTTTCCATCTTTTTAGGGCTGCACCTGCGCATGTGGAGGTTCTCAGGCTAGGGGTCAAATAAGAGCTGTAGCCACTGGCTTATGCCACAACCACAGTCACACCAGATTAAAGCTGTATCTGTGACCTGTACCACAGCTCATGGCAATGACAGATCCTTAACCCACTGAGCAAGGCCAGGGATTGAACCTGCGTCCTCATGGATACTAGTCAGATTCCTTTCCACTGAGCCATGATGGGAACTCCCTGAAAAAACCATCTTAATCAAGGTGTGCAGTTCAGTAGTATTAAGTACATTCACATCACTGTACAGCTAATCTGCAGAACTTTTTTCATCTTGCAAAACTGAAACTCTCTATCCATTAAACAACTCCCCATTCTTTCCTCACCCAGCCCTGGCAATAACCATTCTGTTTTCTGCCTCTCTGAATTTAGCTACTCTAGGTAGGTACTTTACATAAGTAGAGTCAAACAGTATTTGTCTTTTTCTGACTGGTTCACTTAGCATAATGTCCTCAAGGTTCGTCCATTTCCTTCCTTCCTTTGTAAGAATGAGTTCTATTCCATTGTATGTATATATATTTTGTTTAAACATTAAGCCATAGAAGGACACTTGGCTTGCTTCCATCTCTTGGCTATTGTAAATAATGCTGCTGTGAATATGAGTTTATAGATACCTCTTCAAGACACTTTCAATTCCCAAAAGAGTCATTTTGGAGTTCCTGTCATCACTCAGCAGAAACAGATCTGACTAGCATCCATGAGGTTTCGGGTTTGATCCCTGGTCTCGCTCATTGGGTTAAGGATCTTGTGTTGCCATGAGCTGTGGTGTAGGTCACAGACGCAACTTGTAAATCTGGTGTTGCTGTGGCTGTGGCAGGCATAGGCTGGCAGCTACAGCTCAGATTCGACCCCTAGCCTGGAAACCTCCATATGCCGTGGGTGCAGCCCTAAAAAAACAAACAAACAAAACAAAAGAGTAATTTCTGAACCATATGGTAATTGTCTTTTCAATTTTTTTGAGGAACTGCCATATTGATATCCATAGCTGCTGTCGCATTTTACATTCACACCAGTGGATTCACCAGGGTACTGATTTCTCCATATCTTTGCCAACACTTGTTATGTTTTTAAAAAATTAATTTGTAAAATGATAGCCATCCTAATGGTGTGAGATGGTATCTCATTGTGGGTCTGAGATACGTTTTGATATGTGGAGTTTGAGGTCTTGTAAAAGATACTGGTGGATGAAAAGGGAATTTCTGAGTCCTTTATATAACAAGGGAGAAAGCAAGATAGTGATAACATAGCCTTTCAAGCTCCCTAAATTCTCCTCAAAAATAGGCAAAAAAGGTAATTAAAAACCACTACAAACAACAACAACAGGTATAGAAACTTTTATAAAAAATGAGGGATGAGATGAAGCCTTATAAACAAACAGCACACCAATAATAGCAACGGGAACTAAGCTCTTGAAGAAACCGTGTGAGAGACAACAGGGAGGCACAGAAGGAGCCGAAGACATCGGAAACTAAGGTTTTCCCTGTTAGTGTGTGAAGCTCAGTAGGTTTCTCTGAGAATAACTGCAAAAGTTGGGATGGGACTTTGCCGGTACCAAAGCTCCTGTGAGGCAGAGGGAGCAGGAGGAAGGCTAGATGGTGATGGGGAATTCTGGATCTGATGAACTCAAAATAAACAGTCCAGTGAGTCTTTTCTGGACAAAAATTTTCACTGAGGACCCACTTTCGGAAATTGAGTTCAAATTGAGCAGAGCAGAGATCCTAGGAGTAAAAGAAAGACAAAATCCAGATAAAAGTGGGAGAAAGGGATAGAGAAGGGGCAAGAATGAAGCCATATTTGCTGATATTTCTCACTTGCAACACAAAAGGAAGCTCTAAAGTGGTGAAGATATGAAAGTCACCCCAGTGCCTCACTGACCTGTCGTATAGTCACATCTACCTCCCCTGAAGGTGAGCAGCAGCAAAGGGCTTCCGTTTTACCCTACACTAATTAGTTACTATAAGAAAAAGTGAATACTAAGCTGAACAGCATTTTTATGGATGATCATGTAAAAAACATTAATCTTTCAAAAACAAATAGAAGTTAAAATATTTTTAGAAACTATGAAAAACAGCATAAATTAGAATTTGAAAAACTCAGAGAAAAAATGATTAGATAAAAGAACAATTTGGAATGATAACCTAAAAAAACTAATTAGGAAAAAAAAAGAAAAATTATTTTAGGACTGAAGACTGAATTAGAAAGAATTACAGATACCAGCATGGATAATACTTTAGGACAAATTGATGATGGAAAGGAGAAAAATTTTTTTAAATTGAATATTTGGAAATAAAAATAAAAGTAATTCAGAGAGAGTTATAGATACATAAGGTAGACAAAAATTATATACATTAGGCAATGTATATAATTATGAGGCCCCCCCAAACAAAGCAACATGACAAGAAATACTAAGAACCATGTTTTAAAAATAGTTTTATGAAATAACAGAACTTTTGAAACTATGAAATGTTTTTGGGAAAATTGTCCCATAATAGCTAAGGCATATTCCAATATAACTACTGGACCTATATATAAGTCTAATAAACTTACTGGACTAGTAAGAAAAAGAAACAAATCTCTGAGCTTTCAGGCAAAGTGTTCAGGTCACCTAGAAAGGGGGAAAAAGTCATAGTTGAAACAATTTTTTTTTTTAAATAGCAATGCTTTCGTCCAAAATAGTACTGTTTCTTATACTCAAGGAAGGAAATGTAAATCAGAAGTTTTACATCTACCCAACTGGCCACCAAGCATTAAGGCCATGGATACTCTTAACAACATGTAAGAACTCAGGGGGATATTGTTTCTAATGTCTTTTCCTGAGAAAACTTCAGGTAACTAAAGTGACTGGAGAACACTGGATATGTAATTTATCTGTGAGTATCAAATACACATTTACTTTTAAAGCATACCAAATGATAGTGGTAAGGGAAACACTAGTATGTAATAGTAATTCTCTGACCTTGTCAATAACGGCACAGCTTTAACAAGTGGTACAAGAAGAATGGAGTAAAATGTAGTATAAATTTGCTGATGCACTTCTAGTATTAAAGTAAAATTGTATTTCAAATTTGATGCTAGAAGAGAGGAAGGGGAGGAATTACAACAGTTAGCAAGCTATTTTCAGTATTCTTCCTAGTAGGGAACCAAAGAAAAGCATCCTAAAATCAGGGGACCAATGAAACTATATATATGTAGTTTTAGTTTCATGTATATATTTATTTTCAGGCATTTTCTTGTAGGAAGATCATGCATTTTCCTCATCAACTTGCCTCTGAAAGCAGCAGAAAGGTGAAAGATCTGCATTGCAAGATCAGCTGTACCTTTCCTCCCCACCGTATAGGACACATAAACATTCCTTTGATCTTTAATTTGGTTTGGTTAGTGTGATACATGGAATAATGTCCCCTCACCATCAAGATGTTTATATCCTAGTCCCTGGTACCTGTGCATGTGTACATGGCAAAGGGAATTAAGGTTGTTAATCAGTGACCTTAAAATAGGAAGATTATCACGGATTATCTAGGTGGACTCAGGGGCTAATGGGGGCAGGAGAGAGAGAGGCGGCAACCTGAGAAAGACTTGGCCTGATGTTATTGGCATTGGAGATGGAAACAGAGGGCCATGAACCAAGGGATGGGGGCAGCCCTTAGGAACGAAAGAAGAGGTGCTGGATTCTTTCCTAGAGCCTCCAGAAAGGAATACAGCCTTGCCAATGTTTTGGTTTCAGCCCAGTGAGACTCACTTTGGACTTTGTAATACAGAACCGTAATGTAATAAATTTCTGTTGTTGTAAGCCACTACATTTATGGTAATTTGTTGCAGCAGCCACAGAAAAATAATATAGTTAATTCAGATATAAATTCATCCTCATAGAGTTACATTAGATATTGGTATGTTAGTGTTCAAAATCCCTCTGACCTTCTTTGTACTGCAGTGCCTATTTAACTTTTGGCCTTAGTCCATACAATCCGTGTGATCCTTTTACATTACAGCCTAGTACATACATACCTCTGAAATAAAAGACTTTGCAAAGTAATCCTCCTTTACTACATAGGAATATAGTCTATTCTATTCCATTTCATTAAAAATCTATTTATTTCATGGCCCATTAAATAAATTGATTTTATGACTCACAAGTAATTTGTAATGTAGAATTTGAAAAATGCTCTTCTAATGTGCCTTCCTGCCTGGTAACACTACTAGAATGCTAAAATTTTTATTCCCTGGACTTCTTTCATAAGGGCCCAGTTGGGATCAGATTTGACCAATCAAATGCATTTACATGAAATCAGAGGCCACATTTCAATTTTTCTTCTTGTTTCTTCTGGAAAACAGAGTTGTAGAGACACTGGGTTTATCTATGGTGGAATTCTTACGTCCAGTAATATCCTTTATAGATGTTGAGAGGTAGGTCTTGGAGTATCACTATGACAGTATGTTCTTGAAGTCAGAATGCCCAGTAGCATCTTGCTGATTTCCCTAGTCTCTGATTGTGGTCTTGACAGGCCAGTTCCGAAATGGTTTGCTGGGAGCCATTTCGCAAAGCCTAACCTAGAGAGCCTGCTCCCCTAGCTCCACTAATGATTTTCTAAACCCCTCTCTCTTCTTTTTTTTTTCCAATCAGTCCTGACTGGGACAGTATTATAACCCTATGGGTGCAATCAGTGAGAAGATCCCTGTTAAAATATATGGGCAAATGACATCTATAGGTCCTAGAAGGGTTGATTACTGAGGGTAAATACAATTTAGAGTCATATCAGAGATGTAGGATCTTTTCTTTTGAGCAATAATCATTTCAACTGACTAGAGCTCTTAATGGTCTTCATTCCTTTGTTGAGTGCCTAAAATCACAGCTGTTATTTATAGTCCATTAAAAAATTGTATGATTTATTTGTTTGACTATAGTTGAGATACATATTTTCAATTTGGGTGTGATTTTCTATGCATTCTTTAATCTTTAAGAACTCTTAAGGAACAGTTTTAAAAACACAGATTGACTCTGTATACAAGCATATGTACATATATGCATATGCATATATATATGTATGTATATATATATATATGGAAAATATGAGAAATATTTGACTATTGGTATGAACCAGTCACTGACAAATAGAGAACAGATGCTGTGCATAAGCACCCTAGGCAGCCGAGCTAGTGCCCTACAGGCTGATCATCAGCCATGCTTATTAATGATACGTCGGTTGTCCAGAAAGTTTGTTTACAAAATTACAAACAGATGAAATAAGTGTAAACAGGTTAGGAATTTTGGCTAAAGGAAAAAAGAAAGTAGGAAACACAAGATGAATTCATGAGCGAAATGGTTATACTAGAACATGCCTATTGTAAGATCTTGGATACATTTTTAAGGGCAGAGGAAAGAGGATGCCTTTCATCATACGCCACCAGGGGGCACTGAACCTGTGACATTAACTGCTGCTTTTGCAGCGTTTGAGGTCACCCACATTTTCCATAAATCCAGATGGACCAGCTACATGTTAAATGTAGATTAAAGAAATGTCTTTCAGTCCTTAGGAAAATTCAGAGTCCTTTTCATTTCCTGACACAGAAATGCTCCTGAGTGCTCTCTTTTTCCAGAGGGCAGAGGGAAAAATAAATTACTTCCCTGACCAGAAAGAGTAAGTTTGAATTCAGCTTGATTATGGCAGATTGGGTCTGAGTCATAGTGACCACTTAAGCATCAGGCAATTTAGGGTCTGTTTTTCAGCTTCAGTCTCTTAAATAGCTAGAAATGATCCCTAATTATCACTAGGCTGACCACTTCATATACTCTTTCTCTTATTAGCCTAGAAAAGAGATTTGCTTTGTGGAATTTTATTTATCCTCTATATTCTTTGAAATACTAGCTGAGGGGAGAAATTCTAATGAGTGAATAAAGTTAGTGCCTCTAAATCAGTAGCTCTGAATAGCACATAAATAGTTAATATATGAAGAACAGCCTTGGCATATTGCAAGTGCTATAAAAGTATGATAGTCCCCCCTTATCTGTGACTTTGCTTACCATGGTTTCAATTACCCTTGGTTAACCACAGTTTGAAAAGTATTAAATGGAAAATTCCATAAATAAATAATCCATAGGTTTTAAATTGCATGCTGTTCTGAGTAGTGTGATGAAATCACTCACTGGTCTGTTCCAGCCTGTCCAAAACATGAGTCATCCCTTTGTCCACCGTATCTCACCAGTTACTCACTCAGAAGCTCTCTTGGTTATCAAATTAACTATGGCAGAATCACAATGCTTAGTCTAATAAACCTTCTTTTACTTAATAATGACCCCAAAGCACAGGAGTAGTGATGCTGACAATTTGGATATGCCAAAGAGAAGTTGTAAAGTGCCTCTTTTAAGTGAAAAGGCAAAAGTTTCTGATTTAATAAGGAAAGAAAAAAAATAGACTGAGGTTGCTAAGATCTATGTTAAGAAAAATCTCCTGTTTGTGAAGTTGTGAAGAAGTAAAAACAAATTCATGCGAGGTTTGCTGTTGCACCTCAAACTGCAAAAATTATAGCCACTGTGCATGATAAGTGCTTAGTTAAGATGGACAAGGCATTAAATTTGTATAAGTTATTTTGAGATAGAAAAGTTGTAACTTTCATTATAGTGTATTGTTAATAATTTTTTTCTTGTCTTTTTAGGAGGTTCCCAGGCTAGGGGTCTAATCGGAGCTATAACTGCTAGCCTACACTACAGCCACAGCAATGCTGGATCTGAACTGCGTCTGCGACCTACACCACAGCTCACAGCAATGCCAGATCCTTAAACCTGCTGAGCAAGGCCAGGGATGAATCTGCCTTCTCATGGGTGCTTGTCAGATTGTTTCTGCTGAGCTGCAATGGGAATTCCTGTTATAATTTTTTAATCTTATCAGTTATTATTAGTCTCTTACTACTGTGCCTAATTTATAAATTACACTTTATTGTAGGTATGCATGTATAGGAAAAAACCTAAGGTTAGGACCATCCACGGGGGTGGGGAAGGATGGTCAGTCTTGGATTATATCCCTTGTGGATAAGGGGGCAGGGTGGGCTACTGTAATTGCTGTTCAAAAGTAACTATTAGAAATCCCCATATTAGTCCTCACATCCAGGGGCCAATGGTTAGAGATAATATCATCTACAATCCCAGCAAAGTCATTAAAGCTGTTTTTGCTCTTTAAACAAAGGTCAAAAAACAGCAAGACTTTAGTCTATTAACTGCTAATCTCCTACATTGTTGAAACAAGCGAGTCTGCAGAACTTTAGCGTTTAAACCTGACCCAGGGATTAATGCCAAATGCCCTTTTTCTTTTGTTTTAAACCAACTATTTTCCTCAGGCTAAATCATCAGCCCTGAGGCTACTGGGAAGTTATAGCAGTTGAAATATTGAAAGATATTTAGGAGTCTCCAAAATAGAGTATTTCATGATAACTTTTCACAATTGCTTAAAATCTCCTTGAGAACATCTGAGTGAAATTGATATCCATAACCCTTTCTTGCTCATGATAATAATAATAAATAACAGCAACAACAGCCAGCATTTATCGAACACCTAATTTTGAGTCAGATACTATACTAAGTACACTAAGTCTGTTACAGTATGTAAGAGTCACAACTGCCTCATGAAATATGTACAGGTTTTATAAGTGATGCAACTGAGTACAGAGAAGTAAATTGCTAGAAGCCTCAAATATAGTGTGTGGTGGAGCAGATTTAAAATTCAGGGTATCTGACTCCAGAGCCCTTTATGATTTTTCTATGTCCTGCTTTCCTATACTCACACAGCTGAAGAAGCAGGAATCAAGCAACTCCAGGCATCAGCTTCTGGGCTGACTCAATGGTTCATGATCATCTATGAAATTTAGTTACTGTAACCAGAATTGGTAGTTGAGAGATTAATCTGGAATATCATGGGTGTGGAGGAATCATGACATGATAAATATGTTTAGTCATTCTTTTGGTGTCCTTGAGAATAGCTTTTATATACAATAAAGACTGTTTAGGGGTTACACTGAATTTTTAAATTAATTTTTGATGTATTGAAGTAATAATATGAAGACTGATTTTTCTTAAATGTTTCAATTTAAAGTATGATTCTACATATAAATTTTTCTGTCTTTATGAATTTGACTACTCAAAGTACCTCATTTAGGTGGACTCAGACAGAATTTGTCTTTTTGTGACTGGTTTATTTCATTTAGCTTACTCTCTTAAGTTTGTAGCATGTGACAGAAGTTCCTTCTTTTGTAAGGGCTGAATACTATTCCACTGTATGTATACCACAGTTTGCTTATCTAGTCATCTATTGAGGGACTCTTAGCTTGCTTCCATGTTCTGTGTTCTATGTTCTAGCTATTGTGAGTAATTGCTTTGAATATGGGTTTACAAATATCTTTTTGAAATTCTGCTTTCAGTTCTTCTGGGTATACACCCAGAAATAAAATTGCTGGATCATAGGGTAATTCTATTTGCAATATTTTTAGGAACTGTCGTCCTGTTTTCCACAGAGGCTATACCATTTTACATTTCTACCAATAGTATAAAAAAGTTGCAGTTTCTCCACATCCTTGCTAGCATGTTATTTTCTGGTTTTTTGATAGTAGTCATCCTAATGAGTGTGATATGCTATCTCATTGTAATTTTTATTTGCATTTCCATAATAATTAGTGATGTTGGGCATCTTTTCATGTGTTTTTTGACCATTCACATATCTTCTTTGGAGAATTAGGTATTCAAATCCTTAGCTTATTTTCGAATCTTGTTTGTTTTTTTGTTGGTTTTTAGCTATCTGTATATTCTATATATTACTCCCTTATCAGATATATGATTTGCAAATATTTTCTCCCATTCTGTAGGTTAATTTTTTTACTCTACTGATAGTCTTTTAATGCACAAAAAATTTCAATTTCTTAAAAGTCAATTGGTGTATTTTTTCCTTTTGTTATCTGTGCCTTTGGTGTCATATCCAAGAAATCATCTCCAAATATAATGTCCTGAAGCCTTTTCCCTATGTTTTAGTCTAAGATTTTTAGTGTACTAGTTCTCTCACTTAAGTCCTTGCTTCATTTTAAGTAATTTTTTTTGTATTTGGTTTTAGGTAAGAGTCCAACTTCCTTCTTTTGTATGTGGCTATCCAGTTTTCCTGGCACCATTTGCTGAAAAGACTCATTTTTTCCTGCTGAATGGTATTGATGTTCTTGTCCAAAAATCATTTGACATATTTACAAGGATTTATTTCCGGTCTCTCTACTTTATTTCATTTCTGTATTTGTCTGTCTTTATGCCAATATCACATTGTTTTTATTACTGTAGACTTGGAATAAGTTTTGAAATCAGAAAATGTGAATCCCCAAGTTTTGTTCTTTTTTAAGATTTTTTGGCTATTCAGGATCTCTTGAGATTCCATATGAATTTTAGGATGGGTTTTTCTATTTCTGCAAAAAATATCATTAAGATTTTTATAGACCTTCATTGGATCTATAGATTTCTCTGTGTAGTATTGGTATTTTAACAATATTATCTTCTAATCCCTGTGTGTCCTTCCATTTATGTCTTTAATTTCTTTCAGCAACATTTTGTAGTTTTCATTGTACGAGTCTTTCACTTTTTTTTTTTTTTTTTTTTTTTGTCTTTTGTCTTTTTAGGGCTGCACCCGAGGCATATGGAGGTTCCCAGGCTAGGTGTCTAATTGGAGCTGTAGCTGCCTACCTATGCCAGAGCCACAGCAACGTGGGATCTGAGCCGCATCTGCGACCTACACTACAGGTCAAGGCAATGCCGGATCCTTAACCCACTGAGAGAGGCCAGGGATCGAACCCGCAACCTCATGGTTCCTAGTCAGATTTGTTTCCGCTGTGCCACGACGGGAACGCCTCATTTGCTTTGTTAATTCCTAAGTATTTATTATTTTTGGTGCTATTGTAAGTGGAATTGTTTTGGTAATTTTCTTTTCAGATTGGTCATAGTTTGTGTGTAGAAATGAAACTGATTTTTGTATGTTGATTGTATATCTTGCTATTTTGCTAAATTCATTTATTAGTGCAAAATGCTTTTTTGTGAAATCTTTAGGATTTTATGTACATAAGATCATATTATCTGGAAACAGATAACTGCTTCTTCCCTTCCAATTCGGATTTTTTTTGGCAGGCGCAGGGTGCTAGTTGCTCTGGCTAGAACTTCCAGTACTATGTTGAATAGAAGTAGTGAAAGCAGACATTCTTGCATTGTTCTTGTTCCTAAAGGAAAAGTTTTCAGTCTTTCTCTATTAAGTATGATGTTTGCTGTGGGTTTTTCATATATGCATGTTATTATGTTGAGGTACTTTCCTTCTAGTCCTAGTTTACTGAGTATTTTATTATGAAAGTGTGTTGAATTTTGTCAGATTGATGTGATCATATTTTTTCCCCTTCATTGTGTGATGTGTTATGTTATATTGAGCTTTTTCAGATATTGAATCATTCTTGCATTTAAGGAATAAATCCTACTTGGTTAATCCTTTTAATATGCTGTTGAATTCTGTTTGCTATTATTTTATTAAGGATTTTTGCATCAGTGTTCGCACGTGGTGTTGGTCTGTAGTTTTATTTTCTTGTAGTGTATTTGTCCAGCTTTGGAATAGGTAATGCTTGCCTCAAAGAATGAGCTAGGAAGTCTTCCTTACTCTTTAATTTTTAGGAAAAGTTCAAGAAATTGGTGTTAGTTATTCTTCAAGTATTTGGTAGAATTCACCAGTGTAGTCATCAGGTACAGGGCTTTCCTTTTTTGGGAGATTTTTGATTACTAATTCAATTTCCTTAATAGTTATGTATTTGGATTTTCTATTTCTCATGATTTGGTCCTGGTGGGTTTTGTGTTTCTAAGAATTTGTCCATTTTATCTAAGTTATCCAATTTTTTTGATGCATGATTATTCATAGTAGTCTCTTATAATCCTTGTTATTTATGTAGCATCTGTAGTAATGTCTACACTTTCTTTTCTGATTTTAGTATTTGAGTCTTTTCTATTTTTTCTTAGTCTATCTAAAGATTTGTCAATTTTGTTGATCTTTTTGAAGAATAAACTTTTGATTACATTGATTTTCTCTTTTCTATGTTTATTTTATTTTTCTCTGCTTTAGTCTCTATTATTTCCTTCCTTCTGCTAGCTTTGGGTTTAGTTTATTAGTCTTTTTATATTTACTTAAGTTGTGAGATTATTGACTTGAGATCTCTCTTGTTTTTCTAAGTATTTGTAGCTATACATTTTTACTTTAGCACCACTTTCACTGCATCCCATAAGTTATATTGATACTTGGGTTTTCATTATTATTCATCTCTAAGTATTTTCCAGTTTCTCTTATGGTTTCTTCTTTGATCCATTGACTTTTTAAAAGCACATTTCTTGTGGAGTTCTTTGGTAGATAGCATTGTCACTGCTATGGCTCAAGTCACTGTTATGGTATGAGTTTCATCCCTGGCCCAGGAAATTCTGCATGCCATGGGTGTGGCCAAAAAAAATCTTTAAAAAGTGTGTTGTTTAATTGCCAAGTTTTATGAATTTTTCAGTTTTCCTTTTGCTGTTGATTTCTAACTTCATCCCATTGTGATCAGAGAAGAAACTTTGTATGATGTGTATCTCTTGAAATTTATTGGGACAATTTATGGCTTAACATATGATTGATCCTGGAAAATGTCCCATGTGCATTTGAGAAGAATGTGTATTCTGTTGTTGTTGGCTAGAGTATTCTGTATATGTCAGTGATATATAATTGGTTTTTGTATTGTTTATATACTCCATTTCCTTATTCACCTACTGTCTGTTGGCTCTATCCATTATTTTGAGTGAGTAATTGAAGTTTCCGCTATTATTGTAGAACTATTTCTCCCTTCATTTCTGTCTATTTTTGCTTCATATATTTTGCTAGTCTGTAATTAGGTGATCAGATATTTGTAATCATTAAATCTTCTTGTTCAACTGAACCTTTTATTAATATGTGATGTCCTTTCTCTTGTAATCTTTTTTGATTTAAAGTCTATTTTTTTCTGAGTTAAAATACACTTGTTCTCTTTTGTTTATAATTTATGTAGAATATCTTTGTCCATCCTCTCATTGTCAACCTGTATGTATCTTGGATGTCCAGTGTGTCTCTTGAACACTTAAGCTTCCTTCTTATTTTTCCGTTGCTTGATAGTTCGATTCTTCTTAGTTCTGGTACGTCCTAATGGATGTATGTGTTGTATGACAAAAAGAGACAGATGGAATTGTTTTATATTTTCTATGTCCGTGATAACTTTGAATTCCATTTCTCCACATGAGCCTCTGGGATTTAAATTACACATTACCTAACTCTCAAAATTGATTTGTCTGAAGCTCCACCTGAGTTGCTTCATCATTTGATTGGATCGAATTATTTGCTGCTTGATTCTTTTTTAATTATTTTCAGATTTTCCCTATATGTCACTACCACAACTCTAACAGCGGTGTAAGTTATATTCCATCATATTCTGAATATCTCTCAAAGATTTACTAAGCTATTAAATGGTATTAAGGGCATAATCTTATTTTATTTTTTATTATTAATGGGACTTTTATTATTTTAAAAAGGACTTTTTAAAAAAGTAGTTTTATGTTCACAGCAAAACTGAGAGGAAGGTACAGAATTTCCTTTATTAGATGTTATCTTTTGCAAGTATTTTCTTCCAGTCGTTTGAAATGAGAACTCACAAACCCTTGTGATACAGTCTCAGTTAAGGATCCCTTTAGACTGATGCAGCTACTCCTCTCAAGGTTTTACAATTGTCTTTCAATTATTTGAAAAGCTGTTTTCCTTCTTTAAGTATTTTCAGTACATTTCAAACTTAATTTCCTTATAGACAAAATCTTTCTTTTTATATTCCTGTTCAAGAAGTTTATATAGTATTTAATCAAAGGGAATAATTATAATAATATCAGTTAGTAATACAGCTGGTTCCAAGTGATACTACATCTTAACTGATGGGAGTAGCAGAGTACTTATAAACTATCAGAGACTAGCCTCCAAACTATGAGCATTTAGTGTCTTTTAAAGAGGAAATGGAAGAACATTGAGTTAGGAAATAAACATAAAACCTAAATCTGAATAGTCCAATAACAACTAAAGAAATTGAATTAGTAATTCAAAACATCTTACAAAGTCATGCCCAGGCCCAGTTCACTTCATTGTTGAGTTTTATAGAAATATTTTAGACAAACTATTACTGACCCTCACAAATATTTTCAGAAAATTCAGGAGGGAGTATTTTCTAATACAATCTATGGGGTTAGTATAATCATAATATCAATGCTATACAAAGATATATGTAATAAAAACTACAGATCAGTAGTCCTCATGAACATAGATACAAATATTCTTAACAAATTACTAGGAAACTTAATTCAGCAACATCTAGAAAGGCTAATACACTGTAACCAAATAGAATTTATTCCAGGAATTCAAGGTTGGCTTAATACCTGAAAGTCAGTTAATTGAATATATCATATAATAGAAAAAAAGTATAAAAATATGTGATGATCTCAAGGAAAAAAAACACAGAAGAAGCATTTGATGAAGTCCAACACCCTTTCAAAATAAAAATTCTTAACAAACTAGCAATAATGAGGAACTTTTTCTACCTGGTGATGGGTTGTCATTAAAAGTCCACAGCTACTATCATATTTAATAGTGAAAGACTATAAGCATCCATATTGAAAAGGAGGAAGTGAAAGAGTCTTTATTATAAGAAAATAAAATGCTATTCTGAGACATGATCCTATATGTACAAAATCCTAATGAAACAAAAAAAAAAAAAACTAGAGAAGTAATAACCAAGTTTAGGAAAGTTGCCAAGATACATGATCAGTATACAAAATCAATTGTATTTCTACATACTGTCCAAAAAAATCATAAAATAAAATTAAGACTACAGTTTCATTCACAATAGCATCAAAAATAAGATACTTAAAAATACATTTAATAAAAAAATAAAAAGGATAAATCATTGCCTAGAGTGACACATATAAATAAATGAAGAGATATTCCATACTGCTGCATTAGAAGACTCATAATTGTTAATATGGGAAAACATCTCAAATATATATACATATAAATACATATATATGTATATATATGTAGTATAAAATTTCTATCAAAATCTCAATAGGAATTTTTAATATAAATTAACAAGCTTTTCTTAAAATTTATTTGAAAATACAAATAAATAGCCAAAACATGTTTGTAAAAGAACAAAATTGAAAGACTTATTCAACTCATCTTCAAAACTTATTATAATCTACAGCCATCAGAAAAATTTGGAAGTGTCATAAAGATAGGCGTATGGGTCAGTGAAACAGAGTTGACAGTCCAGAAATAAACTCTACATTTATTGTAAATTGGTATTTGAAAAAGATACAAAGAATTTCAAAAGAGAAAGGATATTTTTTCAACAAATGATGCTAAGATAGTTGATTATTCATATACAAACAACAAAAATAAAATGGATTAAAAATTTAGATCTTTACTTCACACATAGACAAAAATTAAATCAAACTATTTCATAGATCTAAATGTAAAAGTTAAAAAATTTATGGAAGAAAATGTGAGAAAATCTTTGTAACTTTGGGTTAGGCATTCGTTTCTTAGACACAAAGCTTAAAGAAATAGCCATTAAATAAAGAAATTAATAATTTTTTTGGCCATGCTCATGGAATGTGGAAGTCCCTGGGCCAGGTACTGAACCCATGCCGCTACAATGATTTGAGCCCCTGAGGTGACAGCACTGGATCCTCAACCTGCTGTGCCACAAGGAAACTCCAGAAGTTAATAAATGAATTATCTGTGAGGATGCAGGTTGGATCCCTGGTCTCCCTCGGTGGGTTAAGGATCTGGCATTGCTGCAAGCTGTGGCATAGGTCACAGATGCAGCTCAGATCCAGTGTTACTGTGGCTGTGGCATAGGCCAGTAGCTGCAGGTTCAATTTGACCCCTAGCCTGGGAACTTGGATATGCCACAGGTGTGGCCCTAAAAAGAAAAAACTTAAATATTTAAAATGATTTTAATTTACATTAAAATTAAAACCTCTTGTAGTTCAAGAGATGCTGTAATGAAATGAAAAAGACAAGTCAATTCCTGGGACAAAATATCTGCCAATTATAGGTCAGTTAAAGAACTTGTACCCAGACTTAAATAAAGAATTCTTACAACTTAATAAAAGAAAACTGAGTTTACAAATGGGCAGGTTCAGAAGAGATTCTAATAAGCACCACATCCAGGAGTTGCCACCATCAAGTAGTAGGTACTAGGACCAGCAGACACTGATGGGAACAATTTTAGGAGCCACACAAGGACTTGCTGTTAGTAAGAGGAGCCACTGAGTGTAGAGTGTGTTAGAAGTTGCTCAGAGAGGTGAGTGGCTGATGGATGCTGTATTTGGGAACAGCATAGGTTGGGGAAAGCAGATGGTTTGGGGTGTATATATACAGAGAAGGGGTCTTATTATTCAGATAACCTTCACCTTTTGTCACCCCCACCATAAGTTATTCTCAAGGAAAAGGGGTGTTAACCCCAGTAATCTGTCTAATGTGTTTATGGTGGGGAGAGGAGTGAGAGCATAACATCGCCCAAACACACTCTCAAATGAAATAGAGCCCTAACTTTGAGGAAGTCATAAAATTCCAAAATATGACCTGGGAGGAAATTCCAGAGGATGTTCATAAATTTTGAGCAACAAGTGGGTTTTATGCACAGTAATTTGAAAAAAATTTGAGTTAAACCATTTAAAGAGCATTCTTTATTTCATGCTTTCTCAAGACTTTGTGAATACATGTTGTATAATACCCTTTTCATTGAGGAGCTCACATAATTGTGTTTTTACAGAATCAATTTTGAGAAATGCTGGCAGAGTAGAAAAACACTGCTTTGAGACTTAGGAAGTTGATCTTAGAAAACATTTGATGTTTGCTCCTCAGCTTCTTTATTTATAAAACACACCAATCATCTGTAGAAACTGCTACTGAGGGTTGTTGCACATATCAAATCAGATTAGATTTCTAAAGGTGTTTAAAATTAGTTAGGGATTATAGGTATTTAAAGCACAATCAGGAATATGTAACTTGAACCAGGTGAATAAAGAAAGATAATAGCTTTAGTGACTAGATTTAGAAATTGATATAGCGAGATATTTAAAATGTATCTTAATTGCTCATTTGGCGTGAGCATGTAGCTTTTCTACCTCTTTGCTCATCTGGGGTGTTTGCTTCCTTGTGTTGTTGCCTGCAGCATGGACTGACACACTTGCTGTGTGGATTCCTGGACTACACATTATCATATCTCACCCAGCCCATTGCAGCACTGCAGCCAGTTTAATAAAGGACCCCTGACTTCCGTGGTGTGGAAAAGAGTGCAAAGGGGAGGAAAGCTAAATGTCTTGATTTGGGGAGAGTGGCACCGTATTTATCTCAAAGCTACATTCTAATCTGCCCTGCCTTTCCACTTACCTCCCAGGGATTAGCTAAAGATGACCCAGCTATCTAGGAGTTTAGCAAAAACTGGTCTGAATTTTATTCTCTCTCAACACAAGGAATATGAACATGCATGTGTGCATGTTCCCAGTTGTTAATCCTACCTGATTGGAGCACAGTGCTGTGAACGATTGGTTTTTAGGCTTCAGGAGAGAAAGCAAAGGGCAGATTAGGAGGTGAGAAGTACATCAATGCCTGTTTTTAGAATAAGTATTGTTGGATTAAGAAGGAAATGCAGGCATGAAAGTCCTTTTCATTAGCAAAGGAACATGCATTCATACTGATAGAATTTTGGTGATAACCATTGTTACTAAAATGGATCACTTTATACTCTTTGAGAGAAAACAGTATAACAACAGTTGCTCACTTTGCAATAGTAAAACCTTTCATGGCACCTAAAAATGAAAGAGTCATTCTTTGTAAGCAGTTTATTTCAGCCTGAGATTATCCATTTAAGCTAAATGACATGATGAGATGCTTAAGCTAAACAGCATGATGGGATGCTGAAATTTGGTAAACACTCAGACATGTGCTTGAACGAAGAAACATCATGATGGCATGATGACATGACACAAATAATTTAGAGAAGTGCAGCAGGATGCTCTTCTTTTTTAGCCACACTTGGCATGTGGAAATTCCCAGGCCAGGGATAGAACCCATGCCACAGAAGTAAGCAAAGCCACAGCAGTTGACAACACTGGATCCTTAACCCTCTGAGCCACCACCAGAAAACCTGAAGATGCTTTGCTTTAGTACATTTATTAGGCATATTGGATCTAGCTAATGGGGCACTAGCATTAATCTCAGATACAGACAATAACAGAAATCCGAAATTCTATTTACTAAGTTGTTTTCCAGTATTACCACAAAAGAGTTTTGATTTTGAGAATATCCATAAGGCACATGTATAATCTGATGTAAGAAAATTGATACTTAGATTTGTTCTGCATTTTGACAATATAGGATGCTGATTTGTGATATTCGACCCACTTTCTGAAGAGGAGAAAGAATTTTCCTCTCAGTATTCAATACCTTTATACTTGAGTTTGATGTAAGCAGAAGGAGTGTTTCTAGTAGCCACTGGAAACAGAACACCTGGGTTTTAGAAGCTTCCCTACTCTTGAGCAAAGCTTGCTCTGGATCCATAAAATACCTGCCCATTTTGTAAAGTCCTTAGAGAAGTCCTTCTAGTAGGATACAAATACAAAGTGTAGTTTGATTTTTTTTTTTTTGTCTTCATTCAGTAACTTTTTCAGTAAATATTTATGGAATGTCAATTTTGTGATAGGCAGTTTGAAAACCCTCTCCTTATTTAATTTTAGGAAACTTTCCTTTCAGGTGATAAGAGAATGCATTTTATAGAGGTCATAATGCACAAACTATTGAATACTTAAGTCAAATCATAAGGCATTGCCATATTTGAGAACTTTTTACTTATAAAATAGCAATTCCTTAAGTTTTAGCATACACACACACACATGCATACTTAAGTGAAAACAAACTTTGCACATATAGTTCTGGCCTTATTATATATTCTTATTGTTTAAATCTGTCAATCTCACTACTATATGGAGTATGATTGAATGACAAACAACTATAAAATCTCAGTGGCACATGCCAGTAAACATAGAAGGCACCCTGCTTATGCTCCAGATCTTTTGGTCTGCTTCCCATATCTCTTAATCTTATTAGCCCAGCAGACTCCCAATGCATGTCTGTGTCATGGCAGCATGAGATGTGCAAAAGGACATGCAAGACGTGTGAGGCTTCCTAAGGCTTGGTCATGGAACCAGCACAGTGTCTTTTCCACCAATCCATTCCATTGGCCAAAATAAGTAAGTAAAGCATAGATACAGAGAGAAGAGGGTGAATTGAGGTCCACAGTACAAATCTACACAATGATCTGGCATTATTTCTTTACGCCACTGAAGACTGCTAGGAAAGTATCTTCCTATTCAGAAAAGGGAAAATGTCCTCATCATCTCATCATCGCCTTGATCTCAAACACATGGTTTCTGGATGCTGAGCCCTCTTCTAAAAGCATTACTTTTAATTTTTGCAACAACTCTAGTCACTCTTACTATTCCCCCATTTACTACTAAGGAAATGAGGCACAGAGAAATTAGTAAAGATATTTATTGTTTTCCAAGAATCAAGAATATGTGGTTAAATTTCAATCTGTCCTGTTCTAGCACAGAATCTTGGAGGATGTTACTATGTTAAGAGAGTTCAGTATTTTTTCAGGGCCTTATCTGCCCTCTAAGTTACAGAGAGAAGGGAAACTCCACAGGGGGGTGACTGCAGCACTTGAGTGGTGTTCTGTTGATTACCTTCTCACATCAGTGCCTTACTCAGTCCGGTATTTTTCTTAAATGGTTAGTCCATTTTTTTCTGCCTGGGAATGAGGGAGTTAAGACCACTATGCACATTGTTCTTAGTGATTGTTTTGTTTGTCCAGTATATTTCTTCTTTTAGCACGCTGGTAGGATTCTATTTAAACATTTTATCAGAAGACTTTTGTATACTTTTCATCCAATTAATTAATACACCCACCGATTCTACCTGCAATACTTAACACTTTACTCTATAGACCATGGTAAGTTTCCCTTGGGCTGTAGAAGTAACTTGGCCCAGAGAAAACCAGAGAGCCAGGACTGGGGTAGAAATAAAAAAAAAAAAAAAAAAAAGATTTCTAAAGCATTCATTTCCACATTTCCACTTAGAACCTAGAAAAGAAAACAGAGGCCAAGTCTGAGCCAGTGTGAGAAATTACTCTTAGTATTTTTATTTATTTATTTATTTATTTATCTATTTACTTATTTTTGTCTTTTCTAGGGCCACACCAGCGGCATATGGAGGTTCCCAGGCTAGGGGTCCAATCGGAGCTGTAGCTGCCAGCCTGCGCCAGAGCCGCAGCAACTCAGGATCTGAGCCACATCTGCGACCTACACCACAGCTCACAGCAACACTGGACCCTTAACCCACTGAGCGAGGCCAGGGACCAAAGCTGAAACCTCATGGTTCCTAGTCGGATTCGTTAACCACTGAGCCACAACGGGAACTCCGCTCTCAGTATTTTATATAAAGAAGAATCAAGGCTTCAGAGGAATGTGTGATAACATATACATTCACATAATTTTTGGTATGTCTTTATACATCATTAATTCTTTGAGGATTTTAAAATATCCCTGAATTTAAATTTTTGGATTTGCTTCCCCAATTTTTGGACTCAATGTTTTCTTCCAATAAATACTTTGTATTAAAATCTTTTTACTGAATATATTAAATTACAGCTTTTTCCCCATTATTATTTTCATTTCTAGGCATTTAAGAATTATGTACAGGAGTTCCTGTTGTGACTCAGTGGGCTAAGGACTTGACCTTGTCATTCTGAGGATTCAGGTTTGATCCCTGGCCTCACTCAATGGGTTAAGGTGTAAGCTGCAGCATAGGTCACAGATGTGGCTCATATCTGGTATTGCTGTGACTGTGATGTAGGCCACAGCTGCAGCTCTGATTTGATCCCTGTGCTGGGAACTTCCATATGACACAGGTGTGGTCATAAAAGAAAAAAAATTGTTTACATTAATTTATGTATTCAAGAATTAGGAAAATACTTCCTAATTTGTTCATCAACAGTAAGGTTTCCCAGGGTGTCCTACATGTTGGATGCTGGGCTGGCTACCGGAGCCATGAGTAGATAATGCTAGGGCTCCTTGCTTCCATGCAGTGTTTTAGGGTTTACCTTGAAAATCTGACCTCAGCACTCTCATCTTCCGCAGGGTGGATGATACAGGTGCTCCTTGAGTTTTAGAAGAGCACCCAAGAGCTGCTCTTTCTAGGCTCTTCCCAAACCATCGAAGAAGTGCTGCTCCCTGGAAATGTTAAGAAGTGCTTTTGACTCAGATAGGAAATCACCTAAATGTGTTGCTTTAAACAATGATCCATGAAAGGATGCTATCTCTTTGAGGAGATAAGAAAGTTCACTCCTGTCAGAAAGTTTCTGGCTTCTCAGCTTTCACTGCAGTGACATTACTGGATTACAAGCATGCATCTTACTAGGGAGTGGAGGTAGTTATCCGTCTCCTTTTTCAGACCTGGTAACAAGTGTGGATCTTGGCCAGCAGAAGGAGTGAGACAAAAGCTAAATGAGGTTGGGGGTGCAGCCTCACCTTCTCAGCATCAATTTGCTTTGGCAAAACAGTCATTCGTTTTTTTTTTTTTAATTCAGAAATATTTATTAACTCCTATTATGGGCTGGGAACTGTACTAGGCATTGGAGATAAAACAGGGAACTAGAGAACTGTGATCCCTAAGATCCTAGAGTTTTGTGGATGGAGCATGACAATCACTAATTAATTACAAGGAAATGGATACATAAATAAAATAGTTTCAAACTGTCATCTATGCTAAAGAGAAAACAAGGGGGCTGAAATAGGGAATGATTGGCAGGGGGAGAATTGAGGATGGTTACATTGCAACTCATGCTTCCTTCTCAGGGGCCTGTGAATAGGGTCCCCCTCCTCAGACTCAGATAGGAAATCACCTAAAAGGGTTGCTTTAAACAATGATCCATGAAAGGATGGTTCATGTACAACAAGGTTTGTTGGAGACCTTGACATTCTGCTGTCTAACTCCCAGACAAAGTCTTAGCTTTCTTGCATGCCATGGCCCTGTTGAGCTGACAAAAAGCTTTCTTTCAATTTAAATGACTTATGGTTCAGAGACAATGCCTTCTGCGGAAATGTTCCCGAAGGCTCCATTATTAAAAGAAAAATGACTCTCAACCAGAACGTGGTATGTTTTTAGTTTTTAGTATTTGTATGTGTTCCACAGTGAACTAGTTTTACATAAAAGCACTCCTATACTGATTATATAATAACATAGAATTAACATAGCCAATTAATTCTTTCTTCCCAGAAGGATTATGAGGATTTGGGTTAGCTAGCTGGGTGCTAGATTCATAGAAGATATTTTAAAATATTTCTTGAGTGCTATAAAACCTGACGAATTTGAGGAGCTAAACCAATGTGTTGTAGCCTCAATATCCCATTGCTGGATGAATTACTAGTAAATTTACATTTTATACATTCTTCTCTGAGATATTTTTTCAATTAAGCAGTGTCTGTGTGCACACATGCTGTTTCTCAGGAATATGTGTATTGTATACAAAAACAGAATATAGAGGAAAATGTAAGATAATTCTTAAAACATTGTGAGATGACTTTATATCATTTTTTTTCTAAAGAGTAGATCTTAGCATTTTCTTTACAGTTAGAGCCACTGGGTTGTGTTGATGGCTGGTCACGTGCTGCGTTGCCTGTTGAGAGTATTCACTGATATGCAGCCATGCTGATAGGATAGTGTAGGGAATCATCAGGGAATGGAAACCAGACTGTGGACCAACAGCCACCCTTTCCTTGCCTGATCACAAGGCTTGAAGTGAACAGCTTCATAAATGAGTAGTGTCTGCCTGCCTTAGGTCTAAAGAAGGAGGAGGAATCAGCATGGCCGATGGATCTCCAGCTCATAAATAAAACCCCGTATCTCTCCTCACCTACCTCCCAGAGGTTCATCAACAGGTTACCTCTCTTGATTTATGATTAGCCCAGGATGGCTCATAGAAACACTGGCTTCTCAACAGCTAGAAAAAAGAGAATGGTGGATATGGGAGAGGCAAGTAAATATCCTGACAATATTTATTTCCTTTCTTTCTTCTTTCCTCCCTCCTCTCCTTCTCATCCTGTCTCCCCTTATTCCTTCCTTTCTTCATTTTTGAAAATGTGTGAGTTACCTGTTTCTGTCATCCTTTGGGAATGGGCAAGGCTGTCAGTGCTAAGATATTTCCTGGACCACTGGGCTTAGCACTTTGCCTTGATTTTGTTGCCATTCCAATACAGCATTGTATTCACTTTGTCTCCTTGGGGGGATGACCATCAGGTCCCAGCAGCCAGGCTACAGGATGTCAATACCCCAGCCAGAGTCTCAGCTTAAAGAAACACCCACTAAATTGGGCCTGAGTCCAGGATAAACTTTTTGGTTTCTTTGGAAATTTTTGGATTCTTTAGATACCTGCAATTGAACAGACGGTGAGGGCTGGCTTTTGACATTTTTTTTTTCCTCGTGTGGGTTATCAAGTAGTAAAAACCCTCTGTGTAATTTTAAAGGTGAAATTCTTTTACCTTCCTTCCTATTCCTTTCTTGATCACACGCAAACTCCAGGAAATTATAGGGATAACTTAGTTAATCGTGTTTCTCAAATTGTGTTGAGCACATGGATCCCCTGCGAGGGAAGATTCTACCTGAGAAGGTCTTGGTGAGACCCAAGAATCTGTGTTTCTGTCCAAATCCCAGATAATGTTGATGTTGCCACTCTAGAATCACACTTTAAGAAACAAAGTTAAGTTTGAATACCCATGCTTTAGAATGGACTTCGGAGTGTGGATTCTTATTTTTCAAGGATTTTTACTTTCTCTAGATCCAATTTTAAAATGTGTCCTTAAGTGGTGCTGAGTGGGAAGTCTATCATGAAATTCAAATCAGCTTCAAAGATAACAAATGCATACCAAGTGGTAAGTAAGACCTCTTACAGGCTGAGGTTGTTCCCTGCCTTTACACACCTTGTCTTTTTGACATGGAGAACCATGAGGAAAATTTATGACCATAAAATCGGTAGCAGAAATCATCCCAGTTAACAGTGTACCTGTGGCTGAGACAATGAGATTCTCTCTTTCCTTCCAGTGGCTCTTTGTGAAGCCAAACAGCAAATTGTCTCCCTTCTGATTCAGTTTCTACAGCTACACATTGTGAAAGTGAGTGATGGCTCCTTTCCAACATAGCTGGAGAAGTTCTTTCTTAAGAGCGTACAATCAAACATGGGACGTGTGACTTACATACCACCTATTTCATCAGCTGGATCTAGGCAAATGTGTTAAAGTGTAATATTAAATAATAATGTTTATTATATGCCATATAGTCCAAATGCTTAACTGTGTAGTGATATATTTAATCCTCTAAACAATCTCATTAGGAAGATATTATCATTATCTCCCTTTTATGGTTAGAGAAATAGAGGTACTGAGACGATAAATAACTTTATCCTGTGTCAACAAAACACATGGACCTTTTATGGTAACAGGCTGCAGGTTGAGGGCCTACAACTCAACTTTTGATTTTTGGGGGGATCTGACTAAAGGTCTTTAAAATTTTAATTAGTTGTCAATAGCTACAGGCTATTTCCTGCTTCTTAAAAAACTGTGGCATATTTGGCAGCTTTAGGCTTGCATTCCTGCACAGCAAGCATCAGCTGGTACAGTATAGTAACCCTGCCCTTAGGAGGGGTGTGAGCACGCCAGCTTGTCACCGTTCTCACCTCACCCATTTCACTTAGATTTGTTTTTTCCAGGGTCCAGTAATGATTTGAGTTTGAAATCCCTGTACATACTAATGGTTAAGGATCTCTACATAACTGGGAATCATCACTGTCCCTGGTATTTTGTTGAGCTTTCACCAGCTGGAGATCATTCTACTGGACTCCATAGGGCCTGGGTACTGAAGACATACAGCCCAGCCCTCAGGATTTCTTTCTTTCTTTATTTAAAAAATTTTTTTTCAAATTGTTATTTCCCCAATACATTTTTTTTTCCTACTGTGCAGCATGGTGACCCAGTTACACATACATGTTCACATTATTTTTTCTCCCATTATCATGCTCTGTCATAAGTGACCAGACATAGTTCCCAGTGCTACACAGCAGGATCTCATTGCTAATCCATTCCAAAAGCAATAGTTTGCATCTATTAACCCCAAGCTCCCAATCCATCCCACTCCCTCCCTCTCCCCCTTTGCAATCGCAAGTCTATTCTCCAAGTCCATGATTTTCTTTTCTGTGGAAAGTTTCATTCGTGCTATATATTAGATTCCAGATATAAGTGATATAATATGGTATTTGTCTTTCTCTTTCTGACTTACTTCGCTTAGTATGAGAATCTCTAGTTCCAGGATTTCTTTCTGCTATAATAATAGGAATATTTTCAGAGTTTAGAAATACAATATTTCTTGGGGTTCCCTCGTGGTCTGGTGGTTAAAGATCTGACATTGCCATTGCTGTGGCATGGGTTTAATCCCTGGCCTGGTAACTTTCACAGAATATTTCCTGTTATTTATCATCAAGGAACATGGTTCAGTAGCACTCCAGTGTGTTAATGAGCATGACTCCACATTGACGTAACAGGAGCACTGATGCAGTTGTGCCCCATCTTGCCTCTCCCTTTCTCCCTTTCAGACTGACCATTTTGCTTTTTGCAATAATTCATTCAGTAAGATGCAGAAGGTGCCAAGTTTAACTCCCTAGAAAGGGGAATAATTTCAAAGATTTGTACTATAAAAGTTCTCATATATAATTTTGTGGGGGAGCAGTCAGAGGCATTGAGTGAGGTTTAGGTTTTTCAGTGTATTATCTTTTAGAGAATTGGGTTATCTTCTTAAAGAATTACTTGAATAAAGGCATTTTCAATTTGGGCATGACTGATTCTTCCACAGTCTGGGTCATCAAAGATGTGGCTCTTCTAGAGAGAATGTCCAAGACCTAGGGACAGTCAGATGGGAATGTGCATGAGTGTGTGTGTGTGTGTGTGTGTGTGTGTGTGTGTATGTGTGTACATGAGACTTTCTGCAGGGAGAGCTCTTCTTAGGAGAAGGGAGCTGGATCAAAGGAAAACTACGTTTTCTGCTCAGGGTGAGCAAGCATGGGTAGAGTGCATATAGCTGAGGCAAGTGACCATGCTTTTAATCAGCCTGACACACTAGTTGGCATAGATTTATTCTGCTTCCAAGTAGTCATGTAAAGATGGGTACTTAGGAGTGAGTTCTTTATTATTCCCGAGGCATTCCAGAGTCCATGGCCTCTAGAGAAATGATACCTTCTATGAATCTCTGTGTTCTCTGACTTCTTTAATCCCTCAGCAAAGCCTTTCTTCCCATTCTGCAACATTATTACAGCATGTATTTTTGAACTAATGATCTCCAGGAAGGGGTTGGGGCCTCCACCAGCCCATCCAGCTTCAAGGGCAGTAGGTGCATAACTCTGGACTCCTGGACATTGATAGCTGAGGCAGTAGCAGACAGAGCATAGAAGTAAAGGAAAGGGAGATAGAAGACAGAAGATTGTTGCGGAGTGCAAGGTTATAAGGAGATTTTGGGGAGGGGGGCTGGTACAGAAGAGGGAAGCAAGAAAAGGAGGATTTGGCAAAGTGGAAGATCTAGTTAACTAGTGCTTATAAGGCGTGATAGAGGAAAGGGGTATAACTGTAACAGCAACATTTACTGAAATCTCACTATGAGACCGGCACTGCAGTACTAATAGTCTCATTTTACAGAGGAGGAAGCAGAAACACAGGAAGGTAAAGTAATTTGTCCAATGTCACATAGGTATTAAGTGGTAGAGCTAGAATCTAGGCATACTGATAGTAGTGCCCAAGCTCATAAAACACCCTGCTAGGGTGGTTATTAAAGAGAGGAGAAGGAAAGAATTAAGTCTGGGAATAAACTGGGTAGAAGAGATGCAAAGTGAGTAGGAAAGTGGAGAGTTCTCCACCCTTTCTTCTCATATCCTGGATGAGGGTCATCAGAGACTTGAAACAAGAGAACCAAAAGCTAACAGAGTTCATCACCACTAAACTGGTGTTACAAGAAATGTTACAGAGACCTTTTTAAAAGGAACAGAAAAGGTCATAACTAGGAACAAAAAATGAAATCAAAAATGAAAGAAAAAGTATCACAGATAAAAAGGAGATATATAGTAAAGGAAGTGGATCAACCACCTATGAAGATAGTAGGAACAATAAAAGACAAATGTAGTAAAATCATCTATATCTAAAATAAGTGATACAGAAAATAAAATGGTATAAAATATGACATCGAAAACATGAAACGTGGGGGTGGGATAGAATTGTATTGCCTTTAGAATGGGCTCAAACTTAAGCAACCATCAACTTGAAATAGACAGCTATCTGCGTAGGTTTTATATATAAACCTCGTGGTAACAATAAACCAAAAACCTATAAGAGTCACACAGAAAATTAAGAGAAAGGTGTACAAATGCTGAAGAAAGTCATCAAGTCAAAAGGAGAAAAAGAGAACAGAGAAGAGCTATAAAAACAACCAGAACAATGAAAAAAATGGCAAAACATACATATTAATTATTAATTTAAATGGACTGAATGAACAAATTAAAAGACATAAGATGGCTGAATGGATAAAAAAATACAAGACCCATATATATGAGACAAAAGTCTCCCTTTAGGTCTAAACACACACAGAGATTGAAAGTATAAGTAAGGAAAAAGGTATTCCATGCCAATGGAAACAAAAAGAGAGCTGAGGTGGCAATACTTGTATCAGATTATGTGATCTTTAAAACAAAGACAGTAACAAAAAACAAAGAAAAGCACTGCATAATGATAATGGATCACTCTAAAAATAGGAAATAATACTTGTAAATATCTATGCACCTAACAAAGGAAATACATAAAGCAAATATTGATAAATACAAAGCGAGATACAGTAATACAGTAATAGTAGGGACCGTAATAACATCCACTTATATCAGTGGATAGATCCTGCAGACAAAAATCAATAAGTAAACATTGGCTTTTAACAACACATTAGATTAAATGGACTTAAAAGACATACATAGAGTATTTCACCCCAAAACAGAGTATACAGTTTTTTCAAGTGCACATGGAACATTCTCTGGAATAGAGCACATTGTAAGTCACAAAGAAAGCCTAGATAAATTTTAAAAGATTAAGATATCACACATCTTTTCTGACCACAATGATAGGAAACTAGAAATCAGTTACCCCCCCCCCAAAAAAAAACCCACAAAAACAAAAACAAAAAAACTGGAACAAATGTGTGGAGGCTAGTCTGTATGCTACTAAACAACCAATGGGTCACTGAAGAAGCCAAGGGAGAAATTTAAAAAAACATATCATGGCAAATAAAAATGGAAATGCAACATTCCAAAATCTATAGGATGCAGCAAAAAAACAGTTTTAAGAGGAGAGTTTATAGTGATACAGACTTACTTCAGAAAACGAGATGTCTTGAATAAAAAAATCTAATCTTATACCTAAAGAAACTAGAAGAAAAAGAACAAACAGAGCCTATGATTAGTAGAAGGAAGGAAATAATAATGATCAGAGTGGAGATAAATGAAATAGAGACTAAAAAAATCAGACAAAATCAATGTAACTAAGAACTGGTTCTTTGAGAAGATAAAATTGATAAACCTTTTGCCAGACTTATCAAGGAAAAAAAAGAGGGTCTAAATAAATAAATGACTCTTAGTGATCAATTAATGATATATATTAATGTCAAATCACTATGTTGTACACCTGACACTAATATAATATTGTATGTCAACTATAGACCAATCAAAAAGAAAAAGAGAAGCTAGGTACTACCTGTTAATGTGGCTTGGAGCTTCAGTTTTCTTATGTACGAACTATGCACGACAGGGCAAGTGCTCATCAGGATTAAATGAGATAAGGTAGAACGAACTTTGGGTGTAATGCTTTGTATGTGGTGGAGCTCTAGATGTTGAGGCTATTCTGTTAACAGAATGAGGAAGAAGCTTAATCTGACTAATGCACTTGTGTGCACAGTTAAGGTACTTTCCCTCTGTGACACATATTTCTGGCTGATATCCCTGAGTCTCTGCTGTTGGGTAGAACTGTCTTCTTTATTTGGCTCTGGCTGCTCTGTTGATTTTTTTCAAGTGTCACGTTGAAAAAAAAAGCATCACATTTTCTACCTTTCTCGGGATCAGTGATCTTGGCCTCCTGAGCCTGTACTATTGACCATTCTGTTAGCTATTGCCATTGCTAAGAGATATCACTGGCAAAGTCACTGCATGAACCTAACAGCGTCTTGGATGCCTAAGGACCATATTTTTCTGTCTTTGCATAGCAGGGTCATTTGCTCAAAGTTAAATAAAATTGATCCTTCTGTTTTCCTTACGGTGACTGACAGCATCTCAGCGTTTACCACAGTCCTGGTTGTCCCTGACCCTGGTACTGTTTAGAAGATGCCTTCTAATTGGATGAAGTGGGTGGAGGAGATGGAATATACACAGTTGGGAGGAGAGGAGGCAGCAGTACCACTTTGTTTCCCATCTCATCTATACATAGGTTATCTTGACGTGTCTGTTTCTATCACGACTAATGTCGGTACAACAGTGGCAGACAAGGCTTAGTGCCTGCTGGCCTTTCCTTTTAGGGATCTATTCTGCCATTCATTTCCCCGTCTGCTCCTTTTGTTTTATTCTCTGCAGGTTGTTAATTAGTCTTTACTTGAAATGTCACTGCTTCTGCTAATGTTTGATTTTTAATAGAAAAATTGTGAAGAAAGAAAAGCCTGTTTGATCCCATAGGGAACAGCTTTCTGGAGGTAGAATTTCAGGTTTTGGTACAGAATTTCTAGTTCCTGAAATTCCCAATCCCAGGCTTTTTTACTCTTGACTCCTTGTGCTCAGACTGCTCGTGCTCCTAATTAACAACTGGCCTGTCCCTTCTCTTCATTCATGTCTCTGCTAATATAATATCACCTCTCCAGAGAAGCTTACACTCGCTTCCTTATGTAGTCTGGTATTCCCCACGAACACTGATCTTGCTTTAATTTTTTTCATAACACTTAATCACTACTTGATACTATATTTTGTATTTTAATTATCTATCTACCCTAAGTAGAATGCAAGCTGTGTGAGCTCAGAGACATTGTCTGTTTCAGCTATCATTGTGTGCCCTAAAATAGTGTCTTACTAATAAGTGCTATAAGATTTTTTAAAAAATTTGAGTCACTGGAAAATGTTTTTCTGGTGCTTCTTGATTTTATCAGATATGATATCTTTATATTTGTATATAATATATCCTTAGCATATTGTTTACATTTATTCATTAGTTAATTAAAAATTTTTGACATCTTATTAACTTGCAATCATTGGACTGGTGATGAGAATAAAAAGATAAATAGGCATGGTTTCAGCCTTTAATCTGCTTATATCTAGTGGAGGAGACAGGTAATAGACAAGTACAATAAAGTTTTAGGATTGGCAAGAAAATATATACCTGTAGCATTTCAGTACAGGGATAAAGCTGAATGAAAATTAGCTGGGAGATATGGGGGATGAGGATATCTCTCCAGGCAGACGAGGTTAGTATTTCTAAAGTCAAGAAAGTTGAAGAGTTCATGGTAAATTCATTGAGGGGTAAGCAGTTGATAATACCCATACTGGATGGTACGGGCAAATATTGAGTGAGATAAAACTGAACCTAAGTGAGATAAGGGGAAAAGTTTTAAAAAGCCATGAGTTTCATTTTAAAGAACTTGTATTTTTTCCTAAAAGAGCCAACAAAGGATTTTTAAAAAGAGTGAGCCATAATTAGACATGTGTTGATTTACCCACCCTGCTTCCTCTCAGATTTCCTTCTATACCCAGAATTAGCATCAGCCTTAAAAGGTGAGCAGTGTAGTGTAGAAAAAACTTTATTTATTTTTAATATGACCAGAGTCAGAGAAAAACAAAGGAAGTCTATAGGACTCAAACAGTTTTCTGGTTAGCATCTCTCTTTTAAACTCTTTTAAATGGAAAATTTTGAAAACGTACAAAATAAACAAATGGTATAATTAACCTCCATGAATTTATCACCCAGCTTCAAAATTTGTCAATATTCTGTCATCTTTTTAATATATTTTTATTAATGTGTCATTGATTTACAATGTTGTACCAATTTAAATTGTACAACAAAATCACCCAGTCATGCGTGTGTGTGTGCGTGTATCCATTCCCTTTCTTTTTTTTTTTTTTGTCTTTTTGTCTTTTTCCAGGGCTGCACGCATGGCATATGGAGGTTCCCAGGCCTAGGGGTCTAATTGGAGCCGTAGCTGCCAGCCTACACCACAGCCACAGCAATGAGGGATCCAAGCCACATCTGTGACCTACACCACAACCCACAGCAATGCCAGATCCTTAACCCATTGTGCGAGGGGAGGGATCAAACCCACAACCGCATGGTTCCTAGTCGGATTCATTAAATACTGAGCCACAACAGGAACTCCTAATTCCCTTTCTTATATTATCTTCTATCGTGATCTATTCCAAGAGATTGGACACAGTTCCCTGTGCTATACAGTTGGACCTCATTACCCATCCATTCTAAATGTAATAGCTTGCATATGCCAGTCCCAGACTCCCTGTCCATCCCACTCCTTCCCCACCCCCTTGACAACCACAAGTCTGTTTTCTATGTCTGTGAGTCTGTTTCTGTTCTGTGGATAGGTTCATTTTTGCCATATTTTAGATTCCACATATAAATGATATGTGATATTTTTTTCTCTTTCTGACTTACTTCATTTAGTATGAGAATCTCTAGTTGCATCTATCTTGCTGCAAATGACATTATTTCCTTCTTTTTTATGGATGAGTAGTATTCCATTGTCTGTATGTAACACATCTTTTTAATCTATTCATCAAGACATGCTTCCATGTCTTGGCTATTGTGAATAGTGCTGCAGTGAACATAGGGGTGGATGCATCTTTTTAAATGGTAGTTTTATCACAATTTATGCCCAGGAGTGGTATTGCTGGATCATATGGTAGTTCTACATTTAGTTTTCTGAGAAACCTCCATACTGTTTTCCATAGTGGTTGTACCAGTGTACATTCCCACCAGCAGTATAGGAGAGTTCCCTTTTCTCCACACCATCTCCAACATTCATTATTTGTAGACTCACTAATTATGGCCATTCTGACAGGTGTGAGGTGGTACCTCATTGTAGTTTTGATTTGCATTTCTATAATAATTAGTGATGTTGAGCATTTTTTTCATTTGCTTACTGGAAGTGTGTCCTTGGAGAAATATATGTTTAGGTATTCTGCCCATTTTTCATTTGGGTTGTTTGTTGTTGTTTTTGAGTTATAATTGTTGTTTGTATATTCCAGAGATTAAAGCCTTGTTGGTTGCATCATTTGCAACTATTTTTTTCCCATTCCATAGTTGGTCTTTTTTTTTTTTTATGACTTCCTTTGCTATGTAAAAGCTTGTAAGTTTAAGTCCCATTTGTTTATTATTGTTTTCATTTTGATTGCCTTGAGAGACTGACCTAAAAAAAATTTGTATAGTGTATGTCAGAGAATTTTTTTTTCCTATGAACAGGAAGGTTTATTTTTTTATTTTTTATTTTTTTAAATTACTCAAATAAATTTATCACATCTGTGGTTGTATAATGATCATAACAATCTGATTTCACAGGATTTCCATCCCAAAGCCCAAGCACATCCCTCCACCTCCAAACTGTCTCCTCCGGAGATCATAAGTTTTTCAATGTCTGTGAGTCAGCATCTGTTCTGCAAAGAAGTTCAGTCTGTCCTTTTTTCAGATTCCACATGTCAGTGAAAGCATTTGATGTTGGTGTCTCATTGTATGGCTGACTTCACTTAGCATGATAGTTTCTAGGTCCATCCATGTTGCTAAGAATGCTGGTATCTCGTTCTTTTTAATGGCTGAGTAATATTCCATTGTGTGTAGGTACCACATCTTCTGGATCCACTCCTCTGTTGATGGACATTTAGGTTGTTTCCATGTCTTGGCTATTGTAAATAGTGCTGCAGTGAACATCAGAGTACATGTGTCTTTGCGAGTTGTGGTTTTCTCTGGGTAGCTGCCCAGGAGTGGGAATGCTGGATCAAATGGTAGTTCTATGTTTAGTTTTCTGAGGCATCTCCATACTGCTTTCCACAGTGGTTGCACCAATTTACAATCCCACTAACAGTGTACTAGTGTTCCTTTTTCTCCACACCCTCTCCAGCACTTATTGTTTGTAGACTTTTGGATGATGGCCATTCTGGCTGGTGTAAGGTGGTACCTCAGAGTGGTTTTGATTTGCATCTCTCTAAAAATGAGTGATGTTGAACATCCTTTCATGTGTTTCTTGGCTATCTGTATGTCTTCTTGGAGAACTGTCTGTTTATTTCTTCTGCCATTTTTTGATGGGGTTTTTTGTTTTTTTGGTATGGAGCTGCAGAAGGTGTTTATAAATTTTGGAGATGAATCCCTTGTAAGTGGATTCACTTGCAAAGATTTTATCCCATTTTGTGGGTTGTCTTTTTGTGTTGTTTAGGGTTTCCTTTGCTGTGCAGAAACTTTGAAGTTTGAGTAGGTCCCATTTGTTTATTTTTGTTTTTGTTGTCAATGCTCTGAGAGGTGGATCTGAGAAGATGTTGCTGTCGTTGATGTCCGAGAGTGTTTGGCCTATGTTTTCCTCTAAGAGTTTTATGGTGTCTGGTCTCATATCTAGGTCTTTAATCCATTTTGAATTTATTTTTGTGTATGGTGTGAGGGAGTGTTCTCATTTTATTCTTTTCCATGTGGCTGTCCAGTTTTCCCAGCACCATTTATTGAACAAGCTGTCCTTTCTCCATTGTATATTCTTGCCTCCTTTGTCATAGATGAGTTGGCTGTAGGTGCTTGGGTTTAATTCTGGGCTTTCTATCCTGTTCCACTGATCTATATTTCTGTCTTTGTGCCAGTACCATGCAGTTTTGATGATTGTTGCTTTGTAGTATAGTCTGAAGTCAGGGAGGCTGATTCCTCCAGCTCCGTTTTTCTTTTTCAGGATGTCTTTGGCTCTTCTGGATCTTTTGTGCTTCCAAACAAACTTTAAAATATTTTGTTCGAGTTCTGTGAAAATGTCCTTGGTGGTTTGATAGGGATTGCACTGAATCTGTAGATTGCCTTAGGTAGTACAGTCATTTTGATAATATTAACTCTTCCAATGCACGAGCATGGTATGTCTTTCCATCTGTTTGTGTCATCTTTGATTTCTTTCATCAGTGTTTTATAGTTTTCAGAGTACAGGTCTTTTGTCTCTTTAGGTAGGTTTACTCCTAGGTATTTTATTCTTTTGGATGCGATGGTAAACGGGATTGCTTCCCTAATTTCTTTCTCTGCTCTTTCATTGTTAGTGTATAGAAATGCTGTCGATTTCTGTGTATTGATTTTGTATGCTGCGACTTTGCCAAATTCATGGATGAGCTCTAACAGTTTTCTGGCAGAGTCTTTAGGATTCTCTAGGTATAGTATCATGTCATCTGCAAATAGGATAGTTTTACTTCTTCCTTTCCGATTTGGATTCCTTTTATTTCTTTTACTTCTCTGATTGCCGTGGCTAGGACTTCCAGAACTATGTTGAAGAGTAGTGGCGAGAGCAGACATCCTTGTCTTGTTCCTGATCTCAGCGGGAATTCTTTCAGCTTTTCACCATTGAGAATGATGTTTGCTGTGGGTTTGTATATATGGCCTTTATCATGTTGAAGTAGGTTCCCATTATGCCCACTTTCTGAAGAGTTTTTATCAGAAATGGGTGTTGGATTTTGTCAAAGGCTTTTTCCACGTCTACTGAGAGGATCATATGATTTCTTCAGTGATCCATTGGTTGTTTAATAGCATTTTGTTTAGTCTTCATGTGTTTGTGTTTTTTGCAGTTTTTTTCTTGTTGATTTCCAGTCGTATAGCGTTGTGGTCAGAAAAGATGCTTGATATGATTTCAGTTTTCTTAAAGTTACCGAGGTTGGATTTGTAGCCCAGGATATGATCAATCTTAGAGAATGTTCCATGTGCATTTGTGAAGAAAGTGTATTCTGTTGCTTTTGGATGAAATGTCCTATAAATATCTATTAAGTCCATCTGGTTTAATGCATCATTCAGGGCCTGTGTTTCCTTATTGATTTTCTGTCTGGTTGATCTGTCCATTGCTGTAAGTGGGGTGTTAAAGTCCCCCACTATTTTTGTGTTATTGTTGATTTGTTCTTTTAAGGCTGTTATCAGTTGCCTTAAATATTGTGGTGAACCTGTGTTGGGTGCATAGATATTTAAAATTGTTATGTTTTCTTCTTTGATCGATCCTTTGATCATTATGTAATGTCCTTCCTTATCCCTTAAAACATTCTTCATTTTAAAGTCTATTTTGTCTGATATGAGTATTACTACTCCAGCTTTCTTTTGATCCCTGTTTGCATGAAGTATTTTCTTCCATCCTCTCACTTTCCATTTGTATGTGTCCCTAGAAGTGAAGTGGGTCTCTTGAAGACAGCATATATATGGGTCTTGTTTTCATATCCATTCAGCCAGTCTATGTCTTTTGGTTGGGGCGTTTAGTCCATTAACATTTAAGGTAATTATTGATATGTATGTTCTTATTGCCATTTTATTAATTGCTTTGGATTTGTTTTTGCTGCTCTTTTTTCTTTCCTTCTTCTTTTGTTCTTTTCTGCCTTTAGAAGTTCCTTTAGTATTTATTGTAAGGCTGGTTTGGTGTTGCTGAATTCTCTCAGCTTTTGCTTATCTGTGAAGGTTTTGATTTCTCCTTCAAATCTGAATGAGAGCTTTGCTGGGTAGAGTAATCTTGGTTGAAGGTTTTTCCCTTTCATCACGTGAAGTGTATCATGCCACTCCCTTCTGGCCTGCAGAGTTTCATCAGAAAAATCTGCTGATAACCTTATTGGGGTTCCCTCATATGTTGTTTCTTTTCCCTAGCTGCTTTCAGGATTTTCTCTTTGTCTTTAATTTTGGTCAGTTTGATTAATATGGGTCTCGGGGTGTTCCTCCTTGGGTTTGTTTTATATGGTACTCGTTGTGCTTCCTGGATTTGAGTGCATGATTCCTTCCCCATGTTAGGGAAGTTTTTGGCTATTATCTCTTGGAATATTTTTTTGTGTCTCCTTCTCTCTCTCTTCTCCTGGCATCCCTATAATATGGATGTTGGTGCATTTCGCGTTGTCCTGGAGTTCTCTGAGACTCTCTTTGTTTTCAGTCTTTTTTCTCTTTTCTGTTCCGCATCTGTAATTTCTACTAATCTGTCCTCCACCTCGCTTATTCATTCTTCTGCCTCCTGTATTCTGCTGTTAACTGCTTCTAGTGAATATTTTATTTCCGTTATTGTATTTTGCATCTCTTCTTGTTTAAGTTTTATGTCTTGTATCTCTTTGGTCAGTGTTTCCTGTAAGTTATCCTATCTTTGTTGCCAGTTTATTTCCAGTGTCTTGCATCATCTTCAGCATCAACAGTCTAAAGTCTTTTTCCTGGAGGCTGAGAATCTCCTCATGGCTTAGCTGTTTTTCTGGGGTTTTTCCTTTCTCCCTCATTTGAGTTATAGTTCTCTATCTTTTCATTTTGATAGGTTTTTGGTGTGGTGACCTTTTTACAGAGAATAGGGTTGCAGCCTCTCTTACTTCTGATGTCTGCCCCCCTGTGGCTGAAGTCGGTATGGGGGGCTTGCTGTAGGCTTCCTGATGGGAGGGGCTGATGCCTGCCCCCTGGCAGGAGGAGCGATTCTAATCCCTCTGATGTGTGGGGCTTAGTCTCTGGATGGGATTAGAGGCAGCTGTGTGCCTGAGGGGTCTTTAGGTAGCCTTTTTACTGTGAGGCAGGGCTGTGATCCCACCCGGGTTGTTGTTTTCCCTGGGGCTTCTCAGCAGCTGACTGAAGGGTGGGGCCAGATTTTCTCCAAATGGCCACCTCCAGAGGAAGGCATGGCTGCTGAATATTCCCTGAGAGCTTTGCTTTCAAGGTCCTTCCCTCACAACAAGCCACATTCACCCCTGTTTTCCCAGGATGTCCTCCAAGAACTGCAGTCAGAGTTGACCCAGATTTCCATGGAGACTTTGCTTTGCCCTGGGACCCAGTGCGTGTGAAAGTCTGTGTGCACCTTTTAAGAATGGGGTCTCCGTTTCTCCCAGTCCCATGGAGTTCCTGCGCACAAGCCCCACTGGCCTTCAATGCCAGATGCTCTAGGGCTCTTTCTCCCAGTGCCAGTTCCCCCACCTGAGAATTTGATGTGTGGCTCAGAACTCTCACTCCTGTAGGTGAGTCTCTGTGAACCAGTTAGTTTTCAGTCTGTGGGGCTTCCGACCCAGGAGGTATGGGGTTGTTTATATCACGAAATCACCCCTCCTGCCTCTTTTTGTATACTCCTCTTTTACTTCTGGAGTAGGATATCTTTTTTAAGGTTTCCAGTCCATTTAGGTGAAGAGTGCTCAGTCTTTAGTTGTGAATTTTGTTGTTTTTAGGAGAGAAGTTAAGCTCCATTCCTTCTAGTCTGCCATCTTCATCCCCAGAGAGTTTTTTGTCTGTGTTCTCTTCTAGGAGTTATATAGTGTCTTGGCTTATGTTTAAGTCTTTAAGCCATTTTGAGTTTATTTTTGTGCATGGTGTGAGGGTGTATTTTAGTTTCGTTGATTTAAATGCAGCTGTACAATTTTCACATCACCAATTGCTGAAGAGAATGCCTTTTTCCTTTTTATATTTTTGCCTCCTTTATCAAAGATTAATTGACTGTAGGGGTCTGGGCTCTGTATTCTGTTAAATTGATATGCACGTTTGTTTTTGTACCAGCACCACACTGTCTCGATTACTGTCGTTTTGTAATATTGTTTAAAGTCTGGTAGAGCTATATTGCTTTTTGTTTTTCCCCTCAAGATTTCTTTGGTAATTCCAGGTTTTTTAGTGGTTCTATTTAAATTTTTGGATTATTTATTCTAGTTCTGTGAAAAATGGCATGGATAATTTGAAGGGATCACATTAAATCTCTAGATTGCTTTCATTAGTATGGACAATGTATTTTAACAATATTAATTCTTCCAATCCAAGAGCACAGGATATCTTTCCATTTCTTTGAATCCTTTTTAATTACCTTTATTAATGTTTTATAATTCTCAGCATATACATCATTTACCTCCTTGGTCAGGTTTATTCCTTTTTGGGGGGGATGGGTGCAATTTTAAAAGGTATTGTTTTTTACATTCACTTTCTGATGTTTCATTGTTAGTATACAGAAATGCAACTGATTTTTGAATGTTAATGCTGTATCCTGCTACTTAGCTGAATTCATTGATCAGTTTGAGTAGTTTTTGTGTGGAGTTCTGAGGGTTTTCTATATATAATATCATGTCATCTGCATACAGTGACAATTTTACCTTATCTCTTCTGATTACTTTTGTTTGTCTGATTACTCTGGCTAGGACTTCCAATACTATGTTGAATAAAAGAAGGGAGACTGGGCATCCTTGTTTTGTTCAAGATTTTAGTGGGAAGGCTGTCAGCTTTTCTTTTTTGGATATAATATTGGCTGTTAGTTTGTCATAAGTGGATGTTATTATGTATATATACGTTCCTTCTATATCCACTTTGGTAAGGGTTTTTATAATGAATGGATGTTGGATTTTGTCAAATGATTTTTCTGCATATATTAGGGTGATCATGTAGTTTTTGACTTTTCTTTTGCCATTGTGGTTTATGACATTGATTGATTTGTAAATTTGGTAACATCCTTATATATTTGGGATGAATTGCACTTGATGGTGGTGTATGATCTTTTTTATGTGTTGTTGGATTATGTTTGCTAAAATTTTGTTGAGAATTTTTTGGTTTTTTTTTTTTTTTTTTTTTTTTTTTTTGTCTTTTTAGGGCCACACTCGTGACATATGGAGGTTCCCAGGCTAGGGGTCGAATTGGAGATAAAGCTGCCAGCCTATGCCACAGCCACAGCAACACCAGATCTCAGCTGTGTATGCGGCCTACACCACAGCTCACGGCAACAACACTGGACCCTTAATCCACTGAGTGAGGTCAGGGATTGAACCCACAATCTCATGGTTCCTAGTTGTATTTGTTTCTGCTGTGCCATGACAGGAACTCTATTTGTTGAGAATTTTTGTGTCTATATTCATTGAAGATATTGGCCTATGATTTTTTTTGGTAGTATCTTTGGTTTTGGTATTAGGGTGATGGTGGTTTCATCCCAATAATGTCTTTGGGATTATTCCTTCTTCTTCTTCACCCTTTTGGAAATGTTTAAGAAAAATCAGTCTAAGTTCTTTGTATGTTTGATAGAATTTGCTGTGAAGTCATCTGGTCCTGGACTTTTGTTTGTAGAGTGTTTTTATTACATATTCAATTTCATTTATACTGGTCAGTCTGTTTAAATGGTCTGTTTCTTCTTGATTCAGTTTTGGTGGACTTTATTTTTCTTGCAACTTGTTCATTTCTACTAGGTTGTCCAATTTTTTGGCATATAAAAATTTGTTCATAGTATTCTCTTATGATTTTTTGTATTTCTGCAGTATCAGTTAAGATCTCTCCTTTTTCATTTTTTATTTTGTTTATTTGGAATTTCTCTCTCTTATTGGTGAGTCTAGCCAGTGGTTTGTCAATTTTGTTTATCCTTTCAAAGAACTAGCTCTTGGCTTTATTGATTTTTTTTTTCTATTGTTTTTGAATCTCTGTTTTATTGATTTCCTCTCTGATATTTATGATTTCCTTCCTCATACTGACTTAGATTTTGGTTGTTCTTTTTCTCATTCTTTTAGGTGGTAGATTAGGTTTTTGATTTGTTATTTTTCTTCTTTTTGGAGGAAGTCCTATATCACTATAAACTTCCTTCTAAGCACCACTTCTGTGTCATCCCATAGATTTTGTATGGTGGTGTCTTCATTATTCTTTGTCTCTAGGTATTTTTTCACTTCCTTTTGATTTCCTTGTTGACCCATTGACTTTTTAGTAGCATGTTGTATAGTCTCCATGTAGTCAGTTTTTTTCTCATTTCTTTTCCTGTGGTTGATTTCTAGTTTCATGCCATTGTAGTCAGAGAATATGCTTGAAATAATTTCTGTACTCTTAAATTTATTGAGGTTTGTTTTGTGCCTCAATATGTGGTCAATCCTCGAGAATATTCCATGTGCACTTGAAAAGAATGTGTATTCATTTTTTTTAATGTAATGTCCTGAAAATATCAATTAAGTCTAAATCTTCTATTGTGTCATTTGGGATTTCTATTGCCTTACTGATTTTTCTGTTTAGAAAATCTGTCCATTGATGTGAGTGGTGTGCTAAAGGCTCTTACTATTATTGTATTCTGATCAATTTCTCCTTTTCTGTGTTTTAGTATTTGTTGTCTGTATTTGAGTGCTCCTGTATTAGGGGTATATATATTGATGAGTGTAATATCTTCTTCTCAAATTGATCCTTTTGTCATTAAATAGGATCCTTCTTTATCTTTTTATAGTCTTTGCTTTAAGTCTGTTTTGTCTGATATGAGTATTGTGAGTTCTGCTTTCCTGTCATTTCCATTTGCACGGAATATCTTTTTCCATCCCCTCACTTACAGTTTGTAGGTATTATTTGCCCTTAGGTGGGTCTGTTGGCTTTTGTTTTATATCAGTCTGCCACTGTATGTCTTTTGATTGGCGCATTTAGTCCATTGATATTTAAGGTAATTATTGATAAATATTTAAATAGTAAATATTGATAAATATTTAAAATTTAAACCTTGTTTTCAAGTGGATTCTACTTTTCTCCTTTGTTTCCTTCTTTGTCTCTTTTTGGTTGATTATTTCCTTTTATTTTATGCTTATATACTCTTCTTTTTGTTTTTTGTGGATGTAATGTTTGTTTTTGATTTGTGGTTGTCCTGTTTTTCATGTATGCTAACCTCTTCCTATGTCTGTTTGCTTTAGACTGATAGTCATATAGGCTCAAACACATTCTAAACAAAATAGTCTAGATTTTTCTTACTCCTCATTTTATGATTTTGATGTCCTTTTTTATACATCTTCATGTTTATCCTTTTGCTATTCCATGTGTTTTTCATCACTTTCACAAATAGGGTTGTGGTTTTTTTGTTTTGTTTTGTTTTTTGTTTTATCTGTATACTGGCTTATTTAAGTGATTGCTTTCCAACTGTGATTTCTTCTATCCTATGTCTTCTTACTTCTTTCCTATTTAGAGGAGACTTTTCAATATTTCTTCCAGAATGGGTTTAACAGTGATGTATTCTTTTAGTTTTTGTTTGTTGGAGAAATTCTTTATTTCTTCTTTGATTTTAAATGATAATATTGCTGGGCAGAGTATTTTAGGCTGCAAAGTTTTCCCTTTTAGAACTTTGATTATATCTTGCTACTCTCGTCTCACCTGTAGTATTTTTGTGGAGAAATCAACTGATAGCCTTATGGGGGTTTCCTTATAATTAATTCTTTATTTTTCTCTTGCTGCCTTTAGAATTCTCTCCATCTCTTTAACTTTTGCCATTTTTATTAGAATATGTCTTGGTGTGGGCCTGTTTGGGTTTAACTTGTTTGGAGCTATCTGTACTTCAGGTGTCTGAACATCTGTTTCTTTCTTTAAATTTAGAAAGTTTTCAAACATAATTTCTTCAAATATTTTTTCAATCCCCCTTTCTTTTTCTTCTTATTCTGGAATCCCTATGGTGCCTAGATTGGCATGCTTTATATTATACCATAGATATCTTATATTGCTTTCATTTTTTAAATTTGGTTTTCAGTATGCCGTCCTGATTGGGTTATTTCCATTATTCTATCTTTCAAGTCATTCATTCTTCTGCATTATTCATTCTGCCCTTCAATGCCTTTAACTCAGCTTTCGTCTCTGCAAATTAATTTTCTAATTTTTCTTTGCTCCTCCTTATAGTTTCTAGTTCCTTTTTAAAGTAATCGGTGTTACTGTTGATTCTCATTCTTAATTCCTTCGGTATTTAATTACCTCCTTTTGAACTCAGTATCTGTTAGACTCTGGGTGTTTGGTTTGTTGTTTGCTCCTTCAGGGAATTCTCTTGTTCTTTTAGCTGGGAATGGTTCCTGTGCTTATCCATTTTGCTTCTATTTTTCTTATTTTATGAGTTTATTTATATGTGGGAATGTCCAATGGTAGTTTATGAGAGCTTACCTTTTTTGTTTGTTTGTTTGTTTTTTGGCATGAGGGCTGCTTTTGGTTTGGATGCTTACTGTTTCTTTCTTCAGTGTGTAATCTCCCTGATAAGGGTGTGCAGGTGTACGGCCTGCACATGCTTCCAGGGAGGTGGGGACAATGAGCAATGCCTATAGGTGGTGCCTGGTTGTTGGGCTCTTGGAAGTGGCAAGCCCACAGAGAGGTGGTGGTGGCAAGCTGCTCCTGGTTGCAGGGTCCTGGGCAGTAGCAATGATTTTCAGGGAGGTGAGGGTGGTGCCCAAATTCTTGGCAGTGGCAGGGCAGGGCTGTGCATTCCTAGGGGGGTGAGGCAACAGGTGGTGCTTGATTGCAGGGCACTCTCCATGGCACTGACCCTTGAGGTGGCTGGGGCTGCAGATGTTGTCTGTTCACAAAACTTTTATTGGTGGTGGGCCACAGCTGCAGCAATTTGCACCTTCCCCAGTAGCATGTGCAACAGGTGCCCCACTGTGGAGAGCCTGCGCATACACAAGGAAAGATATTCCTATGTCAGTGCCACCCTTTCTCCTCTTGCCCTCCCCGACAGTGGTGCCTTGCTTCTTTGGTGGGCCTAGGCCTCCTCCTGCACTCCCAGGGCTGTGGCTTTCCACTCTCTAGCCCTTGTTGCACCACTCCATAACCTCCTCTCTCCCCAGGCTGTCTCTGCATAGCCAACCCTACCCAGGTGTCTCAGGCTGTAGTGTCCTGGGCAGTGGTACAGATAGCTGGTGCAGATTTCTGTTTTTCCCTCCTCTGACCATCTGGTGTGCTTTTTGCTGAAGCTTTGAGGTTCCCCCTCTGCCCCAGTGGATTTCTCTGTCAATTAGGTGGCATCCCAGAGTGCAGACTCCTTTCCTCTTTCATAGCTCCCTCTGAGGAGTGCTGGTCCTCTCCTGATTATTCCTCTTTCTATTCTGTCTCACTTCTTTTCCTTTTGTTCTACCCAGTTATGTGGAGTGTTTCTTGCCATTGTTGAGAGTCTGAGGTCTTCTGCCAGTGTTCAGTAGATGTTCTGTGTGAATTGTTCTATGTGTATATTTTTGTTGGTTGGTTGGTTTTTGATATGTTTGAAGGAAAAGGTGAGCACCTCATCTTACTCCTCTGTCATTTGATCCCACTCTATTCTGTCATTCTTGTTTCATCTGTACCTCTATCCACTTTTGACTCTAGCCAGTAAAAAGAGATTTATAAGGTGCAATTTGATGGAGTCATAAACAAGGGAGTGTGGGAAGGATATAATTGAGAGTTCTGGGTGAAGGATTTGGTCTCAGGCAACCTCAGATTGAAGGAAAGAGAGAAGAAGGGAATGGATGTGGGTAAATATGTAGATGGAAAAATGATGGGGGTGGGAAAGCAAGCTTCTTAAAAAAAGGGACTGTGTCCTAATTGTCTGTTAATTTCCTGCAGTCAGCACAGTACTACATGTGGTAAGTATGCAGTAATCTTTTGTTCAGTTGAATTGAGCTCAGGCCCAGTGGTCTGTATCTTCTTCATGAAGTCGTGGCTTGGTCATTGATGGGAATGAGACAGACATAGAGTAAAGACTAGAAGAGGGGATAAAATTGTGAACTAGCTTCAGTGGTGCCTAGAATACATGCCACCTGCTCACACATGAAGATGCTTATTTTTATGTGCCCTGTAAAGAATGTCTAATATCAAGAGAGGATGTTTTCTTCTTCAGTGTTTAAAACAGTAATTAGGATTTTATGAGCAGGCTTTTTCAGCCTTTGTGTTTCCTTTTACAGATACACCCTTAAAGGACTCTTGGGGTTCAAAAAGATTATGGAAAAGCTTTTGGACTTTAATTTTCTTCTCTGTTTTTACTTTCCTTTCCTTTATTTCTTATATCTCATTATATATCATGAATGCAACTAATCCTTCCCTAGCCTAACTTAAATAACTTTATTCACTTTTCTGAAATGCCCAAGACAGAAACTCAGTGAGTCACAAATGTTATTCTATGAGCCACATCTGTTCCAGAGAATGGAAGACAGGATAAAATACGATAGATAACAGATTTCACTTGAAACTTATAAAATGTGATTGTGTGGAGCAAATATGACACATTCAGTGATAAAGATGCAAACATACCATAATGATCTTCTGCTAGATAATGCAGCAAACTGGGCAAAACGCACACTTTAGGTTATATATTTATAATTATTTGTCTAAAAACAAATTCTTAAATGCAGTAGCCATTCAGTATATGAATCTGAAGATCAGGAATGATGAATAGATGTTCCAGTTACCAGGTACTGTCATTCAATATAAAAGAAATGAGGGAAAACAAGGTTATTAGAATTTTTAAGGCTATTTTGTAAATGTTTTCACCACTATCATTCTGCCAAAGTTTAAAATCTTTAGGACAAATTATTACACAAAATTTATATCCTTCACATGCTGGTAAGTTTTATGGTCATGAAGTATCTTATCTTTACTTCCTATTTTCTACAAATGTTATTAAATTCTAGAGAAATGATTAAACACAATCATGAGAAAGCATGATTGCCACACTCAGTGAATTCACAGACTGGTTAACAGCACCCAATTCAAAATCACCTATTGTGTGAAGGCTTTCTCAGAATTAACCATATACTCCTATGCTTCTATGTGCTCCAGTAGCTTCCTAGTTTTGCCCCTATTATAGAAATTCCTTTAGTGTTTTGTAATTATATTTTGATTTTTTTTCCCCTCTCTAGATGGATAGAGGGCCAAGATCATGCCACTTTCCCCCATCTTTTAGGAGACAATTTCCCATGGCATTTCTCCAGGTCTTATATCAACTTTTGTTATGAACTGTCTTTTCAAGGATGTTTGTATAGCAAACAGCCTGGGAACATGTCCTATCTCACCTTAGGGCAGAGGAAGGATGTTTTTCTGAGCAGGATAATAAAACTATCTCCCTTGGGGCAAAGGTTGAGTAGATTTTCTAGCAATCCTTTTTATAAGATGGGATTTCCTAAACTCAGGGTTTCTTAGCTGTGACACAAACCTACCATGTGCAGCATCCACCCAAGACTCCTTCCACATCACCTGTAATCAATTTGGGTGGAGGAAAGAGGGAAGATTGATGAAATCTTATACTGCCTGCTAAGCTATGAGTGGTTGGGTCTTACTCTTTGAGCCCAGAGATATTGGTATCTTCTACTAACACCCATGAAATGGGGTAGGCTAACTTGTTAGCTTGCAAGTAGGGAAAAATTGCAGACCTGCCACTGTTCTTGACAATGTTTGCAATATCTACCATGTTGTCTGGCACAGCGTATGTGAGTGAACTAGAAGTTTGGTGTGAGTACATTTAATTATAATTGTAAGTGTAGAGTGAATGTTTTCATCAATATTTTTTAGTTACCAGCTGTATTATCTTGGTAAGTTTCTTTGTCTGCCTCATCTCAGTTTCCTTAGGTGTAAAATGTGGAGAATAAAAGCCTCTGCCTTATAGGTATGTGGCAGATATGGATAGGCTTTTCCAGACAGCTTTCTGGGAGGCACTTGTGGCCCAGCTGCAGGGAATGCCTTTAGGACTGCTTCAGCTTCAGAATCACACCCTCTGAGGTCATACCCTTCCCTGGGCAGCCTGCATCCAATGACTAGGCTGTGTGTGCAGAAGCTGGATAAGAAAGGAACAGCCTATTTGATCCCTAATAAACTTCCTACTTCCCTGTTCCCCCTCTGTCTCAAACTTGGTCCCAGAATCTGCTTCTGGAGAACTCAACCTGCATCAGGATTACAGAGGTAGTAAGAGAGTTATGGCATGTAAATCACTCAGAGCTGTCCTTGCATATAGTTGGTACATATTATTATTGTTCTTATCATTAACATTTTTATTATGATCAGCATAGGGAATATACTAGAAGCATAGTTCTTGCAACTAAGGCTTGCAAACCAAAATTTCAGCCTATAAATATCTCAAAGTTACAAAGTCAAAACACTAAGGACAAGATCTTTTGTATCATTTTGATTAGGTTTCACATATAAGTAATATCATATGCTATTTGTCTTTCTCTGTTTGATTTACCTCACTAAATATGATGAAGTGAGCCACACAGGAGGTCCAAGATTTACTTAATATCATTATCTCTATGTCCATTCATGTTGCTGCAAATGGCATTATTTCGTTCTTTTTTTAATAGCTGAGTAATATTCCATTGTATATATGTACCGCATCTTCTCTATTTATTCCTCTGTGGATGGACATTTAGGTTGCTTCCATATCTTGGTTACTGTAAATAGCGCTGCAATGAACACTGAAGAGACTCACAGATTTCAAAACCAAATTTAGGGTTACCAAAGGAGAAATCCTGGAGGGGGGTTATAAATTGGGAGGATGGGATTAACACATACATACCACTGTATATAAAATAGATAACTAACAAGGACCTAATGTATAGCACAGGGAGGTCTACTCAATGTTCTGTAATAACCTATATGGAAAAAAAGAATAGATACATGTATAAGTGATTCACTTTGCTATAAACCTGAAGCTAATACAATATTATGAATCAACTATATTCCAATAAAATTTAAAAAAATAAAACAAAAAAGTACTAAGGACAACCAATCACAAATAGCCAACTAGGCATTAAGCTGCAACCAATCAAGTAATTTCTTTGCTTCTGCAGTTTCTCTATATGAGCCTTTCCACTGGCTCCTGTGTAAGAGTGCTTCTAACCATTTCCAGTATGGTTCTGCCTTATTTGAATTAATCTTTGCTTCAAAGAAACTCAAAAATTTTTAATACATCTCAGTTTACTTTTTAACACCGATGAAGAGCAAAAAATTTTGAGGCAGTCACTCGAAACCATTTGACAGGACGATTTGTTGAAACAGAGATTTCAAACTGGAAGAGGAAAGCTTATGAAGAACCTAGGAACTGCCTGCCAATACTCAAGTGGTTCTAAGAATGTAATTACTTTGGATGAACCCAAAAGTGAGGACAAGGACCAATATAGACATCAAAAAAGTTCTCTATTTGAGAATATAAACATAACATATGTATATGTATAACTGAATCACTTTGCTGTGCAATAGAAATAGGCACAGCATTTAAATCAACTGTAGCTTAATTAAAAAAGATTAATCAAAGGGAGGCATACTTGGGCTCAAGGTAAGGGAAGCTTTTGAAGCTGCTTGCAATGATCCAGGCTCTCATTGGAGGAACCCTTTTTGGAGATGCTACCCAGGGGACTTAGGGTCTAGCAGGAGGGGACTAGACCTGATGACTGCTGAGATTACTGGTCAGAAGAAAATTTACAAATCTATTAGTTACACTTTCTATAGAAAGCAGAAAGTGCATGTTTATCCTTTCACTATTTCCAAATCAAATATCTTAGAGTTGTTAGCTGTGTATTGCTGCCTCAATAAGAGTGATGAACCAACTTAGTGGTAGATATTTTAGTTTCTGCTGTCCTAGTTTAATTCATTTATTATAATATATGTGCTCAGGTAAATAAATAAATGTTTATACTACTTCAATGGGTGATGGGATGCCTGGAGATGTAGAACTTTAAAAAATATATAGATATATTTAATAAGAGATGTTGTCAGAAAAATTCCTAGTGAGCAGGGCATTCAGGGCACTCTGGAGAAGATCCTTTGGGTGGAAGACCACTCGAGTAGCTCCTTTTGCTAATGTACATATAAAGTAAGGATCCCACTTCTGACGGTTCTGGATTTTTATTTCCTGTCTGGATTCTAAAAGTTGCTGGGGAAGGGATGAGCAACTCTGTCAAGGGGTCAAAGAAACTTCCAGGGACATGGTGTGCTAATAATTTTGATAATTATCTTGATAATTTTCTGTAAGTTGGAAAATTATTAAACTCTATTGCATGTACTGAGATGATACCACCTGGACCCACCCTGAGAGGAAACTGACTGGAAGGAAAGCTATGGCAGAGAGCTAGCTTGAATCACAGCATTCGGCTGACTGAGTATTCCTGACATCATAAAAAAGTCTGGGGTGTGTGTGCATGTGTGTGTGTTTATGTCTGTGACAAAGTAAGGCAAAGTAGCATTCTTTTACCCTGGGGTTACCTCAGTCACACATTTTTTCTTTCCTAAAGCCCTGGCAATGCTTTTGTCCCTTGATAGCACTGAAGGTGATATGCTATTGTCAAATGCCTTGATTATGGGCTTCTCCCTTGTGGCAGTGGGCAGGCTATGTGGACAGCAGCTGGAAAGGATGGTTTCATCACCTGCAGCCAGTTCCAGCTGACATCAGGGTCAGCTGCTTTGTGGCAATTTGTGTGGAGCAAAATTATACATACTAATGGTGATTTCTTGTGTGTGTGTGTGTGTGTATCCATTATCAAGCTAGATGTTTCCAAAACATTTCTTGAGCCAACACGGGGACTTATCCAAAACGCCTTTTGTGGTTTTCCTAAGGAACTCATATGGGTTTTCAGTGCAGGTACTACTGGCAGAGTCTGACTGGCCCACCCTCTTTTTTTTTGGAGGGGGAGGGTTATGTTAACCCGACAGACATATTTCACTCCCCACCCCCTCCACACACCTGCTTGATTTCTTTTGAGTGCTCACTGCAAAATTTTAACATAATGCTCCATCCCCTAGGGAGACTTCCTCCAATTTCCTACACTGCTCTGTGTGGGGAGACCAGAAGTAGTTCTAACACTGGGAAGAGAAACATTGCCTTTTGTTGCTCTCTTCTGAGAAACTGCCTCCAGAAAACCTAGTTTCTGTGTAGCTCGTGCTGGATCACTAAAGTACTACCAGATTCTGTGATGTTTGGTAGCAAATACAATTACGAATGATGCATTTCAGGGGACTGATGAGACTTTCCGATGTCTTTTCTCTGAATCGCTAATAACCAGGACTGACCTTCTTTGTTTGAATAAATGCCTCTGGGCTTTATAGATTTATGATGAAAAGGGAGCGAGAGTCCAGTGAGAAAAGGCAGGCATTCTCCAGGTGAGTGGAAGGGGCCGAGAGTGGTCGAAGATTAAAAGGGATACAGCCTTCTTTGACAGGTGGGATGTGCCAGATAACATCGGTTAAGATAAGCTAGTTCATTACAAAAGGCATAACCACATATACCATGACATTGCAAGGATCCAACAAGCCTGCCTGGATTTTAGTCAAGCTAAATTTCAGACCCAGATTAATATTAACTGCCGTATCAATACTAAATCTTCATGGTGCTTTTTATATCTTTTGGTCATTTGGGACCTTCTTCAGGTGGTGAGTGACCTGCTCTATAGATGAGATATCTTGTTATAAACACAATACATTTCAAACACAAAGATATTTCTTCCAAAACCTCAGCCTAAAAGTCTGATGGGATGATGGTGAATCAAGAACATATGGACATTATTTTTTCAAGCAGTAATGCAAAAGGGAAATAAAAGTGCTCTAGCTAGTAATGACATCCCCTATGAGCATTTCAGTGATAAAGGACACAAAAATAAGTTAAAATTCATGTTTTTTGGGGCTGGTCATGAGACCATTCGAAGAGGAGCAGGAACAGAGGCTTCTGTTGAACTCTATCTGGAAGTGTCTTGCCAGACATCGTATAAATGTTCAGCTCAAGGAAGCAGAAGAAATTGTGCCAGCTATCCTCTGCAATGACACATGAGCTGATGTTCTGATGTTTTCCCAGATACCCTGAAGTTGAGGGTATTATCTTGTCTATCCTTTACAGTAGCTGATAGGAATGTCTTTGAGGTCTTTAATTAAATGCTAAAAACTGATTCCAGAAACTTCCTGTTGTCTAGAACTATTCTGGTTAAAGCTTAACTAGCCTCAAAGAGTTTTAGGAAAATAAAAGGAAAAAAGTAAAAGAGGTAAAAAGAAAAAAAGACAAGACAGGCATTTGCATTTCATTCATTCTCCACTCAGCTTTGCTCAGGTGTTTCCCTTTACATGTAACCTTTTAGTTCTGTCAGTAATCTCTAGAGAACACAAACCAGGGGAAATAGGAAATAGCTACAATAATAGATTTGAGGTTGAAATTTTCACTTACCCGTCATTAGGATAGGAAAGAGGCTATTTCAAAAAATAAAAGGGTCCAGACAGAAGAGCATCCATTTGTCCATAAAGAGACCATATGGACCTGATGGAAAGAAGCCCAGAACATACAAGATTGTCTTCTCACTTTTTTTTTCCTGGTCTTTTTAGGCCTGCCCCCACGGCACATGGAAGTTCTTAGGCTAGGGATCAAATTGTAGCCACAGCCACTGCAACACCAGATCATAGCTGTGTCTGCAACACGGCAACGTGAAACATGGCAACACAACACTGGGCCCTTAACCCAATGAGCAAGGCCAGGGGTTGAATCTGCGTCCTCATGGATACTAGTCAGGTTCGTTACCACTGAGCCACAATGGGAACTCCTGTTTTCTCATTTCTAAAGGAATATTTTAAATACTCTGTAGTAGATTCATTCTACCTTGACCAAGCAGGTATATATGCATTGTAGAACTTCTTATCAGCAGTGTTTTTAATAGCAACAAGCAGGAAATAACCATTTCCATCACTGCATGGTTGACTGAACAAATCAGGAGTCAATAAACTATGACTTACAGGGCAAAGCCAGTCTGCAGCCTGTTTCTGTAGTTTTGTTGGCGTACAGCCACACCCATCAATTAGGTATTGCCTATGGCAGAATTGAGAAGTTGTGAAAGAGACTGTACAGCTCACGAAGCACGAAATATTTACAGTATGACCTTTTGCAGAAAAAAATTGCCAGCTACTGATAAAATCGTCGCAGCCATTCAGTGAAACACTGTTATCCTTAAACAAATACAAAAAATTTGTATAGGTGATATGAGAAGATATCTGATATCAGGAAAAAGTGAATCAAAGTACTTTGGTTATATTTTCAGATCATATATCCCTAAAAACAAGGAATATAAATATGCCTCAAATTTTTCTGGAAAGTATATAAGAAGCTTATCAGTGATTATCTCTGTGGTGCAGGAGTAGAAAGTGGGACTGGGGAGAGGGAAAGTGGAAGGAAAGAAAGAGGGAGAAATATTTATTTGATAGCCTTCTCAATCATTTAAAAATTTAAATGCATTTATTATATTTATATTTGTAAATAAGCTAAATTAGATTTATAGAAGTAGTGGTCATTTGTTAAGAACATATTTTTTTGTAGAATGAATTATGTAATGTTCAATGCCCTGATAATAATGACAGTCTTCCTGTTCTTACGGATATTTTTGTTCAACATCTATGTAATATCTATTTCTTTGACTAGTAGGTAAGTTAAGTTTTGTCTCATGTTTGAATATTTGGGGAATTCCCACTGTGGCTCAGTGGGTTAAGGACCTGGTATTGTTTCTGTGAGGATGCAAGTTCAATCCCCAGCCTTGCTCAGTAGGTTAAGGATCTGGTGTTGCCGCAAGTTGCAGTGTAGGTCAGATGTGGCTTGGATCCAGTGTTGATGTGGCTGTGGTATATGGCCCAGCTGCAGCTCCAGTTTGACCCTAGCCTGGGAGCTTCCATATACAATGGGTGCAGACATAAATAAATAAATATCTGAAATTTTAGATTCAATGTTTGCTTTATTTATTTATTTTTTGCCACATCCATGGCATGTGGAATTTCCCGACAGGGGTCAATTCCTTAGTATTGATCTGAGCCACAACTGTGACAAGGCTGGATCCTTAACCCACTGAGTCACCAGGGAACTTCACTCTTCGGTTTAGATGATTACAGTTTACCTCTTCATTAGTTTAGTGACAAAAGCATGAAGACATTTTATACCAATTAAAGAGTTGATATATTCTTAGTATAAGGAATTTCACACTGTGGTCCTGTTTCCCAATGTAATTTATGAAGCACAATCTTAAACTCCATTTGAGTCTTTAAAACTTTTTAACTATTTTGTTTCTAGTTTGAGGAAAAAATACCTGATTTGAGGCAAATTATTTAAATACTTCCTGATTTTTTTTAGTTTGCAAGATGGAAAGAAAAATGCCACTTGCCTTACCAAATAAAATTTTGGTGTCATGAAGAATTTGTCAGTGTTCAATCAGTTATCAATTATTTCACCTATATCATTTTGGCACAGTTTTGGTGCATTCAAAGTGTGGACAGTCACAAGAAGGATTTTTTTTGCTATGGTATGCATGGAACCAATTCAAAGAAGCATTTAAAAAAAACCCTAAACCCTGGAATTTTAGACTCAAGACTACAAATGATTCTAGGAAGGTCATATTAACTGAGAAATTAGAAAACTTGGGCTTTGAATGAAAGCAGTAGCCATTGTAAATCAATTATATTTAAATAAAATTTTAAAAAGTGAAAAAAAAAAAGCAATGGCAAGATCCCTTTCAGCATGAAAACTCTATTTTTGGAAGCCAGTGCCCATTTCTCATCTTTAAAATAGGAATGACTATACCTCATTTGCCAATTTCTTAGGATTTTTGTAAAGGTTTAATGAATTATGTATACTAAATAAATTTATAAATTGAATTTTTCAAAATATGGCACGTGACCATTAATGCTTTGCATGATAATTTTTCAGAGGAATGAAAACTTTTATATTCTAGTGATTATGTATTGGTTTCATATTGACTTTTTATTTACAATGAGTGATATGTAACACAGCAGTGTCCTTTGCAGTTAATTTTCAGAAGTAAAAATATGAGTCATTTTAGTGAAAAATCTCAAATAACTCACACTACAGGTTGAAGATATAAACAAAAATCAGAAGGATACTATGTGAATTACCAAAGTTCAGGAAACATTGCATTTGAATTTTCATTTTTTGCCATATGGATCTCAATTGGCATTGTTTAATCTGCTGTGGTTGCAAACATACTGTGATACCAATACATATGGAGCCCTTTTACAGGAAAGGAAGAAAGAAAAGAAGCAGATGCCTGAAGCATTTAGGAGGGGAGCCCTGCTGCAGTTGAAATATTAGCCAACATGGGGTCTGTAGTCCCAATTTAGTGTGGAGTGGGCTGACTCCACCAAAAGAAGAAAAACCACCACAACCCGAGAACTGAAAAGTATATCTCTGGAAAGGACTTACAACATTTCTGAGAAATTAATTTTAGGCGTATTACAGTAAATAATGCTCTGGAGAAGTGATTCTCATGATGAGCAAATCCCCCTGTATGTCTGATTTGACTCTCATGTAACTGTCTGCCCACTGAATCGCCATGATTAAAGCTGCTAGAATTTGGAAAAGGCAGCAAATGTGAGAGAGGAGTGGTGTTGGGAAACCCACCTCTGCATTCACAACCTAATGCTACTGAATTTTCATGACTCTAGGTGCCAGAGGCATCCCAAGTTCAAGCTGGGAGGAAGTAAGTGTTGGGTCAAGGTGCCCATCTTCCTCTGTGACCAGACAGCAGAAATGTCATGTCATGACACAGCCACAAGCCCACTCAGGCCTCTCTTCCCAAGCCCTTTCTATTCTGTTAAGCAGACAGCTCCAAGGGCAGAGGGTTCTTCTCCAGAACATCTGTACATTCTTACTTCCTGAAAAAGTTCATTTTGTTCACTCATCCAACTTCATGCTCTTGATTTAGGAGAAGAGAAGCAAGTTATGGCACTGAAAGTTGAGGACTCCCATATAAGAAATGGGAAACTTTTTGGTTTCTAGGATCTGCGTGTATGACTACTGATGCCTTTGTCTCTGCAAATTCGAATGAGTAAGGAAATGCTTGTGCAGAAATTCAGGGTCAAGATGGAGTATCTGTCTTGATTATTTATTTAAAAAATTCTTTGAAGCCTACCATTTAACCCCAGCAGGGGAGTTTGGATTTTTCAGCCACACAGTGATTTCACGCCTCTGGAGCCTTATATGAATTATTAAGCTTTTCAGAAAGGAGAGCAAATAGAGTTCTGCAAGGTAATCAAAAGCAAATATGCTAATTTGGGTCTATAGGACAGTATTTTTATCAGAAAGGACATTAAGCTTAGATCAGTTATTCACCTAAATTAAGGAAATTGAAAAAGAGAGCAAGACTAGCAAATTACCTTTGCTGATGGTCGAAATCAGCCCTATCTTGGACTCTTTCTTAATTGTCTTTCTCACTGTAAAACCTAGTTACTAGGATACGGCCGTGTGGCAGCATCTTTATTAGAAATAGTGTGGGAGAAAAAAAGGTCAGAAGCTCATTTCCAATAACGGTTTGACAAGTAACATGAAGAAAAGGGCATAAAGAATTGAGGTTTGTGGTGTTACTCTCTATCAGGATTCTGAGATAATAGCTATTATGTGAATGGGAAGTCTCCAGGAATGCGTTTTATTAATCTCAGGACTGAAAGAAAAAGAGACAAAGCATCACATTGTCACCAATTAAAATCAGGAAGCCTAAAAAGATATATAAATATCTTTTCTAAAGGACCAGGTAAATATCAAAATATCAGGTAAAGAACAAAAAAACCCATAAAAATTTTCTTAACTCTGGCTAAATCCAGACCTTTATAATTATATAGATAGATGTAGCAGATCCAATTATCACAATTTGAAAATAGTCAGTAGCCAAAGGGCTTAAGCACTGTAGAAAACATTGTAAGATTTAGGTGCTCTCCTTGATCAAAAGTCTAAAGAGAGGTCATAATTCACTCTCTATATTAGTTTATCCTTATATCAGAATAGGGATGTATTCATAAAATTGTGATAAGCAAAATTTCTTTGAATTCAACCCTGTTCTACCATTGACTTCTAACAAAATCAGAGCTTGGCTAATAAATTACCAAAATTCACATTAAGATAAAAATGTTCTACAGTAAAAATCACCTAAATTATTAACAATACATTTTGCAGAGAGATAGGAAAACCAAGAAAATAAAAGTAGCTAACATCTCAGACACTCTGCCTTATCATGCCTTCCCTGCTCTCCTCCCACACCCTCACCACGCACAGAGGCAGGCTGGGCTAAGATAGAGCTTGTATGTTTTTGGCTTCCAATAAACCTGACATTGAAACTCAGGTCTACCAATTTATTAACTGTGTGACCTTGAGAGGATCATGTAGCTCTTCTGAGGTCTAGTTTCTTCAACTCTAAATGGACCTAACAATTTTCAGGCTTATTGTGATAATTAAATGAGTTTGTATATTTAAGTTGTTAAAATACAACTATTTTTTTTAACCTTTTATTTTTTTTTCTACTGTACAGCATGGTGACTCAGTTACACATACATGTGTATATTCTTTTTTCTCACATTACATGTTCCATCATAAGTGACTAAACGTTCCCAGTGTTACACAGCAAGATCTCGTTCTAAAGGCAGTAGTCTGCATCTACTAGCTCCAAGCTCCCAATCCATCCCACTCCCTCCCCCTCCCCCTTGGCAACCACAAGTCTGTTCTCCATGTCCATGATTTTCTTGTCTGTGGAAAGGTTCCTTTGTGCCAAAATGCAACTATTATTGTTGTTATTATTATTATTACTACCATGATTACTAGAGTTTTGATGGGGAGCCATAAAGAATACTCTTCTCCCCTGCCTAAAAGTGGAACAAGTGAAGGGGTCTTTGATCATGGAAGAGGGTAGACCAGAATATACTCCTATACTCCCCCACTCGGAGGGCTGCTTCAAAAGAGAGAGAGAGCCCAGAGTACTTGGAGAGGAATTTACATGCTTGACCTTTGCCACAGTTTTCTCTGTATTTTTCCCATAGGTGGAACACATGACCCTGTCTAAGTAACTTTGGCCATAGTCGTGTGATATGCTTTGGTTGGTGGAATACGTGTGGATAAGAGGTAAGCCATACCTGATAAGATTTAAATGAGCCTTTGTGATTTGTCTCTGTCCACCCTTGACCCTCGGCTCTCCACTGTGAGGACGTCATGCCCTAGGCAGTGGTGTTCCTTTAGACTAGATTCCAAGATGCATAGACATATGAAGCAGGCCCAGTGGGCTCTGCTCAGCCTAGGAAAGCCCATACCTGGTTACCTATGCAACCAATATGAATGCAGCTTACTTGAACCTCTTAGGAATAAATATTATTGTAAGTCACAAAGATTTTACGTTTGTTAATACTACAAAATAGTTGATTAGACGGTATACCATTCATTTCAGTAGATGCTTAACCAAAGAGCTTGCAGGTTCATATCTCAGTGAGAGGGAAGGACAGCAATCGAAGCTCAGACTGGCTTGTGCAAAACCTGTGCAATTGTATTGAATAAGCTCGGCACCTGTTCACCAGTAATAGCTGATCGTCAGGCTTCTTGCTGATACCGTGAGGACATTTTGTGTTTGGCAAAGAGTAGGATGTGGTCAGACACTGGCCAGGTGCTGAAGTTTTCTGTGATTGCCAGAGACAGCATCGTCCTTACTGGAAGAATTCTAGGGCTCCCAATCTGTATGTTCAGAGGGAGTATTTTCTTAAAATGAAACTCCTTTAAATGTATGGCAGCCAGGAGTATGCTAAATTGTCTTAGCCCTCTTGCACAGTGTAATTTAACATGTGAACTCTCCAAGTGTGCTGTCGGTTCTATGACATGAATTATGTCAAATACTTAAATCTTATTATGATAAAACATTATAATGGAGTGTTTCTGACTGAAAAGATTTCTAAAATCTAGTAATGGTCAATGTATTTTGAGAAATGTTGAAATAAAATTTGATGTTTCTTCAATTTGTATGATAGAATTTGACATAAATGTTTTTGTTTTGTGGGGCTGTGTACTTAAGTGATTGAGGGTGGGGACTCATAAAGAGCTAACAGAACTCATTTCAAATATCTAGCCACCATAAGTCCTAATTTTATATTCTTGGGCAAGTCACATTAGGCTGTTTCCAGGCAGGGATAGATAGCAATACATCTATATGACAAGCTTGAATAAGGATTATGTGAGATTATGTATTTAAGGCACTTACCACACTGCTAGCATATGGTAAGCACTTGATATTTGTTAGACATATTTTTACCTCTTTGCCATATTGTTAAGTTCAAAGCATAATCACTCAATATTTTAAAAAGTTTCCGTTGTTATTTCCAAATGATTAAAATATACATGAAGTTTTATCAAAAATAAAATTTTATCTTGATAGACTTGATAAAAGAAAAAAGGAAGTTCTCTTTTGTTGTGACAAAAGACAAGGAGGCCATTCCCATAAATATTCAGAAACCAACATCAAGTGTCTGAACATTCCAAACTGTCACTGTCTTTTAGTAATAATTATACTAGTTTGCATTGTATAGCACTTACTCTTTTTTAGGTACTTTGCTATTTTATTAAGTCTTCTCAGCTGTTTTATTATAAAAGTTATTTCCATATTTCATATCCATACAGTTCTTTTCTAACAAAGTCAATGACATTTCTAAAAACATTAAATGGTGAAAACTTCCGTACCAATTGTCTCAAGATTTTGTTTTGGTTTTTTGCACAACTCATTAGAGATTTGCTTTTAGAGGTTTGCTTCTTTGACATGACGAATCCAGACTTAGAGATTGACTCATTTCTTTAAAGCATTTCTTAATTGTGACATTTAAAACACACAAAAAATATAAAATATTAACATGAATACACATGCAACCACACCCAGATTTTTCATACATAACATTTTTTTTTAATAAGACACCAGAAATAAAACTGAGGTTCTCTGTGTAAATTTCCTTCTTTTCCTTCCCTTGTTCTCTAGATGTAGGTGCTCTTTCTGAATTTGCTACAGTTTTGCATTCTTTGAAATTTCATATAAATGTTGCATATTGTGATTAATATGATAAAAATTCCATTTCCCCTCAATATCATGTATTGAAATATATCCATTTTAATTAGTGTGGATCTACACCATTCATTTGAACTGATATGTAATATCACTTTGTATGAGCAAATGGCAATTTATTCATTTTCAGGTTCCTGCTTATAAATTTTGCTATTTAACTTATGCTGTAGTTTTTGCCCTTACAACCTTGGCATTCACTTCTTCAGGCTCAAGTCTGCTTCCAGTGACACTCTGCTGGAGGGTTTTTGTTCTGATACACTAAGAGCACACTGAACCTGCTCACAGAGCAAGATGAAATGCCAGAGAGCCTAAAGCAGTCTCTGTGCGGTGATAGAGAGGAATTTAGTGTATGAACACCCCAGCTCTTTTCATACCTCTTATGAGAGGACTCTGAAGTGTTTTTCCCACCAGTATTTGCCTCACTTGCCCAGGGTGGCAGTTTGTTGTTCATGCACCCTTTGCTTTCCTGCCTTTCCCTCTATTATATTTTTACTTCTTCACTTGTTTTTCCTGGGATCACCTCCCAGATAAACTATGTGAATGCAAATCCTTGTGTGGAGATCTATTCTTGAGAACCTAAACTAAGGCTGCTATTCAAAACATGCCTGCAATAAATATACTCGAGTTGTAGACTTCTCCTTATCCATATGCAGGTAAATTTCTTTAGGGTAGAGTCAACAAAACATAGTCCAGGCATCCAAATTTAGCCTGCCACTTGTGTAGCCAGTGAACTAAAAAGGGGTTTTACATTTTTAAAAGATTGAGAAAAATCAAAAGAAGAAGAATATTTCAGGACATATAATTGTATGAAATTCAAGTTTTATTGCCCATAAATAAAGTGTTTTTTTTTTTTTTTTTAAGAGTTCAGTCATGCTCCTTTGTTTACTTCTTATCTGTAGAGGTTTTCATACCACAGCAGAGATGAGTGGTTGCTCCAGAGACTGTATGACCTGCAGAGTTTAAAACATTTACTATATGGCCCTTTACAGAGAAAAGTTCACTAACTCCTGCTCTAGGCTATACATTTATAAGTAGAATTTCTGTGTTCAAAATAATGCATACACACACACACAAACACATAATATATATTTATACTTTTTTTTTTTTTAATTTGTCTTTTTGCCATTTCTTGGGCCGCTCCCACGGCATATGGAGGTTCCCAGGCTAGGGGTGGAATCGGAGCTGTAGCTGCTGGCCTACACCAGAGCCACAGCAATGTGGGATCCAAGCCGTGTCTGCAGCCTGCACCACAGCTCACGGCAATGCCAGATCCTTAACCCACTAAGCAAGGCCAGGGATCAAACCCGCAATCTCATGGTTCCTCGTCGGATTCGTTAACCACTGCGCCACAACGGGAACTCCTGTATATGTATTTTATATATTGCTATTCATTATATATAACATTTAATTAATTATCATAATTATTAATTATATGTATGTATATACACACAGACACACTGTAAACATTGCCAAATTGTTCTCCATAGTAGTCGTTCCCATTTATACTCTCACCCACCAGGAGCATTTGAGTGTTTCCATTTCTCCATATCCTCACCAGAATGTTTTTTTTTCAACACCTTCAAAGTACTTGCTTATCTCCCTTTTTTTTAACAAAGAAATATTCCTGTCTCAGGCTCTTATAAAGACAGTAACACCTAAATAATTTTTTTGTTTTAGAAGTCTTTATGGTTACTTTCAATTTGCGGCAAATGATAAATGGTGTTCCATTTTTCCTTTTAAAAATTTTTTAAGGAAAAAGAATAAGTTAAAAGAGAAATAGTTAAATATAATGTGTAAAGTGACGTGCAGATGTGGCAAAATCACAAGATGGTTTCTGAGTGAATGAAGTTTGTGAGGGAGGGGAGGAGTGGAAACTTGTGACCTGTGTTTTAGTCCTGGGTTAATCACTTGTTCTTGGACAAATGATTTAACTTCTCTAGATTTCAATAAAATGGGAACAATTAAATTACTAAGGCTTCCTTTAGTATTCTCTCCTGGTATTATTTTGGAGATTTATTGAGGTTGTAAGGTAAAGCATTTAAGAAAAGTGTAGAGCATCATGTAAGTCATTGCAATTTTGTATCATCTCCATGTATAACCTGTGTTATGACCAAACTGGAATTTCTACCATTTTTCCTGAAGATTAAATACATGGTCTACTTTTGGTGTTTGTTTTTTTTACTCACGTTGATACCTTTGTCAATAGAACCAACCCCAGGCCCTCTATTTCTACTGGTAGAAATTGTATTGAATATTCATCAAACTTTTTCCATGAAGTTTTCCCCAGATTCCATTTTCTCTTGTAATCTTTTATGATCTCTTCCTCTAGTAAATGTTTTTATCATATGAAGATGTTCTTTCACAACATGGGACATAATCCACCCTCTATTTGTTGGGCTGCTTATGTATAATGGACATAGACAATTGTATTCCTTTGGCACCTTTTTTAGAACCTAGTACTGTTCCTTGCATGTAGCACTAGCAAATCAATGTGTGTTGGCTCTAATTTATTTTATACACACCCATTACCTCTTTTTATGTTCATACAGACTTTGTCTGAATGACTGAGAATATGAGCCCTTGGTAGAGTTTATAAGGCTTTCTTATGATAGGCATCTTCCTACCTCTCAAGTTTGTCTTAAAATAACCAGTCTTCCCTCTCTCTGCTTCAGCTACACTGATCTGCCAGTCCCCCAAATGTGCATGCTCCTTCACATTAGGGCCTGTGCACATATTATTCCAAGTGTATGTATGATCTGACTCCTTTTCCCTTCACTTAAGAATTTTTACTCATTTTTCAGACATAAAAATTGTCTCCTCTCCAGGACGCCCTGTCTTATCTCCTTTGCTATGCCAGATTTCCCTCTTGTCTGCCTTGATTGTACCATTGTCTTTTCATTGACAGCATTTATTATGTGGGAGTTTTATATTTACTTGTTTGATTATTTAATTAATATTATTCTTACCCACTAAGCCTTAAGCTTCATGAAGACATGGGACTGTTGGCTTTCCCTCACTGTTGTATATCTAAGCATCTAATACAATTCTAGGTACATAGTAAATGCTCAATGAATATTTGTTAGATGACTGAATGAATAAATTGTTGTCCTGTTTCCTGCAAAATCAAATCCAAGGGACTGTCCTTCCTTGTTCCTATCTTCTATCATCAACAAGACACAAGAGCAAGGGCATACATTGACTACTGCTTTAGCCAAGTAGTCTGGGAAAACTTCCAGGATGTCACAACACTAGTCACAGCTTCCAGGAATCAGTGATTTCCTGCAGCAGTTCTTAGTGACCTGCTACTGCTGACCCCTGCTTTTTTAAAATTATATCTTCCTCAAGCAAATGCCAGAATGTTGTCTATGATAGTTGGATTCCAGCTGAAGGCCACTTTAAATATACCCAGGTGCCGTTTTACTTTAAATTCCTATCTAAAAACAATCAAGTTGTTGAACCACAGGTGAATAATGCACAATTTAAATTCAGGTGTCCAAGTGGCACGTTCATGTTTAAACGAACAGGTAATCTTGCATTTGGTTTCTGATATAAAAAGACCTGTCTTGCTGTGAGGCATGAATTACAGACAACACTGCAACCGCACACATCAAATCTGACACTAAGGCCAACCTCTGTATATATAAAAACAAGTGTGTGTAATTATTATGCAGACTTTGTATTTTAAAACCTACTTTTATGGTCAACAAAACTACAGTTTATCATCACTTATTTGTCTTAATACTGTGGCAGTTGATTATGGCATAGAGGATTTTTAGATGTGCTTTTCTTTTTGCTACTTTACTAAAGCAGGTTCTTCTAACTCCACTCCCATCTCTCTCTCTCTCTTTTTAGATTTCCAAAATGACCTATGAGGTTGTGTTTGAGTGAAGATAAAATATTTTTACTTCAGGGTACCATGTTTACATATCTCATTACAAATGCCCTCATACTATAGCTCTGGCAGGGAGGGACCTGGTCCATGAGCAGATGTCAGCAGTTAACAGGTCATATATGATGGCACTGCATCTATGTTGTAACTTGGCCAAGACCTCCTTCAGCAGAAGCATCTGTTGTCTCTCCACAACCCCGTTAGCATTTACGTGCTGCTCAGGGCCACACAGTTGGGCTATAAGGAACTGCATTTTCCTAGATTTCAGTGTGGACTGAGCCTTGCTTTCCTAATCTAAACTTAATCCCTTTACCTTTAGGCCCCGAGAGTGAAAGAACAAATGCTTGTTTTTAACCAGAGGAAGTGATCAAAGCAAATGGTCTGGATAATATGGCTGTGAGTACTCGTTTAGTCACTGATTTAATCAGGGAGAGATATTATTGCAGAAAATGTTCATATGCAGTCCTGAATTTTCTAAATTAATGAATACTCGCATTTCCATTTTCAAAGAGTGCTGCTGGGTATCCTTCTTGTTTAACATTGCATTGTTGCTGGGTTGGTAGTGGATTGGCACAAAAATGGGATAGAGAGAAATTGCGTCAATACTAGAGAGGCCCAGGATGAAAGAGTGCCAAAAGAACATCTGGGTTAGAAAGACAGCTGCTTTGGGGAAGGCTCTGGTCCTCATAGATTGGGTGATAAAATTCGGTGAGTTAGAACTTACGAATTTTATAATAACTTTCTAGCACAGTGTCCGAGTAGTGGTGCCAGAACTGCTATGTACAGAGGAACCATTTGTGTTTCATTTTATTTTGCTTGATTGCCTCCATTGCATTGTAATGAAACTTGTGCACACATTTGGGTAAAGAAGACATTTAAACATTTTTAATAGTGAAATTTAGAAAATACATTGAAAATTGAGTCTGTGGCAATGTAAAAATGTGTGTTTTGAATTCATTTTCTTTGATAGAATAAACAAACAATTGATGTGAAAATATTTTAACTACAAAATGGTAAAATCCTATTATCAACAGTGGTTATTTCTGGCTGAAGGGTTTTGGATGATTTAAGTTTCTTCCTTTTTTGTTTGCCTCTATTTTCTTTTTTTTTTTTCTTGTCCTTTTTTTTTTGCCTTTTCTAGGGCCACTCCCTTGGCATATGGAGGTACCAGGCTAGGGGTCTAATCCAAGCTGTAGCCGCCAGCCTACACCAGAGCCACAGCAACGTGGGATCCGAGCCACGTCTGCGACCTATACCACAGCTCACAGCAACGCCGGATCCTTAACCCACTGAGCAAGGCCAGGGATCGAACCCAAAACCTCATGTTTCCTAGTCAGATTCGTTAACCACTGAGCCGTGATGGGAAATCCTGCCTCTATTTTCTAAATATTTTATGTGTAGTATAAAAGCGCACGCGCACACACACACACACACACGCAGGCGTAGATGTGTGCATACATACACAGATACATATACTTGGGTGGATATTTTCCTTATGAAGAGCTGCTATTTCAAAGGAACATCTGTTTTCACTCTCAAGGATTCTGTGTCTGAAGTGTGTGTTTATGGAGTAGGAGAAATAAAAAAGGGATGAGAAGGGATGGGCTAGAGACAAACAGGAAACGTTAGCTCTTCCTTTGTCTGGGGGTGAGGTGTTGAACCCCCATTTTTCACCTGGCTCGTCTATAGAACTGTCACTTTAGCTTTGCAACTATGATGTTCAGGACAGGAGAAATGCATCACTTGACATACTGATGACTTACCTGTGTGCATCGTAAACTTTCCTTAGGGAAGTTTGCACTTTGTTGGTGTTGGGGACTACTGTTTGTTTACAGAGAGGTCATCTGTCTATCTCAACTGTTTCCTTGCTAAAGAAACCCAGTGTATTGGGTGGCCATGTTTTCTGTGCTCTTCTCTCATTTCAAGGGTTGAGGATAGTGCATATTTTCTACTTTAAGTCAATTGTAGTAATTCTATTCCTCTTGCCAATGAAGTGTATCAGCATGGTGATAGGGTCCTGGTTGATCAGATACAAATGAAACAACATTGAGGGGAGGGGGGTTGGGGAGATATTTCCTTAATCTCTAAAAGTGGATATAAAGCAGTGGCTTGGCCTTTCATCTCTCTTTCTCTTTCTTTTTATTTGAATGTTGTTGCAAGAACTGCTGCAGCCATGTTGCTGTCATGGCAAAATGAAAGACAAAGTCCAGTGCTGAGGAAGACAGGTCACTTGGATCCCTGTTGATGCTGCTCTGTTCATGAAATTCTACCTCTGAATTCCTTGAGAGGCAATAAACTCCTTGTTTTATCCATTTTTTTTCCTGGTATTGGATCTCTGTGACTTACAGCTCACATCCACCTGAGTCAACCTATAATCACATTTCAAAATGAATCTTTTTACCCCCTTCCTGTAGGAGCTAAATAACTCAGAAATATAACTGCTACTTGGATAAATACATCATTGATATCACTCCTGCCCCATATAATACTTCATTGTAAGGAGAAGGAATACAGAGAGACACTTGCATACATCCTGCCAAGTGATTTAAAATAACTGTTCAGTGCTTTACTCACATTTGAGTTAAGAGTTTAGAATGGATTTAAACATCTACCAATATGGTAATAGTTGAATATGGTATATAACAGGCAATGGAATATTAGGTAACAAATGGAGTCAGATCTATATGGATAACTTTTCAATATATATTTTAAGTAAAAAAAAGTTGCATATATATATATATACACACACACACACACAATATGTATTAGATCACATGTGCATATAAGTATAAATGTATGTATGTATATAAATTGTATTTTCACTTATGTAGATTTATAAATAGAAGAAGTTCTAGAAAATTTAACAACAAACGGATGTTGATGGTTACCTTTGGGAGAAGGAACTGAATTGGGGGAATTTAAAAGAATGTTTAGAGGGAGGGAGTGGGAGGGATCGGGAGCTTGGGGTTATCAGATACAACCTAGAATAGATTTACAAGGAGATCCTGCTGAGTAGCATTGAGAACTATGTCTAGATACTCATATTGCAACAGAAAAAAGGGTGGGGGGAAAAGTGTATACATGTAAGAATAACTTGATCCCCATGCTGTACAGTGGGAAAAAAAAATTATAAAAAAAGAAAAAAGAATGTTTAGGAGTTCCCATCATGGCGGTGTGGAAACGAATCTGACTAGGAACCATGAGGTTGTGGATTCAATCCCTGGCCTTGCTCAGTGGGTTAATGATCCGGCGTTGCCATGAGCTATGGTGTAGGTTGCAGACGCGGTTTGGATCCCGTGTTGCTGTGGCTGTGGCATAGACAGGTGGCAACAGCTCCAATTAGACCCCTAGCCTGGGAACCTCCATATGCCGCAGGAGCGGCCCAAGAAATGGCAAAAAGACCAAAAAAAAAAAAAAATCATGTGTAATTTACTTTCTTTTATTGCTATTTTAAACAATATAGAGAGATCTGTTTTTGGTTTGCACTGTTGCACATATACCTCTCTCCCCTCCCCCCTCCCAGCACACATGTATCAGGCCCTTGTGTCCATTTTGTGAAACTTCTCTATTACGTGCAGTCCAGGAGAGATGAGTGTTCCCTGGCTTCAGACTTACCCTCTGGCCTCTAACCTGAGGAGCCAAATTCCTGGTTCAGCCAAGAGTAGGAAGTGGTTGCTCCTGGAGATTTTACTTGAGTGATTCAAAGTGAAAATAATGTTTGGGGGATAGACTGATCACAGACAGGGGCTTGGGAACCAGATTTTTCCTGCTGTAAGTCATGGATCCTTTGTTGCCCAAACTACACAACCCCCAGACCTATTTGGGTTTCTGCCTGCTCTCCATGCATAGCCTTGGGAACCCCTAGTGTCCTTCTCACCTTTATGATTAGATGGCTGAGTTTATTTTTCCTCTATGCAGCCAAGAACTGTAAGACTGATACAACTAATATTAACTAAAATGGACACAACTCTTTTTCTATGTGAAATGATCAATAATCACTAGAAACATCCTATGTGAAAAGACTATTCTTGGAATATGAATGTCCGTAACAAAGTTTTAATGTGTGATTTATACAGCAGCAAGCCAGCTATGGGGCCTTTTCTCTTTAATCATAGTAATGAGGATGTGTTATTCTTTTATATCCCTCAGGGTGTTTTCACTTTTGATTACATAGAGAAGGAACAGAATTCCTAAAGATATAATGCATCAAGATGTCTTTCATCTAGAGTTGACTCTTTAAAAAAACTCTGTAACTTGCTTTATCATTGTAAATTGTGGACCTATAGAATGACTGTCATTGAATTTAGTCTCTGAAAGGAACTCAGTAGTTATTTAGGAACAGGCTCTCATTTTATAGCTAAGGAACCAAAGAAAGCCCTCAGTAAAAAGACTTACATCAAATCTCATAGCTATTTAAAAGCAGAATTAATCTTAGACTTCAAGTCTTCTTGGAGTTCCCATTTTGTGGCTTAGTGGTAATGAACCTGTGGACTAGTATTGATGAGGATGAGGGTTCAATCCCTGACCCCACTGAGTGGGTTAAGGATCTGGCGTTGCCATGAGCTGTGGTGTAGGTTGCAGACACAGCTTGGTCTGGTGTGGCTGTGGCTGTGGCTGTGGCTGGCAGCTACAGCTCCAATTCAGTCCCTAGCCCAGGAAATTCTATATGCCATGGGTGCTAGCCTAAAAAGCAAAAAAAAAAGGGGAATTCGAGTCTTCTGAATCCAAGTCCAAAGTTCTTTCTCTAGATGCCATTCTTCAAAGCTTCATGATAAAACTAAGAAAGACAGAGTTTAAAAAAATCACTTTACTTTGAAAATAATAGTAAACATATTCATAATAATGCTTTTCAGACTATGGCTAAATATGAACCCACCCAGCATTTGTCTCATTTACTAAGTATGTGTTTTAATTAACAAGTTTTAGGAAAATCTGCCTTTAGATAAGAAACAGGAACAAGTAAATCCCCTTCTTAGGTGTTTTTCCTTTTCTCTCTTTTCTTTAATTCTACATGTCAAATAAAGTCTTTTCCCTAGTATATTCAAGGGAAAACTCATATGTATGATATTTTAGCTTTCTTTCTAAAAGTGTGACTACAGCCTGGAGTTCTGCAGGGTGCCGCTAATGGGGACAGTTTTAGTACTCTGAGGACAATCCCCACATCTCCAGGCTTTACTACTTCATATTATTTTTCCTTTGTGTGTGTATCCTGACTCCTGAGTGGGATTGCCTTCTCAAAGGGTCTTTGGCAAATAAGTTTTGATGGTTTAACTTTCATTCAACAAACACTCACTGGGTATCCACAGTGTGCCCTGCATTATGATAGGGATTAGTGACACTAGGATGAGAAGAAACCACCTCTACCCTCAGGGATATCTCTCTCAGAGCAACCTGAATTTTAACGTGACAGGTGATAAGAAATGATACACAATCAAAGCAGCGCACTGTCATTCTTAAAAATCTATTATTATATCCTTAAGAAGCCAGATTGAGGACCTCTGTTAAAAACTTCTAACTAGGTTTTACTTTGAGCAGTCAGCAGAGGGCTTTGCAGTATGTAGTCTGTAAAGATAATTATAGTGGTAGTTAAGACAAAATATATTTATTCCTATAGATGATAATGAAACTATCAAATATTACAAATTGGTAATTTAATTTCTGGTTTTTCCAAGACCAAGAATACGTGTTTTTAGCAAATGTGGGTAAGAAAAATGCTTAGAACAGATCAACGTGAGTCAAGTGGTGCAAAAATGGGCTGAAACTTCTGTGAAGATTAAGGGAGAATGGGCAATATAAAAATTATAGAGTAACAAGGATGACATGCAAGGGGCTTAAAATCAGCTTTGTCTGGGCAATAATATTGAAAGGCTCCGTGTTTGTCATCGACGTATACAGGTGCATTCATTTATTCAGCACATCTCTTTTGAGCATAACTTTGTGTCAGACACTGTTACAGACCCTTGAGATATATCACGACCAAGGTTCATGATCTTATGAGGTAACATTTTTGTCTTGCTTGCTTTAGACACTTCAAGTTATTCTCTATGCATTCAGGATAAATCCTACAACATCGGCACAACGTACAAAGCCCTGCTGATCTCTCCAGCTCCTGACACTACTCTTACTCTCAGCTCCGACCACGCAGAGCCACCTCCAAATTCTGAACACAGGGAAAAGAAGTTCTATCCAAATCTCCCATTTTTGCACATACTCTTCCTTATACCAAAATGATCTTCTCAGCCTTTCTAGCCCCTCCTCGACCGACCTTCAGGTCTCAGCCAGCTCAAAATGGCATTTCCTCCAGAAGCTTCTTCTGCCTTTCAGAACAGGACTGAAACAGATGTCTCCTCTGTGTTGTGCTCCCATAACACCCTGTGCTTAGCACACATCACACCTCTGGAAATTGCCTCTTTTTCTTTTTTTATTTTATTTTTATTTTATTTTATTTTATTTTATTTTTTTTTTATTTTCCCACTGTACAGCAAGGGGGTCAGGTTATCCTTACATGTATACATTGCAGTTACAGTTTTTTCCCTCACCCTTTCTTCTGTTGCAACATGAGTATCTAGACATAGTTCTCAATGCTATTCAGCAGGATCTCCTTGTAAATCTATTCTGGGTTGTGTCTGATAAGCCCAAGCTCCCCATCCCTCCCACTCCCTCCCCCTCCCATCAGGCAACCACAAGTCTCTTCTCCAAGTCCATGATTTTCTTTTCTGAGGAGATGTTCATTTGTGCTGGATATTAGATTCCAGTTATAAGTGATATCATATGGTATTTGTCTTTGTCTTTCTGGCTCATTTCACTCAGTATGAGATTCTCTAGTTCCATCCATGTTGCTGCAAATGGCATTATGTCATCCTTTTTTATGGCTGAGTAGTATTCCATGTGTATATATACCACATCTTCCGAATCCAATCGTCTGTCGATGGACATTTGGATTGTTTCCATGTCCTGGCTATTGTGAGTAGTGCTGCAATGAACATGCGGGTGCATGTGTCACTTTTAAGTAGAGTTTTGTCTGGATAGATGCCCAAGAGTGGGATTGCGGGGTCATATGGAAGTTCTATGTATAGATTTCTAAGGTATCTCCAAACTGTTCTCCATAGTGGCTGTACCAGTTGACATTCCCACCAGCAGTGCAGGAGGGTTCCCTTTTCTCCACAGCCCCTCCAGCACTTGTTATTTGTGGATTTATTAATGATGGCCATTCTGACTGGTGTGAGGTGATATCTCATGGTAGTTTTGATTTGCATTTCTCTTATAATCAGCGATGTTGAGCATTTTGTCATGTGTTTGTTGGCCATCTGTATATCTTCTTTGGAGAAATGTCTATTCAGGTCTTTTGCCCATTTTTCCATTGATTGATTGGTTTTTTTGCTGTTGAGTTGTATAAGTTGCTTATATATTCTAGAGATTAAGCCCTTGTCAGTTGCATCATTTGAAACTATTTTCTCCCATTCTGAAAGTTGTCTTTTTGTTTTCTTTGGTTTCCTTTGCTGTGCAAAAGCTTTTCAGTTTGAGTAGGTTCCATGGGTTTATTTTTGCTCTAGTTTCTATTGCTTTGGGAGACTGCCCTGAGAAAATATTCATGATGTTGATGTCAGAGAGTGTTTTGCCTATGTTTTCTTCTAGGAGTTTGATGGTGTCCTGTCGTATATTTAAGTCTTTCGGCCATTTGGAGTTTATTTTTGTGCATGGTGTGAGGGTGTGTTCTAGTTTCATTGCTTTGCATGCAGCTGTCCAGGTTTCCCAGCAATGCTTGCTGAATAGACTTTCCTTTTCCCATTTTATGTTCTTGCCTCCCTTGTCAAAGATTAATTGACCGTAGGTGTCAGGGTTTATTTCCGGATTCTCGATTCTGTTCCATTGGTCTGTCTGTCTGTTTTGATACCAGTACCACACTGTTTTGATGACTGTGGCTTTGTAGTATTTCTTGAAGTCTGGGAGAGTTATGCCTCCTGCTTGGCTTTTGTTTCTCAGGATTGCTTTGGCGATTCTGGGTCTTTTGTGGTTCCATATAAATGTTTGGATTGTTTGTTCTAGTTCTGTGAAAAATGTCATGGGTAATTTGATAGGGATTGCATTGAATCTCTAGATTGCTTTGGGTCGTATGGCCATTTTCACAATATTGATTTTTCCAATCCATGAACATGGAATATCTTTCCATTTCTTTACATCTTCTTTGATTTCTTTGATTAAAGTTTTATAGTTCTCGGCATATAGGTCCTTTACCTCTTTGGTCAGGTGTATTCTGAGGTATTTGATTTTGTGAGGTGCAATTTTAAAAGGTATCGTGTTTTTGTATTCCTTTTCTAATATTTCATTGCTGGTATATAGAAATGCAACTGACTTCTGAATGTTAATCTTATATCCTGCCACTTTGCTGAATTTATTAATCAGTTCAAGGAGATTTGGGGTTGAGTCCTTAGGGTTTTCTGGGTATAGTATCATATCATCTGCATACAGTAACAGTTTGATCTCTTCTCCTCCTATATGGATGCCTTTGATTTCTTTTGTTTGTCTAATTGCTGTGGCTAAGACTTCCAAAACTATGTTGAAGAGCAGTGGTGAGAGTGGGCATCCCTGTCTTGTTCCAGATTTGAGTGAGAAGGCTTTCAGTTTTTCCCCATTGAGGATTATATTTGCTGTGGGTTTATCATAAATGGCTTTGATTATATTCAGGAATGTTCCCTCTATACCCACTTTGGCGAGGGCCTTGATCATGAATGGATGTTGGACTTTGTCAAATGCCTTTTCTGCGTCTATTGAGATGATCATATGATTTTTGACCTTTTTTTTGTTAATGTGGTTTATGATGCTGATTGATTTGCGTATGTTGATCCATCGTTGTGAACCTGGGATGAACCCTACCTGGTCATGGTGTATAATTTTTTTGATATGTTGTTGGATTCGGTTCGCTAAGATTTTGTTGAGAATTTTTGCATCTATATTCATCAGTGATACTGGGCGATAGTTTTCTTTTTTGGTGGTATCTCTGTCTGGTTTTGGAATGAGGGTGATGGTGGCATCATAGAACGTCTTTGGGAGTATTCCTTCTTCTTCAACCTTTTGAAAGAGTTTAAGGAGAATGGGTACCAATTCCTCTTTATATGTTTGATAGAATTCACCTGTGAAGCCATCTGGTCCTGGACTTTTATTTGTAGGGAGTGATTTTATGACCTCTTCAATTTCATTTCTAGTGATCGGTCTGTTCAGTTGGTCTGTTTCTGCTTGATTCAGTTTTGGCAGGCTGTCGTATTCTAGAAAATTGTCCATTTCTTCCAGATTGTCAAACTTGTTGCCATATAGTTGTTCATAGTATTCTCTTATGGTTTTTTGTATTTCTGCAGTATCCGTTGTGATTTCTCCTTTTTCATTTATAATTTTGGTTATTTGGGTTCTTTCTCTCCTCTTTTTAGTGAGTCTGGCCAGGGGTTTGTCAATTTTGTTCACCTTTTCAAAGAACCAGCTCTTGGTTTTATTAATTTTCTCTATTGTTTTTTGAGTCTCTATTTTATTGATTTCTTCTTTGATCTTTATAATTTCCTTCCTTCTGCTGACTTTAGGACTTTTCTGTTCTTCTTTTTCTAATTCGTTTAGGTGGAGGGTTAAGTTGTCAATTTGGGATCTTTCTTCTTTTTTGAGAAAGGCCTGGATTGCTATAAATTTCCCTCTGAGCACTGCTTTTGCAGCATCCCATAGATTTTGAGAGGTTGTGTCTTCATTATCATTTGTTTCAAGGTAGTTTTTAATTTCCTTCTTGATTTCCTCATTGATCCATTGGTTTTTTAGTAGCATGTTGTTTAGTCTCCATGGAGTAGGTTTTTTCTCTTTGCTTTTCCCATGGTTGATTTCTAATTTCATGGCATTGTGGTCAGAGAAGATACTTGAGATAATTTCTACGCTCCTAAATTTATTGAGATTCGCTTTGTGTCCCAATATGTGGTCGATTCTTGAGAATGTCCCATGAGCATTTGAGAAGAATGTGTATTCTGCTTTTTTTGGATGTAGTGTCCTGAAGATATCAATGAAGTCTAACTTTTCTATTGTTTCCTTTAGGATCTCTGTTGCTTTATTGGTTTTCTGTCTAGAGGATCTGTCCATTGATGTGAGGGGGGTATTTAGGTCTCCTACTATGATTGTATTCTCATCAATATCTCCCTTTATGTCTGTTAATATTTGTTGTATGTATCTGGGTGCTCCTATATTTGGGGCATATATGTTGACGATAGTAACATCCTCTCCTTGGATGGATCCCTTAATCATTAAGTAGTGTCCTTCTTTGTCTTTCTTTATGTCTTTTGTTTTAAAGTCTATTTTGTCTGATATGAGTGTTGCGACTCCTGCTTTTTTGTCATGTCTATTGGCGTGAAATATTTTTCCCCACCCTTTCACTTTCAGTCTATATGTATCCTTTGTCCTAAGGTGTGTTTCTTGTAGGCAGCATATTGAAGGTTTTTGCCTTTTTATCCACTCAGCCACTCTGTGTCTTTTGATTGGGGCATTCAGTCCATTGACATTTAAGGTGATAATTGATAGATGATTATTTATTGCCATTTTGAACCTCGTGTTCCAGTTGATTCTATGGTTCTCCATTCTTCCTTTCTTTTTTTTTTTTTTTTTTTTTTGGTTGGATGGTCTCCTGTCATTATCTCCTTGAGTGTATTTTTGTTTTCATTTTTTGCAAATGCAATATTTGGTTTTGGCTTGTGGTTGCCCTTTTTTTTTAAGTATGCTAACCCCGTCCCATAATTGTGTGTTTTAGCCTGATGGTCCTGTAAGTTCAAACACTTCATTACTATATTAAAATTAAGAAGAGAGACATACATATAAACAAAAAGGGTTATTTACCTCCTGATATCCCTTGCCCACATTTTATGGTTTTGATGACTCTTTTTTATTTTTTCTTTTTAATTTTATTTTGTTTGAAGCATGTTCATGATTAAATCTGCATGCTGGCTTATTTGAGTGACTGCTCTCTGATTGCAGTTTCCTCAGTCCTAGTTCTTCCTCTTCTTCTTCTTTTTTTTTTTTTCCTTTTCTGTTTTCTTCCCTTTCCTTCCTTTCTTTTTGGTTTAGAGAAGCCCTTTCAATATTTCCTTTAACCTGGGTTTTGTGTTGTTGTATTCTTTAAGTTTTTGTTTGTTGGGAAAAATTTTTATTTCCCCTTCTATTTTAAATGATATTCTTGCTGGATAGAGTATTCTAGGTTGCATATTTTTTCCTTTTAGCACTTTAAATATCTCTTGCCATTCCCTCCTGGCCTGTAGTGTTTCTGTAGAGAAATCAGCTGATATTCTTATGGGGGTTCCCTTGTAGGTAACATTCTGCTTTTCTCTTGCTGCCTTTAGGATCCTCTCTTTATCACTAACTTTTGCCATTTTTATTATGATGTGTCTTGGTGTGGGTCTGTTTGGGTTCAGTTTGTTTGTGGCCCTCTGTGCTTCTTGTATCTTGAATCCAGTATCCTTTAGATTTGGGAAGTTTCCAGCAATAATTTCTTCAAATATATTTTCCATTCCCTTATCTTTTTCTACTCCTTCTGGAATTCCTATTATGCGTAGATTGGCCCGCTTTATATTATCCCATAGGTCTCTTATATTGCTTTCCAGTTTTTTGATTCGGTTTTCTGTCTGTTGACCAGATTGAGTGATTTCCATTATTCTATCTTCCATATCACTGATTCGTTCTTCTGCATTATTCATTCTCGTTTTTACTCCCCCTAGTTCAGTTTGCATCTCTGCAAATGAATGCTCTAGTTTTTCTTGGCTCCTCCTTATATGTTCTAGTTCCTTTCTGAGGGTATCTGCATTACTGTTCATATCTTCTCTTAATTCCTTCAGTATTTTCACTATTTCTCTTTTGAACTCCAGGTCTGTCTGACTGCAGAGATCTGTTTCATTGTTGACTGTTTTAGGTGAGTTCTCCTGTTGGTTTGACTGGGGGTGGTTTCTCAGCTTCTTCATCTTGCTTGTTGCTTTCTTTCTCCTGAGGGAGTTGTCCTCTCCGTTATCGGGCAGTGTTTGCTTTGTCACTGCCGTGGAATATTTCCTGAGGGTTGGCGTTGTTGGTCAATCTTTTTTGAGGCAGTGTGGCTTTTCTGGAGTGTTGATGGGGCTAACAGTGTTTCTTTGAAGCAAAGGAGGACTTCCTGAGGGCAGACAGGACTGGGAGGTCCACACCGCGATGGTAGCAGATTTCACTTGGCCATGCAGAGCTTGCTCTGGTGTTTTTAGGCTGTGGGGTTCTTGCAGGGGGTTGACAGTGTTGGGCAGCTGCTCTTCAGGGGTGAATCACCCCCTGGGGGCTGGAGCAGCTATCTGGGTCACTGAGAACCTAAGAGGCTCTTTCCTAGGGTAGCCCAACTCAGAAGGACAGCCTGAGAATGTAGGCGGATCTTTTCACAGTCTGGCCAAGCTTGTTGCAGCTTTTCTGGGCTGCAGGGGCTCTTCCAGGGGGCTGGTGGTGCTGAGCAGTTATTTCACGGGAGTGGGGCACCCCCTGGGGGCTTGGACGGGTAGCAGGGCCGTTGGAGATCCAAGAGCCTCCTCCCCAGGGCAGCCCAACTCAGAAAAACCATCTGAGATCTTTTCCCAGCTCGGCCAGGCTTGTTGCAGCTTTTCTGGGCTGCAGGGGGTCCTGCCTGGAGCTGGCAGTCCTATGCAGCTGGTCCACTAGAGCATCCCCTGTGGGCTTGGGCCGGTAGCAGGGCCGTTGGAAACTGAAGAGGCTCCTCCCCGGGGCAACCCGACTCAGAAAAACCGTCCGAGAATTAGGCCGATCTATTCACAGCCTGGCTAAGCTTGTTCTAGCTTTTCTGGGCTGCAGGCCTTTTCTCAGGGGCTGGTGGTGTTTGGTGCTGCTCTGCGGAAGAGTAGCCCCACCAAAGGGCAAGCAGGCCTGTGCAGGGACAGCCCCTGCGGTGGTAGGCTTCAGGCAATTGTTGAGGCCAGCCCTCCTGGATGGCAGGCAGCCCCAGGTCTGTGAGAGCGTAGGGCGTGGTGGGGGTGGGGGGAGGGGATGCACTGGGAAGCACAGCTTTCAGCTAGCTAGCGGGCCTGTAAGCTTGCTGTGGCGTGGGGGGTATTCTATGGGGACCCACCCCTTCTTTTCTCCCCTCCCCAGAACGGGCGCAGACCAGGCTTTTCTCCCAGGTTCCCTCTGATGTGGCTTTCCACTTCCCCGCCCCTGGAGTATTGCTCCCTTCCTCTGCGACAGCTTTGTTTTCTAGTCTCCCAGGCAGTCTCTGCCCCGTCAAATGGTTTCTAGACCTCCCAAGCAGTTTCCGCTCTGCCCCGCCCCCCTAGCCCGGGGACTAATCTCTGGAGCCGAGGTCTCGGTGCCCAGCCCCCACCCAGGCGGCGCCCCCCGGCCCTTTCTCGGGGACTAACCTTCGTCGGCGAGGTCTCGGTGCCCAGCCCCCCCCCCCAGGCATCCCCCAGCCCTTTCTCAGTGATTAACCTTCGGAGGCGAGGTCTCGGTGTTCAGCCCCCACCCAGGCGTCCCCCGGCCCCCTCTCGGGGACTAACCTTCAGAGGCGAGGTCTTGGTGCCCAGCCCCCACCCAGGCGTCCCCCGGCCCTTTCCCGGGGACTAACCTTCGGAGGCGAGGACTCGGTGCCCAGCCCCCACCCAGGCGTCTCAATTTTTGGTGACTGTGCCCGTAGTTCAGATGGTCCATTGGGTTCTTGATCGGCTTTTCCGTACTCCAACTTACTGCTACACTCTTCTCTACATCTGGAGATTCCTCCGGTTCGTTTGATCTTTCGTCCGGTAGGTGACTTTCCAGGGTGCGGGATCCCTTTCTCCTCTGCAGTTCCCTTTCGGGAGCGCCCGTCCCGCTCGGATTCACCTTCTCTCACTCTCCTCTTTTCTCCCGTTCTGCCCAATAATGTCACGAATTTCTTGCCGTTATTGGAGTTTAGGTGCCTCTGCCAGCGATTGGTTGCTGTTCTGTGCGAGTCATTTATTCTGTAGATTTGCTTTTTTTGTTGTGTTTGTGGGAGAGGGCGAGCGTGTCCTCCTACTCCTCCGCCATCTTGTCCTCCTCCCCCTCTTTTTCCAATTGTCTCTCCAGAGAGTCCTTGAGATCAGGGACTGTCCTGTACACTAGCACATCCCGAGCGCCTCACATGGTGCCTGACACCCAGGTATTTGCTTGACACTGACGACACCTAAGGAACCAGTGAGAGGTTACCAGCCAAATAATTACACCAGCCACAGGATTTTCCTTAAAAGAATCCACAGTTGCTTAGCCATCAACCACCTGAATCAAACACCAAATCCTTATCAAAGTTTTTCATCAAGGAAAATACACTGTGAATTACAATCATATGCTCGGCTAGAGTTAGACGCTATTGTGCTTTTAGGTTGACCATCCTGGAGTTGGAGAGAGAAAACTAATACAGTTAGGGAGCAAGCTTGGAAACAAAACAATTGGGAAAAATCAATACAGGCTAGTGGAGAAGACTTAGCTTTGTGTGGCAGAGTATTGATACTCAGAGAAAAAAGAGGCCACTGAAAACTGGAACAGTCGTGGGAGGATTCAGTGAGGAGGATAATCTTGAGCATTCTCTGCAAGTTCTCCATGTATAACATTTCATCTAAATCTTACAGCTCCTATTATTATCACCACTGTTATACAGAAGAGGAGACATAGGCACGGAGAGGTTAACGGTCTTGTTCAAGATCACACAGCTCATAAATAGTGGAACCAGAGATCAAGTTCAGACTTATTCAACTCTAACCTCATGTTTCCTCTTGAACACTTTACTGGTGATGAGGGCACCCAGCTTTTGAACTGTGGCACTAATTCTAAGCACCTACTTCAAAAAGGAACATTCTCAGAACACCTGCTTCTGCACATGTTAGAGTAACTGGGATGAGACTTTACCATGAACAACAAGAAAACTAGAATAAATGAATTAAACAACTGTTTGCACACACTTGACATCAGAAAATGTGGAAAAATGATTTTTATGAGAGAAGAAACAAAAGAAGTAAACACTGTATTTTCCTTGGATTTCAGCCTGGTGGCATTTCTGGAGCAAAGTACAGGGAAGAGACCCAACTAGAGCATAGTAGTCTCGCTGAGTTGAGAAGAAAAAGATTGGAGAGTTGAGGGAGTCTGAAGTGGTTTTAGATTTGTATAGGAATCCTTTTGATTGTGTTACTGAATATTCAGCCACAAATGCTAGAAAAGGAACAAATGGAGAACTTTATGCTGAAGCAATTCTTATAGCTTATGTCAGGCTAGAAGATATTCGAATTCCAGTTAGCCAGAGAGTCATCAATGAACAATTGAGACATTCAATAAAGACCCCCAGAAGGCTCATGTCTTACTGGTAGATTTAAATTAAGCCCACCCTAGCAGAAGTTTAAAAAAAATCTCATAATAATCAAGCTGATTCACAAATAACTTAACTACCTGACAGAAAAATGTTCAACCCTTTACGGAAAGAAAATAGAACCCGGCACTCAAGAACATAAAATTCAAAATGGCCCAGCATGTAATGAAAAATACAATAATACATACAGAGAAACAATAAAATGTGACCCATTACCAGGAGAAAATGTTAAGTTGACAAATATATACAGACATAATGGAGAAAGAAAATTAGAAGACACTTTAAAAATAAAATATAGATGGAAAAGAGTTTTAAAAGATAGACTTTGAATGAAAATATAGTAAGAGAAATGGAATAAAGACCCAAATGGAAATTATAGAGCTGAAAAACACAGTGTCATAAATTGACAAATTCTTTGAATTGGATTAAAAGAGATAAACAATGCAGGAAAGAAAAAAACAGTGAACTTGATGACATAGCAACATAATTGAAAGCAAAGAAAGTGCTTTCAAATTGAAGCAGAGAAAGTGAAAAGTCTGCAAAAAATGAACAGAACCTCAGTGGCCTATGAGACAAAATAAAGCAGACTAAAATATTAATCAGTGGAGAGAAGAGAGTATAAAAATATTTGAATAAAAATGGCCTCAAAATTTCCAAACTTGATGAATATTATCAGTTGACTTAATTCAGTAAGATCCATGAACTACAAGGAGGATAACATAAAGAGAACTACACCAAAGTCTACCAAAATCAAAACAATGAAAATCAGTGAAGATAAAATTCTTAAAATATTTGTAAGGGGAAAAACTCTGCATCATACACAGAAAAAAAAGGGGGGGGGATTGCTGTACACTTCCCATCAGAAATAATACAAGCCATAGGACACTAAAAATATCTTCAAAGTTTTCAAAGTAAAAATTGTTCAATTTGGAATTCTGTATCCAGCAAAAAGATTCTTGAAAATAAAGACATTTTCATTTTTTATGGCTGACTAGTATTCCATTGGTACATATATGACATCATCTTAATGCAATCAACTGTCGATGGACATTTGAGTTGTTTCCTTGTCTTTGCTATTGTGAATAGTGCTGCAATGAACATGCAGGTGCATGTGTCTTTTTCAAGGGAAGTTTTGTCCGGATATCTGCCCAAGAGTGGGGCTGCTGGGTCATATGGTAGTTCTATGTATAGTTTTCTAAGGGGAAATAAAAAAATTTATGTATTCTATAAAGACATTTTCAGACAGATAGAAGTTCAAAGGAATTTGTCACCAACAGATCTGTTTGAAGATAAAGGTAACAAGGTTTCCCAGACAGTGCATACCAAGAGGTGATTATAATGATTCATCATGAAATTTATTTTTGGTATTTTTGTCTTTTTAGGGCCACACCTGCGGCATATGGAGGTTCCCAAGTTAGAGGTCATGAAATTTAAGTCAAATAATGGGAGGAGAGAAAGACGTCAAAGGACGGGGTAAAAGTAGATAGTCTATACATTTGTTGTCAGGATGGTATGTTGAAAGATGAGAATGTTGAAAGTGAAGCTGTAAAAGGAATGAGATGAGAAAATAGGGTTATGAAAACACCAGAATGTATGAATTTAAGACTACTGAAAAATTTGTCGTTGCTGGTAATGATGAGAGGGTCACGCTAAGGACCATGGGAATGGAATTTGTGTTGAAAAATGGACGCTTGCAGAACTGATACATAACAGGGATATATTCACAACAATGACATTTTAGCCACCAAGACAGAAAAGAGGGGACCTATACCTTTTTGCACCTACACAATTGCTGATTATCCCTGTACGTGGTTCATGCCAACTTTGGTCTCCTACTTGACTTCTGCTTATTGTCTCAGGCTCGAGGGCTCAGTGCTGACTTCAGGGCAACAGTTTTCTACTGAGTGATGAGCTTGACAAACTAAGATAAGAGCAGAATTCTATATCATTGACTGAAGTGTTGTTAAAATTTAAAGTAGAGAGGGGGAGACAGAGATAGAAGCAGGTTTTAGCAGCTCTTTAGGAGGAAATTGCAGTTCCAATTAGACCCATAGGCTGTCACCTCAGCAAACATGTGACCAACCATTCAAACATCATGTCACCAAGAATATGCTTGTCATTTTGACTAAGTGGTGCAAAGTGACTCTTCAACTTCAGGTCACTGTGACTTTTTGTCTGAGAAATTGATGGGTTGCTAACATTGGCTAAAACAGGCAAATGCTCTCTGTGTGTACAGCTCTGTTGAGTGTTGCTGAAATTCTCCACTTGCAGAATAATTATCCTTAGGGATTTTTGTAGGTTGGTTTCCTAAGCTAAATAACACAGAAGGAATGAGGAAGTCTGTGTTACAGTGAGAAGAGAGAAGAATGAATCTGCTTAAGAATTTAACTAAGAGTGAGTTTGAAATTAATTGGACTATTATATTTCCCAAAGGCTATGATTCTAATCCTTCTGATAAAGATTTTTTTTTTATTTACTAGGACTGTGTAAACTGAATAAAATGACAGGTGGGCCTCTTTGCAGTGGCCCAGAAGAGTTCTTTCCAAATGTGCCCTGTCAAATTCTACCCTTCATTCTGGAGATTGCTCAAGATTATCCTCCTCACTGAATCCTCCCACGACTGTTCCAGTTTTCAGTGGCCTCTTTTTTCTCTGAGTATCAATACTCTGCCACACAAAGCTAAGTCTTCTCCACTAGCCTGTATTGATTTTTCCCAATTGTTTTGTTTCCAAGCTTGCTCCCTAACTGTATTAGTTTTCTCTCTCCAACTCCAGGATGGTCAACCTAAAAGCACAATAGCGTCTAACTCTAGCCGAGCATATGATTGTAATTCACAGTGTATTTTCCTTGATGAAAAACTTTTGATAAGGATTTGGTGTTTGATTCAGGTGGTTGATGGCTAAGCAACTGTGGATTCTTTTAAGGAAAATCCTGTGGCTGGTGTAATTATTTGGCTGGTAACCTCTCACTGGTTCCTTAGGTGTCGTCAGTGTCAAGCAAATACCTGGGTGTCAGGCACCATGTGAGGCGCTCGGGATGTGCTAGTGTACAGGACAGTCCCTGATCTCAAGGACTCTCTGGAGAGACAATTGGAAAAAGAGGCAATTTCCAGAGGTGTGATGTGTGCTAAGCACAGGGTGTTATGGGAGCACAACACAGAGGAGACATCTGTTTCAGTCCTGTTCTGAAAGGCAGAAGAAGCTTCTGGAGGAAATGCCATTTTGAGCTGGCTGAGACCTGAAGGTCGGTCGAGGAGGGGCTAGAAAGGCTGAGAAGATCATTTTGGTATAAGGAAGAGTATGTGCAAAAATGGGAGATTTGGATAGAACTTCTTTTCCCTGTGTTCAGAATTTGGAGGTGGCTCTGCGTGGTCGGAGCTGAGAGTAAGAGTAGTGTCAGGAGCTGGAGAGATCAGCAGGGCTTTGTACGTTGTGCCGATGTTGTAGGATTTATCCTGAATGCATAGAGAATAACTTGATGTGTCTGTAGCAGGAAAGACAGAACTGTGGTCCTTTTATTGAAAGAACATTCTAGAGGAATGTGAATGTAATGGAGGGCAGGAATGGATGAAAGAAAAATTAGGAGGTGGAAAAGTAGTACATATTATTATATGTTCTATAACATATTCTTTGTTTCCCCACATTTTATTATTTCTGAAATCTACATTTATCTTATCATTGGCAGCATGTTTTAGATTAACCTGAAGCTCTTGTTCTCTCTCCATGATATAGAAATAGTAATGCAGTTTCTGTACCATGACAGCTTAGATTCCAGTTAACAAAGTCAGGAATGTTTGCAGTCTTAACTAAAATATTAGTTGTATTGGGAAGAAAAGTTAAATAGAAATCAAGGTGTATTTTAGAGTTTAGCTCATGAGGCTCTGATGCCTGATTGCATTTGGAAACATGAAGTTGAAGTTTATTTTTTCTATTTTATTTTTTTCATTTAGGCAGTTGGGGATGTGGTAAAAAACTCAGCAGGTTTTGTGGTAGTGAGGAGAGGAAGGTATGAGATGGGGGATAAACAGTATAGTTCTTTTTTTTCTGTTTTTGGCCTTATCTGCATCATGCAGAAGTTCCTGGGCCAGGGATCAAACTTTCACCAAAGCAGTGGCAACACTGGATTCTTAATTGCTAGGCCACTGGGAACTCCATGAATATAGTTCTGCATATAGTGAGCATGAGGGTTCTGGGAATAGTCCAAATTACAGTGCTCTATTAGGGTCTGTATCTATACCTTTGTGAATGAAAGGAACCTGAATGAGAGATGTAGGCTCTTCTGAGATGTTTCATAATCAGCAAGCCCATTTAATAACCATAGTTGCCCTGAGCTGCAAGGGAAACTGTTTACATTCAAAGTCTGGTCTTTCATTAGGTCTCATTCCAGGACTAAGCATCTCTAAAGCATGAATGGTGACACTGAAGTCTTCATATCTTTCTCCATATCCTCCTTCTGCATGTTTGGTAGATTTCCCTTAGGAGAAGTCTCATCTTTGTTCCTGGATCCTCCACATCTTCTAGCTTGTGTTTATTTTCAGAATAATCTCATATCTTATAGAAAAGCCAAGTGTGTACTCATCCTGTCTGTACCTAAATTCGATAGACATTATCTGGAAAGTCTTATCTTCATAACTTCAAAGACCAGGACGGAGTTGTGTAATTGTCTGCAGGAAGTGTGGAAAAATGAGGGAAAGAATAGACTATGTATTTTGACCGTGACCGTAACTGCATAAATTCTCCTAGACCAACAGCATCATCTCCCTCCTGATTAGGCATGTGACAAGAACTTTCTCAGGCACTGGTCCGTCTTTCCCTGTGCTGGGGTTCAGAATCTCTGCAGGTACTACTGGGTGTATGAGGATGCCTGGTGGGTATAATGAGGAGATTCTAGGCTTATCTCCTGGCTTTCAAGTACTTTTTAGATTCTGAATAGGGCTTTGGAGTGAAGACTAAAAAAATCTCATGTGGCCTTTTTCATTATTTATTATTTTTATATTTTATCGGAAGCTTTTTATGAATTATCTATTTGCTCATCATATATATTCAAATAGATTGGTTGGGTATTTTTATACTCATTGTATCTCTGTCAAGAACCTTGAATTTCAGAAGAAAGTTCAAAGCCAGGCAGTGCTCTGGGAATATCAGAATCCAAGTCTCCTGAATTCTAGTTCAGTCCTCTTCTTACTAGACCAAGGAAGATACTGAGAATAGGGGAATGTATTTAGTTAAGGTGTTTTATATCACTTTAGCTGGTGTGGAGTGAAGGTCCCTGAGATAGGCCTAATATTCAGGGGTCTGCCATATGTCCAGGGTCATTTCATCAAACCTGACACCCCTTAAATTAGTGATGATACTGAGGGTGCCTTTTTGTCACTATTTAATTCAGACCAGTAGAACAGGGAGGTCTCTGAGGGTAGCCTCTGAGGGTTGCTTCCCAGAGCCATGCAGAAAGAGTTTGTTTACCCCCAGAGGCCAGCAAGTACCTGTAGTTGGGCCCTTCGGTTTTTGAACATGAACCTAGATTGTGGTTTCCCTGATTATTCCTGGGCTCAGAAAATACACAGTTGAAAGAAGTAGAATATTGGAAATTGCCCTGGGCAATGTGCATAAAATGGGAGACTTTCTGGTCCCCCAAAATAGTTGTTCCAAAGCACCAGGAGTTTAGACCTGGAGTTTTGACAGGCAGCTGTGTGGAGTGAGATCACAGAGTTCGGCAGTGGAGTGTGTCAGAAAGGGAAACACTTTCTTGTGTGTAGACACATGCCCTTCTGCAAATCTGTTAACTTCATTTTAACCTGGACCTTTTTCTTCTTAAACATAATAAAGCCTCTGAAATGACTACACTTGGCAAGAGGGTGTCTTCTGTCATTTACAGCAGTGGAGAATATGCAGAGTAAGTGAATTACTTTGGTTTTCAATAAAAATGTTAATATCTACCTTAGGTGTGAGCAAAAGACACTGCATTTCAATAATGAGAGGATCAAATCCAAAGGGGTTGAGAAAGAGAGAGTGTAGAGTTTGTGGAGCTGCTGCTGCTCAGCTCCAGACAGCAAGGGAGGGGGTGGTGCGAGAGGAGGTGGGGAGAGGGAAATACTGAGCATGCGTAAGAGCACAGAGAGGAAGAAACGGAGAGGAGATAGACAGGACTCTAGAGGAACTCAAACTAGGTAAAATGGGATTAAGAAGACAGCAAATCAAACTAATAATACGTATTACTTTGCAAGCAGTTTTCTCACCAGGAGTAAGAGGTGGCTCTGTGTGTCTTTCTTCTCTGACTCAGATATGTTGCCTCCTAAAAATTCTCTTTGGACCATTTTAACAGTCATGAAGCAAAACTTTAGAAAATAATTTTTGAGGGGAGGTTGTATAAAATGGAGGTAGCCTTTAAAGAAGAGCAGCATTTTTACATAGAGAGAAATGTTTACATCAGCATTATGTTATTTTGTATTTCCAGCCCCAAATTGATTCCTATCAAACCCACAAAGATTATATATACTTATATATATTATATATACTTATGTATATTATATATACCTTGTTAATAGACAGCAGAGACTTGTTCATAAGAGCTTCTGACTTAATCATTTTTTCTGTATTGTGTTATTAATAATAGCACTTAATGAGGACTTACTATGTACATAGGAAGGACTGTGTTAAAAATAGTTGGATGCATGGAGTTCCCGTCGTGGCTCAGTGGTTAGCGAATCTGACTAGGAACCATGAGGTTGTGGGTTTGATCCTTGGCCTTGCTCAGTGGGTTAAGGGTGTGGCGTTGCCGTGAGCTATGGTGTAGGTTGCAGATGCGGCTGGGATCCCACGTTGCTGTGGCTTTGGTGTAGGTCAGCAGCTACAGATCCGACTCGACCCCTAGCCTGGGAACCTCCATGTGCCGCAGGAGCGGCCCTAAAAATGGCAAAAAAGACAAAATAATAATAATAATAATAATAATAATAATAATTGGATACAATATCTCCTTAACTTTGGAGAACTTTATAGGTTGTACAGTTACCCCAGCGTTACAGATTATAAGTAACCCACCTAAGGTCAAAGGGCTAATAGGGAAGAGTTGAGTTTTAACTCAGGTAATATGAGGAGGAATCTATGGAGAAAATTCACTGCAAATGGCATTTTCAGGTTGCGTGCTTCCATTTATTGAAGACCCAGCAATAAGCAAGCTGAGCATTTGAATTTTCAAAATTATTTTTTATTATAGTTGATTTATAATGTGCCAATTTCTGCTATACAGCAAAGTGACCCACCCAGTAATATATATGACTGGTTATATGTGTGTGTGTGTGTGTGTGTGTGTGTGTGTGTGTGTGTGTGTGTATGCATTCCTTTTCTTATATTATCTTCTGTCATGGTCTATCCCAAGAGATTGGATATAGTTGGCTGTGCTATGCAGTAGAACATCATTGCTTATCCATTCTAAATGTACTAGTTTTCATTTGCCAACCCCATACTCCCAGTCCATCCCATGCATTTGAATTTTATTTAAGGATTATTTAAAGATAATTTAGGTACAGCTGATGTCTTGGCTTTATCTTGGAGTTTCACCCAAATTTCATCTTTATTTCCAAGTAGTGCAATCATTGTTTTTGTCTAAGTGATAGACTGGCGTTCATATGGATTAGATTCTCTGATCTCAGCTGTTACCGGGCCTTCAAACAGCCCTTAGCTCTCAGACTTTGTTCACTATTGGAAAAACAGGAAGAAAAACCTCATATGGAAGTGTTCTCATTTGCTGAAGTCTATGTATATTTCCTTTCTATCTCTGCTTGAAATGCTTGGCCTCTTTCAGCCTGTGCTTTCTGTAGTTCTCAAGGGTAAGTTATGTAGATATTTAAATTACACATATAAATAAAAAAAATTATTAACCAGCCTATAATAATTCTCTACAGAAAGAATTTAATCAGTATTTTAAAACCATCTTCTAAAGAAAAAAGTGATACTTAATTCTGGGAAGGCTGCTAATCAGGTCCCCCAGGGCTCAGTTGAACTTGATAATTCTAATCTTTCTCAAATAAATTTAGTGGCTGAAGAAAAGGACATGTCTCTGGAGGTGACTGCACAGGAAATGAGGAAGGGGTCAGGAGACCCAATAGCCTATAAGAACTTATGCCCTTGGATATTATCTCCCTACCTATTTCTGAACAGGTGGCTGCCAGCTTCTGAATGTTGGAGTTTGAAGAAATAACATTTAAAAAAACCAAGAATTTCCCAGAGGGATTATATCTAAATGTCAGATTTGAGTTGCAGTAGAAAATAGATACTTTGTGGAAGCATGGCCTTTTTATATGTGTGTGTTTGTTTTAAAATGTACCTGCTGGCATAGGTTAGAAGGCAAAAATTTAAACAGTTTATGAACTTTTTGTGGAACATGGCCATCCAAATATTTTTCATCCACTAAAATATTCACTTACCGTTTTCTAACTACCAAAGAGCATATCAACCAATATCCTCGCACTAAAGGCTCTGCCAGATGTTGATATTGTCTTCATCTGTTAAGTACATAACATTAAATTAGTTTATTTCATCCCTTGTAGCATCTTGAATAGGCAATACTTCTCACACTTTCCTGACTGATCTCCCAGGTGGCTTGCTAAAGCAGACACATCCTAAGATGACCCCAGTGAGTCACATCTGTGTAATCCTTCCCCTCTGAATGCAGGATGGACTCGTTGTTACTTCTGCCCAATAGAGTATGGCAAAGGGATGTCACTCCTTTGATTAGGAAACATTCTACATCAGAGGTGCGGGAATGTCACTCCTGTGATTATGTACTATCATATAAGACTCCTTCTTAGGAGACCAGCATGAGAGCTTATCCTGCTGGCCTAGAAGAAGTATGCTGAATACTGTGGAGCACTGTGGCAGGACCTAGGGAGTCCCGTAGGAGCTAAGAACAGTTTATAGCCAACGGCTAGCAAGACCTTAAGCATTCTACCTCCAAGAAGACATTTTTTCCAACAACCTGAATGAGCTTAGGAGAAAGAACTCAAGTTCCTGATGAGAACTTGGTCCAGTCAATACCTTAATACTAGCCTTGTGTGATCCTGAGCAGAGCATTCAGCCAGCAAGTAAGCTGAGCCTAGAATCCTGACCTATGGAAGCCATGAAATAATAAGGGCGTGTTGTTTTGTTTGTGGTCATTTGTTACAGAGTAATAGAAATGAATACAGATACTATGTCCTGTCTATCCTATTCATTTTCATTTTCCTCTTGAAAATAACTGAGCAATAACAGAATTGTACAATATTAATATAATTTAAAATGGTTTCAACTTTTAATAAACTTTAATAGCTTACTTAAAGGTTAATGTGAGGACCTCATTAACTACCTCTTTTTTTCAGTTTCTTTAAAAAAAATAACAACCTAGATATTTAAATTATAAAATTAATGTAGTCCCAAGGTAAAAATGTCAAGCCACATAAAAGTACACATCAAAATATCTGCTTTTTGACCTCAGATCTTGAACCTTTTCCCCACAGGCAACAACCATCAGCAGTTTCTTGTGCATCCTGTGAGGCATGTGGGATACATTTAGATGTTTACATATCATTTTGAAGATTTATGTGAACATATCTTTTTGGACATAGCACAAGATCCATTCTGTTCTTTATCTTGTTGTTTTTGAATGTCACAATATATCCTGGAGATTTTTTTCATATCAACAATGAACTTACATTGGAGTTCCCATTGTGGCTCAGTGGGTTATGAACCCAACTAGTATCCATGAGGATTAAAAAAAAAAAAAAAAAACTTACACTGTTTTTAAAATAATTTTAAAGTATGACAATTTAAAATAATTGAAAACATTACATTTTTAAAATATCACAATATTGCAAATGTAATTTTTAAAATATTACAATATTAAAATATTGTAATACATATACATATACATATTGTGTCATAAGTACTTAATATGTATTTATTCATTCATTCTCAACAACTGCTCTGTGAAATTGATACTTCTTTTAGTACCACCTTACAATTAAAAGACACTAAGACACAGAGAGCTTAAGGAGCTTGTTCAGGGTCACTGGGCTAGTAAGTCTTGAACCATCCAGATACTAGCCCAGGCAGTAGAGTCCTATAGCTCACGCCCACTTAACCCTCTAACTTTATTAATGCTTACGTTGTTCCCAGTTGTTTTAATTTTTTAATATGGCAAACTATGCTGCAAAGCTTTCTTTGTGTGTGTGTGCACTCACAATTGTACACGTGTGAAAGTTTGTAGGATAAATTCTTCAAGATCAAAAGTTCTGAGTAGGAGGGGATGTATACTTTCAGCTTTCATCAATACTGTCAAATTGTCTTCCAAAGGAGATATGACACTGTGTACACCCACTGCCAATGTGTGATAATGGCATTTTCCTCACAGCTTTGCCAAAACTGTGTACTATCAAGCAATTGCCAATCTGGCGGCTAAAAAATGCTGTCTTTATTTTGCTTTAATTTGCATTTATTTATGGAAAGGATTGGGCATCCTTCCATCTGCTTATAAGCCATATGTGTTTCTTTTTCAGTGAAGTGCTTATTAATCTATAAATCTATATTTTTCTAAAGGATTATAGTTATTTTCCTTATTGAATTTTAGGAAAGTTTTATAGTTTAAGAAGAGCCTTTTACTTTTGCAAATATTCTCCCTCAATTTGTTTTTTAGCTTTTGTCCTTGTTTATACTGTTTGGTTTTCAACCACACAAAAGTTTTAAATTTTCATGAGGGCTAATTTATCATCATATTCTCTTATGGTTTCTGGATTTTCTGGTCTTGATTAAAAAAGTTTTTCAATGTCAGAGTTTGGGAAAATTGGGATATATCCTTTACTGTGGTAATACTTCCATTATTTTTTTCCTACAAAGTTTAAACTGATTGAAATTTGGTTTGATATAAAAAGTGAAGAAGGAATTTAGCTTAATCTTACTTTAAATAGCTAACAAGTTTACATTTCTGGATTCTTTGTAACCACTCCATAGTCTGGCTTTCTAGGCTCCCCTCTGCTTCCCACTCCTGCCCACTCATTAGTGTTCTTTTTTTTTTCCCAGAATTTTCTGACTTTTCTCATATTTTTTCCAATAAAACTTCATTTTAAATATAAAAATCGCATATACTTGAGATATACAAAGTGATGTCTTGAAATACATGCACATAGTGAAGTAATTAACGTATCCATCCCCTCACATGATTATCGTGTGTGTGCGTGTGCGTGTGTGTGTGTGTGTGTGGTGAAAGTACTTGGTATCTATTCTTTAGCAAATTCCCAGTATATAATACAATATTATCAACAGTAGTCACCTTGCTGCACATTAGATCTCTGTAATTTACCCATCGGACGCAATTGCAACTTTGTACCCTTTGATCATCTCTCCATTTTCCCTACTTCCCTGCTGGTAACCATTGTTCTACTCTTTGCTTCTATGAATTAACTTTTTTAGATACTGCATATAAATGAGATTATATAGTATTTTTCTTTTGTGTCTGGCTTACTTCACTTAGCTTAATGTTCTCCAGAAATTAAAGTTGAAAAATTGTTAGTCTCTCTACCAAAAATGTTGTTATTAATGGCATTATACCAAATAATCAGATTAATTTATAGGAAACTGTAATATTTATTATTGACTATTTTAAACCAAGAATACATATATATTTCTATTAGCTCGTATTTCTGTGTGTATAAGAAAGTTTTGAGGTTCCCTACCCATTTTAAAAAAAATTACCAAGTTGTATTTGTTTTTCAAATGTTTATAGTATTTTTATACAGGAAAGCTATTGGATTTTTAGGATACCAGTTTCGTAACAACTACTTGAAATGTTTTGTGCTTTCTTTCCTTGCTTCTCTCCTTCCTTCTTTCTTTCTCTCATTCTCTTTCTTTTCTACCCCAATTTTCTCCTCTCTTATCCTCCCTCCTCTTTTTCTTTCTTTCTCTTTCCTTCTTCCTCCCTCCTTCTTTCCTTCTTCCTTCCTTCTTTCCTTCCTTTTCTTTTCCTTCCCTCCTTCTTTCCTTCTTCCTTCCTTCTTTCCTTCCTTCTTTTCTTTTCCTTCCCTCCTTCTTTCCTTCTTCCTTCCTTCTTTCCTTCCTTCTTTTCTTTTCCTTCCTTCCTTCCTTCCTTCCTTCCTTCCTTCTTTCCTTCCTTCCTTCTTTCTTTCTTTCTTTCTTTCTTTCTTTCTTTCTTTCTTTCTTTCTTTCTGGGGTTGTTCACATAACAACCATATCATCTATAGATAATTTTCCCACTCATTTCCTCTAAAACTCTTTATTTTTTTCCCACTTAGATAATTTAATTAATTGGTACTTTTAGAACAGGGTTGAAAACAATATCTTTAAAAAGTTTACCTTGTTCTTGACTTTAATGGATAAGCTGTTGATGTTTAACCATTAAAAGACTGTTTACTGTAGGCTTCTAGTAAATCTGTTATCAAATATATACCAAGTGTTAAAGGGTGTTTTCCAGATTTAGCCAGAATTTTTGAATTTTACTAAATAATAATTTTTTTGTTACCTACAAAAATGATAAAATTTTTTGCTTTACCTATTATGGTAAATTATATTAGCTGGTTCCTTATTGCTGGTTTCCAAAAATCTTGCTTATCTTTCCAAATAAAACCTTGTTACTTGTTTATAGTATATTGATCTTTAAATGTGCTACTGAAATGTATTTGCTGAGTTTTCTAAATTTAGAGCATTTTCATTGTTATTCATTATTAATGAGATTGGTTTGCAGTCTTTATGTGGAGTATTTTTGTTAAGTTTGGGTTTTAGTTTTGTGCTTCTTTAGGAAAAATTATTTTGAGACTTTCACTATGTTCTGAAACAATGTAAATAACAACAAAATGATCTGTTCCACTGACAGATATAATCAACTTTTTAATTTTTAAAAGAAATTTCTGGACTTTTCTCATTAGAGGGCAAGTTTCTATCAGACTCATCAGAATCATCAGAATCAGATAAGATTCTTTTTTTTTTTTTGTCTTTTCTAGAGCCACACTCACGGCATATGGAGGTTCCCAGGCTAGGGGTCCAATCGGAGCTGCAGCCACCAGCTTATTATGCCAGAGCCACAGTAATGTGGGATCTGAGCCATGTAGCCATGTCTGTGACCTACACCACAGCTCATAGCAACGCCGGATCCTTAACCCACTGAGCAAGACCAGGGATCGAACCCACAATCTCATGGTTCCTAGTCAAGAATCTGATAAGATTCTTAAATGTAAGTAGTCAATTTTAGCTTCCTGGAATTAATTTTGGTAATATTTTTCTAAATGTGTCCAGATATGATATTCAGTTTTTCAAGGCATTTCAAATTTATATGAAGAGTTTATAAAATATTTTTACTAAACATTATTTTCCATTTATTATTTCTAACTTTTCAGATTTGTGCTATTTTTTTTAATTTGCTGGCAGTTTATTTTCATGTTGTTTTTGCCACTGCTCCAAGAACTCCCTCTTGTCTTTGTTCATTATTTCTCTCATTTTATTTACTTTATAGAGATAATCTTTACCTTTAGTCTTACCTTTATTCAGATATTTTTTTATTTTTGCATTGACTTTTTTCACTTGATTCGCATATTTTTAGTATTTATTCTTGAATAACATGGTATAAATTTCCACTTTATTTCTTTAGCTATATTGCAGAAATTGTGATTAGTAGTTTTAAAATTATTATAATTTTCTAAAATAATTGAGGGTATTATCAACTTTTCCTTGCTCTTCCATATTTTCATTGTGTTACAGTATTGATTATTCTATAGTTTTTCTACTAGGATGTGATCTCCCTTTTAACTTGCAGATTCAGGATTTTCTTATCATTGTTCTGATATTAGAGCCAGAAAACAGAACAGTTTATAGGCTTCAGATAATTCTGAAAACAATCTTGAAGTACAGTCATCCCTTGCATCTGTGGGGGATTGGGTCCAGGATACCACTGTGGATATCAAAATCCTTGGATGCTCAAGCCCCTTATATAAAATGTCTTAGTGTTTGCATATATCTTCCCATATACTTTGAGTCATTTCTAGAGTACTTGTAATACCTAATACAGCCTAAATGCTGTGTAAATAGTTGCCCAGCTTGCAGGAATTTCAAGTTTTGCTTTTTGGAAATTTCTGGAATTTTTAAAATACATTTTTGATCCAGTTTGTTAGATCCTCAGATGCAGAGCTGGGGATGTAGAGGGCTGACTACCATGGGCCAAGGGAGGAGAACCCACTGAAACCCTCCATGGTGTTGGCAATGTTGTCATATCAAACCATATGTAAAGATCATTTCTCAGACCACTTTATTCATAGAATTATAATCTTATTGATAATTTAACAACTCTTTCTGTGGTTAAGAAGTACTATCAGCTCTTTTTCCGTTTAGTTCATTTATTTAAAAAAGAAGTCATTTCCAGCTCTTTCTCTTTTCACTTCATGGTGAAATTTCTACCATCAATTTTAACTGACATATATAATAATTCATGAAGGATTTCTATTGTTTTATTTGTTTCCAATTGTTTCCCCCTTATTATTTTCCTATTTCTTTTTTTCTTTCTCTCTTTCTGTCTGTCTCTCTCCATGCATGGATACACACGTTAAACACACACACACACATACACCCCCATACACCCATACAAACACACATAAAATGTCAATCTTCCATTGTTAGTGTCATGAGTGTGGTGACAGTCTGAGAATTAATACCATAATATAGTACTATATATGGCCTCATATGACTGTACTGCATATGGACTCATATAGTCACTGTATAATCATACAAAATGTGTTTGTAAGGTAAGTGGAGGTGTGAGTTTCTGTTGAAATTTCCTAGGGGAAATAAGTGAGGGGTCCAGTATAATCCATTGTATTCCAAAAAAATGTTTGAAGTTTCCTTTTACTCCCTTCTCATAAAGATTCCAAGACAGTCATGGACCACCCATAAGAACATGAGGATATATGACAGAGGATGGAGGAAAAGGATTAAAACCAGGAAAGCTGGTTTTATAACCTAACTGTCCTTAGAAAACCAGGCTAATGAAATGCATTTTCCTTCTAATGGTTTTCATTTCAGGATACTCTGTAGGTTTTCCCGAAAATGTGATGAATTCTTGCTTTATAAATCATTTTGATTCCCTCTTGTTGTCACATTCTGTCTAATTTTGCTGAGTTACTGGCTGTACATTGACTACAGTGATGGAGAGTTATCACCACCAGTATTACCAGGGATCAGAAAATAGGACTGAAATCATATCTTTCACTAAGAATTCTGTGGCTTAATTTTCCTGCAGCTTAACTGATATAAAAAAACAGAAAACGGCATGTTGCTTTATCATCCCATAGGCTTGACTGACATACCTCCTATAGAGTCTGTCTGGAGTAGGTACTCACTAAATATTGATTTGTTATTGAACACATGAATGAGGACCAAATAGAAGAAAGATATTTAAAGAAATAATCATGAGGTTTGGGCTCATTAGAATGGACAGTTTATGACTAGGATAATTCAATAATTTCTTCCCTGGTTATTTGGTCCAGATCCAAAACACAGTCCATATTGTGGAGGCTTGCAAACCTCTGTCACCAAGAAAGAGCAATTCTGAGTCTTTGGATGGAGAAGAATTTTTTGGACAACATATACATGTACACACTCATTCACAGGTGCAGTCTCAGCCAATGCAGAAACATTGTAGATCAAATTAGTGTTGCTCTTGGTATTGTACAATAATGAGGGGAAAGACTGGGAAATGAATCAGCTTTCTAGTTTATTGTTCATTATTGGCCAACTCAAGCTGAAGGCTGAAAAGATTAACTCCCAGGCAGGTCCTTCATGTTTGGAGATTTATTCAGGATAAGCATCTGGAAGATTGGAGGCTTATCTATACTATTCATTCCCATCCAGCCCAGAAATGTGGTTAGAAATATAACAAGATTCTTTCCTGGGAGAGAAAGTTGGACTTTTTTCTTGTCAGCAAAACTAGCTGTTGGAGTTTTTTTTTTTTTAATTTAAGCAATTTTATGGTTTTTTTTTTTTTTAATCCAGCTGTGTCCAGGAAGTGATCGTTACAATCAAAGTAAAATTCACATTTTCTACTCACTCCAAAACCTTCCTGGGAAACTAGGATATGATGAAGATTTATGTGTATTTTTCATTCTTAAAAAATTCAAATGTGTTAGGATTGGTTTTGTAGGAAAGAGGGAATCAAATACCCCCAACTTAATCTCTTTTGAAACAAAGACTTTTTATTCTATCAGTTGGAAACACTCAGAAGAGTACAAACCATTTTGGTTCCTTTGAGGAGACACATAAATAATTTGATATTTTCCAGAACCAAGAAAATGGCACTATCTTATTATAAAGGGACAGGACTTTGAGACACCTGAGGACTTTCCTGGGCTACAGGCATCAGTGAGTCTTGCTCTGGGGACTGTAGTTTTGGTATGTCATATACAGAATTCTTTTCGTAGAATTTAATTTTGTTCGAGTATAGTTGACTTACAGTGTTGTATTAGTTTCAGATGTACAAGAGAGTGAATCAGTCATATATATAAATATATCCATTCTTTTTTTCCCACATAGGTTATTACAAACTATTGAGTAGATTTTCCTGTGCTGTAGAGTAGGTCCTTGTTAATCATCTGTTTTATACAGTAGTGTGTATATGCTATTCCCACCCTCCCAATTCTTCCTTCCCTCCAGTGATTTCCCCTATGATAACATAAGATTGGTTTTGAAATCTGTGAGTTTGTTTCAATTTTATAAGATTTTTTGTATCATTTTTAAAAATTAAATTCCACCTATAAGTGATATCATATGATATTTGTATTTCTCTGTCTGACTTGCTTCACTCAGAATGATAATCTCTAGGTCCAACCATGTTGCTGCAAATAGCATTATTTCATTCTTTTTATGGCTGAATAATATTCCATTGTATATATGTACCATATCTTCTTTATTCATTCCTCTGTTGGAGTTGCTAATGTAGGTTAATTTTAAAAGCCTGGGATCTTGTGATTCACTCATTGTGATCTAGGATTACCCATGAGAATCACAGATTTTTAAAGCAATAAGAGATGGAGATAATCTAGTACAGTAGTTTTCTTCAAATAAAATTTTAGTCTTCAACTTTGAAATTCTTCAAACACACTGAAAAGTATGGAAAATAACAATAACCTGGATTTACTACCAGTATTAAGCCTTCTGCTATATCTGTTTTACATCTCTTTTTTAAAAAATAGAAAACAGTTACCATGCTGTACAGTGGAAAATTGGCAGAACACTGTAAACCAGCTATAATGGAAAAAAAATCAGTATATAAAAAATAAAAATAAATTAACATAAAAAAATAGAAAAGATACACCTGATACAGAAAACTGCTCCTCTTCCACTTCCCAATCCTTTTACCTGTTTTTTTTCCTGAGACATAACCTCAACCTTGAAATGCATACAGGGTTTTTAATATTTTCTACGTATGTCTTTATTCAGTAACACTATATGGTATTGTTTTACATGTTTTAAAATTTACATAAGCTGGATCATATTATGAATACAATTTTACAGTTGATTTTTTTTTTACTCATTATTGGTTTTTGAGATTTTTACCGAGATGGTATATTTGCCACGTTGGTACCTGGAGATCTAGTTCATTTATTTTAAGTGCTGTGTTATATTCCACTTTACATTTGAGAAATGTTCAAGCTATTTCCAGGTTCTTCTTATTCTAAACAATAAATACTTTAGTGAGCTCCTTGCATATGTCTCCATGTGCACATATGTCTTCTTCTCCCAAGGTAAAGAAGGTAGAAATAGAAGTAGAATTTCTGGGTCATAGACTACCTAACATTTTAAATCTTTTTGGCTCTTGTTCTATTGCTCTCCATCGTGCTTATACCAATTTATATCTATACCAGCAATTGCTACCTGATGAAAGTTTGTGTTCTCAGATTTATTAATTTTTGCCATTGTGACAAGTGTGAAATGGACTCGCATGAACTTCCCTGATTAACTAGTGACATTTAACATCATTCATCTCCTCTTCTGTGATTTGTCTTATCACATGCAGTTTATTTTTATGGTTTGTTTTCCTTATGTTTTTCTGTTACTTCTATACATACCTTGGATTCTTTGCTAATTAGGTGGGTTGCACACATCTTCTGATTTGTGTCTTATCTTTTACTTTGTTGGTTACATCTTTTATTGAAGAGAAATTTTATCTTTATATTTGCTGTGACCTGTTTAAGAAATTCTTCTCCAGTGTCATAAAATATTATTAATTTTGAAAGTTTTTGTATTACTGATTTTCTTCTTTACCTGTTAAATTCATCTGCATGTTATTTTTGTGAATGACATAAAGTAATAACAGCTTATCTTTTTCCATAAAAGTAGCCAATTTTCCAGAAATATTTATTGAGTAATTTACTCACAGTGCATTGGCCAGATCTAGTCACATTCCCCTGCCCCCCGCCTCCAGTATGAGGGGGGAGGAAATTCAATGCCCAGAGTGAGGGAGAACTGAACATACTGATGAACAGTAATAATTACCTCCTTGGATATGATGGTTTTAACATATGTGCACAGATTCTTTGACACTTCTCTTTTCAAAATATGGAGTCTAGGGATTTCCCTGGCGGCCCAGTGGGTTAAGAATCCAGCATTTACACTACTACAGCTCAGGTAACTTCTGTGACATGGGTTTAGTCCCTGGCCCAGGAACTTCTACATGTTGTGAGCATGGCCAAAAAAAAAAAGAAAAAAAATAGGGTCTAATTTCTCTCCTTTTCATGTGAGCCAGACTTAGTGACACACTTTTAAGATGTGAGGAGTTCCCGTTGTGGCTTAGTGGTTAATGAATCCAAGTAAGAACTATGAGGTTGCAGGTTCAATCCTTGGCCTCACTCAGTGGGTTAAGGATCCGGCATTGCCATGAGCTGTGGTGTAGGTTACAGACGCAGCTTGGATCCCGTGTTGCTGTGGCTGTGGTGTACAGCAATGATTAGACCCCTAGCCTGGGAACCTCCATATGCTGCAGGTGTGGCCCTAAAAAGACAAAAAAAAAAAAAAAAGAAAAAAAAAAAGATGTGGTAGAATGGATGGTATATGACTTCTGGGATAAAGTCATAAAAGGCACTGTGGATTCCTCTGTATTTTCTTTTGGATCATTCAAGGAAGCCAGTTGTGACACTATGAGGACACTCAAGCTGCCCTGTCAAAACACCTGTGGTGAGGAACTGAGGCCTTTTGGCAACAGACAACACTAACTTGTTAACCATCCAAACAAGCCACTGTAAAACAGCATCTCCAGCCTGAAGATGATTGCAGCCTTGGACAAAATCTTGACTGCAAACTGATGAGAAGTCCTGAACCAGAACCACTCAGCTAAGGATTTTGAATTCCTGACTGACTAAAGTTCTTATTGTTCTAAGCCAATATATTTTGGAGTAATTTGTCATATATCAATAGATAATGAATAAATTGAGTTTCACCAAATTTAAGATTTATGTTTGACTATTGTTCACAATATAGGCCATTTGACATAAATCAAATCTAATTTAGCAGTCCTATGAGATCATCTCAAAGGAACTTAACAACAAGAAAGATTAAACTGATGAACAGCCAGAGGCCTGGAAAGACACCTGTGCCTATGGACAGAAGTAAACCTAAAAGCAGAAACCCAAAAACAAATGAATAAATACTAATAGAAATGTCAAATAGAAAATCATGACTGTGAGTGCTCCAGCTTGCAGTGACTAATTTGCTGTCCATCTGCTTTTTACATGAGCAACTCCATGGAACTATGCTTTACACCGAATAGAGATTTATTTATTTAATGTCATATGTTATTGGGGAATATGATAAGGATCCATCTGGTCTCTAGCGTGGAAATATCATCACTGGCCTCCACACTTCATATGGTTTTTGGATAGTCAAAGTAAATAATGTGAGACAGTGTTTGGGGAACATGAAAGAACTATGCAAATGTATCACTTAGGTTTTTATTGTGGTCATGGAAACTTCAAAATCTTAAAGGCTTACAGTCTCTGAGGTTTACTTTTTGCTCATGTTAGTCACTTGCAGGTTGGCTCTGACTCTGTCATGTCACCTTCACTATGAGACCCAGAAGGCAGAGCAGCCTCTTGCTGGAGCAGTGATACTTGTCATGAGAGAGGAAAAAAAGCCTGGAAGTGACACTGTGTTACAGGTCCTAAGATCACCCCTAGATACGGTGAGTCACTAGAAGGGCTCATGAGACTCCAGCAGATTCTCTCATGTGATGGTGATTTGCTACAGTGAAAGGAGATGAAGCAAAATGAGCAAAGGAAAAGGTGCATGAAGCAAAGTCTAGATAAAATCAGTCACAAGCTTCCAAAATTCCTCCCCCAGTGGAGTCACACAGGATGGGCTTGAGCATCAAATTGTGACATCTCTGAATTTTTTTTTTTTTTTGTAACCTTGAAAGCTCACTAGAGACTAATTACCCAAGGATTTTATTGAGGGATGGCTACATAGACACTCTGTGCCTGGCATGTACCGCAGTGCCAGATTCCCAGAAGGGGAACGGGTGCGCACATAAAGCCACATGGTTTATGCAGCAGCTTAGGTGTGGTGAGCTTTTCTTTCCAGAGTGGTGGGAACCATCCTGAAACCAGGTTCCCCAAGGCCAGCCCAGGACCAGCCTTGCAAGCTGGCCTGCTGTGTTAACTCCTTTCTGCACAGATGCATGTCTCTTCTGCTCACACTTCATTGGACAGAGCAGGTCGTATGGCCAAACTTGAAATCAATGCACTGAGAAAGTATTATCCTCCTGCAGGGAGTGGCAGCCCATAGTTTTGAATAATAATATAATCTATTACAGATTATTACCTATAGATCCTTCAAATGAAACAACAGGATACAGAAGGAATTGATATCTCCTGTATATGTGTATATGTGTACCTTCTACATATTTTCATGGCTTGGGTGCAAATTATTTAAATATTTTTATTGAAATGAATTGATTTATATAACGACATGAAAGAAAAATGTAGCAACAAATATTAGAGAGATACTGGGTACTGATAAATAAAAAAGCAATTATTCTTCCTACATTATAATTTTCTTTTTTCCCTTATCAGGAGGGTCTTTGATTTCTTTTGGAAGCAAGCACTTTCACTTTGTTTTTGATTTTCTGTGAAGCAGTGCTGTATTTGTTAAAGCTCTAATCCTCTCGGGCACTTCTGATTATACCCCTGAAGAGCTGTTTCATGGCCTTTGCTATGTTTTCTTATCACTATACCTTTTAAGCTTTCAACTGTATTTTCCTCTTCTGGCTTGCCTATGGCCTTCAGCATAAATTCCATCTGCAAAATGGTTTGCTCCAATGCTTTCCTCATTTCTTTCAATTGTTTTTATGCTTCTTTCTATTATTTTTTCCTCAGATCTTTGACCTTTTACTCATTAGCTCAAGCTATGTGAAATAATTTTTTTTTTTTTTTTTTTTTTTTTTTTTTTTTGCTAAGAGTTAAGTCAGAAAAATGGTTGGCCTTTGGCATATATATATGCCATATATTTTGACTTTTCTGTTTTTATATTTCTTGTACAGTTTGTTTTCCATTAAAAAAAATCTTGTCCCCACCCCAAAAGAGAAACAAGTTTAATTATTTAGAAATAGAAATACAAATCTTGATTTTAAAAACTGCAGCTTTTAACCTCTTCTTCCCCCATAAAAGACAGTTATTTAGTAAGAACTCACAGTGTATGGAGGAAATAATATTTTGCAGCATAGTTTTAGAAGATAACATCTCCATTTTCAACAAAGGAAGGACTTTATGTGGGTCTCTTCTTGATGGTTAGATGGCAGAAGGTTTTATGGCTATTTAAAAAAACCTGTATTAAAAGAATGCAATGTTGGTTCTCCCAGAGTGGGATCTATTTGGAAAACTAATTGTCTCCAAATGCCCGCAAATTTTCAAGAATCTGCCAAGAAGACCAATCAAGAATACCATCTAAATGACTTATTGCACTTGGGGGCACTTAGGAACTCTTGGGACCTCCCCAACGGCTATTTAAAACCCTCTTGCTCCCTTCCTCTCCTCCTCCCTTTCCAACCTCTGCAGACTACCTCAGCTCATATTTCATAGAGAAAATAAGGACTTTAACAAGGGAGAACTTTCTCAGCTCACTCTCCTGCCCTGCCTACATATTTATCTGCCTTTATGGCTTCTAATGCTCTTTCCTTCTACCCCAGTAGAGAACTGTGCTCTGTTCCATCAGAGACTGGTCTTGATATGTGAGTTCCTGCAACCTTAAAGTTCTTGCACCATCAAATTCTCTCTCTCACCTGCAGTTTCCCCAATGGCCTCTTTTTTGGCTCTTTCTTTTCAGCCTATATATCTACTCAGGCTTTTTCAATTTCAGCAGCACCAGGAACACCACACACACACACACACACACACACACACACACACACACGCACGCACGCACATGCACGCACCCATTTGCTCAGCAACTCTTTCTCTTTCTGTTACAGAGGTCATTACTGTACCATCTACACTCTGCCATGGCAGGTGAGGCACTGGCCTGAATAAGGAATCCTGCTGCAATCTGAGTGTAGTTGTGATGAGGGTTAGGGTTAGATGACCACTTCGACTTACTTTTCATTCCTCATTCTGTAATATGTGTAGCACAGTTTGGTTGAGCATTTATTTTTGGTAAATGTCTTGGCTAGTAAGTGCTTAAACGCCAAATAAACTATCTCCTTACTTTCTCCCAATGGGGTAGATAGCACATACTGAGAACTTATTCTGTGCTAGGTATTGAGCTAAGCCCTTTATGTGGATGATCTCATTTTATCCTAATGATAACCCCAGGAGACAAATCGTATGATCATTCCCATTCTTCAGATGAGAAAATTGAGGCACCAGCTCTTCAGTAACTACAAGCAGGCAGCACAGCCATCATTTCCTTTCTAAGGCTCAAGATCCTCATTGGTCTTTGGGAGCAGGACACCATGTCCCTAGAATGAGGCCAACCCTTAGATAACAGG